>NC_064852.1:152633507-153265174 GCF_024139225.1 Suncus etruscus | reverse complement strand
CCTACAGGTGTGCCCCCCCCCAATAAAAATACACAAAAAATAGTAATGTTGATGTACAAAGTGTCTGTCCTCACCAATCAGTGCCCAAACCCTCTAGTCCCATCTCTGGTTTGATTCTCATTCCCTTGATTCTCTGTTTTGTGATCTGAAGCCCACGTTTGGTCCTTTCTGATTCTGTCTCTCCCCTTGTTTTATAACTTTTTATAACCAAGAGAATGAGCCCATCCAATATTGCCTTTGCCTTCTGACTTATTTCTCTCCTTTCATAGAATTGCCCTCTGCTTCCAGACACATAGCTATGAACTGCAAGATTCAGAAAACCAAGATGCCTGGGGAAAAAATATCTGGTTCCCAGGCCAAATGCAAAGAGGGAGGGAAGGAGCCTTATATAGAGCCTGCAGGCATCACATATATATAGAGGCAGGCATCACATCACCTCCCAGCCCGAAGATCCATTCTCTTTTTTTTTTTTTTTTTTGGTTTTTGGGCCACACCCAGTGACGCTCAGGGTTCCTCCTGGCTATGCGCTCAGAAGTCGCTCCTGGCTTGGGGGACCATACGGGACGCCGGGGGATTGAACCTCGGCCCATCGTAGGCTAGCGCTGGCAAGGCAGACACCTTACCTCTAGCGCCTCCGTGCCGGCCCCGACCCATCCTCATTAAAGCACCCCAAGTTCATTGGCATGTGAGATGGCACCGAGGAGGATTAGGAGCATGTTAGGGCATCTCTGCACAGGGCAGGGCTGGCCAGCAAATGCCTTTCCCACATCAACCAGCTCCACGCTGTTAACCAGGCATTTCCTGTGGACTGAGTTTTCTTATCCTACTGGGGTTTTGTTGGTTTTGTTTTCGTTTTCGTTTTGTTTTGTTTCTGTAGCCAGAAGTCTTGGTTATATTTTCTCTTGCCTTTTAGTCACTTTCCCAAATATGGGCATTCTTATCTCACAGCTAATTCCCCCAATTCAGCCAATTCTCGGGCAGGAAGTGCTTCGAGTTTTGTGGTCTTTGTCAGCAAGTATGCGTGCGAGTATGTACTTGTGAGCACCTGTGTGCGTGTGTGCGTGCCTGAGTGGGGGTGCGTGTGGGTGTGAGAATGTGTGTTCAAATAGTCTAGATTTGCAGCCAGGTTGTGATTGGTCAAATCCACCCCTTCAGTCATTTGTACAGCAAAGCACATCCAAATTGGAAGGTTTCCCTTCCCATAATAAGGGCTTTCTTTCTTTCCTTTTATTTTCGGGCCATACCTGGTGGCACTCAGGAGTTACTCATGGCTTTACACTCAGTAAACACTCCTAGAAGTGCTCAGGGGATCCAGGGGATGCCAGGGATTGAACCTGGGTTGGACACGTGCAGGGTAAGTACCCTCCCTTCTGCGCTATCCTCCCCAGCTTCCCCTCTTGTACATACGCATACATTCCATGCCCTGTTCTCATTTGCACCTTAAAGGAGACCAATGTTCCATGATGGAGTGTTGGCTCAATTTAATTTAAAGGACACCCCAGACCTGCAAAGGAAGCTCAGCTCCGAAGCAATAACCTGTCTCTCACCACCTCTGAAAGCCTGTACTCTCCCACCCAAAGATGGTAGAACTTTTGCTCATGATTTGTTTAGCTGCACTTGGCAAATGTCAAGTCCATTGCTCTGTGTTTCGATGGCAATGGGCAAAAATGAGATCTCCGGCTCCCTGATGAGGATGGCCGCTCCTTGCGGGTGTCCATCCACCAGCATGAGTGTCTCACAGGGCCACTGTTGAGTGGGAAGGCTTCTGGGAGTTTCCTTCTATCCAGGATAAATATCAGCTCCCAGTCAACACAAAAATTTCCCCTAGGCCCCCTTCCAGCTCCAGAATTGAACTTGAGAGACAGGTACTGGGAGTTCCAGAACATTCTTAAGCTTCTTGGTCTCCTCCCTCCAATCAAATCACAGGGTAATAGGGTCCCACAATAGCCACTAATGGTTGGTTTGCTACCTGGTGTGGCTGATAAATGAAAAGGAAGGAAAACTGCAAAATTGGGCTCTATTGAGTTCAAGTCCACCCTTCACAGCTGTCAGCCTGAAACTCGGGTCTTCCAAGCATCCCAGACGAGCCTGGAAGGTTTTGGTTCAAGCTCAGCTGAATTCTGCTTGTAACACATCTAACTATGAGTGAGCAAAGGTTATCCAGGTCTGTTGGGGGGGGGAGTACGAGAGAAATTGCCAAATGACAGCTGATGAGAAGGGGAGGAAAGGTGCCCAGAGAGCACTTGGCCCTCAGCCTGGGTGGCTCATGGTGGGCGATGTGCTTCCTGATATCTTTGCCCCTTGGCAGGATGAGATCAAGGTTAATCAGGGCAACAGGTTGAACTGATTCACTGCTGTGGGGCCCCTCAGGAGCTAGGGAGAGCTGCCTGGCACCATCACTGCCCAAAGGCCGGTGTGAAGGGTCCTCCGCGAGTTCTCCCAGCTCCCAGCAGAGAAGGAAACTTCTAGAAAGAAGCCTATCTGCAGCCCTGGACAGATGGGCCTGCAGCCTGGACTTGGGTCTTTGCTAGCCAGAGAGAATGCCCAGCAGCATTCTATGATTCATTGTTGATTCATAGTTTAAACCTAAGGGACCTGTGGTGAGGTAACTGGCTTGGGAAGTTTTGGGAGACTGTAGCTCTTGTTTTCCTAGGGACTGAGACACTGGGGGGCTACCTCCTGGACAACTCTGCCGCTTCCCCAGGTCCCATGGTACTGAGGGGTCTCCTCTTTGCCCCAGGGGCAAGCAGGAAATGGGTGTGTTGGCACAGAGCTCGGAAGGGAAAGCAAGCCAAAGGGCCCGCTGGGCTGGGTAGGGCATCACAGGTCCTTCCACTGCTCCCGGGTGTGTGTGAAGGAGCAAGTGTAAAGGTGAATCGGGCCAGAGCAGTGGCGCAAGCAGTAAGATGTCTGCCTTGCCTGCGCTAGCCTAGGACGGACAGTGGTTCGAATACCTAGTGTCCCATATGGTCCCCCAAGCCAGGAGTGATTTCCGAGTGCAGAGCCAGGAGTAACCCCTGAGCGTCACCGGGTGTGCTCCCTCCTCCCCCAAAAAAGGCGATTCACTGAAATGAGGCTTTTCATCCACGTGGGCAGGTGTGTAGGTGGGAGGCAAAGGTAATGGTTTGCAACAGGGTGTAATTTGATAATTAATGGGGGAAGTTGTTAGGATATCTTGAGGGAGAACCAGGAAATGAAGAAATCCATCTTTATTAAGAAAAACCCAGGGGTAGTTATTGGAAGGCTTATTAGCTAGGTGGGCTGGTCAGCTCTCAGCTCCCACCCTGGCTGGACTGCCCTGGATTTGGCCCGAGTTCCACCACCAAATACCACAAAGAGGGTGTCTGTGTGTGCGCCTGTGTCTATGTGCTTGTCTTTAGGTGTCTGTACATGTCTGCATATGTTTGTGTGTCTGAGTGGGTGTCTGTATATGTCTGTGTGAGGGTATGTATCTGAGTGTGTGTATATGTCGGTGTGTGTCTGAGTGTGTATGGGTCTGTATATATATCCGTGTTTCTGTATGATATACATGTATCTAGTTTCTGTGTGGGTCCATGTGTATATCTCAGTGTGCATCTGTGTGTGTCTCTGTGTGTGTTTGTGTGTTTGTGTATCTGAGGTTTCTGCTTCCCCCAAGGCCCCACCAATGCTTCAGTTATGCTTCTGAGGATGGGCATATATATCATCAACCTGATGTGCCCTTGCTGGGCTCCCTAAAGCCCACAGAGCTGGACAGAAACAAGCTCGGACACCAGCCCTGGGCAAATGGATTGTACTATTGGCCAGGACCTGGGATGACCTAAAAAGGTTCCCCAGCACCCAGTGAAGGGGGAGTCTAAGTCTGGACTCAGCATTCACCTTCCCTGAGTGACTTGCATGACTTCAGGCCAGACTAATGTCCTCACATTTCTACAGAGGTAAAGACCTGCATCTCTCACAGAAATACGTTGTAAGAATGGGCAGTCCTAGGAGAGAAATCATGGCAGATTCTGCCCTGAGTTACCAACTCTGATCTAGAAGCTCTGTCCAGGATGGCGGCCACTACCAAAGTGGTCATTGCTAGAACTTCCCTATTCAATGTGGCAGTTACTCACCACAGGGACCAAGTTAGAAGTTCTGTCCAATATGGCGGCCACTAGCCACTAAGAATGGGAACTATGGCTAATAGGGGATGATATGTGCTATAGGGATAAAAAAACACTGATTTTGTATAAGACTTTGTATAAGGTATAGAATAGATTAGAAACCAACTTGAGGATAGTTTATATATATTGGGTGCAATAGATGCTACCAAAATCAATGTGATAGCCTAATTATTTTCTTGATCAAAAACACAAAATTGAGCATCTTAACCACTGCTAGGTGTGCAGTTAAGTGGTGTTAGGACCAATGTTCACATGGTATAAATCTCACCTCCAGAACTTTCTGTCTTGCAAATCTGAACTTCTCTACTCATTCGGTAACTACTTCCCCTTTCTGCCCTTCCCACCCACTCCTTAGCAACCACTGTCTTACTTTCTATTTCTACGATCTGGACTGTGGATACATAATTTAAATAGAATCATTTAGTATTTTTGTTTTGTTTTGTGATTGGCTTATTTCAATGAGCAGAAAGTTTGTCATATTTTACCATGTTGTAACACATGGGTAAGAATTCCTTCCTTTGATCACTATAAAATTTAAATTTTATATTTCTATTGGATGCTGCTAGCCTGGAACCAGTTTTGTTTTTGTTTGGATTTTGGGCCACACCTGGGAGTGTTCAAGGCTTACTCCTGGATCTGCACTCAGGAATCACTCCTGATGGGGCTGGAGGACCCTATATACAGTTGCTATGGACCCAAGAACAAGGGATCATTCCCACCCTCCATCCTAATCCCTCTTTAGAACAATTAATTTGTAACCTACCATGAGGTGAGAGTTCTAGATAACATAACTCAACCATGTGTATGACTAAAAAAATTTAGTGAACAAATTGTAATGCGAAAGATAAAGTATACATTCTTTATGTATATGTAGAAAAGATATATTCAATTTGGGTTGTTTTCAGGGGAGAGAACACCCAGCTGTGCTCAGGGATGACTCCTCATTCTACAAGCACAGCTCACTTCCACCATATGAGGTGCCAGAAATCAAACCTGGGCTGATGGAGTGCATGGCAAGCATCCTACTCACTGTGTTGTCACTCAGTCTCCTAAAATAAGTATTTTATGTTATGGTTAGACAGGAATAGTTAAGGAAGACATAATCAGATACTTAAACACACATATCAACTTACCAGGAATAGGTTTTTCTTCCAATGCAGAATGAAGAACTCAAATTTTAAGATGTTGCCACCAAACTGATTTTTGGAAATGAAACAACTCGGTCAAGTTGCAATGAAAAGAGGAGCCATTTTTCTGTTCATGGAACTCCATTTCTGTGAAATGAACTATGAATCGAAGGGGGAAAAAATCCACGTGGAGTGATGTGAATGTTTGCATATTAGTTAAATTTTTGACTTGGAAACTTTGAGGTTTGTTTGACCTAATATGTGCTTCATGGGATGGAGAATGTGATATATGAAGAGTTACTTTTCAATGCACATAAAGGAGGATGTTCAGTGTTGCTCTGCCCTGTTTATCTATGAAGACTGGGATCACCCTATTGTCAGCAAGACAATGTCCCTGAAGACTAGGATCGCCCAATAGTCAGCAGGACAGTGTCTGTGAAGACCAGAATCACCCATGACCAGGGGGACATTTCCTGCTTGTGGGTCCATGGTCCTCTCCCCACTGAGAGGAATGACAGGAGTATAAGAAATCCATCTTGAAGTTCACACTGATCCATTGATTTCCGAAATAGTCTCCCCGTGGCCTGGCCCACTAACTTCACACAGGGAAAAGCCTTGTCCCGATTCTCCCCAAACTAGACATCCTCCTCCCATATTCTTTTTTTCCTTTTAGCCACTGTGGCTTACAATATTGTTACTGAAGGAATATCGAGTATATCATTTTCCCCCCTTTCAGCACCTAGATCCTATCCAGAGTGATCATTTTCCACCTGGATAGTTCTGTTGCCTGGGGGACATGAAGTACCTTCCCCAAAGACACACAATGCAAAGTATTAAGGAGAAAATGCACCAGAAATAGAGCCTAAAGATAAATAGCAGCAATTTCCTTTCAGCATGTTGGCATGAGAGAGGACACTAGTTTTGGGTGGGGTCTTTGTGAAGGTCTGGGGGGGGTAGGAAAGGAAGATGTCTGCCCCCTGGTTTACAGCACCTCCTACACTAAGTGGGTTTCATCTTATCACTAGGACTAGCGATGCCAAAAGAAGGCATCTCTCCCCCCAGGTGGATTTTGCCCCTAAATTATCAGCGAAAGATCAAAATTAGGAGAGGCATGAGGGAATCTTCTAGTTAACAAGTAGGAGACGGCCTCAAAATGCCTCAATGGCACTCATTGACTGCTGAGGAAGAAACTATTTGGACATGGAAATTAAACCTTCGTTTGGACCATTCCCCTAAACAAGAAAGTACTCCTAGTAACAAAGAAATTGTGGCCCAAGTTGTCTCTGTAGAAGACAGAACCTCCTTAAAGTTCAAAATCAACCTTTCTGGTCTACCTGGACTTGAATGAAAATGGGTTCGGAGACATAGAATGAAGATAAGGCTCTTGCCTCACATGCAGGTCATTGGTTCGAATGCCGGTATCTGCCAGGAGCGATTTCTGAGTGTGGAGCCAGGAGTAACTCCTGAGCACTGCCAGGTGTGACCCAAAAACCAACAACAACAACAACAAATAAAGAAAAGGTACTTCTTCTTGCCTGCTACACAACCTTTCTGGCGTCTCTTCGAAGGATCTATGTCTGTCTTAGATTTATCTTCTCAGGAGCTTGTAGTTGATTTCTTGATACATGTTTCTGGTTTTAGACACCCTGTGTTTAGGTTAGAAGTTTTTCTTTACATTTTCCTGTGATGCGCTTATGCAAACAGCCGCTCTTTTATCATTGACGTTTTTCCTTTAATAATTGTAGAAAATATTGTTTGTTTACTAAAAACAAATGGGGGAATTGTTGTGTATGTAAATATTTTTGGGATTATTATGTTACTGACCCTACCCTGATCCAGTGATTGTGCCCTACCCTAGGATGTGACCTGGCATTCTGCCCCCACCCTAGGGTGGTACCTGATTCTGCTCCCACCGTTGGGTGGTATCTGATCCCACCATTGGGTGGTACCTGATTCTGGGGGATAAAAACAAGGGCCTGTGGAAGGCGAGGGGCTTTTTGCTGGAACTGAGGCTGAGTCTTTGGACTTCCGTCTTGTCCACTGAATAAAGCTAATATTTCCACAAGCCTGACTGTCTGCGAGCTGTTTACCCACCGTTTCACCTCAGAACCATTGGCTAGACAGGGTGGCAGACGTGTGCTCCGAGCTGGAGGGGAAAGACCTCATCCTCCATCCTCCATCCCTCCATCAGTCAACCTCTTCAGGGGCTGACTTGCAACATAAAGGTAGTTCAGAAAGAACCTGAACCCCAGAAAGTTGTATCTTTTCATCTACAACTGCAGCCGCTTCTTTATTTCTCAGATAAACGGCTTGTTTAAAAAGTCGAAAAAGAAAAGATAAGAAAAAATATCTCTACAGTTATGCTGGACTTCAAAATAGTTCTTTGGAGGAAACACTTTGATGAGTGAAGTGTAAATGAGTGAGAAACATATGGGTTCAATCTCTCAGAACAGACACATGGATTTAGGCATTAAGAAAGAAAAACCTGCCTGGAAAACATGGTTTGTATTTGGATCCTGCCAGCTCCCCAAATGCTGAGTGGGTTCAAGGGCACACTTTCCTGGTGTTGTAGAAGCTGTCTACACTCCTCTCCAACCAAATCTGGGGGCTGAGCCTCCTCCTGAGGAGTTTCTTGAAAAAATAGTTGGCCCTTAAAGTGATTTTTAGGGGCCAGAGCTATAGCACAGCAGGTAAGGTGTTTGCCTTGCATGTGGCCAACACTGGTTTGATTCCCAGCATCCCATAGGGCCTCCCAAGCCTGCCAGAAATAATTTCTGACCACAGAGCCAGGAGTAACCCCTGAGCACCACCAGTTATGGGCCAGGAAAAAAAGTTTTTTAGTGTATTCACAGACGTATGTACCCACCATCTCAACTGCCTTTAGATTTTCATCACCTCAAAAGAATCACCCTCAGTTGGGACTGGAGCAATAAAACAGCGAGTAGGGCATTTGTCTTGCACACCAGGAATGGTCCCTAAGTACAGAGCCTTGAAGCCAAAGTGTGGGTTGGGAGTGTGCCCCCCTCCCCCAATCACCCTCAATAATGGAGAAATTGTAGAGGGTAGGACATGTAGCCAACCCGACTAGATTCAATCTCTAACACCACATATAACCAGGGCTGATCCCTGAGCCAGGAGTTAGGCCTGAGCACCACTGGGTGAAATACAAACCTCTCTCCACCAAAATAAAACCATCCCTTTACCCTCTGTATTCTCTTCCCAGAATTCCCATCCTTATTGGGCAAATTCTTCATCGACTTTCCAAGCTCAGCAGATTGTCCTGATCTGGACTTCCATTGCAAAAGAGTCAGATAAGTGGCCTCTTAGGATTGAAGTCTCTTGTTTAGCAGAACATATTCAAGGTTTCCACCACATTAGAACTTGGATCCATTTTTCTTGTACCTGATGTCAGTCATCATCTAGAGAGACCACATTTTGTTCGTCTTTCTCAGGTGAGGGACATTTGTTTGAGCTGTTTTCTCCTTCTGGTTCTTATGAATAATGTTGCTGTGGCCACTTATGGAACCCAATGGAATAACACCGTGGAAGGAAAAAAAAAAGAAGCCCTGATATGTGTTACCACATGGCTAAATCTAGAAAATATTATGCCACTGCAAATAATAATAACTTAGACTATAATGTCAGGATAAATTAAAAATAGCATGAAACAGAGAGTTCTTGAAACAGCAAGAAAGACACAAACACACACAGAAAGAGTAAGATTCCTGTCAGCTTTCTCAAATGAAATGCAAAATAATGAATGAAAGGAATTGGCAACCAAGAATTCTCTACCTTGCAAGGTTATCATTCTCCGGGTTTAACCAATTAGTGCTCTGAAATACAGCTGCTTGACAGAGACATCTGGATCAAAAGAGGACATTTCTAACCTCCATCCTGTCCCTTCCTCAATCAATGCATGTTCTTCTTTTTCCAGGAGGCAGATCAGCCTGCTGCAGGCAAACCCCTAAATAAAACTGAGACAAGTCAGCCTGAGGCCTCAGGCGGCTTCCTAACCAACCCACTTCTTCCACTGCCTCCCGCTGGCTGCTTTACTTCTCCCTGAAAATTCATCCTCTATTTCCTTTGACATAGCTGGACAAGCTCTCACTACAAGTCTTTCCAGACTGACCACATTACTCCCTTTGCCATGCATGCACTGACATGTCCTGCCTCTTCCTGGGAGACTCCGGAAGACCCATAAATATTAGAGAAAGATTTGCTGTGCTTGGTGTGGGAGACCTAAGGGCAGACCAACCATGTTGACTTGGAATCAACAACCCAGAGGGAAAGACCAATGGAGACCAGAAATGAAGGGTCCTCAGAGGACCAGGGGAATGCTAAAGGGGTGTTCTTGCCAGAAACAGAGCAGAGGGTGATTTCAGGAGGAGGTGTCATAGGGAAAGACATTACCAAATGGGGCTCCTTCCCCCACAACAATAGGCACCACTTCAGTTCTTTTTTTCGTTGTTTGTTTTAGGGTCATACCCAGCAGTGCTCAGAGGTTACTGATAGGCTGGGTGGGGGCAGAGAGGGAGCAAGCATATGAGATGCCGGGGATTGAACCTGGGTGGATTATTTGCATGCAAAGCAAACCTTCTATCCACTGTGCTATCACTCTGACTCCCCTCTGGGGCTGAGGGGGTAGAACCTTTGACCTCAGAAGCATCTCCAGGGTGATGGTGGGCCCAGCATTGTCCAGGGAGCTGACAGGAAGGGAACAAAAAGAATTGGAGGGGCCGGAGAGATAGCATGGAGGTAAGGCGTTTGCCTCGCATGCAGAAGGTCGGTGGTTCGAATCCCAGTGTCCCACATGGTCCCCTGAGTCTGCCAGGAGCAATTTCTGAGCATAGAGCCAGGAGTAACCCCTGAGCACTGCCGGGTGTGACCCAACCCCCCCCAATATAAATAAATAAATAAATAAATAAATAAATAAATAAATAAATAAATAAAAGGATCGGCTTAGGGGAAACAGCTGACACAGAGTGATATTTATCCAGGCTGCACACCGAGGGCCCTATAATGGGGGTGAATACCTGGCATCTGAGGTGAGCATTAGCAGAGGCTTCTTACAAACATACACAAAACCCCCAAAGCTATGAGGTGTGGCAAGAATGGGGAAACTCAGCTTCCTGTATAAATCCTGATACTGCCTTTTGTATAAGTCTTTTACTGTCCAAACTTTTCATCTCCCTTACATTGCCTGCAAATTGGGTACCCTACCTCTAAGGAAAGGGATTAGGGATGAACATGAGGGGAGGGCAGTGGGTCTGGGGAGGGAAAGAAGCTGGCATGTGGTCAGCCTAAATCAGGGGAAGTTTTTCCTACAAATTTTTCACCAAGCAAGGCAAGAATCATTGCTTGCCAATGGCATTCGGATCTCCAGAGGAGTGAGGTCAACTCGCTAAATGTAAGGGACACCAAAGCATGTCCCAGTCCCTCCCCAGTCCTACTGGTTGTAAGTTCAAGAATCTGTGGAGGGGCCAGAGAGATAGCATGAAGGTAAGGTGTTTGCCTTACATGCAGAAGGTCGGTGGTTCAAATCCCGGCATCCCATAAGGTCCTCTGAGCCTGCCAGGAGCGATTTCTGAGCATAGAGCCAAGAGGAACCCCTGAGCGCTGCTGGGTGTGAACCCCCGCCCCCCCCCCAAAAAAAAAATCTGTGGAAACAGCCTAGACTGGCTGGGGGCCAGAGCAATAGCACAGCAGTAGGGCATTTGCCTTGCACGTGGCCAACCCAGGAGGAGACCTGGTTCAAACTCCCTCTGAGCCAGGAGGGATTTCTGAGTGCAGAGCCAGGAGTAACCCCTGAGCGCCATGAGGTGTGGCCCCAAAACAAAAACAAAAAAAGAATCAATGGCTGGAGCTGGAGCCTTAGTACTCAAGGCAGGGTGCTTACTTGGCACATGAATGACCAACGTTCAATCCGTGACACCCCATCTAGTCGTTTGAGCCTTGCCAGGAGTGATTCCTGAGCATAGAGCCAAGGAGGCAGCCTTGAGCACTGCCAGGTGTAAACCAAGAACTAAACCAAACAAAAAGAATCAAGGCTGTTCCCTGTGGTCAGGTGCACCCGAGGGCACCAACAGTACCACGAGTTCAGTGGCTGTGCCGAACCACCTGCCTGGCTGGCAGGGAACTACCAGGAGTGGCCTCCGACCACCTGAGCACTGGACAGGCTCCTGCACTGAGAAGGCTCAAAATCTCTGATGAAGGTATGAGGCCAGAGCATGGTGCTGGCTGTTTTGGCCCCTGCTCCGCCATGCCTGTCGTGGTGCCCTTTTCAGTCAGCTGGCCAGCAGAGTACTGCACACAACACAAAGTCTGTCATGCAAACTCTAGAGTGGCCAGTCCTGCTGGGTAGCTGGGGGGCGAGGGGGGGGGAGCATCCTGCCCACAAACCATTCCCCCCCCCCCCCCCGGTCTGTGCTGACATCTGCCTCCTCTGAGTTGCTGGTGAGCTGAACCCTAGGACAGAGAACATTGGTTTGTTCCCTCTGAATCCGTGTCTCCGGGGAACCGTTTCTTTATATATGGTCTTCGGAGCTTTCGAAATTGAGCTTAGAACAGGCAAAGGGGGCAGAGAGCAGACAGATGGGACAGCTACCAGCTCGAGGGGCTTGGAGACGCTGCAGGCTCCTGGGCATGGCTGGTTCACTCTGCCAGAAGGGGCTCATGACACAAGTCAGGGTGCGCTGGGACCGGAGAAGCAGGAGGGACTGGGTTAGGACACCCCCAAGCCCATCCCATCTGGCTTCACTGGCTTGTTCCTGGCCTCCCTTCGGGGCTCCATCACCCTAGGTGGGCACTTGCTCCTGTCTGCCCATTCCAGTGCTCACCACCGCCTCCTCCAGAAAGCCTGCAGAGACACCTCCCAAAGAAAGAGGGTTCGTGATCCCACCAGCTATACAGCAGCCACTAGGAATGAAAGTCTCACTGATTTGTGGGCCCCATGGGGGCAGGGCTCACCCCTCCTTTAGAGCTGCAGGGGTGGAAGCAACATGCAGTCATGGCACAGGGAGGGAAGGGGCTGAAGCTCAGGTATAGGGGGGACTAGAGTCACAGGAGCCCCAATGCACTCGCTTGGTCTGGGGTGACCAGTCATGGGAGCCCACAACTTTAGGCTGCTGTGGGATCCTGAAGGTCCCACTCCCCAAATCCTCTAGCCTATCTAACAGCCCTCTATTCGAGGGGAGGTTGTGAGCAAACAAGAGGGTGGGGGTGTGAGATGCTGGGTATAGGGATGCAGAAGGCAAGGCTGTGTGGGTGCAGGAATTAGTTGTGTGGTTGCAAAGGTGTAGGGTGTCGAGGTGTGGGTACAGAATGGCACGAATTTGGAGGTGTAAGGGTGTGGGTGCACAGGAGAGCAGGACTGTAGGAGTGCAGGAGGGTGGGGATGTGGGAGTTTAGGGGTACAGGAGCAATAGGATGACAGAGGGCCAGGGTACAGAGCGCAGGACATGCTCCCCCCAGCACCACCGCCCCTCCCCATCACTGAGTACACACAGCAGAGCAAGACAGGTGGCACAGTTGTTGAGCATTCGAAAACTGTTTTTCAAATTTCTCCCTCTTGCAAGGGGCCAAGGTTGGAGCGGGCGAGAATTGCTGAGAGCCAGGACAGCCACAGTGGGTGGATAGGAGCCCCCTCCCCCAGGTCTTCAGTGCCAAGGGTGGCCCTTCGTAGGTGAGGCATTGCTTCTGCACCAGTCAGTGAGATGCAGACCCCAGCCCCGGCCCAGCGCCTCCTTCCTTGCACTGCGCCCAGCTCAGCAGGATTTGCAGGAAGAGGCAGCCATGATGAACCTGGCCTGGCCTACAGCGAGCATGGCCCTGGCACAGGGATGGGGGAGAACTCGGGACCTAGAACCAAAACTAGGGTGAGGAGGTCGGGGAGTAAGGATCTAATAAGTGGTGTTCTGCTGTGGGGGTCCCTTTGTCCCTCCCCCCGAAGACTGACATTTCAAAGGCAGGAAAACACCATCTCTCAGCAGGACAGGCAGCTCGCTGTTCCCTGCATTCCCCAGAAATAGGACTGGGGGTGGAAATGAAAGCCACATGCCCAGTGGACAGTGGCCCGTCTCTCTGACCCCGAAGCCCCAGGTTGAAGGGACATTCTTTCTCATACTCTGCTGCCTCCCAGAAGCCAAGGCCGTAAATCAGATTCCAAGAGCAGGCAGGCAGCGGGGGGAAGGGGTGGCCGACCTGCCCCAGCAGACTGCTCAGCACAGTCCCAAAAGAAGTCACCTGCATGGGTAGAAATGCCAGGCTCATCAGACCTGGCCAGGATGCATGTGACAGGGAGGTTCTCACTCTGCAGGAGGCTGGATGGCTCAAGGAGCGGGAGGGGAAGGGCTCTAGCCTGCAGGGTGAGGTGAGAGGAGTTGGGGGTGAAACAGGTCAGGACACCCTGTAGGATTAGGGTGAGAGTAGTCTGGACATTCTGCAGGGTGGGGTGAGGTGAGAGGGGTCAGTAATCCTTGTAGGGTGGGAGAGGGGTCAGGATACTCTACAGGGGTGGGGTGAGAAAGTTCAGGACACCCTGTAGGTGTGGGAGGGAAGGGGTCAGACACCCTGCAGGGGTGGGGTTCGGATACTCCATAGGGGAGTGGTGAGAGGGGTCAGGACAACCTGCAAAAGCAGTGAGAAAGTTCAGTGTACTCTGTAGGGCTGAGGGCAGGGGAGTGGTCTTAAACATCCAGTAGGGGTGAGGTGAGAGAGGTGAGGACATCCTGCAGGGATGAGGTTAAGTGTACTTTGCAGGGTGAGGTGAGAGGGATTCTCTACACACTAGGTAGGGTTGGGGGTGGCGGGTCTGGGGACTTTGCTCCTGGAACAGAAATGGAGGCTCAGTAGTAAAGCCAGCCCAGTGTTAGTGCAGTGAGTCTTGTGGGGGTTAATTCTAGAATCAGGGTCCACAGTGAGTGCCCTGTGTCCCTATGCTGCTCGGCCCACCTACCTCTGAAAGTGAAATACCAACGGGGTCCCAGTGGCTGCACCCCTCTTTCCTGGCCTGGATTCCATGCGGGTGGGTCAGTACAGGGCAAGGTTCTGAGCAGTGAAAGTGGGAGGGGGGCTGCCCTAATCCTTGCAGAACTGAGAGGGAGGGCTGGGGTGGGATATTGCACGAAAAAGCATCTGTGTGGAGTCCCATCTGGGGCCCCCCAGAGCCCCTACCCTTGCTGGAAATAAAGTGGAGATTGTGAAGGGGGCAGGGTCCCCTCATTTGGGTTTGCTGGGGTTACTTGGGTAGTCTCAGCCGCCCGTCTTCGGGACCAAGGTCTGGCTTGAGACTGGAGTGGGAACACTTGGAGATGTCCCCTCCCTGCTCTACCCAGAGGTCACCTCCTTTGCTCTGTAGCCCATGCACAGTGGGAGCCCATAACCCAGGGCTGGCTGTGCTCGGAGAGAACCCAACACCCCATCATTGCTGCAGCCACAGCCCAGACCACCCCAGATGGGGTTGGGGGTCCACTGAGAAAAAAAGCTGAGAGCAGAACTCCACCAGCCAGACTTTGTCCACTACCGGCAGGCCACATTTCAACCCTGGTCTCCCCCAGAGTGGCCAGTGTGGGTCCTGGCTGGACAGCCACCGACATTGATTTCTGCGCCCCCTGCTGGCCACAGGGGAAGAACAGACATTCTCAGCGAGGGAGGTGGAGGGTTAAGGGGGACCCTGCAGGTAGGTAGGCTGGAAGACAGGGAGTCTCAGGATCCTTAATGTGAAAATGCTGAGGACTCCCCCCCCCCCCCCCGCCCTCCTCAAAACACCTATTGAGGAGCAACTGGGAACTGCTGGGACCTCAGAGGCTCAGAGCACAGGATGGCAGAGAGTCTTCCAGTATCTTCCGAAGTGCTCCCAGGAGGTAGATATGAGGGGTGCAGCCCACAGAGTGGCTTGGAGGCTCCCCATAGCTGCCTGCTCCAATTGTGAAAGATTTCTGCAAGGTTCCCACTGCCGGACTCATTATCCCATATCCTGGCATTTCTTTGCAGCCAGAGGGAGTGAAGAAGATTCCTGAAAGGGGAGAAAGAGATGGGCCACCCCATTACTAGGGGAGGGGCTCTATGCATGCTGATGGCTCAGTGACAGGACACCGTGTGAGGGGACCCCACAGATCTCCAAACTCTGCTTGCCACTGGGGTCCAGGGACAGGGAAGACCATGCAGACTGGCAGGCATCTTTCTGGGGTCACATTTTATTTAAAACGGGGAGTAGGGAATCTGAGGAAACGGAAGTGAGGTCAAGTCCTTGAACATGGCACAAAGGGGAGGACAGGACACCCATCAGCAACACCTTACGTGGGACAGAGACATGGTGTGCGGGAGGAGGGCTGGGGGGACCGACAGGGGCCCCCCAAACCCGTGGAGGTAGGGTCTTTCTTCGCTCAGGGACTGTCCCCTGCACCAAAACTGGGGAGGTGATGGCCCAAAAGTAACACAAAATCTGCCCCACCCTCATTTTCCTGGAAAAGAAAGGTGGGTGGGAGTGGGGGGGCCCTGGGCACACCCCCTAATTCTGCTTAGGCAGCGGCGTCTTCTGAAGGCTTTTAAGCATCCATACTTAAGGAACAAGAACACAAGGAACAAGAATAAAGTGGGAAAGTGGTGGCCACATGGGCCACACGCTCACTCGGAAAGGCGGATTCATACAAAATAAAGGTCAGATGCCAGTCTGTCCGGGAACGGGTCGGCTCAAGCTCGGAAGGGTCCCGGGGGGGCCCCCTGCAGCGACCGTGCCTCCACACCCCTAGTGATGCACTGCCTCAAGGTACAGCGCGTGGGGAGATTACCCCGGAACCCCAGCCTCTCTGGCTTTGTCTCCGACGATGTTGATGTTCTTCTTGGGGTGCCTGTCGGGGTGCAGAGACCTAGCATGTGTCATCGAGCACCCTGTCACTTCTTCCCTACACCGCCGTTGGTGACTTTGGCCTTGGAGTGGCGGTTCCGGCGCCGGGAAGAATGGCCCTCGCTGTTACCAGGGTGCTTGGGGAGGCTGTCTTCAGAACCTGGAGAGGGGGAAGCAGAAACCTAGTGTGGCAGGGATACTGTGAGGTGTCAGGAGATCGGGCCCTGCAGGCAGCCTTGTGTCCCGGTGCTTGCATGCCACCTGGTGGCCGCCTGGGATGACACAGGAGACCCAGGGGGTGGGATGGAGATGGGGGTCCGGAAGTGAGCATTAGGGTTCTACTAGAGCCTCACCCTTCTCCCTGCCTCTTGGAAAACTGGGTCCCAATCCCTGGTAGATATGCACATCCCCTACCCCTGTGCCACATCCTTGGGGTGAACCCCTGGCTCAGGAGCAGGTGTGGAAACAGTGTCTGGCTTTGCCCCTGACTTTTTGAGAGGTTTGGGACCAACCTGGTGGTACTGGGCAGGGTAGGGGTGGGGAGGGATATCTCTAGTTCTGGGGGAAGCTGCCAACACTGCATTGGCTAATGCCCAGAGTGGTGCTGGGATTCAAACCCAGGAGGGCACTGCCCAAACTCTGATATTTTTTCTCCTCTTCTTTCTGCTCTTTTTCTTTCTTTGCTTCTCTCCCCATCCCACCTCCCTCCCCGCCCCTCCCTCTTCTCCCATCCCCTTCCCTGCTCTTCACCTGAAAACCTTCCCCTCTTGGTCCCTTATATTTAACTGGCTCTAGAGCAGATGATGTGTTTGTGTCTGTCTGGGAGACATGACCCTACAGCAGAGAACTGATATAAGGAGCAGTCTGGAGTCTGGGGCATATCTGTCTCCACCCCCAGTGTGCTGAGGGACCCCCAGACTCAGGAGACACCACCCTAAGAGTGATCAGAAGCTCAGAGCCCCAGAGATGGTGCGCAAGGAAGTGAGGCCTTTTCCTCCCTCCATCAGTCTCGGCCCCCAAACCTTCAAATCTCAGCTCTTGAGACCTGACAAGAACCAGCCAGACCCACCACCTGAGCCATTTCAGAAGTGGGGCAGCCACAGCTGACGGGGCTCCTGGCTGAGGCCAAGGAGGGCCTTGCATTCGTGAGATCTCAATGTCAGCCAGGCTGGTTTCCTTGGTTTGAGTGGTCCAAGGGGTCCTGCCTTCCCCAGAGAACCACCTGTCACCCCACCCCTCCAGATTATGGTGCTAAGGATCCAGCCAGCTCCACGGGTCCGAGCTACATGTACCAGGTGTGCAGGGTAGGCTCAGGACCTGTGCTAGCCTGCAGCCCCACGAGCCCAGCAGAAGTGAGACTGACCTTTCATGCCTTTCCGGGTCGGCCAGGACATGTCGGGGCTGTAGGAGCCATCCTCACACTCGGAGTAGGTCTGGGGAAGAAGTGGCAGGTTGGGGGGGGGGGGGGGTCAGTCCTGCAGGGAGGCTGCCGGGGTCACCAGATTATCCCTCTCATGCTTTTTACTGAGCTGGCCTGGCCGGCAGACCAAGGCCTTCACCCAGGGGAAAAGTTCCAGCGTGCATGGCTGATGCTTCAGACAGAAGGGCCAGAGCTGCTGAGAGTAACCCAGAGACTCAGGACAGCCAGAGACGCTGAGAGTGACTCAGGCTAGACTCGGGACAGCCGCAGGCAGCCGGGAGCACCAGGGCAGTTTGTGTGCATCCAGGATCCCCGCCCCGGAGGCGTGGTGGGGCAGGGAGCCCAGAAAAGCATCTTCCAGGAGTGGAGTACCACACAGCCTTCCAGAACCAGGTGCCCTCGTAACTGTCCATTCCAGGGGGCCCTGGCAGGCTGGATGGGTGGCTCTATGGGAGGATGGATAGATGGGGCAGTTTCTACTGTGTAACAAACACATCTGGCACCCCTGGCACCCGAGCCAGGCTGCTGTGTGTGCTCTGGGGCTTAGTGTGCAAGGTGTGAGTATGCTCTGAGTGTGTGAATTCTCCAGGTGTGAACACGCTCCATGTGTGAGCCAGCCCCAGGATATGAGCATGTGTGGGAGTGTCTGGGTGTGCCTGTGCTCCACATGTGCTTGTGTCTGGTGTGAGCTTGTCGAGTTGTGTACAGGCTTCGAGTGAGTTTGGGTGTGAACACATCTGGGTGTGAGCACATCAGGGTGTACATGCTTCATGTGTGAGCATGTCTGAGGATGCACATTCTCCAGTTGTGCTATCTCCATGTGTGAGCAAGCACTCTCTACTGTGAGCCCGTCATGTGCAGTGCTCCAGACACAGCTGGCCCTTCCCTTCCCCGTCCCCTCCCCGCTCCAGCCCAGCACCTTTTCTCGATGGCCGTAGTGCTCCGCGTACCACACCATGCCATACAGACACAGGAACGTGGTGAAGGCCTGCAGGGAAGGAGACACCTGTCTGAGAAAAGAGGACTCAGGGCGACCATTCTGTGCCCCCAAACTTGAGGTTTCCCAAGGGACGTGGCTCGGGGGCTCTCCATCTCCCTGTGATGTCTGTGATGCCAGGTGTGTGTGCAGGAGATGAAGGGAGCCCAGGGGAGGAGAAGGAAGCTATTAATTGTATGGAATGAAATAAAAGCATTTAAAAAAAAAGGGAAGAATGGATGGATAGATGAGTGGATGGAAGAATGGATGGATAGAACATAGATGGATTGATGAATGGCTGAAAAGGAGGGATGAGTGTGTGGTTGGGAGAAAGGATGGAAGGAAGGGTAGATTGTGGATGAACAGAAAGGAAGAAGGAAAGAAGGGAGGAAGGGTAGACAGATGGATGAATGGGTGATGGTGGAGAGGTGATGGATGAGCGACAGATGATGGATGGGTGGGCGGATGGACAGGTGGATGGGTGGAAGAAAGGCAGGAAGGATAGTAGACAGTAGGATGGTGGCCAGGTCCTTGACGCAGGGCTTACCTCCCACCCCACATGAATCACCCAAACCAAACCAAGCCTCCTCCATTCCACCTCTACATTTTTCAGGGATCTCCGTGCTGGGAACCCACTTGCAACAAACATTCTACACAACTCTGCTGCCATCTTTCCTGCTGCATCTCCTGTGAGCATGAGACAGGGCTCCTTGCCTGAACCCCAGTCCCGGACAGAACTGTGAGGTGCGGTCAGCACAACTCTGCTTGGGGCAAATTTCCACGTTCCCAGCTGTACCAGAAAGCAAGTCACTGCCTTGGCAACAACTCCTCTCTGGCCCCACTGGTCCAAAGGGAGTGAAGTGTCTTATTGGGACACATAGGGGTCATAGACACCCATGGACACCCTGGATAGGACAAGAGCAAGCATCCTGCATCTTCCTAGCTCTAAGGCAGCGGCAGTGGACAATGCTGGTGCACAGATCAGCTCTGCCCACCCCACAGATCATGACCATCTGGGGGTATCCACCCAACCTCTCCTGCACTGCAGAACAGGAAGGAGAAGCATGATAGAAAAGGCTGTGTGGGGGCCGGGCGGTGGCGCTAAAGGTAAGGTGCCTGCCTTGCCTGCGCTAGCCTTGGACGGACTGCGGTTCGATCCCCCGGTGTCCCATATGGTCCCCCTAGCCAGGAGTAACTTCTGAGCACATAGCCAGGAGTAACCCCTGAGCATTACCGGGTGTGGCCCAAAAACCAAAAAAAAAAAAAAAAAAAAAAAAGAAAAGGCTGTGTGTCAAAAAAAAAAAAAAAAAACCCCAAAAACCAAAAAACAAACAAAAAACATCAAATTGGGGCCAGAGATAGCATGGAGGTAAGGCGTTTGCCTTTCATGTAGAAGGACGATGGTTCGAATCCCAGCATCCCATATTGTCCCCGTGCCTGCCAGGGGCAATTTCTGAGCACAGAGCCAGGAATAACCCCTGAGCGCTGCCGGGTGTGTCCCAAAAACCAAAACCAAAAAAAGAAAAGAAGAAAGAAAAGGCTCTGTGACACCAGTGCAAAAAAACATGGAGACTTTCAGGTCTAATCCAAAATATGCATCGGATAACCTGGAGCATCTAATGCTGGGCTCACATGTCTTAAAGGGCATCTACCACATGAGCCGGGGGCAAGAAGGAGAGTTCCAGGGGCGCCACTGGCCCAGGCAAGAACAGGCGGCCTCTGGCTCCAAGGGAGCCAGCAGGAAATCTGGGTCCCCCAATACCATGACCAGTAGGTGGTAGTAAGAAGCCAGCCTGAGCAGCTCTCCAGTAGACCTGGCAGGGAGGGGGGTAGCTGTCCTGATGAGCTGTGTCCACGAGGGGGTGGGCCTGGGGCCCGGTGCCATCAGAGGGGGTCCTCAGTGTTGCAGAAGGGGAGCTGAGTGACCAGCCAGGGGAGAAAGTGGTGGCCCAGCACAAAAGGCTGCCAGAGATAATGATTGTGACTGAGGGGCCCGGGGGACCTCAGGAGAGGAACTCAGGAAGGCCCCATGCCAAGGTGAGGCATTGCTTTGGCTTAGAGGTGGGGAGAGATCAAGCAGAAGGGACAGGAGACCACCACTTCCCTATGCCCCAGCTCTGAACACTGCCAGGGCCTCTGCAGAGCAGGGTCAGGTTGGGGAGACACCACTATTGGTTTTTGGGATAAACTCATTACTGTTCAGGGATTCCTCCTGGCTCTGCTCAGAAATCGCCCCTGGCAGGCTCAGGGAACCATATGGGATGCCAGTAATTGAACCAGGGTCAGCCATGTGCAAGGCAAATGCCCACCCCTCTGTGCTATCACTCCGTCTCCATGGGACTCCCCCACTTTCTACTGTTCAGGGTGGGGGACCCACATGGGGATCTGGGAGGTCTAAGTCCTACCTCCACCCACTGTTAGCTGGAAGCTGTTAGCTTCCAGACTCCCCCTTCCTCAGGCAGCCTCATCCCCAGATGAGTCTCCCCAATTCTGATCAAACACACACGAGCCTTCATGAAGCCTCAAAATGTGCCACTGTTTTCCACTGGCACAAACCAGCCCACAAGCCCTCGCCCTGTAATAAGAGATCCAAAGGGCTCAGGTACCCCACCCCCACACACACAGAAAGAAGAGGAGGAGGAGGAGGAGGAGGAGGGAGAGAAGGAAGAGGTGGGTGCATTACACTGGGGCATCACTTATCACTGGGGTGGGGTGTTGGGGTATAGGGTCATGGGGTGGTAGGCAGGCAGGAATGGCCTTACAGGCAAAGGTAGGATGGCCGGGGCTTGCTGCAGAATCACATGCAGGGACCCTGGCCCAGCTGCCTGTAGGGGGCTCAGTGTGGGGAGATTTCCCACCCATCTCCTGAGGAAAAGGGCCAGCCCAGAGCCAGTGGGGACATGCATGGCTGGGGTGAAGAGCCAAGGCATGGGATTCTCAGACATGGAGAAATTCTTGGGGTAGGGAGTACCCCACCCCCAAACCCCAGGACTCACCACACAGAGCAGCCAGAGCACAACGTAGAGGACTTGGGTCTTGGAGAAGAGGTCCTGGCCAAATTTGATGCACACGATGGCCTCCAGGAAGCCAATGACCCTGAGTGTAGGTAGGGACAGGCGTGAGACGGGGACCCAGGGGACACAGAGACAGGAGCAGAGAGGGAGATGGGAAGGGTCAGAGACGGGATAGGAGTGGACAAAGATGTAGTTGACAAAGCCAAATAGAAGGCCCTGTTGGGGCCCCTCGTAAAGCAATGAACCCCAAGAACTTGGAGAGTACCACCTGGCTGGCATTGTCTAAGCTCAGGATAGCTCTGTTGGCTGCCTGCCGAGGGCTCCGTGATGGGCAGGGTTGACAGAGCCAGAAGTAACATCCAGGACTCAGTGACAGGCCCAGCACTGCCCCCACCGGCACCCAGATAGTGCCCAGCACCCACCTAGCTCCCCCAATAACCAGGCTCCACCTAGGTTCTCCCTCTGACTCCCTTGAGTCAGGCAGACACCAGGTTATCTGCATGCCCTGGCCGCAGCAGATGAGCCCGTTTCTGGTGCCTCTGAAAGTAGTGGGTGGTGGGCATCCCACCAGGCCTGCGACCTCCCTGCTTGGATAGCTGTACCTCAACTGCTCCCCAAAAACCACAGTCCTGGGTTCCTACTTCTGCAGGTCACAGGGAGTTTCAGCCACAAGATATCCCCAACATGCTCCATGGGACACCACCCCCGGCACTGTTGGAGCATCTTCTCCATAGTCTCTTTCAGGTTCTTGGGGGCCATGCCCAGGGGTGCTCAGGGATGACTCCTGGCAGAGTTTGGAGAAGCCTAGGGAATACCAGGATCGAACCCGGGTCAGCTGTGCGCAAGACACATGGGGTACTCACCCAAACACCCAGCACTGGGTCCCAACGCGCTTGCACTGCGTGTCAGTGAGGTAAGCATAGTACTGCCTGTGGGAGCAAAGGAGGGTGGGTGGTCAGAGATCAGGGCGTACCTGAGGCCTGATCCCTGGCACTGCATATTGGTCCCCCAAGCTTGCCAGAGTGAGTCCTGAGCACCATCTGATATGGCCCTCAAAACACCAAAAATAAAGGAAAACAAAAGCAGCTTAAGTTAGGGCTTTAGGTTCATCCTACAAGCATCTTCATCTACCTGGAACTGCTATCCCTGTTTTTATGGAGTGGGAAAGGAATGGAGTGGGGAGCGAAAGTCAGTGTGAGGCACCATCTCTGGGTCCCGGGGGTGCAACTTGCAGAATGGCACTTCCAGGGCCGGCCTGGAAATTTGCTCGCTTCCTGGTCCCATAAAAGGGGGAAGTAGGGAACAGGGGGCGCAGAGGGCACAGAGGGGTGCAGAGGGGCAGCATTACCGCACAGTTGGGGCTGTAATGCAGCCGATGAAGAGGATCCGACACCAGCTCAGTGGGTGGCTGGCCTGGAACACGAAGATGTGCTTCAAGAAGAAGGTATTCAACTCAGTGAGCTGTGAGGACGAGCTCCATCAGAGGGCCGCAAGGAGCCAACAGCTGGGGCTCCCCTGGGCTGCCCGCCACACACACAGACACAGACACAGACACACACACACACACACACTCACACTCACACGCACACCCCCAGAAGGAGTCTGCTGGTTCCTACCTCCCTGGGGCGAGTCCCCAGCTCTGGCATCCAGTGCCCGTTACCTGCCAGATGATCATAAACAGGTAGATCCCGGCCACCCTCTGGAAGGACGATTTGGGGTCGAACCAGCGCACGTAGGTCCAGCTGGCTGGTGTGAACTGCAAGACGGCCCGCTTGATCTTGCCCGTGGTGCTGTGGATGTCCCTGCAGGGGAAGCCCCGGGGACTGTGGCTGTGCGGGCAGGGCACGGTGGCGGGAATGTAGGGGGGATGTGGGGGGGGAGAGGGAAGGGGGGAGATGGGGGGAGAGAGAGGGAGAGAAGAAAGGAGAAAAGAGGGAGAGGGAGAGGGAGGGAGAGGTTAAGAGAGGAAGGGAGGAGGAGAGGAGGGAGAAAGGAGGAAGAGAGAAGGAAGAGAGGCGGCCGAAGAAGGCAGGTGGGCGGGCTCACTTGAAGCTGGCCCAGTGGTAGGTGCGCATCTCCAGGAAGCGGCAGACCACCATGCCCAGCCAGATGCCACCGCCATTGCAAAGCAGGATGTCCAGGATGACTTGGTCCCACCAGCATTCGGCGAAGTTGGGGAGCAGGTGCATGAAGAAGAGCTGCAGAAAACAACGGGGTCTCAGCTGGGGGTGGGCACGAGGCGGGGACACACAATCAAGCTGGGGTCTTGCTTTGGGGGGAGGAGGGAGCTGGGGCTACGACATCATGATGTGCCACAGTCACATCCCCGCCCCTCAGTCAGGGGCAGGACAAGACATCAGACAGGTCCACGGTGGAAAAGTGCCACCGCACACGTTAAACAGGCTTGTGGGGCTGAGATCGATGCCCCAGACGGATGGCACCTGAGGAACGGGTGCAATGAACACGTGAGAACATTCTAGAAAAGGTGGACCAGCTAGGTGAGTGGAGGATGGAGGCCTCTGGGGGCCAATTCTGTCCCCTGGGAATGAGAAATCGGGGTGAATAACTCAGCCATTCCATTCTGCAAACTGTCTTCCAGTCTCTCATTGATCCCAGACTAACTTGTGAGCACCGAGATGTTGGGGTCCCAACTGCTGCCCTCGTTTCTGGTGCCGGAACATCTGAGCCTCTCTAACCTGAGCTTGCCGTCTTTGTGCTTTCAAACTGGAAGCCAGACAACACTGCCTGGAGAGGGCGCCGTCTACAATGCCTGTGGCCTACCTGTCATAGCTGTATGTGCTGTCATTTGCAAGACTGTGAGGTTCCAGGAAGGCAGGTAAAACCTTAGGGTACAGGGTCCCCTCAGTGAGCCCCCAGGAGATGCTGATGGCGCCCCTACCTCGGTGAGCTCCCAGGTAATGCTGATGGTCCAGCAGAGCCCGTAGCTGCGGATTAGCAGCGCCTTCATGGCCCAGCCCCAGAAGTGGCCGAAAGCGAAGATGTCAAAGTGGCTGACGATGCGCTCCCAGGTGATGACGTGGCAGTTCACTGCATACTCCTGTGGGCAGGCAAGGAAGGAAGGCCCAGAAGATGTGGATGGTAGAGGCTATTCGGGGGAGCCCCACCCCCAAACATACCCCTACACACACCTGAGTGTCCACAAGAATGTCCTTTCCCTTTGGGAACCACCAAGCACAAGTGGCCATGGCTTGGCAGACAATGGCCCCTCAGGGGGCTTCCTCCACCTCAGAACTTACCCACCATGGCAAAATCACTCGTCTGTCTTACTTTGATTCCCGGGGCAAACACAGCAGTGCACAGGCCTTACTCTAGGCTCTGTGCTCAAGGCTGGCCCAGGAAAGGGAGTTTGTTGCTGGGGGGAGACTAGTGTTGCTTGGGCCCCTCCCCGCCCACACATTACCATGATATCTGCCTCCCGTGTGGCATAGCGGAGGTTGGGGTCTAGCCAATACATGAGCGACTTGACTTGCTCAAAGTTGAGGAAGAGGAGGAAGACGAGGAACAGGAAGTAGAGTACACTGAGTCCTGGGGAGAGAGAAATCGGGGGGCTCAGGGCCTGGGGAATGGACGGAGGCACACACCATGGCAGCCATCAGAGGATGAGGGACAAGTCGGAGGGAGAACACAGTGATGCTTTTAAATGGATGGGAGGCCTGTCGCTGGCCACACTCCTCACAGCACAGGCTGGGATCTACCTGCTTCCCGGAAGCTGGGTTGATAGCACAATGGGGAGGGGGTTTGCCATGCAGCTAACTAGGGTTCGATCCCTGACATCCCATATGGTCCCCCAAGGCTGCCAGGAGTCATTTCTGAGTGCAGAGCCAGGAATAACCCCTGATCCCGGAGCACCGCTGGACGTGGCTGAAAAAACCAAAAAAAGTCCCCCAAGGGCAAAACCCCACCAGGCTTCCTGGCAGGGCAGGGCAGGAAGCAGTCTAGAGGAAGCAGAGTGAGGGGTGGAGAAGGAAGGAAGGAAGGAAGGAAGGAGGGGACCCTCTGCTGACACTCACCAAACACCATGCGCCACAGAGCCGGATGTGGCCGAGTGAAGGGACCTGTGGGCAAAGGACGGCATGATTCGAGCTCCAGGCTGCCTGGAGGCTCCCCTCCAACTGCAGGAGATGAGCTGTGCGAACATCCCGGGGCTCTACAAAGAGCTGGCCATACTCTGGGAAGCTGCAGTCCCGGAGTGTAGGCACCCACCCCACAAACAGACATCACCCCCTCTCTCCGCTAGGATCCTGACGTTCAGGGCAGGTGGGTTAGTGGGCCTGACCCTGGGAGTGTTTACTGTTTATTTACTGTCTATTTGGGGACTTTTACCTTGGGGGTAGGTGCTGAGGGACCTTCTTTCTGACAAAAAGAATGAGTCTGGCCATGGTATCTAGAGCCTGCCCCCTTTTATTTTGTCATTGTTGCTTTGTTATTTTGTTTTGGACCACACCCCACGGTGTTCAGAGCTCACTCCTGGTGGGTTCTAGGGCAACAGAACCTAGGGTTAACAGAACCTTGATGGGCAAGGCAAGCATGCCCTATACTCTACACACTGTACTACCTTTCTGGCCACTAGGAGGCCCTCCTAGGTCATCAGCAAATGTCCAGGAGAAATGATAGATAAGCCTTATCTGGGTGGGGAGGAAAGACAAGACAGACAGCACTGACACCCCAGGGCAGGCAGTTGAGCCGAGTGGGCTCCAGGAGAGGGGTCAAGGGGAGCATTCCAGGACGGGAAGGACAAGTGTGATGGGACAGCTTCTCAGGGTGCAGGTCCTTGCCTCCTTTCTATGGTTTCTGCTCTCCAACCCCATAGTGAAAAAGGTGAGAAACCTCTGATGGATTCACTCCTTCCTGAAGGCCTTCTGGGAAGTTCCTCCACAGAGGGACATTTGTGGTGCCCAGATAGGAGGGCCTGGGGCACTGATAAGGAGGACCGTTGGGGTGTGGCCAGTTCTGCAATGCTCAGAGGCTGGCAGGGAGCCCAGGAGGCAGGTCAGAGCCACGGGCAGCTGCCATCCACCACTGCCATCCATGGCCTTCTGTGGGGTCCTGAGGCCCACAAGGCATGAGCCAGCAGAGACCCAGGGGCCTGTGAGGGGCAGGAGTGCTCGGGGGTGTGGGAAGAGAGGGCAGAACTCACCATTGGGGAAGGCTAGGACACTGATGATGAGGAAGAAGAAAACCACAGACAGGATGCCCCTCCAGATGTTGTCTTCCGGGACCGAGTCATCCCTGTGACCAGAAATATTGAAGACAGTTGTTTCAGACACTGGGGTGAGCCCTGGGGCAGAGGGAGGCCACAGGTTCTAAGCTGTGGAAGAATGAGCGCATGGCAGGGGCCCGACCTAGCCCTCCAGAAACAATACACTCTGGCAGTCCACTAAAGTGCAGTCCTGACCAAAAAGTAAGATAAGACTGGGAATTTGGCATATCCACTTGGACATAATCAGTCTGTAAGAGACACACACATGTAATACACATGTGCACATGTGTATACACACACACAATGAGCTCTTGTTCCAAGTTAAGGTTCACACTGGAGAATCGCCTGTCGATCTTCAGAATAACTAAAAGGGCACTAGAGAGATGGTACAGTGGGCAAGTGGTCCCCCAGCCAGGAGCAATTTCTGAGCACAGAGCAGAAGTAATCCCTGTGCGTCACCTAGTATGGCCCAAAAACCAAAAACCAAAAAAAAAAAGTTTTTTTCTAATGAAGCTTAGAAGAAAACCAAGTTTGCAAAGAATAAAAGTTTTTCAATAAATCAATTCAGAATTAACCTGAGATTTTCAACTGCAAATTAGAATTAATCCACCACTCACGATCCCCTAGGGGCAGAGCCAGGAGTAGCCCCTGAGCATCACATGGAGTGTGGCCCCCAAACAAAAAATCATCCAAATATTTGAGTCAGCTTCTCCCTATGCACCAGGCAGGCCATGTAGGGATGTGGAATGTGCCCACATTGCAAGGTCAATTCAAAACCCAGGTTGGGGCTGACCTGCTGCAGACTGAAGACGAGTCCATCCCACCCCCAGCCCCACCCCCACTGCAAATGTCACCACATGGAAAACTGATCTGCCATCTGCCATCGACTCCGCCAGATACCCGGGCAAGGGAGAAGGACACAAGTAACTGAGTGACCACCGAAAGCAAGGCTCAGTGACCTGCTGGGGAGGAAATGGTGCCTTTCACAACTCATGTTTCACCCCAAAATAGATTCGGGATGATTCCACAGCTCTTTATTGGGAGGGGGGGCACCCAGCAATGCTGCGGGGTTACTCCTGGCTCTGCCCTCAGAAATCACCCCAGGCATGCTTGGGGGTCTATATGGGATGCCAGGGATTGAACCCAGATGGGCATTTGCAAGGCCCACTACCCACTGTACTATCTCTCTGGCTCTAGATTCCATAGTTTTACCTATGGGACATGGAGATAGTTCAAGACTATAGTTCGGGACCTACAGAGATAACAATAGGAAGAACACATACTGAACTCAGGCCAGGTCCTGGAGTGGACCCCTAAGGTCCCCCTGCACCAGCCCAAGCAGGAAACTGTGAGCCCCAACCCCCACTGTCAGCTGGAGTACTGCAGCTGGAGTCTGGTCCCCTCCCGGGCACCATAGATGGTCCCTCAAGACACCTCAAGGTGCGACACAGTTGTCTGCGATAATCAAGACTGAATCAAACAGATTCTAGACAACGGTGATCTGAGAATTCTGCTGAACTAAAAGTGAAATGAAGCTGTCCCCGACTTCAGCAGAAACTGGAGAAGGCAAGGAAAGGGGGAAACAAGATCTGTTTATTCATTCATAGGCAAAGAAATCGAAAACGAAAACCAACCACCTGGAAAGAAAAGTATCTGCAACTGGGGTCAAGGCAAATGTTCAATTCTCTCAGTAGACAAAAGCACAGACTCCTCAAAGCAGTGACCAGAAAGGACAAGAAACAGGAGCCAGAGATCTAGCACAGTTGGTAGGGCATTTGCCTTGCATATGCCTGACCTGGGTTCGATCCCCATAGGGTCCCCAGAGCACCTCCAGGAGTGCAGAGCCAGGAGTAATCCCTGAGCACTGCCGGGTGTGTCCCTCACCCCCCCCCCCAAAAAAAAAAAGAACAAGGAACAGACAGAAACAGTGTAGAAACACAGAGGAAACAACCCAAGGGGGCTGGCTAGTGACTTGCTCATAGCAGCAGAGAGAGGGAGACAACCCAGCAGTTAGGGGTGCTGGGCCCCAAGTACCATTGGACATAGACTTGGGTTTCCCTGAGCATCAAGGTGTGTTGTCCCTCAATGCTGTCAGGCCAGACCAGGAAAAAGTGGAGAGTCAACCAAAAATTGCACCACGTGGCCACCCACACCCACGGAACAGTTTGGGAGTGAGCATCAGGCTGTGTGGACCAAACCACCGACCCCACCCACCCAACCACATATAAAGGCTATTCCTCTTCAATACAAATAAACCCAAGCCTTCAGAAAATCTGGAGAGGGAAATGGGCAAAACACTGCCAATCTTGGCACTGCCAAGCCCCTCTGGGGCTTGTTAGCCCCCAGCAGTCTGAATAAAAGCCAGGGTCCAAAGCAATAGCACAGTGGGGAGGACAATTGCCTTGCATACTGCCCACCCAGGTTCTGTCTCCGACATCCCATATCACCAGGAGTGATTCCTGAGTAGAGAGCCAGGGGTAAGCCCTGAGCACAGCCAGGTGTGAGCCCCCCTCCCTCCAAATAGCAGTAATATCAACCTGAAACCAAACCAAACCAATTGTCCACTGACCAAAATGTCTCTCTACACAGAGAACTGCAAAATTTCTAAGAATCTGAGACCAGTAATGCACACGGAGAAAGAAAGTTTCAGGCAAGTTGATTTAGAAATAGAGGGACAAAAAAAAAAAAAGAAGAAAAGAAATAGAGGGGCAAGTGAACGAGCAAGTTTCAGGAGCTGAAAAACTTTTTTTTTTAACTAAAAAAAAATTTAAGGGCCAAAGAGATAGCACAGCAATAGGGCATTTGCTCTGCACGCAGCGGATCCAGGAAGGATGGCAATACAAATCCTGGCATCCTGTGGTCCCCAGTGCTGCCATAGCAATTTCTGACTCAAGAAAAAAACTGTTTTTTTTGATCACGGGCTAGAGTGAAAAGTGCAGCAGAGAGGAGAGCATATGCCATCCCTGGAGTCCCTGACAAAACCCTAGACCAGCCAGGAATAATCCCTGAGCAGAGTCAGGACTAAGCCCTCAGCATTGCTGGGTGTGGCTCAAAAAAAAAAAAAAAAAAAAAAAAAAAAAGAATGGAAAAAGATCAAGGCCAAGGGGCTAGAGTATTAGTTTAAGTGGGGAGGGCATCTGCTTTGCAGGTTCAGTCACCTGCATCCCAGAGAATCAGACCTCCAGCAAGGCAGATCGCCAGGAGTCGATTCCTGAGCAAACCCTGAGTATCCCTGGCTGTGGCCCTAAAGCCAAGATCAGTAACAACAGCAACAAAAGGAGAGAGGGAAGGGAGGAGGGAAGGAAGGAGGGAATGAAGGGAGGAAGGAAGGAAGGAGGGAAGAAGGAAGGAGGGAAGGAGGAAGGAAGGAAGGAAGGGTGGAAGGGAGGAAAGAAGGAAGGAGGGAGAGAGGAAGGAAGGAGGGAAGAAGGAAGGAGGGAGGGAGGAAGGAAGAAAGGAAAGAAAGAAGAAGGGAGGGAGGGAGGGAGGAAGGAGGGAAGAAGAAAGGAAAGAGGAAGGAAGGAGGGAGGGAGGAAGGAAGGAAGGAGGGAAGGGAGGGAAGAAGGAAGGAGGGAGGAAGGAAGAAAGAGAAGGAAGGAGGGAGGGAGGAAGGAAGGGAAGAAGGAAGGAGAGAAGGCAGAAGGAAGAAGGGAGGGAGGGAGGAAAGAAGGAAGGGAGGAAGGAAGGAAGGAAAGAAGGGAGGGAGGGAGGGGGGAAAGGAAGGAAGGGAGGGAAGGAGGGAGGAAGTGAAAAGAAATAAATCAATAATGCTTCCCCTTAAAAGACTGTTATCTAGAGGATGAAAGCGGCCAACTGAATGTCCTAAACTTCCCCTGTGAAACCTCCTACTCACTATTTTATGGCTGACCTGCTGCCCCATCCTCCATGTGATTGTCATGAAAATTGCGTTGATGTAAAGCTTTGATGTAAAGCTTCCTGATACCTATGAATGTAACCAGATGCCCTGTAAGTTTCCAATATGCTATAAAAAACTTGCATAAGTTTCACCCAGGGTCCTTGTACTTGCATGGTCTCGTGTCTCTTTTTGGAGCTCCCAGGGGTGCCTGAAGGATGGACATTTAATCCGAGGAAGGAAGGAAGGAAGGAAGGAAGGAAGGAAGGAAGGAAGGAAGGAAGGACGGAAGGAGGGAGGGAGGGAGGGAGGGAGGGCGGGCGGGAGGGAGGGAGGAAGGAAGGAAGGAAGGAAGGAAGGAAGGAAGGAAGGAAGGAAGGAAGGAAGGAAGGAAGGAAGGAAGGAAGGAAGGAAGGAAGGAAGGAAGGAAAAGAAAAAGATCAAGGCCACATATAGTACCAGGCAAGGACTCCCTAAGAATAGCCTCTAGGCACTACTGATTGCCTAAATATGGGCCCCAAGATCCACACCAAATGAACAAAAAGCATGATTGAAAAAGAAAAGGAAGATACAGAACATTTCATCTTGTTAGGACCAGGAAATGCAGGGAGGAGGAATGAAATGAGGCAGGAAGGGCTCAGGGACAAGAAGCCCAGAGCAAGGAAGATAAAACTCTGCCTTAGGACAAAGCACAGAGCAGGATGCAGGCTCCATATCCCCTTTCCCACACACCCCAAACTCCACTGGAGCAGCAACCAGAGTATGGCAAGTGTGGCCTCCCAAACCAAAATTTTGAAAAAGAACTTTCCAGTTATTTTGGGGGGTCGAAGCGACAGTATAGTGGGGAGGCTATTTGCCTTGCTCGATCCCTGGCATCTCATATGGTTCCCTGAGCCCGTCAGGACTGATCCCTGAGCACAGACCCAGAAGTTATTCCTGAGCACCATAGAGTGTGACCCCAAAACAAAACAGCAGGTCCTGGTGTAGTGAAGTGAAGTCATCAAAGACTGTCTCTGATTCCCAAGAGATTCATGGCTTTGGACCAGAACCCACACAGCCCACCCAGGTTCTGCTGGAGCAGATGCCGCTGACTGCAAAATAGGACTCTTGGACTGACCAAGACTCACAAAACTATACCTTGAGTATTTTGGGGTGTTTTTTGTTTTAAGGGAGGGAAGCTTTATTTACTTGTTCCTTTGTCTGGCCCCCACCCAGCTGTGCTGGGCATCAAACTCAGGATCCATTGCAAGCAAAGCACAAGCTCCCAGCCTTTCAGCCACCTTCCTGGGCCCACTTAAAGTTCATTGGTGTTTTTTGGTCTGTTTGATTAAATAAAGACCAGTCAATAATGCTAGGTTCATCCCATCTCTGAAGGCCACCTCAGTAATGATTTACCACCTCTCCTTTCCCCTCCCCAAGAGCTTAAGCTGAAAGGTCCGGAAGTCCTAATTTTAGCTGCCCGGCGCAAAGAAATGAAGAGGCTTATGAGTTCCAGCAGATGCTTTAAAAAGTGCTTTTAATACTGACCATTATGAATGGTCAGGGTCTATGAATTCCCACCAGAATCAAAGACCTCGTGGGTCCCTCGTTACCCCCTTATATAGGATGGGAAGTGGGAGGGGAAGAAGAGTCCTTGAGGGCTGGACTTCCGCTACAATAACACCAATGATTCGTGAGGTAGGGGTAGAGGTGGGGCCGAGGCAGTGACGACTTCCTTAAGGGTGGGGCCAAAGCCGTGACAACTTCCCTAAAGGGCGGGGCACCCACCAAGGTTGGTGGGGGGGGGGCTGATTTCCCTTTTCAATCCCCACTTCTTGTACTGGAGGCTTCTAATCCTAGAAGCCAATGTGATTTTGGGGCCTTTACTTTTTGATATTACTGGTTATAATTATTTGCATGAGCTAACCCTGCATGGGCCAATGGCTACCAGAAGTAAAAAGGCTTAGGAGGGGCCCCAGTAGGGGTATTAGATAGGGGAGAATTTCATTTCATAAAGACCATAAGGGACCATTTAATAGCTTTGTATCTTGGCCAGCTACTCTTGATGGTGCTTGATTTTGTTTTACACATTTGAAATTAACTTTTGTGAGAGTTTGTTATTTCTGTTTAGCCCTGCTAGTTTTGCTTTTCCAGTTACCAATTTTCCTGCAACTTCTGAGCCCTACCAGTAGAGTGCTCAGACCTAGGAGTGCCTAAGAAATGTATGCTAGGCAGAGGGATGGGCTCTGTTCCTGGGATGATGTTAATGTTGGGGAGCACTAATGCTGGGATGCATAAGCCAAATTTTTACCACATATTTATATCCGTTTCGGAGGTAAATACCCTGGGCTAGAGGGATCAGGCAGGACTTTTGAGCACTGAGTACCTTCTACCTGACCCAGGTTTACAGATTTGGTGCTGTTATGAATAGCAAACAGAAGATTTAAAGCTAAACGGGATTACCTTTTGACATAAGTACAGGTAGAAGAAGCAAAGGTTAGATTACCTAGTGAGACAGGGACAGCCAGAGGCCAATTTCCCCCACCCCCAAGAGGGAGGCAAAGGCTGAGGTTTTGCTTTACACACCCATTCTGGCCCCCCAAACACACACATGGGAAGTAGAGGACCGGAGGTAAGCAGTTCGAGCCCTTCCTTAGCAAGTGCCAGGGAGAGCATTTTCAGAGTTAGTGAGTGCATTAGGGCTGAAGTGTGCCCGCCAGACCCGTATCTTGAGAGGATCCTCAGTGTGCTTCACTTTTCAGGTTTTGGATGGAAGGCGTGAACCCAGGAAGCATGCAGTTCACCTTGACAGCAGTTCTTTTCACATAGGCTGTGAATTCCACAACGAAAATAAGGAGGTTTCTGCTTTTTTTTCTTCATTTTTGCAACTTAAACAGCTGTTGGGGTAGAGAGCCCTAAACTCCAGTTGCCTTTCCTGCACTGGGTTAGACAGAGATGAAGAAATTTTATTTTTATTAATGACTGTTTTACTTTTTAACATTACCAAGAGAAGCATAATTTTTGCTACCTGCTTTAACCTCTGGGATAGATAGGCATAATGTTATTCTTAGTAGTTAACTTGGCTTATTAATTTCTGCGGCCTTTATTTTCCCCTTATAGTTTTTTTTTTTTTTTGATGACCATTTTGCTTTAGAGATTTCATTACCCTAGAAGTTATTAGAGGGAACGTGGTCGAAGATCAATCTTCTGTAGCTACTTCAGGCTGACAGGGGACTGCAGTTTCAATCTCTAGATAGGGTGAAATCTCATATTTCCCTAAAGGAGCAGTTAACTGGTTTACTTTTACAGTTTTAACACCTGAAAAGGATTAGATTAATTATACAGGGGAATATTACTTAACCCACTCAGGCCTTGGAGCAGTAAATAGCACAACTTGAATGGCATAGCTGTTCTTATTGTCTGTAATGATAGCACAAATTAATTAACAGAAAACAAAGCATAATAGCATTATGAATAAACAGTTTTGAGTTACTTCAGTTAGACTAACATTTGCATTTGCAATTTATGATTTGGTTTAATACAACTAGTAAGAGCATTTTTACATGAGTTACTTTAAAGAAGTGGGTTTTAAGTTAGGCCCACTAGAATTTTAATTAGCTACCAAAAATGGTTTTTCTCTCCACCTTTACCTTGTACCTTACCCGGTATTTGAATAACTTGGCTTTTTTCTTTGCACATATACAGCACTGTTGGAGAAATCTCCATCTGGGGCACCCCCATTACTTACAGAGCTTTTTTGAGGATAGGTTGTGGACACTGCAGGTTTTTCACAGTCACTCAGGTTTGGCTGATGAGTTGGTCGGTTCAGCATGAGGTTCTTCTGGCTGGGCATCTCACCCTCTGCAGGAATTTTTAGAGGTGACTTGTCTGTTCCACTCCTCTCCAGGTTTGGAAGAGACTGACCTCGAATTCTCTTCTGAGCTTGAGGGAGAGAGCAGGGCCCACAGGCTGTGATAATCTTCTAGGAAAATCTTCAATTTCCTTACTCAGGCCATTTATTTCAGTTTCTCGCCGGTGCCTGCTTGTTACACCGCCTCAACTCCAATTATTCCTCTGAAAGAGGGCTTTGGGGTTCCCTTACTAATTTTTTTTGATTTTCTGTTTGCATGAGGACTACTCCCCATGCAGAGAGAAAAGCCATTTGCTTGTATTCTGTGCAAAGCAACATGATGCCATGACATAAATGGTACTAAAAGGTTCTGGGAGAAGAGAAAAAGCAAATATTACTTAAATTACTTAGATAATTTTAGAATTTTTTTTTTTTTTTTTTTTGCAACGAAACATTTTATACATTTTTAAATAAAACCATGACCAATTTTATAAAACCTCCTGTGATACAAATATTAATGTTCTTGGTAACATATAATGAAAAATTGCAAAATAATATTTTAATTATGCTTAATTCTAAATATAGAAATTCACTTAGTTTTTTAAACAGAAAACACCAGGAATTTACGTTACACAAATTAATGTTGAAAACCAGAAAGAATGAATACTTACTACTTTTGGTAGAACATGCTTAAAAACATTTACATTTTTTTTTAACCTAGAGACATATTAATAATTATTTAGATTGATTATACACATTTTTATTACACATTTTTAATTTTTTTTTACACCACTTTTTTTTTCTGCATGCAAGGCAAACGCCCTACCATTCGGCTCCTTTCTTTTTTCTCCCCCTTTTTTTTTTTTTTTTTAAGCTTCGCCACTCATTTTTTTGCAGTGGTTTCGCTGCTAAAAATTTTCATGTGCACCGAAAAACAAACAAAAATAACAACAGTAATTTGCAACATTTTCTTATTAATTTTTTAAGAAACCTTTAAGTTAGAAATTTAAATGCTTAAAAAAAAATTTTTTTTTTTGACTTCCAAACCATTTGCTAGATTTTTCTTTGATATGTAAATGACCTACATTCCTCAGCCAGGTGGAGCTGGGAGGACAATAGTTTGCCCTGGGGCGTGGTGAATTTCTTCACCACGTGGTGAGTTAAAAAGCATTTTTTTTTTCTTTTTCGGCTAGAAAAAAAACGGCCAGTTGCTCTTTTTGGCCTGAACGCATGGCAGGATAGTTGGGGAATTGCAAAGTTCAGAAATTCTCCAGGAAAATTTATTCCCGATGGCCATTTGAGAAATCTGGGATTTGCAATTTCCAACACCCCCCCGCCAAGTCCCTAGTGTGGACCTTGCATGCGCCAGCTTCCTGGTTGGGTGGGGAGCGGGTTAGGCGGGTTTCGGGCGCCCTCTCGCCGCGCCGCGGGCAGCGGGGGTTGCGCGTTTCGCTGCTGGGACGACTGACGGGCGAGGGAGACGCGGGCTCACCGGCGGTCGGCCCCTTTCCCCAGGGGTCGGCCCTTGAGAGGGGGTCGGGCTTGCGTCCCGTGGTCAGACCAAAAAAAAAAAACATAGAACACACAGACAAGAAACAGACAGACAAACAGACAGCGTGGCGCCACAAATAACCAAGCAAAATGCGTTCAAGTAATCTCTGCATTCCACAATAAATCCTAGACAGACAACTATGCCAATGACCAAGTTCTTGAGCTCCAAAAATCACAGACAGACAACCTCTTCTGCAGCTCGGAACGTCTTCCAGCTGCTCTTACTAAACCCCTGGGGTACCACCAGGGTCGTGACCTAAGCAGCCAAAGTTCGTCAACCTCTTGCCCATCTGGTATACGCATCAGACGGGGAACCACACACACCTGGAAACGCATCAGGTGGAAGATTCCTTAGTCACCCGGGGGGACTTTAACCCCCCTATGAAACAAAGTCTGCTTCTACTCGGTTTCCACATCGAGCAAAGAGCTCATAACATTTGCCAAACCACCACAAAGCTAGCTTCCCACTGGACACAGAATACAACATAATCTCAGACTAAGACAGACACGAAGCAAAGCGTGCTCACACACACACATACACACATCAGAACTCACCAGACACCTTTTCATAGCTTTGTGCCGGGCAGAATGAGTGAGGACTCCTGGTGGCTCGCCAAAATGAAAGGTCCGGAAGTCCTAATTTTAGCTGCCCGGCGCAAAGAAATGAAGAGGCTTATGAGTTCCAGCAGATGCTTTAAAAAGTGCTTTTAATACTGACCATTATGAATGGTCAGGGTCTATGAATTCCCACCAGAATCAAAGACCTCGTGGGTCCCTCGTTACCCCCTTATATAGGATGGGAAGTGGGAGGGGAAGAAGAGTCCTTGAGGGCTGGACTTCCGCTACAATAACACCAATGATTCGTGAGGTAGGGGTAGAGGTGGGGCCGAGGCAGTGACGACTTCCTTAAGGGTGGGGCCAAAGCCGTGACAACTTCCCTAAAGGGCGGGGCACCCACCAAGGTTGGTGGGGGGGGGGGCTGATTTCCCTTTTCAAAGCCTGGCACAATTCGGGTTGAGTACACTTAGAAAATACTTGTGTGGGGGCCGGAGAGATAGCATGGAGGTAAGGCATTTTGCCTTGCATGCAGAAGGACGGTGGTTCGAATCCCAGCATCCCATATGGTCCCCTGAGAATGCCAGGAGCGATTTCTGAGCATAGAGCCAGGAGTAACCCCTGAGTGCTGCCGGGTGTGACCTAAAAACCAAATACCCCCCCCCCCCAAAAAAAACAAAAAAAAAAACAAAAAAAACACTTGTGTGGGTCAGGAGTGATAGCACAGCGGGGACAGCATTTGCCTTGCACATGTCTTCAATCCCGGGCATCCTATAGTGTCTCCCAAGCCTGCCAGGAATGATTGTGGAGTGAAGAATCAGAAGAAACTCCTGATCACAGCCAGGTGTGGGAAAAAAAAGTGTGCCAAAGCCTTTTGCAATCACAAAAATACCACTAGGACAATGTGCCCACAGGAGTCAGGGTTTTGGTTGCATAAGGGAGGGCAGATCTCCGGCTGATACCACTAGCTGCCTGGCAGCTTCTTTGCCTAAGAAGGAACCAGAGACAAATCCAAACCAGTCTCAACTCTGCCCAAGCTGAACGATGCCCACTCCTGCCAAGGCCTGAGCGTCAGTAATCTGATACTTCCAGGATTCTCTCTTTCTCTCTCCCTTCTGCTCCAGGAAAAACAAATGAGAAGACCAGGAGAAGTTTCACTGAAGGACCTCCAAGGACCCAGTCACCATGCTACAAAGCCAGTTAGAAAACAGAGGCAAGGGCCTGGAGAGATAGCACAGTGGCGTTTGCCTTGCAAGCAGCTGATCCAGGACCAAAGGTGGTTGGTTCAAATCCCGATGTCCCATATGGTCCCTTGTGCCTGCCAGGAGCTATTTCTGAGCAGACAGCCAGGAGTAACCCCTGAGCACCGCCGGGTGTGGCCCAAAAACCAAAAGAAAGAAAAAAAGAAAACAGAGACAAGGCTGAAAGAAATAGCACAGTAGGGAGGGCTTTAGGCCAACCTAGGTTCAATACCCGCATCCCTCAAGGTCTCTTGTACAGGCCAGGATTAGTTCCTGAGTGGAGCTCCAGAAATGACCCCCGTGTGTTGCTGGGTGTGGCCCCAAAACAAATGGAAAAAAAAAAGGAAAAAGAAAAGAGGTGCTATCATGTGGAGATCAGTTTTTATCTTCCCACAAAGCATCGATCGCACCACCCTAGAATGTCCCCACAGTCGAGGGATTCACACAGGGGTTTAGAGATAGCACAGCAGGGAGGATATTTGCCTTGTACATGGCTAACCCTGGTTTGATTCCATATGGGTGTTGGAATAACAGCACATTGATAGCACAATGATAAACATATAACCCCATCAAAAAGGGGGAGAAGAAATGAACAGACAATTCCTCAAAGAAGAAATACAAATGGCCAAGAAATACAAAAGGCACATAAAAAAGTGCCCCATCCTCAGGGAAAGGCAAGTCACAACAACAAGGAGGTACCTCTCATACCACAGAGACTGACACATCACAAAGAATAACAATAAGTGCTGGCGGGGATGTGGAGAGAAAGGAACTCTCATTCACTGCTGGTGGGAATGCCATCTAGTCCAGCCTTGATGGAAAACAATATGGAGATTCCTCAAAAGACTAGAACTTGAGCTCCCATATGATCCAGCTATACCACTCCTAGGAATATACCCTAGGAACCCAAAAAAAACAATCCAAAAATCCCTTCCTCACAACTATATTCATTGCAGCACTATTTACAAGAGCCAGACTCTGGAAACAACCAAGATGGCCTTCAACAAATGAAGGGCTAAAGAAACTGTGGTACATACACACAATGGAATATTATACACCCGTCAGGAGAGAATGAAGACATGGAATTTTCTTATACGTGAATGTACATGGAATCTTATTATGCTGAGTGAAGTAAGTCAGAGAAAGAGATAGAGAGGCAGAATAGTTTCACTCAAAATAAAAGGGGGGAAGAGTGGTGGCACAAGCAGTAAGGCATCTGCCTTGCCATGCTAGGCTGGGACGGACTGCAGTTTGATCCTCCGGAGTCCCATACGGTCCCCCAAGCCAGGAGCGATTTCTGATCGCATAGCCAAGAGTAATCCTTGAGTATCACGTGGTGTGGCCAAAACACCAAAAAATTAAAAATTAAAAAAAATCGTTGCACTCATGTATGGGTTTTAAGAAAAACAAAAGAAATCCTTGTAATAATGCCCAGGGACAACAGAGGACTGGAAGGTCTGGCTCTGATGTGAAGCTCACATGGTGGTGAGTTTCGTGAGAGAGATGACCTACACTAGCTACCATGACAGTGTTAAAGAGCCAGAGAAGTAGAATGCTTGTCTTGAATACAGGAACGGGGTGGGGAAGAGCGAGCATGGGGGACATTGGTGATGGGAAGGTTATATGGTGAAGGGGGTGTGCTTTTCAAGACTGAAACCCAACTACAACCATGTACATAATCATGGTGCTGAAAAACTCCAAAAGAGTAATCTAGTCTGAGTCCTAACTATGACTGGTGGGGTTTTCTCTAAAGTAGGGTGTATGACTAATGGCCTCTATAGAAAGAGTTGTCACTCTGAAGTTCATCAGAAATCTAAGTTTGCCATGATTTGGGGGGGCAGATTCCACTCAAAGGCCCAGGTGCTTACATGACTCTGGATAGGGTGCTGGTGCGGGCATTCCCGTCTAACTTTATTGCTATTTATTGCTGCCTGCAGCATAAAAACCGGTAAAAAGGGAAATTCCACAGAACGTGACTTTCCGTATTACAAAAGAGGAAGAAAACAATGTTCTGAAGGGGCTCCTCCAGAATACAATAAAAATTTAATTTTATTAAAAATAAAAGGCTAGAGGCAAAGCAATAGCACAGTGGTAGGGTGTTTGCCTTGCAAGTTGATGACCTGGGATGGAGCCGGGTTGGATTCCCGGCATCCTAAATGATCCCTCGACCCCGCCAGGAGCGATTCCTGAGGGCAGAACCAGGAGTAAACCCTGAGCACCGCCAGGTGTAGCCCAAAAAGCAAAACCGAAAAGGGCGGGCCTGTGCTGTTCCTCAGGATTTGAAGTCAAACACTGTCATTAGGTACAGGACACAGAACGAAGGTTATGAATGTTCGCCAGTGTGTACCCAAGATGAGTTTGATTCCCAGCACACACGGTCCTTGGAGGAAGTCTGGATACTATCCTGAAGGCCCCCAACACCGCTGGGCAGCAGATCTCCTCAAAATGGCAGGACCATGACATGGATCCATTAGCTGAGAGTCGCTGGTGGGGTCCCCAGGCCTCTGGAGCACTGCTTGGGAGATGGCCCCCTTAAAAATTATGATCACTTAGGCCAGGGGTGGCGAACATGCGGCTCTTTGTCTCTTAGCATGATTTTGTATCCTGTGGCTCTTTGCCAAGTTTGGATTTTGTTCTGCTGCTTCTGAGGAGGGACCTCTGAGGAGAGATCAGGAGTGCAGGGTCCTGTCTCCCATCTCTCTCAGAAACAACCACACGGGCCAGTGAGCGGGGAACCCGTGTGTCACATGTCGGGTCACATCTGGCCATTAGTTCTCCATGTGGAGGGCACAGCACACCCTCACCATCACTGCAGGGATTTTACCCTCACTCAAAATGGCAAAATGCAACATGTGTTTAATGGATGACTGTTAAAATGAGATGTGAGTGTCTGTCTGTCTGGCAGGTCAATGCATGGTGTGGCTCTCTGTCTCTCAGTTTAAAATATGGGCTCTTTGTGTTGCACTTGTTCCCCACCCCTGATTAGGGGCTGGAGTGTAACATAGGGGAGGGTGTTTGCTTGGCATAAGGTCAGCCTGGGATTGGATCCCTGGCACCCCATATGGTCCCCTGAGCCTGCCAAGAGTGATTTCTGAGCACAGAGCAAGGAGGAACTCTCGAGCATCCCCAAGTGTGCCCCCTTCTCAACGCCCAGAATCATTATCACTGGACCAGAGAGATAGGACAGCAGGGAGGGCATTTGCTGTACTCTCAAATGAACTCTCCAACCTGGGTTTGATCCCTGGCACCCCATATAGACCCCAAGCATTGCCAGGATTGGCCCCGAAACAAAAGGAACAGAAACAAAATCATGATTACTGTGCTACCTCCTAAAGTAATTCCACCTCCGCCAGGCACCACAATGGAGTTCATCTGATGCTAACGTGAAACTGGACGGGCAAAGGGCCATCCAAGACAGTTACTAGTTACTGCTTGCCATTCACACTTTTCCTTCCTGAAGGCAGACCAGTTTTCACTTGGGACAAATGCAATAAGCATCAAAGTCATACATTGCTGAGTAGGAACTGGGGCAAGACCAGCCAAGCTAGGGCCAGAGCCATAGCACAGCGGGGAGGATGTTTGCCATGCACATGGCCAACCCAAGTTGGATCCCTTGGGGTCCTCGGTGTACCGCCAACAGTATTCCTGAGCGAGTGCGGAGCCAGAGCAAAAGCCCTGAGCACTGCCAGGTATGGTCCAAGAAGGGAAAAAAAGACAGGCAAGAAACAGAACACTCAGTGCTTATCCATCACCAAGTTTTCTCATCATCACCCATCACACGTTTCCTTGAAAACATGAACTAGAGGTCCACAGGACAGGGGTGAAGGTGCTTGTCCTGCCAACAGGAGACCTGAGTTCAATGCCCAGCACCCAGGCCGTGCCTGGCCAAGAGTGATCCCAGAGCACAGCTGGGTGTGGCCCCAAAACTAAAGAACCAAACCCTCCCATCAGATCAACCCAGGAGGTATTTCCAAGTATTCTCAGTGACATACAGATAAAAACAGTGGGAAATTCAGAGGCTGCAGGGGGAAAGTGGGTGGTGCAAGATAAAATTCAGTGAGAAAATCAAATCCCTGAGGAAGGGTAGAGAGAAGAGAGTTAAGGCAGCTTCTGTCTCCAAAGCCCTTGGACCTCTGGCTTCTGAGAGTGACCCTAGAAAGGGTCAGGCTGATGCCAGTGGGTCTGGAATCACTGAAAATGCAGCTTGTGAACAGGTTCTTAGAGCAGCTAAGGCCTTGCATGGGGTTTGATCTCCAGGATGAGAAGTCCTGAGCCTGGAGCCAGGAGTAACCCTGAGCACTGCTGGGCGTGGTCCCAAAGCCAAAAGCAAATCAACAACCAAAAAAAGCAGTTTGTATCCTTCAGTCCTGAAAATAACTGCTCCAGGCACTTTATATTCGTGTAGGTAAATTCAGAGTCCAGAAACACAAAAGTCAAGGGGCGGAGACAGAGTACAGCACTTAAGGCACCTGTGTAGTAGATACCCGAAAAAGGTCAGTGTCTGGCACCCCATAATCTCCCCCAAGCCCCGGCAGGGTTGACACTTCAGGGGTCCTCCCGCCCCTTAACACTGAACTTCCAGCCTGAGTGGCCTATAATTGTCAGAAGAACCACAGACCTCACCACAGCAAAGAAATCCCCCAAAAGGACCAAGACTCTAATGTATGTTGGATGTGCTGGACAAGCGTGTCTCTCTCTCTGTCTCTCTGTCTGTCTCTGCCTCTCTCTCTCTCACTCACTCCTGGCTAGCCTGGGGAAACCAAGTGGGATACCCGAATAGAACCCAGGTTGACTGCATGCAAGACAAATAGTCTCCCCACTGTGGTATAATAGCTCATGCCCTCAGACATGGATTTTGAGGCTAAATGGAAAGAGGTGGTGAGGAATCAGGGGCATAAGCCCGTGGGCCACTTCTTAACTTCTGTGGCTGGGGAGGTAGAGGCCCTTTTAGTTCCATTTCTGTGCCTGAGTGTTTGGGACCCCGTGGTCAGGATTTGCCTGGACTGGAACGAACTCTGGGTTGGTGACGGTCGGAATCCATAAATACATGCGTTAAAGTTCTCTTATTTTGGGAGAAGAGGAATAGGACATCGGGGAGGGTGCTTGCCTTGCACACATTGACCAGGCTTCAATCCCCACCATCCAAGTTCCCCTGAGCACCAGCAGGAGTGATGCCTGATTGCAGAACCAGGTGTGGCCCAAAAATCGATAATAAAAAAATGTTTGTTTCTTTTCTTTTTGGGGGAACAGTGGCCTGCCAAGAGATGCTCAGGAAATTCAGGTTCCTTCCTTCCTTTCATTTCATACTTTTCCCTCACCGTCCTTCGTTCCTTCTTTTCATGTTTTTTCCTTCCTCCCTCCCTCCCTTCCTCCCTTCTTCCTTCCTTCATCCTTTCCTTCCTCCCTCCTTCCTTTATTCCTCCCTCCCTTCTTCTTTCCTTCTTCCCTCCCTCCCTTCCTTCTTCCTCCCTTCCTTCTTCCTTCCTTCTTCCCTCCCTCCCTCCCTCCCTTCCTTCCTTCCTTCTTCCAGGGGCCCCAACAGGCCACCCAGACTGTGGGTCCATCCCAGGGATGTCAGGATGTGGGGCTGCTGGGCCTGGGTCCCAGCGGCTGGACAGTGAAGGTCTGGGCGCATGGGAGGCGCAGGGACAGGCACAGGGACAGGGACAGGGACAGGGACGCTCGCCCTGTGGCCAGCAAAGGGAGCCCGCGAGCCTTCCCTTCCCCTGGACCCCAGCCAGGCCCTTCCCTCCAGGCTCCTGTCTCGGGGCTGGAGCGCAGCGCGGCGGGAAGGACACTTATTGATTGATTGACTGATTGACTGATTGATGGATCGATTGATTTCTGCAGCTGCTGGCACGCGGCCTACCTACCCGGGCCGGCCCCAGCATCCCCCAGGCCTCCCGGGATGGACCCTCCACGGAGGGCTCGGGGCGGCGCCTGAGCCCCCGGGGCGGCCCCGTCCGGCGCGGCGCACCTGGTGAAGGCGAAGCCCATGAGGCTGCCGACCGTGAGGCTGAGCAGCGTGATGGTGTGCGGCCGGTAGAAGAAGTCCAGCGTGATGTCCTCCACCTGCTGCTCGTTGATCATGCGGAAGTGCAGGCGGTAATGCACGTCGTCCTTGCTCAGGGTCCGGCTGCCCGCGCGCGACGCCATGCCCGCCGCCGCCCGCCACGGGACGGGACGGGACGGGACGGACGGGACGGGACGACGCCCGCCGCGCAGCCTGGACGCCGGGCGGGCGTGCGAGGCGTGGCGTCTGCCGCGGCCCCCTGTGGGCGGAGTCTCAAGCCGGGCTCGGGGCGGAGTCTGAGCAGCGCGGTCTAGGACACGGCCCATATGGGCGGTGCATGCAACTGATTGGAAGGAGTGGTTGCGTGGGGCGGGGCCTCCGTGGGTGGGCGGAGCTTTGGCTGCTTGCGTCGCCGCGGGCGCAGGCGCAGAAGGCCGGGGGCGGGGCTTCGCGGCGGGGGCGGGACCTCGGGGGCGGGCGGCGGGCGAGCACGGCCTCGGCGATTGGCTCGTGCTGCCTGGGCGGGGCTGATGACGTCTGCAGGCGGGGCTTCTGCGTCGGGCGGGGACTCCGCGAGGCGCAGGCGCAGGAGGACGGGGGCGGGGCTTTTCTGCGGGGGCGGGGCCACGGGGGCGGGCTGCGGGCGAGCACGGCCTCGGCGATTGGCTCGGGTGCCTGGGCGGGGCTGATGACGTCACGACGGAGCTTCTGCGTCAGGCGGGACCTTGGCCGGGTCCTTCGTTCCGGAAGCGCCTTCGGAGGCGCCTCGCTGGTGCCCAGGGAGAGCAGGGCCGAGCTCTGCGCTTCCCGGATCGCTTCCTCCAGGTTTGGGGAGCCGAAGGAGGTGAGCGGGGAGCGCGGACGCCAAGGAGGCCCCCAAAGGAAGAGAAACCAAGCAGATCACTTCACAATGCTGTGGAGACGACCTTTGCCAGACCACTCTCAAAAGACACCCCCCCTCTGCTTGGTTACACCTGCCATTTTGTTTTCTCTAATCCAGCGCAAAACACCAGCTGAAATCCATCACTTTTTTGGGGGGGGATAAGCAAAAGACGACATGCAACCGTTCAGAGGGACCCATTTATATTCGGTGTTTTCATACCGTTTTCCATTGGCCATGCTATGTTTTATGTGGACTGGCTTAATTTCTATCCAACCGCATACATCCCATTTGCCTTTCTAGTTAAAGCTGAATAGGAAATCCCTTTTTATTCCTAGACCTAAAAGGACCCACCGCCTTTTCTGATGCAAGTCTTTAAAACTGAGCCCAGAGAGAGAGCACTGGCCTAACCAGGACAGATGTCAATTCAGTCTCCAGCATCCCATAGGGTCCCCCGAGCCAGGACCGAGTTCTGACTGCAGAGCCAGGAGTGACCCCTGACCACCGCCGGTTGTGGCCCAAAGCAACGAAAAAGTCTTTCAAACTACTCTCTCAGCCACAATATATATTCCTAGTTGATGGTTTATTTCTACCACTTAGTTTGCTATTAAATGTTGCCTTTTTCTTGATGGAAGGCATTGCTTTTTTCCTCTTTTTCCAGAGTGGAAGTGAATTGACACAAACTGGGTTTTGAGGACCAGTCTTATTCGTGGAATCATCAAACACTCAGTTTAGAGGACGATTCAAGAGCAACTGAATGATTCATTATGACGGGGCCTTTTATTTTATGACTAACATCTTTGAAACATGCCATGTTGCTTTGATCATCAGCCTGCTCATTAACCCTCCTTCAAACCAAATTTCAAGAATGCTTAATTGTGTCCCTTTCTTTTCTTCAAGTTAAACAGATCAGTTGGGTAGTACTGTCACTTGCACTTGGCTCTGCACTCAGAAATCGCCCCTGGCAGGCTCTGGAGACTGTATGGGATGCCAGGTATCAAACCCGGGTTAGCTGTGTGCAAAGCAAATACCCTCCCCACTATGCTATCACTCCAGCCCCATCCATGCATTGACAGCTTTTTGCTTTAAAAGTTTCTCTGACCAGTAGTTTTGCTTTTTCACTATAAAAGATCTTTTTGTTGTTGCTCTTGTTGAGGGAGGGTGGGGATTCTCCTTATCGTGCTTTGAGGCTCTTACTGGCTCTGTGCATGAACCCCTCCCTGGCTGTGCTCAGGGGACCATCTGTGGTACTAGGATTCAAACCCAGGTCGAGGCCCCCTACAGTCTACTGCAAGGCCAATTCTTTCTGCTCTCTTCCCATCTCTCTCGCTCCATCTCCTTATTCTCCTTAAGAAGTTCCTGTCCTGGGGATGGAGCAAGAGCACAGCAGGGGGGCAACTGTCTTGCACACAGCCATGCAGCCTACTCAGGTTTGATCCCCAGCACCCCACATGGTTCCCTGAGCGCAGAGCCAGGAGTAACACCTGACCACTGCCAGGTGGTCCTAAAAGCCAAAAAAATAAAAATAAAAATATCCTTGGATTTGTAATTGAGCCTTCCTTCCTGATGCCCTCTTAGGGCTTCTTTTCACATCCACTTAAATGATGGCTTCTCTCTCTGTCTCTTGCTTCCTAGGCCACTCACTGGAAGGGAAATGGCTCTGTTTGCCCAGCAGATCCCCAGATGGCTCCACCCGATTCAAGTGAGACACTTCATTAGTGCTGCAGGACTCAGAACTTGCATCCCAAGACTTCGAGTCCCACTGATGACTGGTGCTTCTGCACATCCCCAGCGGGGATTTGAGGCTCGCAGGGTGACTTTCTTCAGGGAGAGGAGGCCACCGGTTCACTGCAGCCAGCAGGAGACAGGCACTACCCCAAGTGCTCTACAGGGCCCCTTGAACAAGCTGTCACCAAAGTCACCTGACTTGGATATGGCACTGTCGCTGGAAGGTAATACAACTGTTGTCCCTTGTTAGCACCTACCAGGGGCCACTTAGGAGGAGGATCCAAAGAAAGAAAACAAGACCAAGTCTGTTTCTTGACTTGTTTGATCTCATAGTTACGCACGTAGTCTTTCCAAATGCTTTCGATTTTGATTCTTTCTTTTTTTGGTTTTTGGGTCACACCGGGCAGCACTTTACTCCAGGCTCTGGGCTCAGAAATCACCCCTGGCAGGCTCAGGAGACCATATGGGATGCCAGGATTTGAACCACCGTCTGTCAGCATGCAAGGCAAACACCCTTCCACTGTGCTCCCTCTCCAGCCCCAATTTTTTATTCTTTATTAAAAAATAAAAATAAGGGCCCAGAGAGATAGCACAGCGGTTGTTTGCCTTGCAAGCAGCTGATCCAGGACCTAAGGTGTCTGGTTCGAATTCCGGTGTCCCATATGGTCCCCCGTGCCTGCCGGGAGCTATTTCTGAGCAGACAGCCAGGAGTAACCCCTGAGCACCACAGGGTATGGCACCCCCCAAAAAAAAATAAAAATAAAAACTTTGGGGACTGGAGAAATAGCACAGTGGGTAGGGCATTTGCCTTGTACACGGCTGGCCAAGGTTCGATCTTTAGCATCTCATGGTTCCCCAAACTCGCCAGGAGTGATTTCTGAGCGCAGAACCAGGAATAACGGCTGAACGCTGCCGGGTATGGCCAAAACCCTTCCCTCCAAAAACACCCTTTTTGAGTGGTTTTTATATTGATGAGGGTTGGGATTTACATCAAGTAAAATGGATCCTTTTGATGTCTACACATCTGTATATTTTTGACATAGTCATTAGGCTGTGTGCCGACTACCAGGATAACAAATAGCAGTTCTTTTGAGTGGCTGGAGTGATAGCACAGAAGGGAGGGTGCTTGTCTTACATGCAGCCAACCCAGGTTCGATCTTGGGCAGCCCATAGGGTCCCACATAGCCAGGAATGATCCCTGAGTGCAGAGCCAGGAGTAACCCCTGAGCACTTCCAGGCCTGACTCAAAGACCAAGAAAACACAAGTTCTGATTAACACACAATCTCATGAGCACCAGGTTTCAGAACTGCCCATTTTCCTGTACTGCCAGCTCTAGGAATATTCTTATGCAAGAAATAACTCACCCCGATGAGATAAACATCAAAGGCTGGGGAGTGTGGGCCTGCAGAGAGGAAGAGCTGGCTGTAAGAAATGAAGAAGGATACAGGGTAGAGGAAAACTGGAGCACCATATTTTTGTCCCCAGTCTAGAACCAATCAAGACAGCTAGTGTGGCAAGCAAGAAAGGAGGGGAGGGAGGGAGCAAGGGAGGGAGGGTTGAACCTGATATCCCCAAAGAAACGTCAGCAGAAGCCAGGCTGGTTGGGGAGAGCAGGGGTGAGAGACAGAAATATTTGGATCCCTTAGGCTTTCAGAACTTCAGAAAGGAGCCCGAGATCCCCAAAGACTGGAGCAGAAGGTGCGGTGCTCTCGGTCCAGGCATCCTGAGCTGAGTTTGAACCAACAGCTTCTCTCTCTCTTTCCACATGGTTGCCATCAAAGAACTAGATGATTTGCCACCTGTGTCTCCACTGCAGCCGATCTCCGAGCAGGATGCCATCCGGATCGTCGCTGACCCTCCGTCACCCCCGTTTTCATTTACGCTTCGAGATTATGTGGATCATTCAGAGGTGCTGCAAAAACTCGTGCTTCTGGGTACGTCAAAGCCATCGCTGGGAACTCCAGTATCCAGATGACTGATTTTGTAGTGTGTTCAAATGAGCAGTTTGAATCCTTTTTTGGGGGGATTGTGGTATTATTTGGGCCACACGCAGAAATATTGGGGGCATCACTTCCTGCTCTGTGCTTGGGGGATTTTCCAGCAGCACTTGGGGGAACATGCATTGCCATCAGCTGTCTCCCCAGCCCCTGCTTGTTCACCTCTAAGGAAGGATTGTGTCTCCCTCAGCCTGCATCCTGCTGTTCGTGTCTGCCTTCTCAGGGTTCTCTGATGAGCTTTCTTAGATTTTATATTGAGCGTCTAAAAGTCTGTGCTGGGGCTGGAGTGATAGCGCAGTGGTGGGGACTGTGCCTTGCACGTTGCCAACCTGGGATGGACCCGGAGTTGATCCGCCATCCCCTATGGTCCCCTGAGCCTGCCAGGAGCAATTTCTGAGTGCAAAGCCAGGAGTATAACCTCTGAGTGCTCTGGGTGGGCCCCCCAACCAAAATAAAATAAAATAAAAGCCTGATAGCATTCATAGGGACTGTGTGTCTGCACCACGCCTTCGCACATGCGCATGGTTTTTTGATATACTGAGGGTGACACTATCGAGGTCACTTTACTTCTTTTTGGGGGGGAGGGGCCAAACCCGACTACACGCTGGTTCCTCCTGGCTCTATGCTCAGAAATCGCTCCTGGCAGGCTCAGGGGACCATATGGAAGCTGGGATTTGAAACACTGTCCTTCTGCATGCAAGGCAAACATCCTACCTCCATGCTATTTCTCTGGCCCCTCGTCACCTTACTTCTCTACATACTGCCTGCTGCCTTCCGGCAAGTCTGCTCTGATTTTGTTCCTTCCTTGACTACATTTTATTTTCTCAGAGTTCCTAATCTTGCCGATTCTCGCTGCTCCACTTCCCTATGCTCCTTCAAGACTTCATTCAGTAGGCGAATGTCCTGACATTCAGGGGGTGCGGTGGAGTCGTGGGGTAGCAGATGCTATTGACCCTGTGTTCTTTATCCTTCAGTTTCTCTCTCTCCCTTCCATTCTGTCTTTTTCTTCAGACTGTCTCTGCTCTCTGATCTCTGCCTTCCCTATGTCTCTCTCTGCGCCCCCCCCCCCCTTTTCCTCTTTCTCTCTCTGTAGGTTTCTCTTCAATCCTCATTAACCTTGTCACCTACTGCCACCTCAGCTTTCCTCTTCCCTGTAGGATGCAGGAAAAGCATTACCAGGACCTCATGAGAATAAGGGGTGCATGATGGAACTGGGTGGATATAACAAGTGTTTACCCCTAGTGATTCTTGCTGAACCCGGATGTCCCTTGAAGAAATTCTGCTCTCCTTTTTCCATGGGGGGAAAGCACTTTTTCAGTACTTCCTGTCTGGGCCTGGTGGCTTGCAGCGAGGTAGCCCCTGGATTTTATATTTCTATGTAGACCATATTGGATGCTGGGGATCAGACCTGGGTCAGCTACATCCAAGACAAGAGCCTTACCTGCTTTACTATCACTTTGGCCCCAGAAATGACTTTTATAGTTTTGGTTTGGGGTGCTCAGGGGGTTACTCCTGGCAGGCTGGGGGACCATATGGGATGCCAGGGCTCAAACCCAGGTTAGCTGCATATAAGGCAAATGCCTTATCCATTCTGTACTATGCTCTACCCACTAAATGTCTTTAAATCAAAGAAAAAGTTTCTTTGCAGGTCACAGGTAAGCGATCACTGGGGATCGCTTAGGTCCCAGGAGCGTGCATCCTTCAAACAGTGTTGAAAGCCTGGAAAGTGGAGGTTGCGGGCCAATGTCTGATGGTCTCAGTGCGTTGAGGGAAGCAGCTTAGCCCAGAATATACTGTCTTTCCTCTCTGCGTGCAGCCTTGAAGTAAATGCTGTCTTTTTTCATTTTACCAGTTTTTAGTTCCATAGCCAGTTTTGTGGTCAAGTGGTCAGAAGTACCCATGGCCCATTTCACTTCTCCTCTGGACCAGTGCTCACTCTTCGTCACCGTCAGACTTTCTCTCCTCAGCACAAAGACGGAGTTGAGTGGGATCACTAAGCCGTGTTTGTTCTTTATTCCATTCCAGGAGTGAATTTGTCCAAGATAGAAAAGCATCCTGACATGGCCAATCTTCTCCTGAGACTGGACTTTGACAAAGACATTAAGCAAGTCCTCCTGTTCCTGAAAGACCTGGGCATTGAGGAGAACCAGCTGGGGGCCTTCTTGAGCAAAAATTATGCTATTTTTGCTGAAGACCTTGAAAATCTCAAGACCAGGTAGTCCTTGGGGGCAGTCTCACCACACTCCAAGCATGTTTTGCGGGAACCGTGTTCATCTCCTGAAAACACCCTTAAAATCCTGAGCAAATATTCTCTTCAGGACCACAGCAGGTGGGCATTTGTCTTAGACGCAATCAAGCCAAGTTCCTTCCCTGGCATCCTGTGCTGTTCCCCAAGCACTGCCAGGAGGGATCTTTGAACGCAGAGCCAGTAGTAGGCCCTGAGTAGCCCGTGGGTGTGGCCCCAAAACAACAAAATCACCAGCATGACTTGACCATCTGTGTATTCCTTTGTGTTTTCATTTGCTGCCCCCCCCCACCCCCTAGAGTGGCTTATCTGCAGTCCAAGAACTTCAGTAAAGCAGACATTACACAGATGGTCCGGAATGCGCCCTTCCTGCTGAGTTTTTCGGTGGAAAGACTGGACAACAGATTGGGATTTTTCCAGAAAGAGCTGGAACTAAGTGTGAAGAAGGTAAAAGTGAAAAGTTTGTGCATTTCCACATTCATTGTCTTTGGTGACCATTAAAGCTTCTGTTTCATTTGAATTCTGTTTGTCTGTTTGTTGTGGGGTTTGGGGGCAAGACCTGGCAGTGCTCAGGGCTTACTCCTGTCTCTGCACTCAGGGATCGCTTCTAGCAGTACTTGGAGGACCATACAGGATGCTAGGGATCAAACTCAGGTTGACTCTGTGCAAGGCAAATGCCCTCCTCACTGTGCTATCACTCTGGCTGCTAAAGCTACTGTTTCTAACAGACATTTGGCTGAGAGGAATTCTGTAGGCATCTGCTGTGTTCTGCACAAGAATGAATCACTCTCAAGCTTACACATGACTGATTTTACAATAATCCACCAGATTGGTTCCCCAAGTTCTGTTTTCACGAGTTGCTTTGGCCTTGATCTACATTAAGTTGATGTCTTTCTTGGCTCCAGTTATTTCACTTTTAGTGCTATTGCTCTAGGCCCAGAAAAGGATTTTTTTAAAATAATTTTGGCCATGTGCAGCGGCACTGGGGTTACTCTTGGCCCTGGCAGACTCAGGGAACATATGGAATGGGGGTATTGAACTTGGGTCCGCTGTGTGCAAGGCCAATGCGCTATCCACTGTGCTATTGCTCTGGCCCCTGCGTTTAGTTTTTAGTTCATGGTGGTGTCCACTGATTTTTCAAGTTACTGAGTTAACAGAAGATTGTTTTACATCCTGCAGACTCGAGAGCTGGTGGTTCGTCTCCCACGGCTGCTTACCGGAAGTCTGGAACCCGTGAAGGAAAATATGAAGGTAGGGCCCTTTGGGGTCTCAGGTCTCCAAGTAGGTGGGTCAGTCTTGGCAATTGGAGAAAGCTAGATTTCCCGCAGAGCATCTTCTAAAAACCGCCTCATCCTTTGCACAAGTAGGCATTTCTAATGTGCTGGTCACATGACACAAGTCAGTTGTCGTGTAGAACCAGGAAATCGGAGCAGTCTGTTCTCTGGCCCACTGTGAGCACCCAGGTACCTGTCCCATAGGAATGACATGACTCCGGAGGCCAAGACATGGAGGGGAGAGGGCAGCGGGCAGCGGGCAGCAGCCTGCTATCATTCCCTGTGGTCACTACTGAGCTCTGTCTGGAGACACTGTTGGGCACTGGGCTGAAGAAGAGGTTCTTGATCTTGGGGTACCTGCTATGGTGCAGCAGGGAGAGGCAGTTACCTGGGAGTTGAGGGTATGGGGAGAGGTAGCACAGGGTTTGCCCACCGCAAGCCTGACCAGGGTTATCCTCTTTGGCATCTGACCTGGATTTTCTTTTGAGATTACAGATTGGAGGATGTTCCTGGGAGCAGGGGGTTTGAGGGCACTTGGACACAGTTCCTGCCAGACTGGGTGGCAGGAGATCCTTCTAGAACCTTCATTGCTCTCCCCTACTCACTAATGTTCCAGCTCCTTATGGGGATAGCTTTATAACTGATCTTCGTTTTAGTTTTGGTTTTGGTTTTGGGGCCACACCTGACACTGCTCAGGGGTTTCTTCTGACTCTGCACTCAGGAATCACTCCTGATGATGCTCAGATAACCCTATGTGATACCAGGGGAATCTGGGTTGGCCACGTGCAAGGTTAGTGCCTTGCCTGCTATGCTATTGCTGTGGCCCGTCTGGATAATATTTCTGATGGTCACAGGACTGGGAAATCACTGTCACCCCCAAGGCTGTAATCACTCGAGGGCACAGTTCTAGCTCTCTGGACAGAAATGTTGTGTCCACAATCGCCACATTCCACTGTGCTTTTCTCCCTCTCCGTCCATCTCAGGTGTACAGACTTGAACTCGGCTTTAAACGGAACGAGATTCAGCACATGGTGACCAGAGTCCCAAAGCTGCTGACTGGCAATAAGAGGAAACTGACAGAGACTTTTGATTTCGTGCACAACGAGATGGGGGTGCCTCACCACCTCATTGTCAGGTTCCCGCAGGTGAGAGGGACAGGGCAGCCTAGCTCTGCACTCAGGAATCGCTCCTGGTGAGCTCAGGGATTGTATGGGATTCTGGGGGATCCAACCAGGGTCAGTCATATGCAAGACAAAAGCCCTACCTGTTGTGCTCTTGCTCTGGCCCTTCCAGTATACTTTTTTTTTTTTTTTTTTTGAATTATGAGAAAAAAGATGCAAAGAAAGAGGACAAGGTAAAGGTACAGTGTAAGGACAATCACCCATAACATAATTCTCAGAAGAATCCCCTTGCTGATATCTTAACTTTGAACTTTCAGCCAAAGAATGTTAAGATAAATAAAACAGAATCCATGTACAATTACTTTGTCCCTCAATTCCCCAGATTGTAGCACATTTTAATATTTCTTAACAGCACACAAGGCAATCTAAAGCCATAAAACTTACGTAACTCCTTACACATTAGAGGCATAGTATTTTTTACATTTCCATGTACATGCATATTAGCTTAAGTTAACCTCAAATTTTAAGTGGGTGCATTTTAAGGATTAGAGTCAAAGGAGCACAGTAAAAATGGTGTTAGAGTGGCAATTGTTGTTTGCATAGGTCCACCAAAATATGAGAGGCATGGAAAGGAATAATCTTGGCCTAAACACAAAGAGATCCTACCCCTGAAGTTTCCTGACATAAGACCAATTCTAGGCTTCAGGCAAGTTATCGTCCAATCCAAGACATTGTCCGTAGTGCCAACACACTTTTCACATAGTCTCTGTTGTTGGTATCATGTTTCTGTATTAAAGATTCTGGAATCTGCATATCCTACATTGAAGTCATGATGTGGAGTGTCTTCTCATTTCACCTCACCATGAAAGGGCAATGCAGGAAGTCCTGTCCTGTAAGCAGGTCGTTGTTGTTAAGTCTTCTCAGTGTTAAGGGAAGTCTCTTTTGAGCAAGACGATGTCTGAGCAGTGGTGGGACTTCCGTGGTAGAGGATTACTTACAGGTGATGTTATAGACAAACCTCACAATTAAGGGGCAATACAGCAAGCCCTGTCCAGTAAGCAGGTCATTGTTCTTGTTAAGTCTTCTCAGTGTTAAGGGAAGTTTCTTTTGAGTAGATAGATGTCAGAGCAGCTGTAGGGTCTTCCCTGGTAGAGAAATGCCTCCAGGTAATGTTATATACAACCTTGGATGTTTTGTAGATGTCTTCTCTAGATCAGGGGTGAATGGAGAATGCCCATTCTTCTGAGGCCTGTGCCAGGTCTTTATGTCAGTGTTCAGGGTGTAAGGTCTCATTGCACTACAAGATTTGTGTGTTCCCATCTCTATTAGATAAGAACTTATTGGTATGTATAGTATTTTCCCATTTTAGTGTGCCTAAGCAAACAAGAAATAAAGCCACGTGGTGCTATCAGATATATGGGGGCGTAAGAACATTTCCAACAATACCCATGACTTGGTTCAAGCATAAGCATTAAACTGAGGGATTCTTTCACACCAAATTCCATATTGAGCAGTTCACAAAGAGAAGATAAAAAACATGGGGGTGGGGGAACGTCACTGTATAAGAAAATATTCAGCAAAAGTTAGAGCCATCAAAGAAAACAACCATAAAATGTTGAAAAGACATAAGTGTCCTTTTTATGCCTTTTAAAATAGTTGGGTGGGTGTTAACTCTAGGGCACCACTTTGGTCTGTGACTTAGGACTCTAAAGTACTTAAGTTAGAAAGGGTAAATGAGGAGTAATGATGATAGGAGTTAAGGAAGTTAAGGAGAAATATGATCTTATGAAGGGACATCTTATGAAGGGACAAAATGGACATTGTGCATACATAAAAACATAATTCAATGATAGTGAGTACTATTAATGTTTCTTGTATCGCCCCTGCGCGATTTTGAAAATATAGACTGGACAGAGATTACCAGTGACTTCAAGAAGCTGGGAGGCCAGAAGTTCAGAGCCCCACCCAGACCCTCCCTAAGGAGCTGAATGGATAATGGGGGAAAGCCTAGGGTACATTCAAGCTCCACCAAGGGGCCCTACTCACCGTCTTGCCCAGGCATGTGGCCCGGGGAAGACCTGGAGATCTGGAGCAAGGCGGTAGAGGGGTGCTGGGGTTACCCAAGTCCCGCACCCCCGCTAGGCCTGGTTAAGAAGGCCTCCGGCATGGCGGGGGGCCTGCCAAACCCCCTCCTGCTAGACTCCCCAGTATACTTTTTAAGGAAGAGATCTTTAAATATGAAGTTGGAAAGTTAATGACTTATAAGACAATTGAATTATATGCATATATGTAAAGATAGGGACAAGTTGCAAATACTGTATACTGACTTAAGTAGAAATAAAAAGCTACAGAAAATGAAAAACAAACAACTCAATTCTTCTGGGATTAAAAAAAATGATACCCTCAGAGGGTAGGGAACAGGCCTTGCACGCAATGGACCTGGGTTTGACTCCCCATCCCATAGGGTCTTCTGAGTTCCTCCAGGAGTGACCTTGAGTACAGTCAGGGTCACACCAGGTGTGACTCCAAAACAACAGCAAAAAAAAAAAATTGGGGGGGGGGGCCCACACCCAGCAGCACTCAGGTGTTATTCCTGGCAGGCTCTGGAGATCATATGGAAGCCAGGGATCAAACTCGGGTCAGCGGCTTGCAAAACCCTAATGACTGTTCTATCACTCTGACCCCCAATTCTTTGGCCTTTGGCTTGTGGCTTTGTATTTGGGTTTTGGGGCCACACTTAGTGTGATCAAGGCTTACTGCTAGCTCTCACTCAGGAATCACTCCTGGCATGGTTCAGGGGACAGTATGGGACGCCAGAGATTGCTTGTACCCTGGTTGGCAGCAGGCTGGGAATCCTGATTTGCCCACAGTGCCTCTGGGCTTTTAAGTTCTGGGCATCGATGGCACCCAATGCAGGGATGTCAGCCTTGCTCCAACGCTTACTCAAATATTTCAGTGTCGGTTTTGGCTTTGGTTCCATTTCTAGGTCTTCAACGCACGGCTCTTCAAGGTCAAAGAACGACATTTGTTTCTCAGCTACTTAGGAAGAGCCCAGTACGACCCAGCAAAGCCAAACTATGTGCCTCTAGACAAACTGGCGTCTCTGCCCGATGAGGTCTTTTGCAAAGAGATCGCCAAAGCCTCAGTGCAGGACCTGGAGACGTTTTTAAAGACTCTCTAGTTCCGAGGCTGGACTGATGACACAGCAGGGAGGGTGTTTGCCTTGCACTCGGCCAACCGGGTTCGAGCCTCAGCATCTTATAGGGTCCCCTGGGCACAGAGCCAGGAGTAACCCCTGATTACCGCTGCATTTGCCTCCCCCCTCCAAAGCAAACTGCAAGTGTAATCATGTCAAGTGAATGTGTGAATAAATGAACACATTTTTAAAGCATTGACTCTGCATTGGTGAATATGGAAACACAAATGAGGGTCTGCATCCTATAGACGTTTTTTAGGCGCTCCTAGTGATGTGACTCTACGATTTCTATTCTTCCCAAGGTTGGGAATAAATGAATGAATGAATGAATGAATGAAGACCGAGGTTGTTTTCCACTGGTCCTCGGGGACCTGAGAGAGGAGGCAAAAGGAGGCCGGGAGGCTCCAGATCTTGTCGTGGCTTCTCACAACTCACTTTATTTTATTTTTATTTATTTATGTCACATGTTTTTGGAACATTCTCTTATCAGTCATCCAGAATCACTGGCTCAGATGACACTCCAGAACACAATTCCAATGGGGCCAGAGAGCACAGCAGGTGACATCGAGGACGGGGGGTCATGGAGAGCATCGTTCGCCTTCTCCGGATCCCCAGCAGGGACAGTCTCAAGTCACATGTCCACAAAAGGCCGGAGACATACTGAGGGTTGTGCGGGCAGGTGTGAGACTCAGGTAACACGGAGAACCAAGACCACAACCAGGCAGGAACTGGGCCACTTGTGCCAGGCCTGAATGGAAAGGGCGGGACTGGGCCTGCAGCACACGCGCACTCTAGGGCCCTCTGGGTACCAAAGTGCTGGCTTATGAGCTTGACTCCGCACACTGGAGTTCAAGTCCTCAGAGTCCCCCAGCACAGTCAGATGTGCCCCTCCCACATATACACACGTGTTGCAGGTGACTTGCATATTAAAAGTCACTCAAAATGATGACTGGAGTCATGGTTATTTACCTCTCTTGCCCAATGAACTTTCTGCCACCCCACCCCAAAAATCACTTTTTCCTCTTCCAGCCTCCAAATCTTACAAAAATATGTTGTCAAAGAGAATAAACCCACCTGTTCCTATTTAGGATCTAATGGCGATTTTGTTTGTTTTTGGGTGCAACCCAGCATCGCTCAGGGGTTCCTCCAGGCTCTATGCTCAGAAATCGCTCCTGGTAGGCTTGGGGGATCATATGGAATGCTGGGATTCAAACCACCGTCCTGCACACAAGGCAAACGCCCTACCTCCATGTCATCTCTGGCCACTAATGGCATTTTTGGAATTGCAATTATAACTTTTATCCAAAAGAAAGTGAAAAAGTTATAAGTCGGGGCCTTAAAATTCACATGAGTTCAATCATGGAGAAACTATATCAGGATCAAGGCTCTCGCCTTGCACATAAGGTTCCCAAAATACCACCAGGAATAATCCCTGAGCAGCAAAAAGAGTGGTCCTCCCCAAACAACCATTTTTGGGCCAAGGAGATGATTCAGTAAACTAGAGCGTATATTTTGCGTGCTGCAGCCTCAGTTTGATCTCTAGTACTGCCTGGTCCTCCAGTTTCCCCAGATATGTCACAAAACCAAGTAGACCTCTTAATTAGCCCAAAAAGATGCTGTTTACTAAGGTTGGTGAAGTCAAGGCACTCGGGAACTCAGAGGCCCAGGTAAAAGAGTACAGGGCAGCTGTGGAGAGCCTGAGGCCTGATAGACAAGAGAACTGAACTGAAGTCAGGACAAATGTAAGCACCACTGTAAGTGGCGGAGGGGCCATAGGAAAGCAGGTGCAAGTGACATCAATACTAAGCAAAAGGGAAGGGAATGAAGCCGTGACATGAATAAGAGAGCAAGGGTACGCTTTCATTCCTGATCTGATATAACCTTGGGCAGTGATTTCATCATCCTGATTATTCTAAGGATTACATGTGATCAAAATATCCTCAGACTCGAAAAGCATAACTATTCTTACATGTTGGTCTAGATTTTGGTACCTGAAAGAGAGTCCAGGGGTTAATGTCTACTTTTTTCTTGGGTGGGGCACACCTGAGGAGACCCAAGGGCTTTTCCTGGCTCTGTGTTCAGGAGTGACTCCCAGTAGTACTAGCCACACCCTACGTGGTACCAGCGTTTGAGTTTTTTATTTGAATTTGGGGGGGGGGTAGTTAGTTTTGGGGCCACACCTAGCAGTGCTCACCTGCTGGCTTTGTAGCAGGTAGGAATTCCTCCTGGCTGCCTGGGGAAGGGTGATGGAAAGGGGAATATGCTGGGGTTGATCCCAAGTCGGCCAAGTGTAAGGCAAGAGCCCAACCTGCTGTACTCTCTCTCCAGCCCAGCATTTGTTTCAGAGCAGCTTTACGATACATTGAAGAATCCTGGTGATTTTATATAGCTTTATTGAAGCTACCTTCTGTTTCTCCTTTTCCTGCTTGTGACTATGCATAGTTTTGCCACCTGGTGGCAGCATACCCATTTGTGGGTTTTCATTGGTGCAATGACACTAATGACTGTACACAAAGACAAGGGAGCCTGGAGTACCTCTTCTTTGAGGGGGAGGGAGGGAGGGGGACACATCTGGCGGTGCCCAGAGGTTACTCCAGGCTCTTCGCTCAGAAATTGCCCAAAGAGATTTTGTCAATGGTGATAGCTTCTGACCAGGGCCCTTCAAGACACTGAGTTTCTTCACACCCTATCAGAATAATCGTTTCATTGATCCTCATTGACTGCTAGATAGTTCATAGATCCTTCTTTAGGGGCATCTTGCAGTTACTCTCAATTTTGTGCTCAGCAGACCATGTGGTGCCAGGGAAAGAACTTGAACTTGTGCATGCAAAGCCATGCACAAATCACTGGATCTCCATTCCTGGCCCTTCTGGACATACCATATATACTCAGCTGTACGCTGACCCGAGTATGAGCCAACCCCCCTTATTTTACTCTAAAAAGTGGGAAAACGTAGTGACTCGAGTAGAAGGTGAGGTGGAAAATGCAGCAGCCACTGGTTAATTTCAAAAATAAGACTATATACCCAAAACAATTACAAGAATTGAGGAATCAGCAGGTTAAATCTGTTTTAATATGTATTGCTAAAGAAAAACTGTAGCAACAATAACTTTAAAACTTGAAATAAAGTGCAGAGAACTGTAGTTCAACAAGTAATTAAGCTAAATCACAAAGGTTCAAATCCTTCACAGCTGGATTCCTCCTCCTCCTCATCTGTATGTCCAAACAGCTTCAGCGGTATCTGATGTGAGGGCATCCGCATAGACATCATCGTCATCACTGAGTTTGCAGAGATGATCATCACTGCTGTCACTGCCAGCAAGTGAGCACTGCATAGAAAGTGCAGAATGTTGTGGGTTAAATAATTCAGTGCCATCCAGTTTAGTTCAGCCGCCTACCGCTTGAGCTCAGCTGCAGCTTGTGGACTGATCTGAAGCTCGGGGGGCGGGGGAAGGGATCTCCAGCAGACACCAGAGGATGACGAGACTACCTGCATGCACACTGAATTGAAGAACCATCTATACCCTGCTCATACCTTGACTTTGCGAATAATCCTGAGAAGCCAGTGGGAATGCAGAGGCGCTTTCACTCCAGCCTGGATCCTGAGGCCTAGCTCACTGCCCCCTGGCCAGCCTCATTTGGGATATTTTACCCCCTAGATCACTGTACCGGTTGTGTGGACATTTCTTTTTTCTTTTTTTTTTTTTTTTGGTTTTTGGGCCACACCCGGCAGTGCTCAGGGGTTACTCCTGGCTGTCTGCTCAGAAATAGCTCCTGGCAGGCACGGGGGACCATATGGGACAGTGGGATTCGAACCAACCACCTTTGGTCCTGGATCGGCTACTTGCAAGGCAAACGCCGCTGTGCTATCTCTCCGGGCCCTGTGTGGATATTTCTGTCCTCTGATTAAAGTGTCTAAAGTTCCACTTTGGGGGACCATTCAGTCCCCCTGCTTCAAGTGCCCTATGTGTGAGATATTTCTGTCCTCCACATCAACGTTTTGAATTTGGGGAACATTTCCTTCTCTGGAGAAACGCCAGGTGTTGCAGTAGGGGATATGCCACCTCCTAAACTCCAGACCTCCTTGGGGGGTCATCACATCTGCTCCTACCCTGACCATGTGTCATTGGGGCACAAAGAGTTTGTCAAACTAACCTAACTACGGCACATCCCTGGGTCATTTATGTGTCTGTAGGGCAGCAGAAGCCTCAGGCATTCACGTGCCCATCATGTTCCTCTGTTCACCCTTTCCTTTTTTTCTCTCCCATGCTGCCAAATGTGGCAGGGATTTGGGGGTGTCCTGGTTAACTTCAGAGTGTAAAGGGTTTTGTGTTTGTTTATTTAGTTTTGGGCGCCACACCTTGCAGTGCTGAGGGATTACTCCTGGTCCTGAATTTCAGGATCAATCTTGGCAGTTGTTGGAGAACATCTGGGATGCTGGGGATCGAACCTGGGTCTGCTGTATACAGGCAAGCCCCTTCACTGTACTTTCTCTCTGGCCCTTTTTTGGTTTTGTTTGGAGACTGCCCCTACATTGCTCCGGGGAAGGTCCTAGTCATTTTTGGCAACTGGACTAGCCGTTCTTTGCCAGGTTTTTGTTCTACTTGGCCCTGTGGTGCCAAGGATTGACCAGGCCAACACGATGGTGCTCAGCCTGTCCTGGGCTGTGCCCGGCAATACTAGTGGTCCTTGAGGGGTCTAGATACCTCCTGTGCTGACTTTTTGGCACAATATAGAAGAATAAGATACTTTTGAATAAGATTATTTACAATCTTTAAAGTTGAGGCTTTTTGTAATGTTTTCTTTTATTTTACTACACACAATGATGCTCAGGGGTTACTTCTAGCTCTGCTCAGTGATCCTTCCTGGCAGTGCTCAGAGACTATATGGGATATCCAGAATCAAAGCAGGATCAGCTGCTTGAAATGTCTGACTTTAGGTATACTTCAGGAGTTCAGGTGAACTTCAACCATTCATATGTGCTTTCTCCAAGGGACTTTTGCCATCAGTTGAGTCTAAGAATCTAATTTTCCCCGTCAAATCCATGCTTGAACTCATAGATGCAATTGCTGAAAAGCAGTTGAGGTATCTCAGAACTTATATTGGATCCAAATAAGACGATTCCACGAGTGGCAGGCATGGGGGACTATATGGGATGCTGGGGATCGAACTCGGGTTGGCTCGTTCAAGGCAAATACCCTTACCACTGTGATATAACTTCAGTCCTATATGCTAGTGTGTTGAATGTCCTCTTTATGATCCCTTTTCATGCCAGTGACTGGGAAAGTGAACAGAGGTGAGAGTCTCTAAAGGATAGGGGAAACTTTGGGGGAGATGGGGCAATTAATCATAAAAGCAATTCTCTCTGGACAGCCAAACATTGCCAGTAGACAGACCCACCTTTGTTTGGGGGCCACACCTGGTGATAATCAGGGTGTACTCCTGTTTCTCTACTGAGGGACCATTCCTCGTGGTCCTTAGGAGAGCGTATGGGGCTCCTAGGATCAAATCTGTGTGCCTCACGTTTAAGGCAAGTTCTCTACCTGTCTTGCTCTCTCTGCAACCTCTCAGATTTCTTGAATCAAGACAAAAGTTGCTCGTGATTCTTTTTCAAGTGCTGAATCCCTGAGCTGGAGTTTGATATGCTGATTCGGGAGGTGCTGACTAAAAGTAAATGACATCGCTGCCAGTGGAGGAATTGCTCCCAGAATTCCTTTGACTCAATGGGGCCCCTAAAAGGCTGAGTTTGTGGACTCTTGGGAGAAAATTGCTGTTCAGGAAGGGAGGGACGTGGGATGGAGCAAACTCTCATTTTAATATCAATGACAATGCATTGCCTGGTTAAAAAAAACATTCATTTTCCTCAAGAAGCAACAATCAATTGCAATACCTGCGAGTTGGGGCTGGAGTGATTACACAGTGGGTAGGATATTTGCCTTGCAGGTGGCCAACCTGGGTTCCATCCCACCTGGTTTCTGAGCCTGCAAAGATTGAATTCTGACTCTAGAGCCAGGAGTAACCCCTGAGTACCACCAGATGTGGCACAAAAATGAGAGAGAGAAATAGAAACAGACAGACAGTCAGAGACAGACAGACAGAGACAGAGAGACAGGGAGAAATAAAAGAAACATGAGAGTTTCATGTTCCATAAATGGTCAAAGTCAGACAATGCCCGCCATCCCACCCACCCCCAACCCCAGAGTCCAGCTACAGCCCAATAGCCCAATAGCTTCCTGGAAAAGCAGCAAATCGAGAGAGTGAGAAAACAAGAGACTTGGGCCAGGTCAGCAGCTGGGGCTTTAAGTCCCAAGCTATTCTCTAGTGCCATCAAGTGCCAGGCAGAAGGTGAGGCCCTGGGCCTAATCCGTACCTCCCAGCCCACCCACAGGCACTTCTTTGGCAGTGCATACAGACCCTGGCACCCTACGAGGGGGTTGCACATGGTTCTTATGCCCCACTGAAGCCTGTGGTGCGAGCAGCAGCTGAAGGACCTGGGGCGTCTGGGCTCCTTTATTTTCCACAAGAAATACAGCCTGGATCTCACTCCGTTTGGGGGACCTCTTAGCCAGCGAGGAAAAAAGAAAGGAGAGAAAGAAGGAAGGAAAGAAAGAAAGAAAAAGAAAGAGGAAGAAAGAAAAAGAGGGATGGGGATGAAAGATAGACAGAGAAAAGAGAAAAAAGAAAGATAGAAGGAGGGAGGGAGAGAGGAAGAAAGAAAGAAAGAAAAAAAAACGAAGAAAGAAGAAAAGGGGCCGTAGAGATAACATGGAGGTAAAGTGTTTGCCTTGTATGCAGAAGGTTAGTGGTTCGAATCCCAGCATCTCATATTGTCCCCTAAGCCTTACAGGAGTGATGTCTGAGCGTAGAGCCAGGAGGAACCCCTGAGCATGATTGGATGTGACCCAAAAACCAAAAAAAAAAAAAGGAAAGAAAAGAAAAGGTGGAAGCTAAAAGGGATGCAACTAAGGTTCAAACTCAGAGAGCTGCTGAAAGAAAAGGAAGGAAGGAAGGAAGGAAGGAAGGAAGGAAGAAAGAAAGAAAGAAAGAAAGAAAGAAAGAAAGAAAGAAAGAAAGAAAGAAAGAAAGAAAGAAAGAAAGAAAGAAAGAAAGAAAGAAAGAAAGAAAGAAAGAAAGGAAAGAAAGAAAGAAAGAAAGAAAGAAAGAAAGAAAGAAAGAAAGAAAGAAAGAAAGAAAGAAAGAAAGAAAGAAAGAAAGAAAGAAAGAAAGAAAGAAAAAAAGAAAGAGAAAGAACTTAGAAAGCAGCTGAGGGCAATGGCCTGAGTTAAGAAACCCTGTGGAGTGAGCTCAGACATTTCTGGAGGGTCCTGCTGGCTGGTGTTCCTGGACGTGACCACTGTCTCTGGATGGGCCCTGAGATTTGGTGTGTGCTGGGCTGTATTTGCCCATGACAATCGCAAGCATCTTACTGCACCAAGAAAAAGAAGGATGCGCCAATCCACAAAGGCAGTCATCAGAAACTCTGGGTATTCCATTTTTGCACCCACTCATTTCATCCATTATCAATCCATATGCATCCATGGGAAGATGGGAGTGGGGAGAGCAAGTCAGGGGCAGGACTGCATGCAGGGTGGGGTGGCCTGGTGGGCCTTAGAGCCCCACAGAGGTGGCACTGCTGAGCCCACAGGGGCCCCTCAGCTCCCGGGAGGCACCTCCAGTGCCTGCCACACTGTCCAAGGACACTTGCCACAAAGGGGGGGGCAGAGATGGCAGGGGAGGGACGACGCCACGATGAAGGCTGGAAATGACCACTCTGGACAAGAACTGGGTGCTCAAAGGAGGACTGGGGAGAGGCATGAGATCCTGGCAGGAACACTATTGCAAACACAGTGTCTAAAAGGAAAAAAGGAGAGAGAGAGGCAGAGGGGAGGGCAGAAGAGAAACGGGGGACATGGGTGGCGGGAAATGTGCACTGGTGAAGGGTGTTGGACGCTGTAGGACTGAAACTCAGCCATGAACAACTTTGGAATTGTGAGAAAACCTGACTGTATTATGAACATCCTTGGAATCCCAATGTTTACATAAGGTCATTCAAAACCAAAAAAGAACCCAACTCACAATAAGCCTTCTACGAAGTGTCCTTCAATTCCACTGGGTTCCTGGGACCTTCTGCACAGAGGCAGGGCCCAGGGACAGCCTGGGAATGAGGGGGCTTTGACAGACCTCCCCGCCCTTCCCACAAGTCCTGGACAAAACACAGCCCAGGTTTTGAGGGGCTTAAGAAAGAAGCAGAGCAGCTGGGGGAAGGCCTTCTTACGCAGAAATCCAGGGCTGCTCCCTGGAACCTGTTTTGAGGCACCACTAAATACTGAAGGTTCTGAAAGGGATGGTGGTGGGGAGAAGAGGTCGGGAAACGTTGTCTTCAGCGCCTTTCTCAGCCCCCGTGGACAGGGAAGCAGCCTGGGGCCAAGCCCAGGTGGAGCCTCCTCTGAGGCTGGGCAGGCAGCAGGAAAATGTGCGGAGTCCCATTTCTCCCCTCCTGTCGGCCTTCTCTGCCAGAAGTGAAGGAGCCCCTTGGCAATCCTCCTCAAAGTCAGAGCCTCAACCCTCCTTGGCCTTCCGGGGAGTGCACACTGTACCCCCATGCCACGTCCGTCCCCTCTTCCTTTCCGTTGTCTAAGGCTACGCTGTCTATCTATTTAAAAATGTGTTTTTTGGAGACCACACCCGGAAGTGCTCAGAGCAAAAACAAGCTCTCATTTGTAGCTGGGCAGGATTTGACATCAAATGAAAACGAAAGAGTGACCAACGTGTCTGAGATCCAGACAAATGAGGCCGGCGCCATGTGAGCCAGCTCCGGACCCCAGGAGCAAAATCGGGTGTCATGCCCTCCTATTACTCTCCGTGCTCCTGCTGCAGGTAGGGTTGGAGTGCAGCAGGCCTGGGTTCTAGTGGAAAGCTGGTCCCCAAAGGAAAAGACTAGAACAGGAGCCTGGAACAGGGCACAGAAGCCTGGTTCTTATTGGGAATCCAAAGTAAAAAAAAAATTACTCAGAGCCTCCCCCCCAATTTCTCTTCTTTAGGAACAAAGAGAAAAGTGTCCCCAATGCACCCCTGAGTACTCCCACCTGTGGCCGGGTCCAGCTCCGCTACTTGGGAAAAGACCATCCTGAACGAGTGATGTTTGGAAGAGGAGCAGAGATGGAGGCAGCTGTGATGAAGGAAAGTCCATGGAAAAATTCCAGCTGCCCTTTCCTGGGTTGATGTGACTCGGCCTGCTTGTCCTGGCCACAAACAGTCCATTAACTGACTAGCTGCTAAAAGTCGCAGTTTTATTTCTCTCCTTCTTCTTCCTTTCCTTCTTTTGTTCCTTCCTTTCCTTCCTTCCTTTCTTCCTTCCTTTCTTCCTTCCTTCCTTTCTTCCTTCTTTCCTTTCCTTCCTTTCCTTCCTTCCTTCCTTCCTTTCCTTCCTTTCCTTCCTTCCTTCCTTTCCTTCCTTCCTTCCTTTCCTTCCTTCCTTCTTCCTCTTTCTTTCTTTCTTTCTTTCTTTCTTTCTTTCTTTCTTTCTTTCTTTCTTTCTTTCTTTCTTTCTTTCTTTCTTTCTTTCTTTCTTTCTTTCTTTCTTTCTTTCTTTCTTTCTTTCTTTCTTTCTTTCTTTCTTTCTTTCTTTCTTTCTTTCTTTTTTCTTTCTTTCTTTCTCTTCCTTCCTTCCTTCCGTCCTTCCTTCCTTCCTTCCGTCCTTCCTTCCTTCCTTCCTTCCTTCCTTCCTTCCTTCCTGCCTACCTTCCTTTCCTTCCTTTCTTCCTTCCTTTCTTCTTTCTCACTGGCCAGTGCAGTTGTTTCCGAGAGAGATGGGAGACAGGACCCCGTACTCCTGATCTCTCCTCAGAGGTCCCTCCTCAGAAGCAGCAGAACAAAATCCAAACTTGGCAAAGAGCCACAGGACACAAAATCATGCTAAGAGACAAAGAGCCGCATGTTCGCCACCCCTGGCCTAAGTGATCATGATTTTTAAGGGGGCCATCTCCCAAGCAGTGCTCCAGAGGCCTGGGGACCCCACCAGCGACTCTCAGCTAATGGATCCATGTCCCGGTCCTGCCATTTTGAGGAGATCTGCTGCCCAGTGGTGTTGGGGGCCTTCAGGATAGTATCCAGACTTCCTCCAAGGACCGTGTGTGCTGGGAATCAAACTCATCTTGGGTACACACTGGCAAACATTCATAACCTTCGTTCTGTGTCCTGTACCTAATGACAGTGTTTGACTTCAAATCCTGAGGAACAGCCACAGGCCCGGCCCTTTTTGGTTTTGTTTTTTTGAGCTACACCTGGAGGCAATCAGGGGTTACTCCTGGTTCTGCCCTCAGAAATCGCTCCTGGGGGAGGCGAGGGATCGTTTGGGATGCCGGGAATCCAACCCGGCTCCATCCCAGGTCATCAGCGTGCAAGGCAAACACCCTACCACTGTGCTATTGCTTTGGCTCTAGCCTTTTATTTTTAATAAAATTAAATTTTTATTGTATTCTAGAGGGGCCCCTTCAGAACATTGTTTTCTTCCTGTTCTGTAATACGGAAAGTCACGTTCTGTGGCATTTTCCTTTTTACCGGTTTTATGCTGCAGGCAGCAATAAATAGCAATAAAGTTAGACGTGAATGCCCGCGCCAGCAGCCTATCCAGAGTCATGTAAGCACCTGGGCCTTCGAGTGGAATCTGCCCCCCCAAATCATGGCAAACTTAGATTTCTCATGAATTTCAGAGTGACAACTCTTTCTATAGAGGCCATTAGTCATACACCCCACTTTATAGAAAACCCCACCAGTCATAGTTAGGACTCAGACTAGATTACTCTTTTGGAGTTTTTAAGCACCATGATTATGTACATGGTTGTAGTTGGGTTTCAGTCTTGAAAAGCACACCCCCTTCACCATATAACCTTCCCATCACCAATGTCCCCCATGCTCATTCTTCCCCACCCCGTTCCTGTATTCAAGACAAGCATTCTACTTCTCTGACCCTTTAACACTGTCATGGTAGCTAGTGTAGGTCATCTCTCTCACGAAACTCACCACCATGTGAGCTTCACATCGGAGCCAGACCTTCCAGTCCTCTTCTTCGTTGTCCCTGGGCATTATTACAAGGATTTCTTTTGTTTTTCTTAAAACCCATACATGAGTGCAACGATTTTTTTTTAATTTTTAATTTTTTGGTGTTTCGGCCACACCACATGACGCTCAAGGATTACTCCTGGCTCTGTGTTCAGAAGTCGCTCCTGGCTTGGGGTACCTTATGGGACTCTGGAGGATCAAACTGCGGTCCGTCCCAGCCTAGCACGGGCAAGGCAGATGCCTTACTGCTTGCGCCACCACCTCACCCCCCCTTTTATTTTGAGTGAAACTATTCTTCGTCTCTCTCTTTCTCTGACTTCACTCAGCATAATAGATTCCATGTACATCCATGTATAAGAAAATTCCATGTCTTCATCTCTCCTGACGGGTGCATAATATTCCATTGTGTGTATGTACCACAGTTTCTTTAGCCCTTCATCTGTTGAAGGCCATCGTGGTTGTTTCCAGAGTCTGGCTCTTGTAAATAGTGCTGCAATGAATACAGGTGTGAGGAAGGGATTTTTGGATTGTTTTTTTTTGGGGGTTCCTAGGGTATATTCCTAGGAGTGGTATAGCTGGATCATATGGGAGCTCAATTTCTAGTCTTTTGAGGAATCTCCCTATTGTTTTCCATCAAGGCTGGCCTAGATGGTATTCCCACCAGCAGTGAATGAGGGTTCCTTTCTCTCCACATCCCCGCCAGCACTTATTGTTATTCTTTGTGATGTGTCAGTCTTTGTGGTATGAGAGGTACCTCGTTGTTGTTGTGACTTGCATTTCCCTGAGGATGGGGCACTTTTTTATGTGCCTTTTGTATTTCTTGGTCATTTGCATTTCTTCTTTGAGGAATTGTCTGTTCATTTCTTCTCCCCCCTTTTCATGGGGTTATATGTTTATCATTGTGCTATCAATGTGCTGTTATTCCAACACCCATATGGAATCAAACCAGGGTTAGCCATGTACAAGGCAAATATCCTCCCTGATGTGCTATCTCTAAACCCCTGTGTGAATCCCTCGACTGTGGGGACATTCTAGGGTGGTGCGATGCCTTGTGGGAAGATAAAAACTGATCTCCACATGATAGCACCTCTTTTCTTTTTCCTTTTCTTTTCCATTTGTTTTGGGGCCACACCCAGCAACACACGGGGGTCATTTCTGGAGCTCCACTCAGGAACTAATCCTGGCCTGTACAAGAGACCTTGAGGGATGCGGGTATTGTAACTAGGTTGGCCTAAAGCCCTCCCTACTGTGCTATTGCTCCCAGCCCTGCCTCTGTTTTCTAACTGGCTTTGTCGCATGGTGACTGGGTCCTTGGAGTTCCTTCAGTGAATCTTCTCCTGGTCTTCTCATTTGTTTTTCCAGGAGCAGAAGGGAGAGGGAAAGAGAGAATCCTGGAAGTATCAGATTACTGACGCCCAGGCCTTGGCAAGAGTGGGCAGCGTTCAGCTTGGGCAGAGTTGAGACTGGTTTGGATTTGTCTCTGGTTCCTTCTTAGGCAAAGAAGCTGCCAGGCAGCTAGTGGTATCAGCCGGAGATCTGCCCTCCCTTATGCAACCAAAACCCTGACTCCTGCGGGCACATTGTCCTAGTGGTATTTTTGTGATTGCAAAAGGCTTTGGCACACATTTTTTCTCTCATTCCTGGCAGGCTTGGGAGACACTATAGGATGCCCGGGATTGAAGACATGTGCAAGGCCAATGCCCTCCCCGCTGTGCTATCACTCCTGACCCATTGTCCTAGTGGTATTTTTGTGATTGCAAAAGGCTTTGGCACACATTTTTTTCGCCACACCTGGCAGTGATCAGGAGTTTCTTCTGATTCTTCACTCCACAATCATTCCTGGCAGGCTTGGGAGACACTATAGGATGCCCAAGATTGAAGACATGTGCAAGGCAAATGTCCTCCCCGCTGTGCTATCACTCCTGACCCACACAAGTATTATTATTATTATTTTTTTTTTGGTATTTGGTTTTTAGGTCACACCTGGCAGCACTCAGGGGTCACTCCTGGCTCTACGGTCAGAAATCGCTCCTGGCAGGCTCGGGGGACCATATGGGATGCTGGGATTTGAACCACCGTCCTCCTTCATGCAAGGCAAAATGCCTTACCTCCATGCTATCTCTCGGCCCCTACACAAGTATTTTTTTTTTATGGATATGGAGAGTATTTTGCGAGCAAATGAGTCCGAAGGAGAGGGAGAGACATAGAATAGTCTCACTCATTTCTAGAAGCGAGGCCCAGGAGGACAAATCTAGAGTCAGAAACTTGCCTCAAACAACGGGCACTGCAGTGAGGGCAGAGAAGGGCGCACTGGGACAGTGAGAGTTGAAACTGATCCCTCTGGACAAGAATTGGTTCTGGAAGGAGATGAAGGGATTGGCATGGTGCCCTTCAGTACCAGGATGGCAAACCACAGCGTCTTCAAAGAAAAAGGGAAAAGAAAGGGGGAAGGAGGGAGGAAGAGAGAGAGGAAGAGAGGAAGAGAGAGAGGCAGAGAGGAGAGAAAAGAAAAAGAAGCGGGGAGAAGGTGGAAGGGACACTTGGGGACATGGGTGGTGGGAACTGTGCCTCGGGGAAGGGTGGGTGCTGGGCACTCAGACATATTAGAATTAATTAGAGTCATGAATTAAGGCGGGAAATGTGCCTCGGGAGGGCTGGGTGTTGAGGGATCATACATATTAAATTATATTGTTATATTCTATTCTAATTCATTAGAGTCGTGAATTATGAATTATGGCGGGAAATGTGCCCGGGAGGGCTGGGTGCTGGGCACCGTCTGCATGGAACTCGCAGCGAGGCAGTCGAACCCAGAGCCAAGGAGAGGCTCCGAAGCAACTGCCAGGGTTTGGGCCTGTGTGGAGGCGGAGTCGGGGCTTCGGTGGACCAGGCAGCAAGGCCCCCCATCATGCCCCCGCAGACTCGACCTGGTCCCCAGGGCCAAGCTCAGGGGTGGCTCGAGCAGGACCCGAGTCCCGGTGCTGTGACGTTCCAGAGGGCCAGGACCCAGCGGGACCCCCAGGCCAGAGTTCTGTGACCCGTGCGCGTGTCACAAAGGGGCCCCAGCAGAGCCCTAGTAGCCAGGGACACTGCGCCCACTTTGACTGAGTGCACTGTCCACTGCGCCAGTGTCTGTCTTTCCCATTGCCCTAGCTGTTTTGTCGTCCCCCCTCCCCAACTCCTCCCCATTCCCACGGCCCTAGGGCCACTAAAGCCGTAAGTGTCCGTGGAGGGAAAGGACCCTGGGCGGACGGAGGGGAGCTCCGAGGGGTGGGCAAGCCCTGGCAGGAGGAATGGGGACCCGGGAGAGATGGAGGAGGGTGGGAGGGCAGAAGAAGGGGGCCCTGTTAGAGGGAGGGCTGTCTGAGGGCAGGAGGGGTGGGGACCCCAGAAGGAGGGAGGGAGACAGGAGGTTCCGAGATCTGAGAAACACGGGCCCTGGATGGAGATGGGGTGTCTGAGGGCAGGGGCAGGGGGCCCAGCAGGGAGGGAGGAGGGCCTGAGGGAGGAGCCCCCAAGCAGAGGCTGGGGAACCCAAGGGTGAAGGGGTGTGAGCCCTGAGACTGGAAAAAAGCGGAGCCCAGGCCTGAGAGAGGCCAGGAGAGGCAGGAGGAGGGTGGGTCGCCCAGAGGGCAGAGGTAGGGAAACCTTGAGGGGTCCAGGCTCGGGGCCCCAGAGGCCATGTGCCGGTGGAGCCAGCCGGGTGCAGTGAAAGCCTCCTGGACCAGGGTCAGCCCAGGCCCAGACAAGGTCCCGAGTCCCTCGGGGAGAGCAGGGGGAAGCCCTGGGCACCGTCAGTCTGGCCCCAGGCCCCCCGAGATGAGAGGCTCCTGGGACAGTGGAAAGAGGAGCCCCCGAGGTGCAGGGTCGGGCACTGAGTCCAAGTGGACACTGGGCGTGGGGTGACAGTGGCCTGTGGTCTCCATGACTGACCACAGGGATGAAGACGCGCAGCGGCGGCCGGACCAGGCCCGGGTCCGAGGCCCCGCAGCGAAGAACCCGGTCCCGGTCCCTGCAAGGGACCCAGAGAAGCACCGGACCGCAGGCCTCCCAGCAAGGGACCCTGGCATGGGCCCTTCCGCAGGCACCTCGCGGAGGGTCCCAAGTGGCCCAGGCCTCGCAGGGGGGTGTCTGGACACGGACAAGGAGCAGGACCAGGCAGGGAGGGTCCCAGGTCCCGGCAGACCGGAGCAGGCCGATGCACAGGGGGAGCAGGACAAGGCCCTGGACGCAGGCCTCAAAAAGGGGAAACATCTTGAGAGGTGCGTATTCTGGGGATCGCACACCACAAGATCCCAGTGGCCCCCCCACCCAGCAGCTGTCCCCACGTCCACCATAGCTGTTCCTGCAGGGGACACAGAGGCCCCCACCCAGCAGCTGTCCCCACGTCCACCATAGCTGTTCCTGCAGGGGACAAGTCGCAAGCCAACCCAGCAGCTGTCCCCATGTCCACCATAGTGTTCCTGCAGGGGACACAGTGGTCCGGCCACCCCAGCAGCTATTCCCCGTCCACCATAGCTGTTCCTGCAGGGGACACAGTGGCCCCACCACCCAGCAGCTGTCCCCATGTCCACCATAGCTGTTCCTGCAGGGCACAAGTGGCCCCGCCACCCCAGCAGCTGTCCCCATGTCCACCGTAACTCCTTCTGCAGGGGGCAGAGCGGCCCTGGACGGCGGCCAGGCTGGAAGCTCCGGCGTCGAGCCCATGGACGTGGAGTCGCAGGGCGAGCCCCTGAGCGGCATGGAGTGGGAGTCGGAGGGGGAGTCCACCGTCCCCATGGACGTGGACCCGGCCCCCTCCGCCCCACTCCAGACTGGCAACAACAGCAGCCAGGCTGCCAGGGGCTCTGGGGCCAGGAAGAGGCGGCGGAGTTCCACCAGCAGGCCCAGCACCAGCCGTGGGCCCCCTGTCCCGCCGCCTCGGGCCCCCCTGCGCCCCTCCAGCCGGAGCGCGGCTCGGTCGCTGCCCCCTCCCACCAGGCCTACCCAGCGCCGAGCCCTCCCGCCGCCGCCCAAGAGGGTCAGGCGGTGAGCTGCCCCCTCAGGGCCCAAGACCACCCAGGGCCCGGCCGCGGAGGGGCTTCGGGCGGCGTGGCTGCTGTGTCCACCCTGCAGCGGCCAGCGCGTCCGCCGGCCCCCCCTGCTCCAGCCAGCGCGTCCACCGGCCCCCCCTGCTCCGGCCAGCCCGTCCACCGGCCCCCCCTGCTCCGGCCAGCGCGTCCACCAGGCCCTCCCTGCTCCGGCCAGCGCGTCCACCGGCCCCCCCTGCTCCGGCCAGCGCGTCCACCGGCCCCCCCTGCTCCGGCCAGCGCGTCCACCAGGCCCCCCTGCTCCGGCCAGCGTGTCCACCAGGCCCTCCCTGCTCCGGCCAGCGCGTCCACCAGGCCCCCCTGCTCCGGCCACTGCGTCCACCAGGCCCTCCCTGCTCCGGCCAGCGTGTCCACCAGGCCCTCCCTGCTCTGGCCAGCGCGTCCACCAGGCCCTCCCTGCTCCGGCCAGCGCGTCCACCGGCCCCCCCTGCTCCAGCCAGCGCGTCCACTGGCCCGCGGCCACATTCGGCCTGCAGAGGAGTCTGATCCTGCCCGCCAGCAGTGAGGCTGCTTGGTTGCATGGTACCTGCCAGCATATACACTCAGTGTCAAGGTTTCTCAGGGAGGACGTCCACCGCCTCCGCCCACAGCACTGTCCTGGGCTGTCCTCAGAGGCTGATGGACCTGCTGGGGCTCATTGAGGCTCATGGCTGGACTAGGGCACCTGCTGAGAAACGCTCCAACTTGACAGTGAAAAGGTCCCTTCCTGGGTATGTGGAGATGGAGAGAGGTTGGTGGGAGGCATCTGGACCACATCCTGTCTAACTCAGGGGATACCCCTAGACTGTTGCTTAGGGACCATTCCTGCCGCTCGGCGGTACTTATGCGACTAAGCCTGACCTCTGCATCTCAGCTCCTGGAGCTCCGTGCCCAGGACTGATCCCTAGCTGTGCTAAGGAACCACATGTGCTGGGCAGGAACTGGGATCATGTGCGTCAATCCTGCACTGGCTCTCTGTGCCCCAGGCCATCTACTAGAACTGTTCCTAGTATGCATGACTTGTCAAAATCAGTTCTCTTTGGCGTGTATTCTTTTTTGGGTTGGGGATGAGAAAATGGGGACAGGTCCTCAGTCAGAGATGTCCTGGGGGAAGTTTGGGATCCAAGCAGGCGCCAGGCCTGGGGGTGCCCTTGTGGGTGCATCATTTCTGTTTTGTTAAGACAGTTCCCAGGTCCTACTTGACCTGGCAATTTATGGCCCGGCTCAATCTCTGGCATACCAGATGATTCCCTAAAACTCTTATTACTATTATTATTATTATTATTATTATTATTATTATTATTTGGTTTTTGGGCCACAACCAGCAGCGCTCAGGAGTCACTCCTGGCTGTCAGCTCAGAAATAGCTCCTGGCAGGCACGGGGGACCATATGGGACACCGGGATTCGAACCAACCACCTTTGGTCCTGGATCGGCTGCTTGCAAGGCAAACACCGCTGTGCTATGTCTCTGCGACTGGGGGAACCATTTGGGATGCCAGAGATCGAGCCCGGGTCTGTCCCAGGTTGGCCACGTGCAACCCCAGTGCTATTGCTCTGGCTCCTGTTCTTTTTTTCTTGAGGGGGAATCCTCATCGGTAATACTTAGTATGTATACCTGGCTCTGTGTTGAGGGGACCCTGTGCAGTGCTGGGGACCGAAGTTGGGTGGGCCACATGCAAGACAAGCCCCTAAAGCCCTGGGGTCTCTCTTTTGACCCTGACCGAGCTGTTCCTGTCATGTGGAGCACTTGTACATGTTCCCTGCAGCACTGACGTGCACCCCTGGCTCAGACCTCAGTCAGAGATGTCCTGGCTCAGGTTTGGCACCCAAGCAGGCGCCAGCCCTGGGGGTGCCCTTGTGGGTGCATCATTTCTGTTTTGGTAAGACAGTCCCCAGGTCCTCTTTGGCCTGGCAATTTCTGGCCCAGCTCAATCTCTGGCATGCCAGATGATTCCCTCGACCCCACCAGGAGTCAGTCCTGAGCACCCCTGGGTTCCTCCCAATCAAATCGCTAAGAATTAGAGACAAATGGATGAGTAAATGGGGACAGGTCCTCAGGGTCCTAGAGGTGTGCCTGGGTTCCTTCCTTCATCTCCCCTGAAAGTGCTTCTCCCCACTCTCCAGAGACATGCGCCTCCACTTTGTAAAGCTGGGCAGGCTGGCACCATTCCGTTGTCCCTGGGAGCAGCGGACCCAGGAGTGGGCGGCACGGAGTGATGGCCGAGAGACAGCAGGGGCAGGTTCCTGCCCGGAGCATGCAGGGAAAGACGCAGGAGGAGCCTCCCAGCCACAAGAGCCAGGCCAGGAAGCCAGTGATGGCACAGCGGAGGCAGTCCAGCAGCCTGCGGAATGCGCAGCCCCAGAGGGAGGGCCCAGTCCTACAGAGGACTTACAGCATCTGTGTCCTGAGGTGAGTGCCTGCAGCTGCTGTGCCTGTCAGGAGAGGCTGCGAAGGGAAATGGGGATCGGGGCCAATACTCAGGATTTAGGCAGCTCGTGGCCAAGCGGGCTGATGGGCAAGGCACCTAGGTGGGTGCTCGGCCCGCCAGGACATACTTAGTGGTGCCCCGCTGGAGCATACAGCTCGGAGCAAAGCAGGGCTGGGTGTCTGCTGGTCTGTGCCGCCCTGTCTCCTGTGCTGTCACTCAGCTCCCCTGTGGCGTCTTCTGTATTATGGGGCTCTGCATGGGACAGCAATCCTGTACGCAAAGCCCAGTGAAAGGAGGCGCTTTGCAGAGGAGACAGCCCCTCCCCAGTCCTGAGAGGCCCCAGAAGTGCCATAGCACTTGGAGCCAGACCCTGAATGCAATGAGGAGGAAGGCAGTTTGGACTGCACTCAGCAGTAGTCACTGGCTCTGCACTGAGGGACGACAGGCTGGGCTCAGGGGAATCATGGGATGCCCCGGGTTGGCTATAGGCAAGGCAAGCGCCTTACCTGCTCTATTAGCTCTCTGGCTCCATTTCTTACTGATTTGGTTTGTTTTGTTTGGGGACCACACCTAGCTGTAGTCAAGGCTTATTCCCTGCTCTGCTCTCAGAAATCACTCGTGGTGGACTCGGGGGACCATATAGGGTGCTAGAGATAGAACCTGGGTCAGCTGAGGCAACATGTTATCTCTCACGCCATACTAATATTTCTCAGGCCCCAATATTTGTAAAATATCTTGCTTATTCTTTTATTATTATTATTATTATTATTATTATTATTATTATTATTATTATTTTGATTTTTGGGCCACACCCTGCGGCGCTCCGGGGTCACTCCTGGCTGTCTGCTCAGAAATAGCTCCTGGCAGGCACGGGGGAACTTATGGGATACCGGGATTCGAACCAACCACCTTTTGGTTCTGGGTCGGCTGCTTGAAAGGCAAACACCGCTGTACTATCTCTCTGGACCTAAGGGAATCATTTAGGATGCCAGAGGTCGAGCCCGGGTCTTTCCCAGGTTGGCCACGTGCAACCCCAGTGCTTTTGCTCTTGCTCCTGTTCTTTTTTTCTTGAGGGGGAATCCTCATCGCTAATACCCAGGTGTGCCTGGGTTCCTTCCTTCATCTCCCCTGAAAGTGCTATATGGAGTGCTTGTCCCCACTCTCCAGAGACATGTGCCTCAACTTGATTGACAGGGCCATGGAGGAAGAACCTGGTTTGACTAGGGACTTTATCTTTCACACAGTCAAGCTCTCAAGGCCTCGTTTCCACCTCCTGTCAACAAAGCAAGGTTCTCAGACTGAGTGCTCTCCAAGGAATCATCTGACACTAATACCTGATGAACTCAGCAAATTCATCTCTTCTGCTGAGAGGCAAGAAAGCCGAGGAGCAGGGACCTTCCCATTCCAGACACATGTGTGGCAGAGGACCGCCAAGGGAAAGTCAGCCATACGCCATTGCAAGCCCAGGACTTCAGCACACTGCTCAGCCATCAGGATCACACGCCTTCTGATACCATGACAGACAGAGCTGACAGAGCACAGGCTCCAGAATCCTCAACACAGCACTTCAGGCAGCCACCAGTGGGCCAAGGTTTAGTGCCTTTGGGAGATGGAGAGAGGTCAACAGATGAAGCACAGGTTTTGCCTGGGGAGGCCTGTGTTGGAACCCTGGACCCACACGTCCCTGGATTACTAATGGGAAAAGCCCTGGAGAACAGAACTGGCTATAGAACGGGTGCATACCCAGGCATGACCCAAACAAATGAAGTGAGAATATGTGTCAGTGTGCACAGGCAGATAAGGGAAAAAATTAATGTGGGTCACATCCATTGGCCCTAGTTCATTTGTTCTGAGACCATGAGGGTTAGCTTCTGCCACATCAGGTTTAAGAGTCCAGGGGAGCACGGGACAGACAGCTCCAAATAATATAGCTGGCTTGTCTTAATTGGAATGAGGTAGTGTACATAGAGGCAACAGATAATTGTATGTAGAGCATTATGTTTTTCCACTGGCGATGTAAATATTGTTATTGCCAAGCAATCAGCTAATTCATGTCCTAGAGGTTGGCAACCTGTGGCTCGCAAGCCACATGGCTCTTTACACTTTTGATTTGGCTCCTCTGTGTGCCCAGCGGCCGCTCCAGGAGTCAGGACTCTGCTCCTAGCCTCTGTTAGTGCGTACCCTGTGTGGATCTCAAAATAAATTTCAATCGTGGTTTGGGTGAGATTTGGCTCAGTTGAAAAAAAAAGGTTGCCAATCACTGTCCTAGAGTCACTGGATCAGGGAGAACAGAAGGAGATCATGTGTGTGTGTGTAATGCAAATATAGCTTCTGAGTGTTTTTGCAGGCACTATTTTTACAATGTTAAGTTTTCCCTCATAATCAGGTCTAGAATCCTATGTGAGCATTAATACCCTTTGTTGTTAGGCTTCTTCTACCCAACAGCATACCTCCTGTGCTGGTGGTAGCAGTCCCTTTGTGCCCGAGAGTAGTTTGTATGGGCATTGTGCTGGAGTCAGGGTTATAACATTCAGGTAGAGAAAGTCTAGAGCAGCACTTTGGGCAGTGGCGGGATGTAACGTGCTTACATAGGGCTGCCTGTCTCCTTGCCCCACATGTTTCAGGGCCTGGGCTAGGATCCCTCCCTACCTTTCCCAGCACTTGCTAAACGTTAGTAAGCGATCTCTTGCCCAATAATTCCCTCCATTGCATAGTGGGCATGGTCTAGGTGGCAGTCTCCACAGAGTGGGAGTGAGAGGGCCCTGCATTTCCTCCCTCATGTAGTAACCAATCTTACCACAAATAAAACAGCTACCCCAGATTTGAGAGTTCTGGGGCCGTCCTGTCTTTACATAGGTAGATCGGCAATCTCTTGCCCAGTGATTGGTTCGACTGTATTTAGGGCAAGGTCCAGGTGATGGCCTTGAGAATGCATGATTGGGTGGGGCTCTAAATTCTCACTGTTGGTATCCAGGTTTCCTAGCTTATTTCTGGACTGAACAAGCCTCAAGGGCATTTGTTTGTGCCTGGTGGGAAATGGAACCTACATTCCAGCACACCGTGGTTTGTCCCATTATTGAGTCTCCTTCTGGTTTTCAGTGCCATCATTGTTCATCTGCTCTTTGGGGCCAGCCAGACTGATGCTGGGAGGGAATAGGGAACCTCACTTCTGAATCCCTTCCATCAAACGCAAACAGGGCTGTCATTTTGATCTTTCCCAGCATCCTTCATTCCTTCCCATCAGTCCTCATTTTTCCCAAACTGTGCGAGGATGCACTAGCATTTCATATCATAGACTTCCTGGCAGATTGGCTCAGCACTTCTTTCAGCAGCCTGAGAAATCCAGCACTCCAAGCCACTAAATGTAACATTCAGTGAGGAAGCTGAAGAAGACATTGACTGTGGGAGATACAGAGAGAAATCCTGGCACATCTCCAAGTCTACCCAAACGCCTGAACCTTATAGATGAGGACCTAAAATCAACACTTGGTGGTTTAGCAATGAAAATCAAGGAGTCCCTCACCTGTGAAATTAAGAAATCTATAGATGAACAATTCTACAAACTCAAAGAAGAACTCTTTCAGATGAAGATGAGAGAATCCATACAAATGGAACTGAAGGAACTGAAAAGCATGTTAGCAAGCCATAATAATAGAATCACACAGGTGCAGAATCGCATAGATGAACTTGAAGACAAATGACAAGCCAGCTGGGACAAAGAAGTCAAAAAAGAAAGGAGAGACAAAACCCTGGAAGAAAACGGAAGGTACAGTTGATTAAAATAATAAATTAGGCCCTTAGGATGGAGCTGCATGGAGGTGGATGGTGATGGAGGATCACATGGCTTCACCTTCTCCATCAGCCGAAGGGTTGCCAGTTCAGGTGATTGCGGCTGGCAGAAAACTCGCATGCAGGCAGGCTTCAAGAAATATCAGCTTTATTCATGCCCTAACCACCACATGTGTGGCCTACCATAACCATTTATGCTGTATCCTTTTTTTTTATTTTTTTTATTTAATTTTTGGGCCACACTCGGTAATGCTCAGGGGTTACTCCTGGCTATGTGCTCAGAAGTTGCTCCTGGCTTGGGGGACCATATGGGACACCGGGGATCGAACCGCGGTCCGTCCAAGGCTAGAGCAGGCAAGGCAGGCACCTTACCTTTAGCGCCACCGCCCGGCCCATATGCTGTATCCTTATTCAGCCTTGCATTGTACCTTATTCCTCAGCCATCTTCTCCTCTTGCCTCCTCCTCCATCCTGCATTCATGCTAATCCCTTCCTTCCAGCCCAAAGCCTTTTTGTTACCTACCAAAGACCCCTCCCCAAAATAGGAGGTCTATTAACAGGTAAGGTTACACCGGAGGAAATGGGGGTGTGTGGTTACAACTACTTAATGAACAAAATCAGGAGAAATAATCTCCGAATTATAGGAATTCCAGAAGGGGACGAAATTGGGAAAGGGAAAGAACAAGTAGTGAGGGAGATAATAGCAGAGAAGTTCCCCACCCTTGGGGAAAAGATTTCTCTATAAATCCAAGAGAAAAAAAGTGTGCCAAACAAAATAGACCATAAGAGAACAATACCAAGACATTTGGTTATCCAAGTGGCTAAAACACAGAGAGATACCGACTCTATAAAGCAGGAAAGGAGAAAAAAAAACATCTGAAGTATAAAGGAAACTACTTAAGAATCAAACCAGACCTTCCATTTGAAACAATCCAGGCAAGAAAGTGGAATATCATAAACTACTGAATGAAAGAAACTTTCAACTAGAGTCCACTACCCAGAAAAACTTTCATTTACATGGGAGGGAGGGTTAAAATCATTCTCAGACAAAAAAGAAATCACAATATTTGTGCTAAACAAACCGACCCTAACTGAGTTACTCAAAGAGCAATTACACAAACAAATCCCAATTGTAACAACAATCCTACACAATATAATGACACAACAGAACTTTCTGTCAATAGTTTCCTTAAATGTCAATGGATGAATCTCTCTTATCAAGAACGTTTGAGCAGGTGTCCAATCAACTGATCTTTATAGATATCTATAATAATGTTCTAATGCTTTTATCCACAGAAATGGGTGGAGAATGCTTTTTGGAAGTCATAGACTCCTGCTACAGTGCTCGCTATAAGTAGTTTTTTTTTTTGGATTTAGGGCCACACCCGGCAATGTTCAGGGGCCACTCCTGGCTGTCTGCTCAGAAATAGCTCCTGGCAGGCACGGGGGACCATATGGGACACTGGGATTCGAACCAACCACCTTTGGTCCTGGATCGGCTGCTTGCAAGGCAAACGCCGCTGTGCTATCTCTCTGGGCCTGCTATAAGTAGTTTTAATGTCTTAATTTTACTATGTTTATAATAAGTCCTTGATCTTTTAGTCTAGAGTGGTACTTGGAGCTATAGGTTGGTCACCCCAGTCCCACATCGCAATGCTATACTGTATTAGACTCCGAAGATGGGGCTCATGGTAATCGTGTCACGACAAAAATTCTAATCTATTCATTTTCCTACTTGATTATGCCTGCGAATATAATCTAATGTGTATGTCCACAGATAGCAATGGACGATGCACTGCATGCCATGAACTCCTGTTACAGATCTCATTCATCGAATATGTTGTTGTCATCTGTTTTCAAGTGTAGGTAGTTTATCATTATACCATAATGCTCATACTTTTAGATTGCTTTCAGGAAAGGAAACTGGATGCTCCAGACATTACCATATCACGTAGTTTTCTAGACTTGAAAATTATGATTGTTTTTAAGAATGCTCTATGCACAATGTAACCCATGAAGCCTTTCTTCAGTCAAGTTTACCCTCCCCAATCATGACTGGCCTAAAAAATGGAAAACCTTTCCATCTGACTTGCTGGCTGTCTATATTTTATTGTTGTTGTTGTTGTTGTTGTTTTTGGGTTACACTTGCAGTGCTCAGGGGTTACTCCTGGCTTTACACTCAGAAATCACTCCTGGTATGCTCGGGCACCATCTGAGATGTTGGGATTCGAATCACCCTCCTTCTGCATGCAAGGCCAATGCCCTGCCTCCAGCTATCTCTGCAGCCCAGCTTTATATTTTTTTTAAGTATCCTGTGCCAATTCACCTGGGTCAGCTTTCAACTGTAACCCAATGATCGATCTTCAGTGTCTGTCTCTGTGTGCGCATGAGTGTATGTGTTGGCCATCTCAATGTCTGTGTAATGTCCATCTGTAATATATATAAAGTCTATGTTGTGTATTGTCTTTCCCCTGTCATATAGAACCCCTCCATCCCCCTTTGCTTACCACCTTACAAATTCTTTTCTAGCCCTTCCCTCACTCATCCCTCATCTGCTATTTCCCCACACCTAACCCTTTTACCCTCAAACCTTAACCTCTCACGAAACAGAACATTCCCCACACCCCAGCCAGCTCCCAACCATCTCCCAAAGTGAAAAGATAGATTTTCAGCCTGAGAAGAAGTTGATGCTCTAGTGCTATTGATTTGCTCTCGGTAGCTCCTTTTCTCCCACCTCCCTTCACTGTGGCCTTTTGCTTGCTACCAGAGTCAGTTTCTGAGAAGCCCCTGGCTCGAGGATATTTCCTGATATGTGACTGCTGGGAGCCATTTTTTAATATCTTTATTTAAACACCTTGCTTACAAACATGATTGTGGTTGGGTTTCAGTCATGTAAGAACACCCCCCTTTCACCAGTGCAACATTCCCATCACCAATGTCCCAACACTCCCTCCTCCCTACCCCCTCACCTGTACTCTAGACAGGCTTTCTTCTTCCCTCATTCATTCACATGGTTATGATAGTTCTCAGTGTATTTATTTCTCTAACTGCACTCATCATTCTTTGTGGTGAACTTCATGTAGTGAGCTGGAACTTCCAGCCCTCCTCTCTTTTGTCTGAAACTTATTGCAAGAATGTCTTTTATTTTTCTTAAAACCCATAGATGAGTGAGACTATTCTGCATCTATCTCTCTCCCTCTGACTTATTTCACTCAGTGTAATAGTAGATTCCATGTACATCTATGTATAGAAAAATTTTATGATTTCATCTCTCCTGACAGCTGCATAATATTCCATTTTGTCTATATACCACAGTTTCTTTAGCTATTCATCTGTTGCAGGGCATCTTGGTTGTTTCTAGAGACTGGCTATTGTAAACAGAATTGATAGAGCAAGCACAGACTTAAAGTCAAAAGTTGAAGGACAACTTTAAACAAACAACTCCCTTCCAAAGGCTGGGGTGGCTATACTAATATCAGAAGATACAGACTTCAGGATCACAAAGGTTCTAAGACAAAGAGTGTAATTCTTATCATCAAGATTATGTGTATCAGGAAAAAATTACACTCCTAAATTCACCCAATGAAGGGCAGAAAAATACTTAAAACTGCTAATAGACATGAAAAAAGAAATCAATAACAAAAACAATAGCAGTTGGAGACTTCAACAGAGTTCTAGCACTACATATATATCTTTATAATAATATATACATAGCTTTAAATCACCTTAATAATTTAATGAATACACCTTGTTCTCCAATACACATCGGAAAGCCTCCAAGTTAGACCACTTGCTGGGCCACAAAACATATCTCCTTAAAAACCAAAAGGATAGAAATTATAATCAACTCTTTCCTAAGACCATCATGCACTTCTAAAAGTAGAAGTGAATTGCCAACAGAAATGGAGAAATGACTTTAAGATCTAGAAATTCAACATCTCACAACTGGACCATCAGAAATTCTGAGAAGAATTCAAGTGATTCCTGGAAACAAGTGTAAATTAGGACAGGAGCTCACAGAATTCATGGGGCACAGCCAAAGGGCTCGTAAGAGAAAAACTTATAGCATTTTCCACATAAATATAACTTGACTGAAGACCCTAGGAAATTCAGAAATGACCACCAAATGATCCAAAAGCAGGCATGAGGACTGTGAGCAGAAATGAAATAACTGGAACCCCCCAAACAATCCAAAAGATCACTGAAAGCAAGAGCTGGGTCGTAGAGAAGATAAACACAATGGATAAACCACTAGCAAGACTCACAAAGAGAAAGAAAGAGACAGAGAACCCTAATCAACTGAATCCTAAATGAATGGGGGGAGGTCACAACAGACACCATTAAATCTCAAGGATTGTCAGAGGTTACCCTGAGAATCCTTATTGCACAAAACGAGAGAGCAGAGGAAATGAATCAATTCATGTACTCCTAGAACCTCTCAAAACTGAACGAAGCAAGAGGACCTGAAAGACCTGAACAGACTTAACAGTATTGAAAAAATTGAAATGGTAATAAAATATTTCCCCCAAACTGAAGTCCAGGCCCAGATGGATTCACCAGTGAATTCGTTCAATCCTGGAAGGAGGACCTTCTGCCAATCCTGGATGAAAGATTGGCGCGGGAGCTGGTGCTCCCTGGTGGTGCTCCTAGCAGGCAGCTGGTGATACATTGAGGGTGCAGGAGCCCAAAGGGGGGGGCGTGTTTGGGGCACAGCCTCGTGGCCTATCCCAGCCACCACAAAACAGAAGCAATAAAATGAATGTGGCTCGCAAACCCAACATAGGACAGCAGCCCATTGAAGGGAACAGAAATTGCCCCTCTACAGCAGTGCTTCTTAAATAGTGGGACACGACCCACGGGGGGGGGGGGGCACGCAAGGCTCCGTAAAGGGGGTGCGTTTGACCTCGGCAAATACTGTCATGACAAGCTAAGTCCAGTGTTTATGTCTCTGAAGCTGAGAGTTGCTGTGTCCTGCTTCAAACCCCGCTTCGAAAAGTATGCACAATATATATATTGGTTTTTGGGTTACACCTGGCAACGCTCAGGGGTTACTCCTGGCTCTATGCTCAGAAATCGCTCCTGGCAGGCTCGGGGGACCATATAGGATGCCTGGATTCGAACCAATGACCTTCTGCATAAAAGGCAAATGCCCTACCTCCATGCTATCTCTCTGGTCCCTATTTTATATATTTTTGTTTTGCAGGTTAAAGTTTTTTTTTTTTAATAAAGATACTATTTACAGTCACGTGGGGGTGTGTGAAAAATGTTTTCTTCTTCCTAGGGAGACATAATAGAAAATAATTGAGAAGCACTGCTCTACAGAAAGGGACCTGTTCTGACAGGGTCACAGATGGAGAAAGCCAGTCCCAAGAGCCTACACTGAGGATCCACTGAGATGAGGTGTGGAGTAGACCAAACTGTATTCACACAAGTGTGAGGCTGGAACAAAAGCCCATTGGGGAGAGGGCTTGCCTTGCATGTGGCCAAGCCAGGTTCGAGCCTGGCATCCCTGGATGATTCCCCCAAGCACGTTAGGAAGAATTTCTGAGTGCAGAGCCAGAAATCCTGAGCATTGCCCCCAAACCAAAAACAAACAACGGTGATACCTGAGGATGGAGACATTGATACAAGATTGACCTTTGGATGAATGAAAAGGTTCTAATATGGACTCGGGGCAATAACCGCCAACTCCGAACTTAGGAAATCCTCGTTATTCACATGCTTTCCATGGGTCAAGTATAAGATAGAAATGCGTAAAGTATATGATAGAGGATTATGTCTAATAAAAACTGTGAATAATACAATTTATAGGAGACAACAAGAAATTCTAAAAAGCATTTTATTGTGAAAAAAATCAGACAAGTCAGCATGAAATGATTTCTTTCATGCCTAATAGAATCGCCTTTCATGTTAAAAATCTGGTTATCTAGATAATAAACCAACTCTTTTAAATGATTTCTATATGTTGGAATGAGCTTTATCCTTTTGCACAGGTATAACCTAAGTCACGGGATGAGGAAAACATGAAACTGCAATGTCCATTGCTTTAGGGATGATTCAGAAATCAACAGGCAAAACAGCTTTCGGACTCATCTTGGTGACTCCAGGAAGCGAAGAGATACAAATCCGCCAGGGCCGTGTCTGACCTGGTGTTTCTGTGGCTTTTCTCCCTGCAACCTGACAAGAGGTCACATGCCCTGTGTATCTCTTGCAGAACTGTACATAGTTCCCAAGACTCTACATGCCAGAGCTAGTATGTTGCCAGTTCTACTCTAAGAGACTTAGCAACAGCAACAGAACACACAGATGACATGGATGACCAACTGGATTCCAATCTGGACTATTTGAAGTCTAATGCAAATACCTGCCTCCTTTTTCATTATGGAAAACATCTAAGTGTCATATTTATCAATCTGTATGCGGTCATAGTCCTTTGCAATATTTGAGTCAAGTTTTAACTAAGTCATGTACAACCGTAATAATAACAAAACTGTATTCTTATAAAAAATGGTCCAATTTTACTCCCAACTCTTTAGAGCTCTGAGAGGAATCCAGATTGAAATCGGGGACTCTTAGCAGCTTCTCAACAACAGTGACTCTGATGGACATTTTAATTGGGCGAATGGAGAGATGACATACTGAGATGTAAACCAGGAAATCTTAGATGCTTTAACAGAAGGTTCTTAAACAGACAGAATCATTTATGACAGGTTTTCAAAACATTTGTTCCTTTGAAGTAAGCTTATACCCCCCCCCCAAATACACTTATATTCAATTTTTTGGAACTCATTTAGGCTTTTAGAGGCACTATGACATTCACCCTCAAAAAGCATCAGAATGTCTGAATGGAAAACTATCAAGAGCCCCCAAATATTCAGCTTCTTAAAAGTGAATCAACTGGGCCCGGAGAGATAGCACAGCGGTGTTTGCCTTGCAAGCAGCCGATCCAGGACTAAAGGTGGTTGGTTCGAATCCCGGTGTCCCATATGGTCCCCCGTGCCTGCCAGGAGCTATTTCTGAGCAAACAGCCAGGAGTCACCCCTGAGCATCGCCGGGTGTGGCCCAAAAAACAAACAAACAAACAAACAAAAAAGTGAATCAACTAAGGGCCAGAGTGATAGCATAGCAATAGGGTATTTGCAACTGACTTGTGACAAACTGGGGTTCGATCCCGACATCACAAATGGTCCCCCGAACCTGCCAGGAGCAATTTCTTAGTGCAGAGCCAGGAGTAATCCTTGAGTGCTGCTGGGTGTGGCTCATAAAAAAAAAAAAAAAAAAAAAAAGATCACCTAAGAGTTGGACTCACTCACGGTTGCTCCTAGGAAAGTGGCTAGATTGTGTTTGGCAAGTGTGGCAGGATGAGCTGAGGAGAAAGTCATCCAGGTCAAACAACCTGCCTAGGCTAATAGTGCCAAAGGCATGGCAGCCACTAACCTTGGCATACTTTCTGATGCCATGGTCATTGTAACCTCCATCAGTGCATACCATCTAAATTACTGATGCCACGTAGGGAACAGAGTGATAGCACAGCAGCAGGGCATTTGCCTTGTATGTGACTGAACAGGGAAGGACCAGGGTTTGATTCCTAGCATCTCATATGGTCCTCTGAACCTGCCAGGGCGATTTCTGGGTACAAAGCTAGGAGTAACCAAAAAAAAATCTAGAAAGGGCCAAAGTGATAGCGCAGCAGTAGAGCATTTGCCTTGAATGCTGCCAATCTGGGACGAATGAATCCAGGTTCAATACTGGGCGCAAGCCAGGAATAAGGGACTGCATCCCACAGGGTCCCCTGTCTCTGCCAGCAGTGATTTCTGAGCACAAAGCCAGGAGTAACCCCTGAGTGCTGCCGGGTGTGGTTCAAATCCCCCCCACCAAATGATGCCATGTACCTTGTGACCTCTGTCTCTGCATACCATCTTGTTGCTGTAATGCCTAAGCAATGTAAAGCTGTATTACCCACATTCTGTTTCCCGCCTAAAGTTTGCCTTTAAAAGCAAGTTTTTTGGCCTAGAAACAGGGTATCTCTATCCACCAAGCACCGTGCCTCAGACCATCTACAGGCTCCAGGTACACTAATTTGTCTAAGCCCGATGTCTTTCTTCAAGGTCCCAGGAAGGGTTCTCCTCAATCACAGTTTTCACTGTCAGGTCAGTGTATTAGTTCACCCAGGGGCAAACATGTGCCAAGACAGTTCCATTCATTCCTAGGTGATTTCCAGTTTCCCCTGCCTACACCAATCTGCCTTTATGGTCTCCCTGTCACGTCAGGGTCACCTAGGCTTGGCCAGTGTGAAGATGTGAAGGTCAGTCAAAATGATGAGAAGGAAGGTGGACTTGGTCCTCTCATCTTCTGTGGGACTGTCCTGGTAGGACGGGGTCTGTCCCATCCCTCTTCAGGGTTGGGAGACTCTGATCTCCAGAACTTTCATTGATGCTGGGAGCAGAGCCCAGGGTGTGGCCAGTCAGTGCAGATCCAGGGTCCAGGTCCAGGTAGAGGGTGTATTCCTGGTATAGGTGCAGAAAAGCATGCTGGACCCAAGGTTCAAAGGCAACAGGCTGATGTCCAAGTGAATAAAGCTCAAGTCAATCACTAATGCACATTTTCAGGCTCGGAGGCCTCTTGTAGCATGAAGTTACTGAGTTTTCATCCTTAATGGATAATAACTGCTCTTGGTATCTAATATTTTTCGATTTTAATGTGCCCATGCAAAAGGAATGGTGCCATAGGACACTGTTGAGGCTTAAGGGGAAGATAAGAAACAGAACAATCCCACACCTGGTTGTATCCAAATGACAAAAACTTCAAGGGGACTATCTATGCTATCTTCTAAGAATTCCTACTAGCAAATCTAAAGAGAAGGGGGGAAGCTGTAATTACATAATGAAATACACCATAGAGAATATACATGTTGAAGAGATACACTTAAGAAGTATACAAAGAGGGGGCTGGAGCTATAGCACAGTGGTAGGGCATTTACCTTGCATGCGTCCAATGCCAAACGAACCCGGTTCGATTTCTGGCATCCCATATGGTCCCCCGTGCCTGCCAGGAGCAATTGCTGAGTTCAAAGTCAGGAATAACCCCTGAGCATGGCCAAGTATGCCCCCCAAAAAACAAAACTAAACAAAAAAGTATACAAAAAGGGTATACATATTCCCTAAGTCTTTTTTCTTTTTTTTCTATTTACTTTTTATTCTTTTAATAATTTCATTGTAATCTAAGTGAATTACAAGTCTTTTACAATAGTATTTAAGGTACATAGTGACAAAGAATTAGGGCCATTCCCACCACCAGTGTTGTCCTCCCTCTACCCCTGTTCCCAGCATGCATCCCATACCTCCTCTTTTTAACCCTTGGACTGCTAGTGTGCGAGGCCTCCTTTGTGTATAGCTTGCTGTAGCTTGGGTATCCATTCTGGTGTGGTTGACTTTAGGTTTGGTGCTTAAGTCTGATCATTGTTTTATTTCCACTCAATGTACACATGACTGGTTGTTCCTAGTACCATCCCTTTTTTCCCCTCAAGTTATGAGGGAGAACAAGATCATTTAAGTTCTGTGGTTCTGTTGGAGAAAGGAAAGAAAGATGAGAGAAAAAGGAAAAGGAACACTGGGGGATCTCTCTAGAGACTATAAATATCAGTTCAAAAGAAGAAAGGAAAAAATGAAAAATAAACAAAAAGAAATAAAAAACAACACAAAACAAAGTAAAACAAAACAAAAAAGACAAAAGGCAATGACCAAAACACAGCAGCAGCAGCAGCAGCAACAACAACAACAACAACAACAATCATCCCCCAAACCACAACTACAAGATAAAAAAATGGGGAAAAAGAAAAAAAGAAGGTCTGGTGTGGCAAGGCTTTTTTACCCCCATAGGCACAAGAAGTATCAGAGAGAGGAAATTCCCTTGGCCTCGGAGGTACGGAGTTTCTCCACCCTGAAGCCTGATGCATACTGTCATGGGAGCAACTACGGGCTCCATACACGCTCATTCTCGTATGTAATAAATAAAAAATAAAAAAAAAAAGAAGGGTGACATAAAATGAGTCAGCAGGCTTAGTAATTGTAAATTCTTGCCAGGGCACCAGATTTGGGACCGAGGGGGTGTTTTTTCACTTTGGGGGCTGGGTGTTGGCGTATTGGGGTTGGAGGTCAGACTTGGTACCTGCTGAGTTAAGAGCTAAGGGTAAAGAGGGTTCAATAGGGAGGGATAACGAATAAGGATTGGGGGATGGAAGGATAGAGGGAGTTCTGAAGGGGGAGGGATAATATATGAGGGGCTATACATACTTGTCAGCATGGATTGTCTACAATATAGGTTTGGCTGACAAGAAGGTGTCCATTGTCTACACAGTCGTGCCCAGATAGAGACAGACATTAGAGATCTATTCATAAGTTGCTATTGGAGGCCTGACCCTCATAGATGGGTCTGAGTGCTTAATAAATCATTTAAGTAAGAGAAGATAAATAGGTAGCTAACTTACAAATTAGGAGAGAAAGAAAGGGAGAAGAGATAAAAAAATAAAGAAAAAATAAGTGTAGTGCTACACAATATGGTGGTGAGGACTATAAGAGGTGTCTTCCCTGCGTAGTATCATCTGCCACATCTTGTGAATCAAGGTTCCTTTCCTAAAAGGAAACTGACAGCATGGGCTTTATGTAACATAGGTTGCACTGGAGGAGGAGGGGTGGGGGAGGAGGAGGAGGAACAAAGAAAAGAAGTGAAGAAAGAAGAGAAAGAAAAGAAAAAGAAAAAAGAATAAAAAAGAAAAGAAATGGGATAATAGGAGCTGGCGTGGTAGCACAGCCGTAGGGCATTTGCCTTGCACACAGCTGGTTCGAATCCTGCCATCCTAGATAGTCCCCCTGTGCCTGCCAGGAACGACTTCTGAACACAGAGCCAGTAGTAAGCCCTGAGTACTGCCGGGTGTGACCCAAAAACAAAAACAAAGAGAAAAGAAAAGAAAGAAATGGGATAACAGTAATTTGCAAAAGCGTATTTGATGAGTGAGAACTGTAACTTGAGTCTGTGGTGTTGAGTTGTCTGTTTCATGGTCTGAATGGTCCTATACTTTGGGTTCAAATAGAAGACATAAACTAGGGGTCTCAAACTCAATTTACATGGGGGCTGCAGGAGGCAAAGTCAGGGTGATCCTTGAGTGCAAAGTCAGTAGTAAGCCTTGAACAAAAAAAGATTCCTCTAGGGCAGGGCCACAAAATGTTGTATGGGGAGGGCCGCGAGTTTGAGACCCCTGAAACAAAAGGAAGTAGAAAATGGGAGTATTTTATCAATACATTGTCATAATGTGTACCGTATCTGGTATCTAGTATAGTTGAGCACCAAGTTGAAAATTAGGGTGTCTATCCTAGTTTTCCAGGATCCACTAGAAACATAGAAGCTGAAGGGTTCCTTTATACCTACTAAAATGAAGGGATTAAAACGTATTGTTAGGAATCACTGCAGCTGGAGTCTCTGGCTTCCTTTCATATTCTGCACCTGGTTCTGTGGATCAATACATTAGAACATTATTATAGACTTTTGTAGTGAGAAGTTGAATGAACACATGTTCACCCTGAACTGCTGTTTCCCTTATTGCTGGTCACTCCTGGCCTTGAGCTCAGAAATTGCTCCTGCTAGTCTTGGGGGACCATATGAGATATTGAGGATAGAACCTGGGTCCGACCCAGGTCAGCCACATCCAAGGCAAACACCATACTGCCGTGCTATCTCTCTGGTCCCCACGTTCTATTTTCTTTTGTGGAATCAGCAGCACCATTATTTCAGGATCAAAACCTATCAAGGAAATGGTTCTGAGCCTTGCCTTGAGAAGTGCCGAGAACGATTCCAAATAGAGCACAAATGTGCGAGGTTGCCCTTTGTGTAAGAAGCCCATTCCAGAGGCCCAGGTAGCTGAGCTACAGCACCGGTAGGAGACTGGGGGGTTGCAAAAATTAAAGCCACACCTTCTCTTCAGATGGGAACCTGGAAAGATAGGACTTATGGAGCCAGTCCATGAAAAAGAAATCTAAATCCTGTTGGGTCTTTCATGTGAAACTCCTGGAGCTATTTCAATCCAGATTTCCTTCTAAAGTAGGAAATAGGGCTGGAGTGACAGCACAGCAGTGGGTCATTTGCCTTGCACATACCAACCCTGGACAGACGCCTGTGTGATTTCTGGCATCCCATATGGTCCTCCAAGCCTGCCAGGAGGAACAATTTCTGAGTACAGGGCCAGGATAACCCCTGAGCACCACCAGTTGTGATCCCCCCCCCAAAAAAAACAAAAACCCAAAAGTAATTAAATGAATAAATAAAATACTAAATAAGTTGCTGAGTTTGGAATCCCAAGGAAGGAATGTGTCCAACTTCTATCACCTGAGTGTTTGAGAGTCATTAAGAGTCCTTAGGTTTTTCTGATAAATAGAAATCTTTTTGGGACACACTGAAGTATGCTCCCATATGAAGCCCAAGTATTGAAAGGGAGCAAGAGTCTGAATTATTTTTATTTCTTTGGCTTTTGGGTCACACCTGGTGGTGCTCAGGGGTTCCTCCTGGCACTGTGCTCAGAAATAGCTCCTGGCAGGCATGGGGGACCATATGGAATGCCTCGACTCGAACCACCATCTGTCCTGGATAGGCTGTGTGCAGGGCAAACGCCCTACCACTGTGATGTCTCTCTGGCCCCTAGAGTCAGATTTTTTTCTGTGGCTATTGTTAAACCAGCATCTTGCAAGCAGCTGACGGCAAATGCATAAGCACGTTGCACTTCTCTAGGAGTAGGCTGGACATTAAAATCTCATTTGGTGCTAGAGAGATAGCACAGCCGTAGGGCATTTACCTTGCATGTGGCCAACATGGGAGGAACCCGGTTCAATTCCTGGCATCCCATATAGTCCTCCAGCCTGCCTGGGGTGATTTCTGAGTGCAGAGCCAGGAGAAACCCTGAGTACCATTGGGTGTGGCCCAAACACCAATCAATCGATAAAGTTCTAAAAAAATAAAATGTCATCCATGTGATGAATCAAATATGCCTGGGGAAACTTTTCATGAGATGGATGTCAAACCGCGTCAAAAAATATTGACACATGGTGAGTGAGTTTGCCTTGCCCTGAGGCAAAATCGTCCATTGAAATCACTGCACAGTGGCTCTATTATTTAGAGAAGTAATAGAAAAGGCAAAGCACTTTTTGTCTTTTGGGTTAATATAAATGTTACAAAAACAGTCCTGGGGTCACATATGTCCAGGTCCCTGAGGTCCAACAGGTCTAAGTCCCTAGGGTCACACATGCCCAGGAACCCTGAAGTCACAGTTTCAGGATCCCCGAGGTGTCACACTGGTCCAGGGTCCTTGAGGTCACACAGTACAGGGACAATGAGGTCACTTATATCCAGGACCCTGAGGTCACACGGGTCCAGGCTACTGGGGTGACACATCCCTAGGCCCCCTGAGGTTACATAGCTCTAGGTTTCCTGAGGACACACAGCCACAGGGTCCCTGATGACCACCCAGCTCCAGTCTCTGGGTTTACAGATTTCCAGGTCCCTGAGGTCACACAGGTCCAGTTTCCTGGGGTCACTCAGTCAGGCCCTTGAGGTCACATAGGTCGAGGGTCCTTGAGATAACACAGAACCAGGTTTCGGAGGTGAAACAGCTCCAGGATTTGTTTCCTCCCGCCTCCTTCCTTCCTTCCTTCCTTCCTTCCTTCCTTCCTTCCTTCCTTCCTTCCTTCCTTCCTTCCTTCCTCCCTTCCGCCCCTCCCCCTCCCTCCCTCCCATCTCCCTCCCTCCCTCCTTCCTCCCTCCTTCTTCCTTCCTTCCTTCCTCCCTCTCTCTCTCCTTTCTTCCATCCTTCTTACCTCCCTCCCTCCCTCCCTTTTTCTTTTTCTTTCTTCTGGCTCTATGCTCAGAAATCTCTCCTGGCAGGCTCGGGGGACCATATGGGATACCAGGATTCTAACTACTGTCTTTCTGCGTGCAAGGCAAACGACCTACCTCCTATCTCTCCAGCCCAAGGACTAGCTAGATTCCTGAGGTCACATAGGTCCAGGAATTCTGAGGTGCCACAGCTACAGATTCTGTGAAGCCACACAGGTGCAGGGTCTCTTAGATCTCACAGGTCCATGTCCCTGGGGGCAGAAAAGTATAGTTCCTGAGGACACAGAGGTCTAGAGTCCCTGAGGTAAGAGAGGTCCAGGTCCCTGGGGTCACTCTCCCTCTGTCACTGCTCTGGCCCTTCTTGCTTCGCTTGCGGCTACCGGTGGGCACTAGGTGGCGCCCCGACCTCACGGGAGAGCAGCCCTGGGTATCTTGCGTGGTGAGCTAGCTCGGACCAGGCCCGCAGATGATATGATTCTCTTGGGTCCTCCTTGGGAAATACTTTGGGGTGTTGGACCGGAGCTCTAGAAAAGAAACGCGGCCCATAAAGCAAAACCAACAACAACAACAACAACAAATCAAAGAAAAAAATCAAAGAAAAGCAAAGAAAGTACTTGCCTCGCACATTTAGTGGACCTGCATTTTATCCTTGAGCAAGGCCAGGTGGGATTCTGGAGTGCAGTCAGGAGTAAGGCCTGGGCATTTCTAGGTGTGACCCCCAAACCAAACCAACCAGCCAACGAAACCAACCGACAACAAAACCCCCAAATCATAACCTGTTCTCTAAACACCACTGCTCTCCTGTGCAGTCCCTGCAAAGGGAAGGAATGTCTGGCTCTCCACCCAAGGTGTGAACGTGGGTTTGCTCGAAAACAAGCGGGGCGGAGGAGGGTGGCCCGGAGAAGGAGAATTAAGTGCACCAAGCTGTGTGAAGCTGTATGAAGAGTGTCACCTGGGGACAGTGTCCTGGATCGGCCCACAGGCAGCCCAGCTCATGCGAGACCTGCAAAAAGCCCTCTGCGTGGAAAGGAGAGGCACGACTCAGACCCAAGCAACTGGGGTCCCAGTCCTTTTAAGGAGGCCCAACAGGATCTGCAATTGGGGGGGGGGGTGTTTGCAACTTTTTGGGAGCTGAGAATCAGCCTGTGCATGTAAGTGGAATTTGCTGGGAATGTGGGATCCTGGGGTGGCCTCTAGAATGAATGCTCCCCATTGCACATGGGCATAGTTTCAGCCGGCAAGACCAGTGGGGCTGCCCTGGCCCTCCAGTGCTCCCTGCCCCCTTTTCTCCCAGCCCATTCCAGTCCCCCTGGACCTGAGCTGGATCAAGGTCCTAGCTGAAACAGAGGTTTCAGACTCAGTTTCTCAGCTTGTGCAGCCCTTGTTTTAGGGCTACATCTGACCATGCTCAGGAATAACGCCTGCTGGTGTTGGGGGGCCCTATGCGGTGCCGAAGATTGAACCTGGGTCGCCTATGGGCAGGTGCCTTCGCCCCCCCTGCTATCTTCTGGCCCATTTCCCCCCTTGAGCCTGTGCTGCGGCTGAATCTGGTACCGAGTGCAGTTTCCAGAAAGAGCCACGAGGTAGCGCCCTAGACACACAGCGGCGCCCATGAAGCTAGCTGCCCTGGAGGTTCCCACATCAGGCCAGGACCCGCGTGGGCCTTGGGTTTCAACAGGCGTTTGTGGGCGCCGGAGCCCCAGACTGGGCCCCAAAGGCGCGGGGGACGCGGTCTGTTCTCACTCTTGGCTCTGCCCTCGGACAGAGGCCGAGCCCCACCAGCACTCCCTGCAACATGCAGCCCACCTCTGTTGTCACCTCAGGGGCCCTGACTGCTGCCCCACCCAGGATAGCCATGTCCATGGTCAGCCCCATTGTCTTCAGGAAGAAGGTGAAGATGGTGCCCGGAGATGTTAAGGATTTCTGCATGGTTGTGAACATTTCTGATCTGCCACCAGGCATGTGTGTACATACATACACCCATACACATGTGCGTATGTTCACAACTGTGAGTCACACGCCCACCTCCTGTGGGTCTTAGATAGGAAATGGCCAAACAGACCCTGCCGACACAGACCTGCAGATATTTGTGTCTTGGAGACGGAATTGTGTTAAAGCCCAAAGTCCCACTGACTGGGAAATTAGATGAAAACCTTCCCATGTTTTGATTTGGTGAAAGCAGGGGAGGAAGCTTGAACCTGTGACCCCCCACATGAGCCCCATGCTCTTTCTCTGTTTCTGGGCTACTCCCAGCAGCGCTCAGGGGCTGCTCTGGCTCCATGCTTGGGAGTAACTCCTTGCGGTGCTCATGGGACCATGTGATGTCAGGGATCAAATCCCACATGCTCCTTCATGTAAAGCTGTGCTCAGCCCTTCAGCACTCTTGGCTCCTTCAAGTCCCCTGACCCAGTCTTTCTCACAGAATATCCACTGTCACTTGCTCCTCTACTATTTAGCGAAGTATTGGGCTTAAGACCAAGAGGAAAGAGATAGGTTTTTTTTTTTGGGGGGGGGGGGGTTAAAGAGCAGCAGGTGAAAGCCAGAATGACACAGAGATGATCATGTGCTGGGTTTGGAGGATAATAGAGTTTTGGAGACAAGTCTTGGTTGAGTGGATTAGAGACATAATCTTTGTAAGCCTGACCTTGATCAGGAGAGAGAATTGTTTTATTCCCGATGACTCCTTTGTGTATATATAACAGAGGGAGCCCGGAATATGGGGGCAATCAACCCCCCCCCCCACCAATGTGGCTGTGTGAGTGCTGCTGGCTGGCATGGAGGTTAGTAGCAACTTCGGGGAGGTTCCCCCTGACATTCTAATGTTAGAGACCAAGGGTGACCGTGGGAATGAACATGGCATTTGGGCCCATGAGAGCAATGAATGTGCCTTAAAAGGAAACACAGGCAGTGAGCCCAGATTGGGGGCACAGTGGGGGTGAATCTCTGGCTGCCCTGGCCTGTGCCCAGAGGGATGTACTGTTCCTTCACATGAGTTTTTCCATTTCAGGCTTGTCCAAGCCGCTGGGAGCTTTGCATTTGCTCCAGACTCAACCCAGTTTCACCCACCGCCCTGGGGTCATGGTAGGGGGTCTGGCATCTCCTGGGCACTCAGAACTCCATGTGAGGCTCCAGCTTCTGCCTGCAGAGGGCTTGAACTTTACACACACACACACACACACACACACACACACACACAAACATACACACATACAGTGTTGGCGCTAGCAACATGTACCGACAGTGCATCCATGTTCTTATTCGCACGAGTAGGGAGAGGAGTGCAAGGAACAGTTCAGGGGATCTCAGGCCACAGGATGAAGTACAGCACATCTTGCGCCACCATGTACCCACTTAGCACCCCAGTTCCTTGCCATCAGGCATCCAGGAAAGGCGTCCTACTGGCTGGGCAGAGCGTTTGGTGGTCCTGGTGCCAGTGTTTGTTGGTTCTGGGTACTGGATATGCTTGTTTCTGTGTGCCTGACCTTCTGTTGGTGCATCCGTCCAGCTGACCATCGAGAGTGGCAGGAGTCAGAGCAAACCATTAGCTCCCTGTCCCATCCCTTCTGCTGGGGCAGAGGCTGGCTTCCCCTAAACTGGGCCAGGTGGGATCCAGAGAGTGTGTGGCTGCTCAGCATGCCAAAGCCAGGCAGGGGTACAGCCATTTTCTCTGGGAAGCCCACCTCAGTGAGTAGTGGGATATGACTAGGAGACAGAGGGGCCTGGGGTCCATTTCCAGGCCTGACTGTCCCTCCCACAGGGCTGTCTAGTGCCCGATGACAGCGCTGCTGAGTGTATCACCAAGGATGGTCTTTAAATGATCTTTCTTTGGAGTGGCAATGGGGGTGGGGTGTGATCCCTGGCTCGGTATTCAGGGGCCCATGAGATGCTTAGGTGCAGCCGGGAAGCATTTGACTTCCAGTGCTGTGGGTGGGTGGGTGGGTGCAGGCTGTGAGGAGGCCTATGCCTCCTTCTTCTCCCCGTGGGGGCTCCTGGCTGCAACATTCCCCTCAGGCTGTGGGCCAGAAGCTGCACCATTGGTGTCTGGCTGTATCGTGTCCAGTCTCTGTTTCCCTGTGGAAAGAATCACAGAAAAGTGCTCAGGCCAGCAGGAAACCCAGCAGGACCATTTCTCCCTCCTCTGCTCCGAAGGAAGCAGCCGCATGCAGTCCCCCCGTAGTCCCCAGGAGGGTAACCTGCATCCCCCAGGTGCCTGTGGACACAGAGAGTCAGCACAGCTTAGTCCTGGGAGGCCCCAGCAGTCGCCCCCCCAGGCCACTGTTCCCTGGTTTCTGCCTAGCCTTCCTCCACACTAGTCTTCCAGTGGGGGCTTTGCAAAATAAAACAGTTAAAATGTCTGCCCCAGAGGCAGTCAGCGGGGAGGGCAGACGGGAAACTGGAAACACTGGAGATGGGAAAGGTGTACTGGGGAAAAGTATTATGTATATGTTTATTTTTTGGGGGGGCACATCTAGTGCTACTCTTGGCTCTGCCCTCAGAAATGCCTGCAGGCTTGGGAGGGCCCCATGGGAAGCTGGCAATGTGCAAGGCAAATACTGCCCCAGGATATTGTATATTGTATAACTAAAACTCAATCATGAACAACTTTGTAACTGTGAAAACAAACAAACAAACAAACAAACAAACAAACAAACAAAAAACCAAGTGTAACAGACAATGACTTGGGTTGGACAACCTCGTATGCCGGGAGCCTAGAAACAGTCTTATGCCAGGAAACTTCAGGGGTCTGGTCTCCTTGTATTTAGGCAAATGCTTTTCCTTTCCATATCCCCCATATTTGCTGTGCCTATGCAAACGACAATTGCCACCCTAACACTGTTTTTACTGACTTCTTTAACTCTTATCCTTAAATAAAAAAAGAAGAAAATCTTATTAAACCTTCTGCTAGATCTTTAATGAGTTAATTGGTGAAACAATGATTTTCAAAAATATACTTGCTATTGAACCTTTTCTTTCTCTTTCATATCGTTAGTTTTTCTATTTTTAAATAACTTTGCCTTTGTTCTTCCTAAAACAAATGTATTATGATCAATTGTGTCAACTGTGTGATATATTTCCTTTAAATAAATTAAAAAAAACAAACAGGGGGCTGGCAAGGTGGCGCTAGAGGTAAGGTGTCTGCCTTGCAAGCGCTAGCCAAGGAAGGACCTTGGTTCGATCCCCGGCGTCCCATATGGTACCCCCAAGCCAGGGGCAGGGGCAATTTCTGAGCGCTTAGCCAGGAGTAACCCCTGAACATCAAACGGGTGTGGCCCGAAAAACCAAAAAAAAAAAAAAAAAAATTAAAAAAAAAACAAAACCCGAATCCGGCTTCCCATATGGTCCCCCGTGCCTGCCAGGAGCAATTTCTGAGCATGGATCCAGGAGTTTCCCCTGAGCACTGCCAGTTGTGACGCAAAAACCACAAAAAAAAAAAAAATGTCTTTCGGGGCCGGGCGGTGGCGCTAGAGGTAAGGTACCTGCCTTGCCTGCGCTAGCCTAGGATGGACCGCGGTTCGATCCCCCGGCATCCCATATGGTCCCCCAAGCCAGGAGTGACTTCTGAGCGCATAGCCAGGAGTAACCCCTGAGCGTCACCGGGTGTGGCCCAAAAACCAAAAACAAACAAACAAACAAAAAAAAAAACCAAGTGTAGTGTGAACAACCTTATAATTATGGTGCTTAAATAAAGTAAAAATAATCAGGGCTGGAGAGACAGCACAGAGGTAGGGCATCTACCTTGCATGCAGCTGATCCAGGACAGACTGTGGTTAGAATCCCGGCATTCCATATGGTCTCCCATGCATGCCTGGAGCTATTTCTGAGCCCAGAACCAGGAGTAACCCCTGAGCGTCACTGGGTGTGACCCCCCAAAAAAATTAGTATGGGGGGATGTGGAAGACACTGCACTGGCCCTGATCCATCTCCAACCCCACCTGCTTGGAGCACCACCAAGCAAGAAACACAGGGAAATGTGAAGGCTCAGTGGCAAGTGAGAGGCCCTGGGTTCTCTACACAATGAAAGACCAAGCAGATCTGTGGACTTTCTTTTCCTTCCTAACCACAGTAAGTAGCTCTACTGCATGCCTTTGGCCACGAAAATTGGGTCTCTGGGATCTGGACATGGCAGGACCCCTGGTAGTACAAATGTGCTTCATGGGGCTGCATTTTCTCTGTGGTGGGGATAAGTGTGTGTACATATATCTTGGTCCTCTCAGAACAGGGGTGGCAGCTGTGCTCACTCCACCAATCCCATCTGCAAACATGCATGGTCTTTCCAAGTCCCGAGTAGCCCAGGAGACCCAGGAGGCCCATTCAGGCAAGTTTCACACCTTTGGGCTGTGTCTGTGGCCCCGGGCTTGAGGTCTAGCAAGGGCAGAGGCCAGGGGAGACCCTACCAGGGTAGCTCTGTGGGTGAGTGTACCCAGGGCAAGGCGGGCCATGGTCTGTATCCCAGTGACAGGGGACACACACGTGGCCCTTGTAATTACATAGCCACCTCACTCAGGAACCTTTCCTCCATGGCTGTCAGGGGTTGGCCAGGGTGCCATCCCTAACTCTTCTCCCCATCCTTTCTCCATGGGAGAAACTCTAGCAGAAAATCTGAAAACTCCTCAAAGCCCTCACATCCTCTTGTTTCTCTTGTGTCCCTGGGGGCTATGCTCAAAACTAATGTATGTTTATTTTTTGCTGTTGTGTTTGGGCCATATCTGGAAATGCTCAAGGGTTACTCCTGGCTCTGCACTTAGGAATCACTCTTGGATCAAACTAGCTCTCCACACTGCACTCTCTCTGGCCCCCACCAATGCATGTTTGAATGTGACTAACAGGCATCCTTAAAATAGCACCTTTGGGCTCACCAGAAACTGCAGGTTTTATTTTTTAAGAAGAAAGTCATGTTTGATATGAATTTAACTCCCTAAGATAATGCATTTGAAAAGAAGAAGTCTCTTCAATATTTGAAAATACAGATGAAAGATTAAACTAGCTTTACCAGGAATATTTCCAAAGTCGATGTAAGGCTGGGGAAGCTGTTCCTTTTCTCGGATCCTTGTGACCAAAACCACACCAAGGAATGACAGGAGACATCTAGGAAGGAGCGTAGGAAGGGCAGAGAACTCTGAAGTCATTGAGAATAAACGTTCAAGGTCCACATTGGTTGCGATGATGTCACTTCCTCCAGCGTGCCTGCCCTGCTTCTCCTGGCCAGATGTCAGGAACTGTCCCCGGAACCTAGGCTTGGATGACACTTGGTACCCCCTGGCCCCAGCCTCCTACCATCTGGAGGCTAATTCTGGCTCCAAGAAGGCCTTTGGGTAGACCCAAGAGCCGTTTTCTATCCATGCATGCCCAGACCCATTACAGACATGCAATACCAGCAACAAAAAATAATGAAAATAATCACTGATTCTCTAATTCTCTAAGAAATTCAGTTGTCCTTGGCCAGAAGTACGGGCATTGTTTCCAGACTCCAGAAGTTCAGCCTTGCCCGGAGAGCTTACGAAATGGAATTTTCTACATAGATGGTTTCCTGTGCGGGCAAAGAGTGAGCGTGGGCTGGCTTCACCACAGCTGTGCTGAAGCCCTGAGTGTGAGAGACAGTTGGGCACCGAGGGGCTCCAGCTGGAGCCGGGGGCACCACCTAGATGGCAGAGCTGATCTTTCAAAGTTCTGCTCTCTGTTGGCAAACAAGGCCAAAGTGGTTCCCACTCAGGCTCAGAGGAACCTGTCCACCCAAATGCCAGAGGGCACAGTACCGCCCTTGTTATTAGTGCCAAGGCCAGGGCCTGCTCCAGCCTGGAACCTTTCATCCCAGATGTCCCCACAAGCACATGCATATTCTAAGACAGATTGGCAATGCACAAAGGAACCCGTGAGCTGAAAAGCCCGTGGATTTATTTGCTTGGCTGTGGCATATCTGAAAATCCCACCATGTCTCAAAATCCATTGGAGAGACCCGTCAAGATGCAAAGCTGGCAGCGCTCAGGGGTTCCTCCTGTCTCTAAGGTCAGAAATCACTCCTGGCAGGCTTGGGGAACTATATGGGATGCTGGTATTCGAACCACCATCCTTCTGCATGCAAGGCAAATGCTCTACCTCCATGCTATCTTCTGGCCCCAATTTCTCAATTTTCTTTTTAATTTTAATTTTTTGTTGTTGTTGTTTTTGGGTCACACCCAGCAGTGCTCAGGAATTACTCCTGGCTCTACGCTCAGAAATAGCTCCTGGCAGGCTCGGAGGACTGAATGGGATGTCGGGATTCGAACCACCATCCTTCTGCATGCAAGGCAAAATGCTATCTCTCCAACCCCCAATTTCTCGATTTTCTGAGCCTCAAGTGAAACATCCCAAACCCTCTATTAAAGTGAAAGAATTTCAGGGCTGGACAGATATTGCAGGAGTTAAAGTGCTGCCTTACATACAGTTCAGTCCTTCACACATGGTTACCCCGGGAACATCACAGGAGCAGACTCTGAGCCCTGTCAAGTGTGGCCCCAATCCCTTACTCTCCCTCCAATAATCACAGACATTTACTCACCCAAAAAGGTAGATAAATACAGTGAGAAATGTTGCACCGAGGAATTCTTGATAAAATATGATGCCTGTAATGGGAAGAGAAGACAAAATTTTTGGTTAGTTGATAACTGCATCATCTTTGTCTCTGGTGATGCAAAAGTTTTATTTAGCGAATGGGAGGAATGTACTGAGTGAAGTGGCTACCCGAGTGAGGGTGTGAGGCTGCTTCCAGAATGAATCCACACAGTTCCATTCTAGCTTAACAAGTTATTTAAAGGGTTTTCAGTAGGTCAGGGATGGGGCATTTGAGGCCTGGGATCTGGTCCCCAACACTGCCTCTATGCCTTGTGGCCCCTAAACATCACTGTGTTTAACACCTCCCCCACAGCTTTCCCACAAAAGGAGTGTCTTCTTTCTTTTTTCTTCTTGGTTTTTGGGTCACACCCGGCAGCACTCAGGGTTTACTCCTGGCTCTACGCTCAGAAATTACTCCTGGCAGGCTCGGGGACCATATGGGATGCCAGGATTCGAACCACCATCCTTCTGCAAGCAAGGAAAACATCTGACCTCCATGCTATCTCTATAACCTGGAGTATTTTTTTTCTTTTTTCTTTTTGTGCTTGGTTTTCATTTTGGGCTACACCCAGCAGTGCTTAGAGCTTATTCTTGGCTCTGCTTTCAGTAATCACTCCTAGTTTGCTTGGGGGAAATCATATGGGATTTCCAGGGTGAACTCAGGTTGGCTGTGTGAAAGGCAAAAATCCTCCTCACTGTACTATTGCTCCAGCCCGAAAAGTAGTGTTTTTATACCATAGTTCCATGACCCAAAAGGAACACAGATGTCCAGGCTGTCATGTGTCATCACTACACAATCAATACAATTGATTGTCTTTTGCGAATATAACTTCTCATTTGGTCCCTGTTGCAGAAGTGCTAAGTAATTCTAGTGACATTCCCTAGTTTGGGAGTCTTTAGCATGCTCCCCTTTATGCTAGCCATTGCCACCACCTGGGGATCACCTGACACCCTCTGTGCTACCCTGGAGACATTCTCATGGCCACCCCTACTCTCTTCCCCCGGTGCTTCCCTGTGATGTGTCGTGATGTGGACATGCTTCTTTTCTTTTTAGTCTTTGATTACTTCCTGGTCTGGAGGGCCCATAGACTTGAGTGAATGACTGAAATCACAGAATGTGTGAAGAAGGCATGTGTATGTATTCATCAGGGGCCAGCTTTTCAGCTGATTTTTTTTTTAGGTGCTATACAGTACACGACACTGGTGAACATGGAATCAACATCATGTGTTCCCCCAAAGTTTTCCCCTTCCTGGAGAAGTCAAGAGCTTTTTGGTTTTGTTTCTGGGTCATAACCAGCAGTGCTCAGGGGTTAAAGCTGGCTCTGTCTCAGGGGTCATTCTTTTTTTTTTTTAGGGGTCATTCTTGACAGTGATCAGGGATGCTGGGGATCGAACAAAGCCAATGCCCCCCCCACATACGTGCTATCGCTCTGGACCAAAAGAAGTTAAAAGCGTTGATTCGACCATTGACTGGCGGATGCTCAGCCTCAGAAATCTGGGTGCTGTGTCTCCCAGGGTGGGTCCCAGTCATCACAGACCGCCCTGACCCATACCTGATGGGCGTTCTCTTCCCCACTCTCGAAGCTATTAGGAGTTTGTCCTTAAGAGTCGAGATATTTGGGGCCGGAGAGATAGCATGGAGGTAAGGCATTTGCCTTTCATGTAGGAGGTCATCGGTTCGAATCCCAGCGTCCCATATGGTCCCCCGTGCCTGCCAGGAGCAATTTCTAAACCTGGAGCCAGGAATAACCCCTGAGCACTGCCAGGTGTGACCCCCCCCCAAAAAAAAGAGTTGAGATATTTATTATTCTTGCTTTGTTTATGCATTTGCTGTTTTTATATCTGCAGCATATGGGTGAAATCATATGGTGTCTTGATCATTTCACTTTTCACGAAGCAGAGAAGCTCGAGTCTAGGTCCATCCATCATGTAGTAAATGGTGCATTTCACTTCGTTAATAGCTGAGTTTAATATCCATTACATATGTGTGTATATACAGATACATACACATCTACGCATCTATAAATCACATATAAATTTTACTTATTTACTTTTTTGATTTTGGGCCATACCTGGTGATGCTCAGGGATCAATCCTGGCTCTGCATGCAGGAATCACTCCTGAAGTTCTTGGGGGACCATATGGGAAGCCAGGGATAGAACCTGGGCAGGACGTGTGCAAGGCAAGCTGGACTACCTCTCTGTCTTGAGGTTGTCTCTCTTTTGGATGAAGGTATTGTGCAGAAGTTTTTTAGACTAATGTAGTCCCATCTCTTTACTCCTTATCATGGTGGACCTTACCATAGAGGTACCAAACATCACCCAGGCTGATATCAAAGTGGGTGACCTGTGATTCTTCTGTGTGTTGTAGGGTTTCAGGTCTCATTTCAGAGTGAGTTTCCATGTGTGATGTTGGTCTGTGGTCTGCCTTTACTCTCTCCCATGTTTTGCTTCCCCAGAATCATTTACTGAAGAAACACTCCTTGCCCCATTGTGAATTATTCCTCCTTTGTCCATAAATTTGCCCTACTTTGTGTGGGCTTATTTTTGGGCTCTCTGTTCTGTTCCTTGGATATATATGTGTCTGTTTGGACTATACTCAGGTGCTCAGGACTTACTCCTCACTGCACTCAGGAGTCATTGCTGGCAGGGGCCAGGGGACCATATGGGATGCCTGAATTTGAACTCAGGTGAGCCACATGCAAGGCAAGTGCCTTAAACACTGTACTATTGCTTTGGCCCTGTATAGTGTTTAATCTGCACATATTTACCATTTTTCATCGTCCCTTTTATGGCTGATTTCTAACTTCATTCCATTGCAACTGGAAAATATGCTTGACAGGAATTCAATCTTTATTATGCATTTATTGAGAATTGTATTGTGTCCCAACATATGGTCTCTTGTCCAGGGCTAATGAATATCTGCCCGGTAAATGAACATCACTGAGCATTTTTCCATGTCATTACACATTTCCTTGTAATCATCTTAATACTTTCATGTTATTATAAACTGGTGCACAGGATACTCAATTCTATGAGGGAATTTTAAGTTGTTTACATAGGTACTTTGATTTTGTGAAGTAGCAATAAACTTCGTACATATCCTATATTTTAGGGTTTTTGTTTTTACTACAAGTGGAATCTCTGTTTTAGAGTAGAAGCCATTTTTTTCTTTAAATAAATTAGAGCAAAATACACATCACATTACAACTCACCATTTTAACCATTTTGAAGTTTACAGTTCAGTCATGTTTACTGAGCTCCAGAGCTCGCACAGCTGAAACTCGATACTCATCGCACAACAATGCCAGTTCCTCCACCCCCAGTTCCTGGCAATCATTTACTTTCCATTTTCTATTAGTTTGGCTATTTGAGAACCTCATATAAGTGAAACCATACAGTATCTGTTGTTTTTTGTGACTGGCTTCTTTCATTTTTCATTATGTCCTCAAAGTTTATGCGTGTCATCATGTCATCATTTCTTTTGCTTTAAGAAATTGTTTTTAAATAAAATTTTGATGGAGTCACCATGAGATGCACAGCTGTAAAGTTGTGACATTGGTGGCGGGAAATGTGCACTGGTGAAGGGATGCATGCTGGGCCATTGCATGACTGGAATGTGCCTTCCTTTAGGGCTAATAGTGTATAGGATGAGCTGACCACATTCTCCCTGTCCATTCATCTGTCCATGGCCACCTGAGTCGCTTCCATGTTGGGGCTACTGTGAGTGCTGCCATCAAGACTCTTAAGTGGACACTTGTCTATTTCAGTCCCCAATCTCAGTCCTTCCAGCTGTGTTCTCAAGAGCAAGCTAGCTGGAGCACCTAGAAATTTAACCATCATTTTTCTGATAACTCACTGGTAGGTTTCTAAAAGCTCCTGATTTCCCATGTCTTTTCCATGCTGGTTTGGGATGAACTGGTGTTTCCTGCTGCTCCTGGGCTTTCTTCTCGAAGTCGTTTCTGGCCCTTCACTTCACAGGCCATTTTTGGAGAAGGGTCCTGTCAAGTCTTCCAACCCTTTCCCTCTTGTCTTTTTTTAAACTTTTGGGACCACACCCAGAAATGCTCAGGGCTAATCCTGGGTCATCTGTCCTGAGGTCATGCCTGGTAGTACACAGGGGATCCAGTGGTGCAGGGAATGAACCCCATCCTGCCCTGTGCAAAGAATTTGCTCCCTATGATTAGGAGTCACCTCTCTGGTACCCTCAAATACAATTTTTTTGTTTTGTATTTGGGTCACACTCAGCAGCGCTCAGGGGTTACTCCTGGCTCTATGCTCAGAAATTGCTCCTCATAGGCTGGGGACCATTTAGAATGCCAGGATTCAAACCACTGTTCTTCTGCATGCAAGGCAAATATCCTACTTCCATGCTATTTCTTCAGCCCCCCCAAATACAATTTCTAAAAAATTTTGGGCCACACCCAGCAGCGCTCAGGGGTTACTCCTGTCTCTATTCAGAAATTACTCCTGGCAGGTTTAGGGGACCATATGGGAAGCTGGGGACTGAACTCTGGCTGGCCGCGTGAAAGGCAAATGCCTTATCTGTTGTGCCATTGGTCTGACTCCAAATTCTTTGTTGTATGTTGTGGCCATACACCCAGACATACCCAGGGGTTGCCCTGGAAGATCAATCCCTGGGCTCCTTTGCACGTTTTTAATTAGGTATGTTTATGCAGTTGAAAAGCATGATCAAAGAGTAGATATCTCTATTCAGTGTTTTTGATTTTATTTTATTGGGCCTTACTTGGCAGTGCTCAGATCGATTGCCTGGGGTACCAGATATTAAACTGTGGTCGGCAGTGTGAGCACAAAAGAGTATATGAAGGTATATATGTACATATTTTAAGGCCACATCTGGCCTTTTTAGGGGATCACATCCCATAATGCTCAGGGGTTACTCCTGGCTCAGAAATCAGAAATCACTAATGGCAGTATTTGGAGGACTATATGGGATGCTGGGGATTGAACCTGGGTCAGCTGTGTGCAAGGTGAATGCCCTCGCTGCTGTGCTATCACTCTGGCCCCAAGAAATATAAGGCGCTTGATAAAATGATGCAGGCTGGTTCGACAAATGCCACTGTACAGCCCAATTCTGAGTCTATCAAACAGAACTAGTCAGCGGTGGGTATTTCAGGAACAGGATGGAAATACCCTCTACAAACCCCAAGTTCTAGAGTTGGCAGTTGGGATGGATCTTGCGGGCTGGGTGCTACTGGGTGCCACGGAAGAAGCAGATTTAACTCCATCTCACCAAGACTGACAGGAGAAGTAATCAAGAAATTGGGGCTGTCTTAGGGGGCAGGGACCACTGGGGGCACTAGTACGAACCTGAAGGCCCTGGGGTAGGGAACTCAGATCCCCAGGACCAGGGGGCCTGCATGGTTGCACCAGTCCAGCCCAACTCACCTGCCATGATGGCGCTGATGGTGAAGAAGACGTGGTTCGCAGGCACCACGGCAGCCGTGCTGTACAGTGCCGTGGCTTGACCGAGGAACCTAGGGCAGAGAAGAATGTCGGTGACAGGGACTTTGCACATCCCTCCACCCCGACAACACAGGGAAGGGAGCACAGGCAAAGGGCATGTCCTCTCGGCAGTGAGAGCTCATCTGCACTGGATGGCTAAGAGCCCACGTCTGCTTTCGTGGTCTGTTTAAAGCTACCCCAGGAACAAGGAGCAGCAATTAATCATCATCCCAGGCCATGGCAGTTTGAGTTGGAGGCTAGTCCGGCCGCTGGCCCAGCAGAGCAGTGGGGCTGATGCGTTAGGACAGGCCTTAGAATTTGGGAAGTAACAGAGCTGGGCAGGGTGAGCCGAAGGGGAGGGGTGCTGGAGCGAGCCCCTGACATGCCACATGCCAACAGAGAGGCCGGAGAAGCCGAGGAATGTGTCCTATTTCAGACATGGTTCCTGGCCGCCAGCTCTGGCGAACATGAGGGAGCTCACACAGGATCTCGCTGCCTGTAGCTGCCAGAGCTGATGGGAGCCAGGGGACATTTATTTTTATCATTTTTAATTGTTCTATTGAGTGAGGTACTGCGAGTTTATGTTAGAGGGTGCTTTTGAAAAAACATAGATGGGGTCAAAGAGATTACACAGAGGGGAAGCCATTTTCTTGCCTAGCACGTGGCTGACCTCGGTTCGAGATCCAGCATCCCATAGGATGCCCCCCACAAGCATTGCCAGGAGTGAGTCAAGAGCACAGAGTCAGGAGTCAGCCCTGCCCTGAGCACTTCCGAGAAGAGGCCCCAAACCACAAAATAAGTACATAAAACAAACAAACAAAAAAAAAAAACACAAATGCGGAGGTCCTGTTTATTCTGCAACAGAAAAGTAGAGTTTTGGGGTGGTTGCTGATGCCGGCACAAATATGAACACTGTGCCTGAATGCACATATCTCTACACATATGCATGGCCACATAGCCCCGTGCATGCAGGGACATACATACAGACATGTATATATGAACATGTATGTACCGGCCAGCCTTGGGCGATGACTTCCGGTAGGGTCAAGGGTAGGGGAAGCTGCTTCTCTTCTTTCCCATCCGCCTTTCCCTCCCTATGGCAGTATGGTAGGGGAAGCTGCTTCTCTTCTTTCCCATCCGCCTTTCCCTCCCTATGGCAGTATCTAAAGATCCACGAAGTGGGACAGGAGGGACAGCAGCGTCAGATAACAGGGGAGAAGTGACAGGGGGCTGGGGGACACACAGAGGACAGCAGGGCCTGAAGGGAAGGGCTCCCACAGGCTGGGCTGCTTGGCAGGTCCCCAAGGCCCAGGCCCATGTCAGGCTGCAAGGAGCCCCTTCCTTCCTGGGGTGTGGCTCTGATTTCCAAGTTGGGGTGTTGACGCCTTTGCCCAACATTTTGGGGTAAAAAGGAAACTTGTTGGTTGGCTGAAGGACCCGGAAGGTCATGGCCTGAGTTCAGAGGAAGGTGGAGGTGGATTTGGGGGTGGGGGAGGATAAAGATGAGACATTAAAAGGTCCAGGTTGTCACTGTTAGGACTCCCACACCTTGTACCTTCCCCCACACACCTAGGGGTTACAGTGAGTTCTGGCCCAGATGTAACATTTTTAGGAAAAGATTTCCGTCCAGGTCAAACTAATGTCTGGCTTGGGCCCTGTGGGTGCTTAAGGAGAATGAGTTCATAAATGCAGGTGAGAGGCACCTTTGTTCCTTTGGAGGAAGAGCAGGAGGAGAAAAAGGAGGAGGAGGGAAAGAAGGAGGACAGGGAGAGGGCTGCCCCTTGAATTCATTGCTAATGACAACCTGGGTCCGAGGAATAGTCAGGGCAAGCAGAGGAACATCAGAGCAAGCTGGGCAGGGCTTGGACTTGGGCCGGGGTGTGGAGGATGGAGAGGGCTCTGCTGGGGGAAGAACCAGGACGCTTATTGGCACGATCATAAGATCTGTTGCCGAAGATAGGCAAGGCCAGAGCCAGGAGGGATATGAGTAGGCTGCCCAGCAGCGGCCTTACTTGACTTGGCAGATGCAGGAGGCGATCATGATGACGATCATGACGTAGAAGATGGGGTAGGTCAGCTGCGTCGGGTCCGCCACGGAAGCAGTGAGCATGCCTGAGATGGCACGGGCAGCAATCACCGTCAGGGAGGCTGCGGAGTAAACCAGAACATCCAAGGTGGAACATGGAGCGTGTAAGAGAGATGGAGACCACAGACATATATTGTGGGGTGAGGGGAAAGTGGGAAATGGTGATGCCCATCCCTGCAAGGCTCTGTCCCTGGGCACCTCTGTAGGGGTGTGTTGACCAGAGGGAGGAGAGAAGATAAGCTAGACCGTCTAAGTAAGTTATTTTGCACCCGGTCCAGGGACTGACAGGGGCAGGCTAGTTAGTGGTAAAGAGAGACTGAAACCCACTGGTCTGAGCATTGGTTGTCACTGCTGGTCTGGGGACTGGAGTGTAGGACAAGTGTCAGCTGGGGCATGCTTGAGCATGTGGCAAAGAAGGAGACCAGCCTAACCCACCCAAAGAGAAGATGGGGCAGTGAACCTTTGTGCTGTCCCAGGTCCCTGCAGACTCCTGGGTGGAAATGAGTTTACAAACCACTTTGGGGACTGGAGGGAGAGAGATATAGGGTTTATGGCACGTTCTCTGCATGAGGGAGTTGATCCCACTTTAATCCCTGGCACCAAATATGAAACCTGAGCACTTGCAGGTCTGTGTCCTTTTTTCCTAGACCATAAGATTCATTTTTGGACATGAGACACTATTGGCAGGTTGGAGGGTGGGAGTGTAGAGTGGGCTGGGCTTTCATTTCCCCACATCTAGGCTAACTCTCAGAGTCACATCAGCCGCATCTCTGTTCTGGGCTTTTAAAGAGCAGTTTATCTCAGGGCCAGAGCAACAATACAGTAGACAGGAACTTGCCTTGCATGCAGCCAACCCAGTCAATCTCCAGAACCTGATAGGTCCCCCAAGCTCTGCAAAGAATGATTCCTGAGACCGGAGAGATAGCATGGAAGTAAGGCATTTGCCTTGCATGCAGAAGGTTGGTGGTTCGAATCCCAGCATCCCATATGGTCCCCCAAGCCTGCCAGGAGCGATTTCTAAGCGTAAAGCCAGGAGTAACTCCTGAGCACTGCTGGGTGTGACCCCCCCAAAACAAACAAACAAACAAACAAACAAACAAAAAAAGAATGATTCCTGACTACAGAGCCAGGAGTTAGCCCACAGCACTGCTGGGTGTGGTCCCCAAATCCAAAAGCAACAACAGCAACAAGATGATAAGATTGAAATTTTGGGGCTGGGGTGTTCGCATAGTAGTAGCATGCTTACCTTGCACGCAGCTGACCTTGAATGACCTGAATTTGATCCTCAGCCTGTCAGGAGTGACTTCTGAGTATAGAACCAGGAGTAACCCAAGTGATGCCAGGTATGGCCCCAAAACAAAACAAACCAACCAAAAAACAAAAGGAATTGTCCTGGGCCAAGTTAGAGGGCAGATGTGATTAGGCAGAGAAGGATTTCCCTGGAAACATGGCCTTTTCATGGGATGGGGTAGCCTTCTTCTTTTCCTGTTAGCCTCAGGTTACTTAAAATCCATGTGGCATGTCCTTCCAACACCCACAGAATGGGAGAACTGTTTGTGACTGGACATCAGCTACTCAAAGTCAAGGGCAACATGAGGGAGAAACAGGACTGGTATTTCTAGCTCTGTCTATATACCCAAGCTTTTATTCTTTCAAGTTTTTGAAAAGGTGGTTATAAAAAAGCTGGGAAACAGAGACTAGTCAGAAAAAAATCAGCTATCATTTCCTTGGGCTTCCCCAAACTGCAACACTTCCAAATTGGTCATTTTGGGGGGTGGGGTGGGATTGGGAGTTGGAGAATGAAGGTCTCCACAGGGGACCAAGTGTTGAAAGCCCCATTTGGGCCCACAGGCTCACCCAGCCATTGCTCTCCCTCTCACGGGCCCATGTGGACATATTGCTACCTGTTCTTTGTGTTCTCCAAGAAACCCTGCAACTGTAAAGAGCAAGTTCAATCCAGGACCAAGATGAAGAATGTGTGGTGTGCTTAGACAAAAAAACAGCTGTTCCTTTTCAACCTTGTGGACATGTGTGATTGTGAGAACTGTGCTAGCCCGATGAAAAAGTGTGTGAGGTGTTGGGCTGTAGATGAACAAAGAATACCTTTCACTATGTGCTGTGGAGGGAAAAATTCAGAAGATGCTGGTGATGATATCTCAAGTGGGAATATTTCAATATTACAAAAGGACAAAGACAATACCAATGTCATACAGATGTGCAGAAGTTGCAGCAACAGTTATAGGACATTAAAGAACAGACAATATGCCCTGCGTGCTTGGATTGTCTGAAGAATATTATTTTCCTCTGTGGCCATGGAACATGTTATCTCTGTGTGAATGAATGAATCTATTTGTCACAAGGCTACTGAACAAAGGATTTTTTTTTTTTTTTTTGGTTTTTGGGCCACACCTGGCGGTGCTCAGGGGTTACTCTGGCTATCTGCTCTGAAATAGCCCCTGGCAGGCATGGGGACCATATAGGATGCCGGGATTCGAACCAACCACCTTAGGCCCTGGGTCAGCTGCTTGCAAGGCAAACGCCGTTGTGCTATCTCTCCAGCCTCACCAAGGCTACTTTTATATTAACTAGGAAACTAATTTGTATTTTGGTAGCTAAAATATTTAGTAAAGAACTTTTTGTAAGCTCTTAATTTCATTGGAGGGCCTAATGAATTATTTTTATTATCAGTTAACTTTAACCATAAATATACCAGAACCAAAAGAGAACTCCCTCACAGAATAGTATTTTATAATATATAAATATATATATATATAAATAGTATTTTGAAGCCATATATACATGTATATATATATGGCTTCAAAATACTATTTATATATACTTCAAATATTGATATATACTCAAATACTATGTATATGTATATATATATATATGTGTATATATATACTGGGGAGGCATTATGGCAGTAGAAATTGTTCCTCTCCACAGAGATACATGTCTTTACATTTCCTTTCTGTGCAAGCTTAGATGTGAAGAAACCTTCTGAAACTCAGGGCCTGACATGAGAGCAACGAGTGTCTATATTATCTTGTGATCTGTAGGACCCAAATTCCCAAATGGACCAGCAGCTGAACAAACTGGTCCAGAACCATCAGATCCTCAAAAAGCATCTCTTACATCCACCCTGTGGCCTTCAGTTGTCTGGAGACCAAACAAAGACAAAACCAGGATTCTTCAAGCAACAGCTCACTAGGCACTGGCTGCTGTGGAGGACATGTGAGTTTTCAAAGCAGGCATAATCACTGGGAAAGGAAGCACCATGGCTTTGAACCCTGCATGTAGTTCTAGGCTGGGCTTAGGAATTCCCTGTGTTGTTTAAAAAAAAAATTGGGGAGCAAGTGAGAAGCAGAGTGAGAGATTGGTTGACAGAAATTCAGGGTCATTTGAATGTCTATAAGAAGCATTTGTGTGCACGCAGGAAAAAAACTGCCAGAGAAATAGCACCAAAGGATTTTTCAAGGGCTCTCTGGAGGAGCTTGGTCATGAATAAATGTATTTGTTGAGGCTGAAGAGATAGTGCAGCAGTAGGGCATTTGCCCTGTGTGTGGCCAACCTGGGAGGGACCTGGTTCAATTCCTGGAATCCCATATGGTCCCCGAGCGTGCTAGGGGCAATTGCTGAGTGCAGAGCCAGGAGTAACCCCTGAGTGCCGCCAGGTGTGGCCCCAAACCAATCAATCAATCAATCAATCAAGTTTTAAAAAATGTATTTGTTGGGGATTGGAGGGATAGCACATCGAGTAGGGCATTACCTTGCATGAGGTCGACCCAGGACTGACCTGGGTTCAATCCCTGGCACTCTATATAGTCCCTCGAGCCTGCCAGGAGTGATTTCTAAGTGTAGACTCAGGAGCACCACTGGGTGTGGCCCAAAAACAACAACAACAACAACAACAAAAACCCATATTTGTTTTGGGGATGGAGTGATAGTACAGTGTGTAGGGCTTTTGTTTTCATGCGGCGGACCTGAGTTTGATCCCAGGCATCCCATAGGATCACACCAACCTGCTTATGAGAGATTCCTGAGAGCAGAGTTAGGAGTAACCCCTGAATACAGCTAGTTGTGATCCCAAAATAAAAAAAATTATATACTTAGGTGTTTAGTTCATACCTGGGGGCTATTCAGACTCTGTACTTAGGAGTACAGAGTTTTGTACTGCCTTGGTATCTGTAGGATGGCTCGGATCAAACTGGGGTTGGTTTTGTAAATGTAAACAACATAGCTTTATTACCTCTCTAGATTCTCACAAAAAAAAAAAAAAAAAACAACTTTATATTTTTCATTTTGCACCAAACCCGGTAGTACTCAGAGAACCATATGGGATGCCAAGGATTGAATCTGGGTTGACTGCATGCAAGACAAGTGCCCTACCTGCTGTACTATCTCTCTGGCCCCTTTCATTTTTTTTAAACTATAAAAGTACATAAGAACATTTGAGAAAAAAGTGAAAAGGGCAGGTTTCTGCTTTGGTCCCTGCCTGATTTTCTGCTTTGCTCCCTGCCTGGTTTCCTGCTTTTCTGAGTGAGGCAGCCAAGAAAGGCCCCAGCAGACATAATCTCTTCAGAGCTCAGCACAAGCCAAGAAAAGCCACAGTGGATATAACCTCTTCAGGGTTCTGCATTAGGTAAGCTGACTCCATGCACAAAGGGTGGAGCCAGAGGAGCGACTGCTCTGCTTCATTTCACAGCTGTGCACATCCTCTAGCCCAGTGGTCAGCAACCTTTTTTTTCAACTGAGCCAAATCTCGCCAAAACCACGTTTGAAATTTATTTTGAGAGCCACACAGGGCGAGTACTGACAGAGGCTAGGAGCAGAGTCTTGACTCCTGGAGCGGCCGCCCAGCACACAGAAGAGCCAAATGAAAAGTGGAAAGAGCCACATGTGGCTCACTAGCCGCAAATTGCCGACCACTGCTCTAGCCCATGAGTCCCACCACAATCTGTAGTAAAATTCACACTATAATGTTTCAACGGGGAAACAATGCAGGAAAACATCATGCATAGAGAATAAAGATGGCAGTTCTGATGACCCAAAAAGTACCAACCACCTAGTAAATCTCTCAGATAAGGAGTTTAGAGTGGAAAAGTGGAGGATGTTCATAGAACGCAAAGAAAGCATAGATTGAGCTGAACAGACCACAAAGATGGAAACCAGAGCTCCAAACTGAAATAACAGGACTGAAAAACTCAGTAAATGAAATGAAAACCTCAATAGAAAGCCTCTCCAAAAAAAGTAACAGCAGTTGAGGACAGAATCAGCAAGCTGGAAGATTAGATGCAAAACAACTCCATACAGAAGAGATCAGAAAAGAACCTTAAAGCAAATTATCAGACAATGGAAAAATTACTCAAAAAATATGAACAGATGAAAATAGAAGTCTTTGATAAACCCAACAGAAACAACATAAAAATCATTGGAGTTCCAGGGACCCAGGAAGATAATCCCCAGGAAGAATAAACAGTCAAAGACATAATTACAGACAAATTCCCAGAGCTAAAGATTGCATGCAACCAAATCCTGCATGCCTGAAGAGTACCAGCTAAAAGAGATCCGAAGAAAAGCACCCCAAGACACATCCTAGTCACAATGATAAATTCCACAGATAGGGATAGAATAATAAAAGCAGCAAGATCAAAAGGGAAATTACATTCAAAGGAGCATCCTTAAGATTTACAGCAGACCTGTCACAAGAAACCCTCAAGGCCAGAAGGCAGTGGTGGGGTATAATATCAAAACTCAATGAAATGAATGCCTCGCCTAGAATACTGCACCCAGCTGGACTCACTTTTAGATTTGAAGGAAGAATATATAGCTTTATGGATAAACAACAGCTCAGAAACTTTACAGACTCAAAATCAGCCTTAAAAGAAAAACTGGAAAGTCTATTTTAAGACAAGACAGTCCAAAAGACACACCAAACTTCTACACAAAGATGACACTAAATCCCATGACAATTATCTTTCTTAATGTCACTGAACTAAATGCACCTGTTAAGAGACTGGTAAAATGAATCAAAAAGTTGAATCCAACATTTTGCTGCCTACAAGAAATACATCTGAATAGTCAAAATAAACATAAACTCAAAATCAAAGGTTGGAGGAAAATCATTCAAGCAAACAATTCCCCTAAAAAAAGCTGGAGTGGCCATTTTAATATCAGATGACACAAACTTTAGACTCAGAAAAGTTATAAGGGACAAAGAGGGACATTTGGTACTAATCAATTGATATGTAAAACAGGAAGAAATCACACTCCTAAAATATATGCACACAATGAGAGACCAGCAACATATTTAATACAATTGTTGACAAACCTGAAAGAAGATATCAAAGCAACATAATAATAGCAGGAGACCTCAACAATGTCCTGTCACCCCTTGAAAGGTCAACTAGAGTGAAACCCAATAAGAATATACTATCTCTGAAAAGAGAAATGGAAGAAAGTGGATACTTTCTTCATCCCAGAAAACTGAATACACATTCTTCTCTTTTGCACATGGGTCATTCTCCACATGCTGGCCCATAAAATATATCTCCATGAAGTCCAAAAGGATAGAAATTATACAGGCTACCTTCTTAGAACACAAGGCACAGAAATTAGAAGTGAACTACAAAGGGACACAGGAGAAAAACTTTAACACCTGGAAATTAAACAGCTCACCACTGAACAACTAGTGGGTCAGAGATGAAATCAAAGAGGAAATGAAAACATTCCTGGAAATAAATGACAATGAAGACACACAAATTAGAAGAATTTATGGGATTCAGCAAAAGCAGTACTAAGAGAAAAACTAATTGCTTTGCAAGCAAACATCAGAAAGGAAAAATGGGCCTATATAAAAATTTTACTGATAAAGCTTAAAAAATTAGAAAATGATCAACAAAAGTAACCAAATATAGGTAGACAGAAGAAAATAACAAAGCTTAGAGCAGAAATCAATGAAGTGGAAATAAAAAAAAAACAATTCGATAGATCAATAAAAGCAAAAGTTGGTTCTGTGAAAAAATAAACAAGATTGATAAACCACTAGCAAAACACACACAGAAATGAAGAGATAAACTTAATAAACTAATTAGAAATGAAAAGGGGAGAATAAGACAGATACTGCAAAGATTCAAAGATTCACAGACTACTTTGAAAAACTCTGTGCCACAAAACATGAGAACTTGGAAGAAATAGATAAATTCTTAGACTCATAATCTTCTTAGCATATCAAAAGAGACCCATCACTACTGAGGAAATTAAAATGGTAATCTAGGGGCCGGTGAGGTGGCGCTAGAGGTAAGGTGTCTGCCTTGCAAGCGCTAGCCAAGGAAAGGACCATGGTTCTATCCCCCGGTGTCCCATATGGTCCCACCAAGCCAGGGGCAATTTCTGAGCGTGTAGCCAGGAGTAACCCCTGAGTATCTAATGGGTGTGGCCCGAAAAACCAAATTAAAAAAAAATGGTAATCTAAAGTCTTTGCAAAAACAAAAGCCCAGGCCCAGATGGATTCACTAACAAATTCTTTCAAACAGTTTAAGAGAAACTACAACCAAACCTTTTCAGACTCTTTTATGAAATTATAGAACCAGAAACACTTCCAAATAATTTTAATAAAGGTAACATCACTGTGACACCAAAACCAAACAGAGATGCTGCAAAAAGGAAAACAACAGACCAATATCCCTGATAAACACAGATGCAAAGATCCTCAACAAAATTCTAGCAAATAAGATCCAATGCATCAAAAAGGTCATCAAGAAGGTCATACACCAAGACCAAGTAGATTTCATTCCAGGAATGCAAGATTGTTTTAACATATGTAAATCAATCAGCATAATACACCATATCAATGAAAGAAAAATAAAATCCATATGATGATATCAATAGATGCAGAGAAAGCATTTAGTAAACATTCTTGATAAAAACCCTCATCAAGATGGGAATGAAAGGAACTTTTCTTAATATAGTCAAGGCCATCTACCACAAGCCAATGGCAAATATTATTCTTGATGGAGATAAACTGAAAGCCTTTCCTTAAAATTCTAGTACAAGACAAAGCTGCCCTCTCTCACCACTCCTATTTAAATTAGTACTGGAAGTACTTGCCCTAGCAATTAGGCAAGAAAAAGATATAAAGGGCATCAAGATAGGAAAGGAAGAAGTCAAGCTCTCACTATTTGCAGATGACATGATACTATATTTAGAAAACCCTAAAGACTCTGCCAAAAAGCTTCTAGAAACAATAAATTCATATAGCAAAGTGGCAGGCTACAAAATTAACACTCAAAAGTCAATGATCTTCTTGTACACCAATAATGATAGAGAAGAAATGGACATAAAAAAAAAAAAAACAAGGGGCCGGGAAGGTGGCGCTAGAGGTAAGGTGTCTGCCTTACAAGCGCTAGCGTAGGACGGACCGCGGTTCGATCCCCCGGCGTCCCATATGGTCTCCCCAAGCCAGGGGCGATTTCTGAGCTCATAGCCAGGAGTAACCCCTGAGCGTCAAACGGGTGTGGCCCAAAAACCAAAAAAACAAAAACAAAAACAAAAACCAATCGCATTCACATTAGTGTCACACAAACTCAAATATCTTGGAGTTAACTAAAGATGTGAAGGAATTATACAAACAAAACAAAACAAAACAAAACAAAACAAAAGCAACTACAAAAGCCTATTTCAAAAAGTAAGAGAGGACACAAAGAAATGGAGACACCTACCCTGCTCATGGACTGGGAGGATTAACATCTTTAAATGGAAAAGCATTGTACAGATTTAATGCAACTCCTCTAAAGATACCCATGACATTCTTCAGAGAAGTGGATCAAATACTCCTGAAATTCATTTGGAGCAATAGACCCCTGCAAATAGCTAAAGCAATCCATGGGAAAAGAAATATGGGAGGCATCACTTTCCCCAACTTAAATTGTATTACAAATCTATAGTCGTTTGAACAGCCTGGTATTGGAATAAAGGCAGACTCACAGATCAGTGGAACAGACTTGAGTATTCAGAGAATGTTCCCCAGACAAACAATCAACTAATCTTTAATAAAGGGTCAAGAAATGCAAAAGGGAACAAGGAAAGCCTCTTCAACAAGCTGTTGGGACAACTGGTCAGTCACTTTCAAAAAAGCGAACTCGGACCTCCATCTAATACCATGCACAAAAGTCAAATCCAAATGGATTAGAGTCCTTGATATCAGGCAGAAATCATAAGGTATATAGAACAACATGTAGGTAAAACACTCCATGACACTAAGACTAAAGGCATATTCATGGAGGAAACAGCACTCTCCAAACAAGTGGAAGCAGAGATAAACAGATGGGACTACATTAAGCTGAGAAGCTTCTGCACCTCAAAGGAAATAGTGCCTAGGATACAAAAGTCACCCACAGAATGGGAGAAGCTATTCCCCCAATACCCATCAGAAAAGGAGCTAATATCTAAGGTACTGACAGAACTTAACAAGAAAAAAACATATAACCCCATCAAAAAATGGGGAGAAGTGAACAGATACTCCCTAAATAAATACAAACAACCAAAAGGCACATGAAAAATGTTCCACATCACTAATCATCAGGGAGATGCAAATCAGAACAACAACGAGGTACCATCTCATACCACAGAGACTGGCACACATCAAAAAGAACAAGAACAATCAGTGTTGGCAGGGATGTGGGGAGAAAGGAACTCTCATTCACTGCTGGTAGGAATGCTGTCTAGTCCAGCCTTTATGGAAAACAATATGGAGATTCCTGAAAAAAAAAACTAGAAATTGAGCTCCCATATGATCCAGCTATACCACTCCTAGGAATATACCATAGGAACACAAAATTACAATTCAAAAATCCCTTCCTCACATCTATATTCATTTACAATAGCCATAATCTGAAAACAACCAAGATACCTTTCAACAGACGAATGGCTCAGGAAACTGTGTACATATACACAATGGAATATCATACAGCAGTCAAGAGAGATGAAGTCATGAAAGTTTCCTATACATGGATGTATATGGAATCTATTATGCTGAGTGAAATAAATCAGAGGAAGATAGACACAGAGTCATTTCACTCATCTATGTGTCTTAAGAAAAATAAAAGACATTATTGTAATAATGCCAGAGACAACAGAGATGAATGCTGGAAGGACTGGCCTATGATATGAAGCTCACCACAAAGAGCGAAATAACTACACTGACAACTATCATGACAATCTTAATGAGTGAGAAAAGGAGAATGCCTGTCTCGGATACAGGAGGGGTGGGGAGTGGTGGAGGAGGGATATTGGGGACATTGGTGATGGAATTATTGCAATGGTGAAAGTTTTTTTTTTTTAATGACTGAAACCCAACTACAATCATGTCTGTAATCAAGGTGCTTAAATAAAGATATTATTTAAAAAAAAGTGAAAAGGGCAGAAAAGCCTAGAAAGAAAAATAAAAGCACCTGGCATCTCAGCAGCTCACCACCACCTCATTATATTTAACTTCTGGAACAAAGTCTTTTTAAATATCTCTAGGTGTTAAAATATCACAGCATGCAAATTGCATAATGCTTATTTCTTGAGAGTCTGTTTTCCATGGTTCTGTCATATTTCTCTGCCAACAAACATTCTTCTAAAGCATGGTTTATACAAGCTATCATATATGCCTTAGTATGAAAATACAGAATTTCAGTAACTGTCTAATCTTGGTTAGATTGTATTCATTTTTTCTCTTGTTAAAATTCGGATAGTGGGGCCGGAGAGATAGCATGGAGGTAAGGTGTTTACCTTTCATGCAGAAGGTCATCAGTTCGAATCCCGGCGTCCCATATGGTCCCCTGTGCCTGCCAGGGGCGGTTTCTGAGCATAGAGCCAGGAGTTACCCCTGAGCGCTGCTGGGTGTGATCCAAAAAAAAATTTTTTTTGGATAGTATTGGGGCTGGAGATGGAAGTAAGGCATTTGCCTTGCATACAGAAGGATGGTGGTTCGAATCCCGGCATCCCATATGGTCCCCTAGCCTGCCAGGAGCGATTTCTGAGCGTAGAGCCAGGAGTAACCCCTGAACGCTGCTGGATGTGACAACCCCTCCCCCCGAAAAGAAGAATTTGGATAGTATGAATATCTTTGGCTATAACGGGGCTTTGGCAAATTTTGCATGGATATTCAACAGTGGAATTAAAATCAAGATTTTCCTTGGAGGATCTAATTTGCTCATTTTCTTTTAACAACCAGTTCTGGGGATTTATTTCTCCATCCATGACTTCCCTGCAGCTTCATTCCTTTTTTTTGTGGTTATTTTTGGTTTTTGAGAGGCTATACCTGGTGGCTCTCAGGACTTATTTCTGGCTCTTGCTCAGAAATAACTCCTGGCAGTCTTAGGAAATCATATGGGATGCCAGGGATCAAACCTGGGTCGGCTACATGCTAGGAAAGCACCCTCTCCACTGTACTATTGCTTCGGCCCCATTTTTTTAAAATACACATTTCCATGGCAGCTCAGTTTTTACTGTTGGCCCAGCTGTGGTTCGGGAGCGGGGAAATTTTTTCTGGTGGTACAGTTTGATTGGCTTCTGTTTTTGCTATTTTTCATTGTGATTTCACTGTCATCTGAAGCATGCCATCACTAGGATCACTGCTTCCTAGTTTTCTCCAGGATCATGGTGTGGCCAATGATTCTACTGGTTTCTGTCTCTGCTACATTGGGGCTTGTAGAAAGGATTGTTCCAAAGGTTTTATGGTTCCATCTCAAAACTGCCAGGTCTACATGAAGGCTCCTGATCCTCCATTGCTATGTGTTTCTTTCTTTTTGTTTGGTTTTTGGTTTTTGGGTCACACCCGGCAGTGCTCAGGGGTCACTCCTGGCTCTATGCTCAGAAATCGCTCCTGGAAGGCTCAGGGGACCATATGGGATGCCGGGATTCGAACCATCGTCCTTCTGCATGAAAGGCAAATGCCTTACCTCCATGCATCTCTCCGACCCATTGCTATGTTTTTCTGTCTGTTGTGAGTTGTCATCTGTCCTGCTTATATCCTGGCTGCCTGGTGTTCAACGTTTCTGCATGTGTCCCCTTGGCATATTGAATATTGGTATGCTCCTTGGCTGATTTTTTTTATTGTTTGTTTGTTTTGGGGCCACACCTACTGGTGTTCAGGGGTTACTCCTAGTTCTGTACTCAGAAATTACTCGTGGCAGACTTGGGAGATACTGGATACATGGGATACTGGAGATCGAACCCAGGTCAGCCCTGTGCAAGGCAAATACCATACCCACTGTACTATTGCTCTGGTCCTTAGCTGTACTTTTTTGAGGACAAATGACCCTTGATGCCTGAATTTCATGCTTCTGATTTTATTTTACTTCAGAGTGGAATATCATGCCCTTCTGTATTGTTTGTAACACAAACTCACAATTTGTGTTACCATGTTTTTTTTGTTTGTTTGTTTGGCTTTTGGGCCACACCCAGCGGTGCTTAGGGGTTACTCCTGGCTGTCTGCTCAGAAATAGCTCCTGGCAGGCACGGGGGACCATATGGGACACCGGGATTCGAACCAACCACCTTTGGTCCTGGATTGGCTGCTTGCAAGGCAAACGCCGCAGTGCTATCTCTCCGGGCCCCTGTTACCATGTTTTAAATGAAAATTTTGGTTTTGTTTGCTTGTTTTGGGCCACACCAAAGTGCTCAGGGGTTACTCCTGGTGGACTTGGGTTGAACATCTGGGATACTGGTGTTCAAACTTGGGTTGCCTGTGTTCAAGGCAAATGCTCTACTGCTGTGTATCCCTCTGGCCTCAGTTGAAAAAAAATTTTTTTTCATTTTAGCCACATAGGATGGTGTTTAGGGGTGACTCCTGGCTCTGTGCTTGGGATAGCATGTGATACAGAGGATAGGACCCAGATCTCTGGTGCATAACCACTCTGTTCTTGATTTAATCTATGAATGAAACTCAAAAACTTTATGAGAGCTGGCCATGCTCAGGGCTTTTTCCTGGCTCTGCACTCGAGGATCATTCCTGGGGGGGGGGGGGGCTCAGGGAAAATATGGGGGAGGGCAAGGACCAGGCACATGCAAGGCAAGTGGCCTATCCTTCAGGTACCTCATTGGCTCATACTTTAAACATTTTCCAACTACCTACAAAGAGGGGAAGCATCAAGTTGTCCGAGCACAGGTAAGGTTCCCTGAGAGCACCTTTCAGATGTTCAGCTCTGCCAGTGGGGGCCAGTGGACAAACAGATTGTAGTTTGTGATTCTGGCTTATTTTCTTCCCTGGCAGGGAAGTTGTGGTATTTCAGTTCAAGGATTTGCTTAGAGGCTGGTGGGACCTGAGCCTCCTTCACAAGCCTGTTCAGGGAAAGTCACTCACCACTTGATTTTCTTTTCCTGGTGAATTTGACTAAGTTTCCTGACCTGACCTCTAGGCCTATTTACTACCCCAGTCTCAACTTCTAGGCAGCCATGCTGAAAGCCAGGTGCCCCCATCCTCTGGGCTTCATGAGAGTTGACATACTGGGTGCCTGACCCCCTACACAGCTTCAGGAGCTGAAAAGGGTCAAGCCTCCCTCAGGGGAGAGACTTTCTCGGGGCCAGAGAAAGAGGCCGCCAACATGCAGGTGCCCTCCTGCCTGTCCTTTCCTGGTCCAACACAATCCTTGGCTGGCCTGGGAACAAACAGCTCCTTCTTACCTAGCAGGGACACAAGTGACAGCAGTATCGCCATGTGCTTCAGTCCCTTCCTTTTATGAAAGTAGAGCAGAATGCAGAACACCAGGATTTCTAAGATCTAGAAAGGAAAACGTTGGGGGGGATGAGAGAGAGAATCAATTCTTCTCAATGAAGACTTCAGAGCATTCCATGGTCTGGTGCACAGGCAGCCAGCCTATCCTGTGCCGGCTGCATGGACCATGTGAATAGAAGGAGCCACAGCTTTTCCAGCCCTCGGTATCATGTTCATGACACATCCAATCCCAACTCTCTGTACCCAGACATGAACCTCGTTCCACAGACCCCAACCCCTACACTTCCAACCCCTTTCCTGCAGCTTCACCTTCAGACACCAGATCACATAACTCCCCTTTCCTTCACTCCCTGCCGCCCCTTCTGAGTGTGGCTAGTCTGACTCATGTTGGGTTTTAGGATACATGTTGTCATTCAGACACAGTGGGATAATGAGATATTTCACTGGTCCCAGGATCCCAGAAGGTACTTGGCAGCAGCAGGACCAGTACTCATGGCCCATGTGAGATCCTACCTTTCGGTCCTCAAACTCTCTCCAACTGGTCCCCTTCCAATACCTCCCTCAGAAGCCCCTACCTGGAATTCTGTTTGCCAGTCAGTCTTTCTATCCACTCCCTCCCTTCATTTCACGTACCCCAACCCACTCCCCCCGCCCAAGAAGCCCTGCTTTCTTCAGTGCATGTCTGGACTAACAAAAATGGCCCTGCACTGGTTTCCACTGGCCTGTTTACCCCTGTACCATGAAGCACACTTTTGTGAGAATGGGAGGAGACCCAACCTGTTTCTTTGCTCAGCCCTTCTGTGAGTTCCTTCCACACAGGGTATATATTTTTTTATTTTGGTTTTTGGTCACACCTGACAGCACTCAGGGGTTATTCCTGGCTCTGGCACAAAAATTGTTCCTGGCAACTTCTGGGGACCATATGGGGATGCTGAGGATAGTACTTGGGTCCATCCCAGGTCAGTCACATGCAAGGCAAATGCCTTACCACTGTGCTCTCACTCTGGCCCCAGGGAATGAAATCTTTGCCCCATCAAAAGGCCCTCTGAGTTTTCTGGGGCCTTATCTTCTAGGGCCTTAGGCACTCTCCCTGCCCTTCTTTAAGCAGTTGTCCCAGGCCTAGCCAACCATCTAAGCATGTCCCACTTGCACAAAACTCTAGTGTCACTTTCTAGGGGTGCTGAGGACAGGGCCTAGCTTCCTTCCTCCCTTGTAAGTTGGGGTTCTCAGTTCTATGGAACCATTTCTCCCTTGAGAACATGGAATCCAGCTTTTTCTTCAAGGACTTGGCTTCTCTGGGCCAAAAACATTAACAGCAGCGCTTACTTTTCTGACCCAGAGATGTGTGGGCTCTGCGGCCAGTTATCCTCTAACAGCTACTGCACAGGTGTGCAGGCATTTTCCTCATGGTGCCTTCTCCCAGGCGGGGAAGTTGTGACACTTCAGTTCAAGGATTTTTTGCTTGGGGGCTGGTGGACCCACCATCTCCTTCACAGGTCTTTTCTCTAATCAGGGTGAGTCACTCACCCCTTGACCTTCTTTTCCTGGTGAATTAAACTGAGTTTCCCGACCTGCCTTCTGGGCCTATTTATTGCCCCAGCTCCTTGGCAGCCATGCTCTGAGAGCATGGATGCTCCCATCCTCTAGGTTTCATGAGAACTGACAAATGGTTACCTGAACCTCTCCACAGCTTCTGGAGCCAAACAGGCTTTAGTTTCTCTCAGGGCCAGTCTCTTCCAAGAGGGCTGAACTTCTCTTGGAATTAGTGTCTGTCTGTCTGTCTGTCTCTCTCTCTCTCTCACTTCTTGGGGACCTTAGTGGCAACCTGGGGAATATCACTGTAATTGTGGGCAGAAAGGGCAGAGAGGTTCCCTTTCCCTCCGTCTATTCAGGGGCTAAGGTGACTTAACAATTCTAACTTAGGACAGACCTAGCAGTGCTCAGGGTTTGCTCCTGGATCTGCGCTTAGGGATCATTCCTGGTGGACCAGGGGACCATATATGGTACCAGGAATTGAACCTGGATCTACCGATTGCAAGGCAAATGCTCTTCCTGCTGTGCCACCTTCTCTATGGCCTAAGTTACTCATTCTTAAAACCATGTGTGGGGGCTTGCCTTTCTCTTTTGGACTAAATTCCAACTCTGTGACTCAGATGCATAAATTCACAGTGAGTAGTGGGTGAGCAATGAAGCCATCCTCATGCCCATTACTCAGAGCTTCACTGAAGATCCTCTCTCTACTGCTGTCACTTCCTTCCTCTGTGGTGTCCCTCAGCTCTCAGCAGTGACAGAAAGGAGCCTGGGGCAAGGGGGTTATAGGGAGAAGGGGCTGGGCCTGAGGTCCTAGAAGCCATTACTCTGAGCAAAAGGGGAGGGCTGGACCCATTAGATTGAAATGTGGGGCAAAGAGAAGATCAGAAGATGAAAAAAAGGTGAAATTTTGGTGGTGAGAAGAAAAAGAGAAAGAACATATATTTTTAAATTTGGGGGTATGTTTGGGCCACAGGAGGTGGTGCTCAGGGCTTATTCCTGGTAAGGAATCCCATCTGGCAGGCTCGGAGAACCATATGGGATGCCAGGGAATAAACCTGGGCCAGCTGTGTGCAAGGCAAACACCCTATGTGCTGTGCTACAGCTTCAGCTACATCTATATCTACTTTTAAAATAAATCGACTTAAGTACCTTGGCAGAGATAGCACAAGAAAAGGGCACAAAAGAGGAAGGACTTGCTGGTGTTAGTGTTCCTCTGGAATGATTTGGTCAGAGCGATGGCTTTGGTCTAGGACACAGTTATATAAACACTGCCAGAATGAGTCAAGTGAAGTGCATCTTCAAGTATCACCTATCCTAAAAAGCTTTTTTTAAAGGGTGGGTGCTGGTTTTCTCTTTATGCTGTGTTGTCCCCACACTTGCTGCTCTGAAGTTAGAAGTTGGGAGGAATAAGTATCAGACAAACCAACCAAGTGATGGGCTGTTCTGAGGAGACACAGGTGCTTCTACTGCTGAGTTAGTTGTCTTAAGTAACTTGGCATTCATCAGATATATTTATTTTTTAGTGAGCTACAACTTCTGAGTCCTGGAAGGGAAGGTCATATTAGATACCTAACACCTGCATGTGCCAATGACCTGGATGGAGCAGCTGACCCCAGAGGCAGTAGATGCTTTAGACTCCTTACCACATAGACCATGAACTTCCAGCCAACGAAGTAATACTGGATGGTCCTTGCAGTGACCGTCTGTGGGGCGCAGGGGGCAAAGTTCACCAGTAAATACGTGCCTGCAAATGCCAGTGTTATACCTTTGAACAGAGAAGACGAGATCAAATTGAGAAAGGACAAGTACGTTGTTTCTTATTATATTATTATTGCCATTGAAATTATTATTTCGTGGTGCTCAGGGCTGACTCCTGGCTCTGCATTCAGGAATCGCTCCTGGCAGAGCTTGGAGAACCCTTTGGGATGCTGCAGATTGAACTTGGATGAGCCAAGGGCAGGCATGAACCCTCTCTACTGTATTGCTCTGGCCCCAGGATGGGCAAGTCTTACTGGTGATACACAGATGCCCTGTTAACACATTGGCACCACCTTCAGGTGTGAGTCACTGGTGGTTTGCACCACATCACTGAGTTAAAATAGAATCCATGCACTGGTTCCTAGACCACAGCATGTCTGTTATTGGAGGTTACCGTTAAAGGGGGAAATAGGCAGGATCAGCTGGGGAATGGGCCCAACTACTGATTGTTTGCAGCTCTTTCAGACAGATGATGGCCTCTGGGGAAATGGATAGGTCAGAACCTGAGCATGTGGGGCCAGAGAAGGAGCATAGTGGTAGGGCATTTGCCTTGCACACAGCTGATCCAGAAATGGATGGTGGTTCAAATTCTGGCATCTCATATGGCCCCCCATGCCTGCCAGGAGCGATTTCTGAATGCAGAGCCTGGAGTAAGCCCTGAGCGCTGCCAGGTGTGACCCAGAAACCAAGGGGAAAAAAAATGAACCTGGGCATGTTCAAAAGCTTCCTGTGGGCCTATTTGTCCCCAAGGGAGTGGGTTGAGGAGTGTTTGGTGGCTCAGGTTGTGTTGAGATCTCATTTTAGGTGGAAATGGGGCTGGAGTGCACCAGGTTCTATCCGGGCCATCTACTCTGTACCTGCTGTTTTAAGAACTGCTGCACACTGTCCCCTGACGACACCCAGGCCCTTACCACTCCAGCCCCTTCCTGCCCCCAACCCCCCCACCCCCAAACACATCACACACACTCCCAAGGAGTTCTGCTGAAGGACCTCAATCACTGCCTTTGAAGGAGTGATGAAGACCAACAAACTGAACACTGCAGGGAGGTTTTATTTGATTTATGGTCTGGAGTCTCAGGAATAGTTTGGCAAACTCACACGCACACGTGTCAGGAATGTCTGTCATTCTCATTCTCATGGGCCACTCATTTCTTGATCAGTGCACAGTGGACTATGCGGTTCGACTTTCTGGGGAAGCCCCCAGGAACGACTGATATGAACTCGCTCTATTGACAAATCCAGTCCTGCCCTGTCAAGGGGCATTCTCCTCCTCCATGGCATTTTCTTTTTCTTTATATTTTTCTATATATTACATATTTCTATATATTCTATATATTCTATATATTTTCTAACAGTGTATAGGGTTTATGGGCTTAATCTGAGCTCTGTGCTCAGGGATCACATGTGGTGCTGAGGATTGAAGTACTTTAGCTCCAGACCCTCTTTGAATTTTCTTTCTTGTGTGTGTGTGTGTGTGTGTGTGTGTGTGTGTGTGTGTGTGTTAATAATAATAACCTTTAAAATTAAATCATCATGAGATACAAAGTTGTTCCTGGTTAAGTTTCGGTCTTACAGGGTCCACCTTTGAATTTTTTAATTTATTTTTAGTTTTATTTTTCTTGGGTTTTGGGCCACACCTAGTGGCACTCAGGGCTGGGTCTGCACTCAAAAATCACTCCTGGCAGGTTGGCGCAATCATATGGGATGCTGGGAATCGAACCTGGGTCTGTACTGGGTCGGCAATGTGCAAGGCAAATGCCCTACTGCTATGCTATCTCTCCAGCCCCACCTTTGGATTTTCTTAATGTTTTCTTTGCAGACTTTATTGTATGAACACAGTGCACATTGCATTATTATCACACTCAGACTAGATATGTACTATGTGACCGGTAAGGCTGGCGGGCTACTACACGTTATTGGTAAAGTCTGTGTAGTGGGAAGTTGCTATACAGTATTTTCAACTTGTGCAGCCCTGAAGTCATTCAAGAGTCAAGTGCACTTTTGGGGGCCAGAGCAATAGCACAGCAGGTAGGGTGTTTAACCTACCAGGTGACCTACCCGGGTTCAATGCCCAACATTCTATTGGTCCCCTGAGCCTGGCAGGAGTGATTCCTGAGGAAGAGCCAGGAGTACCCTTTGAGTGCTGCTGGATTTGTCTGCCCCCCTCCCCCAAAAAAAGAGTCAAGGGCACTTTAAAACAATAGGGGAAGGCTCTCTGAAGTACTGTGCAAATCCATACATTTTAGTTGAAAGTAGTAATGAAGCAGGACCATGAGGGAGGCAGGACCACAGAGTGGGGAGACAGAAAATGCATTCTTCCAAACAAGACAGGGGACTGAAGATTTCTCTATCACTAGAAGTGCATGCAAATGGATCTTGGCAGCATTTTTTGACTATGTACTGAACCCAGAACTCAACATGTTCCAAGACTGTGGCCAATGTGGCTGCTTGCTGGGTTTTATTTAGATTATACCCAGTGGTGCTCAGGCCTTCATCATGGTTCTGTGCTCAGGTATTACTTTTGTTGGGGCTCAGGGGACCAATTGAGAGGGGACGGGGCAGAAATCAAACAGGGGTCAATTGAGTGCAAGGTAAATGCCTAAACCCCTGCCTTTCTGGTCCCCCAGAATGGCTGCTTGTATACTAAGAGCCAGCACCAACTCCAAATGGAAATTCTCGGTTGGTCAATAAGAACTTCACCGTGGGAAGCCATCAATTTTCGGTTCCTCATAACTAGATGATTTAGGGTCCTAAACTCTACTTTTTGATACCAAATGAACGAACTGCATTTGGTGTTTTACAAAAGCTAAATAGCAACTTTTCCAGGCAGTGGAGAAGTTACAGAGAGAATAAGCTTCCCTGTATGTAGCCATTTACTCGGTAATGCTCTGTGAGGACAGGAATTACATACATAAATTGTAAAGCTCTTTCTAATGAGAACCTTTACAACAACAACAACAACAAAAATTATATGCTACTAAGATACTATAATAAAAGAAAATAATGAAAGCCATATATAAGAATTTGGGCAGAGTTCTTGGGCAGGCCTGGTCATGGGGGAGAAAAGATTTGCTAATTGTTCGGCATTTTGCTCTGGGGAGGAAAGGAAGGGAAAAAAAAAACCAGTTTTCTCAAGCTGGTGAAATAGAACAAATGCACCAAATTCAGTTTAACATCTCATATTTGGAACCCTTTTGTGAAATTCAAATATCTCAGTTCATCATCTCAGACTTTGGGGTCTTTTGCTGCAATTCTGACACCTCAAGTACCTGAAACTGCTCTGCTGTCTTGGGTCCAGAAGGTTCCTTTGGTCTGAAGTTGGTGTTGGTGTGGCTTTCCAGGGGCATGTGGAAACCCCACAGACTGTGGGGGAAACTTAGGCTCCCCAGTTTCTGGGCTCAGCTCATCTGGCGCTGCTGGGTTGACGGCCACTCTCCGAGATGACTCATGCATGAGTACAGCAGATAGTCACGCTCGGCTGGCAGAACACAGTGGACACTGCTCCATGTCCTGCTCTGTGGACCCCTCACAGAATGTCTTGGAAGTCTTCCCCTTGGGGTAATGAGCAGTCGCCTCCTTGCCCAGGTATGTATATATAGTACTCCTGACCCAGAGGGTTCCCCGCAGAGAATTCAGCTCCTGACCCAGGGCCTGCCACATATCCCTGACCCTTCTGTCTCCCATCGTTTCCTCTCATCATATCCTCCCATTGCTTTCTTGGGCTCATTTCTATTCATGTCCATAATTGTGGCATTCAACCCTCCTTGAAAGAAAATGAAATGGAGATTTTGTATAGACTTTTTTTGGAGGCCACATCTGATGGTGCTTAGGGGCTGCTTCTAGTGGTGCTCAGTAGACCATTTGGGGCTGGGATGGGTCCTGGACCTCTGCATGCAAAGCTCAGGCACTGCCTACTGAGCTCTGTCTCCAGCCCAGCAGTGAGACCTTCATATGCCCTCTGCCACCTCAAGGAACCGTCCTCAGTTCTGGGCAATACAGCTGGTTGATCCATCCTTCTCTCTGAATCATTTTATCTTGGCCACCTCTGAAAATTCCCAACAGGGTGCTGGACAGTGATCTCAGCAATGTGCTGATGGTGACATTTTCCTGCATGGTTTACAGCCTCCTTTGTGAGTCCTCTGTGTGTCTTCCATAAGGAAAGTCCTCTGCATTCTCCATAAGGCATTGAAAGCATTGAAGACAGTCTTCACAATTCCTTAAATTTCCTTAGAATGCATTTAGGTTCTTCCTTTTGAATGACAGTGGCAAGCCGTGCCAGCCACGGTTATTATTATTATTATTATTATTATTATTATTATTATTATTATTATTATTATTATTATTGGCAGTGCTCAGGGATCATTCCCAGATCTGTGCTCAGGAGTGACCTCTGGGGATGCTTGGGGGACCATTTGTGGTGCGGGGGAGTAAAACTGGGACCAGCAGGATAAAAGGCTGGTGTCTGAGTCTTTGTATTGTCTCTTTGGCCCAGTCAACTGTACTTACTTCAGTGAAGTCCTGGTAGTCTTTTGAAAATAGTGAAATTTTTGGTTTACAAAGTTTGTTCTATCATCCTCTTGCTGATCCACGAGCCCAGAGGAATTTCCAATAAAACAGAACAAACAATTCTAACATTGGTACAGTGCCATAAATGATTTCCAAAGGACAAAGCAATAACCTTTTATGTGAGAAAAGAAGATGAAAAAAGGAAGCATTAGCTCAGTAGTCATTAGTAGATGAGTGGAGAAAGAGGTGTAGATCTACTGTGGAATACTACTCAGCCATGAAAAATGCAGCCCCACCTGAATGGCCCAAGAGAGAACTGCCCTTGGAGAAACAAGTCAAACTAAGGAAAAGAAGCGCTTTCCGAATTTATTCATGGGGCACATAGAGAATCCAACAACATGAGTGAAATAAAAATAAACTTTTAGATCAACAGTAAATTAGTGGTTTCCAGGAGGGATGAGGTTAGGTAAATTTGGCCGATGGGGACACATCTGTGGTTAGGGACAGAGCTGGAATTTTAGCATGAACTTGATGGTGGATGTAGAAGTTGGCTTATAATGCTGCACATATGAAGTTCATAATGTTATAATGCATGTTACTTCAATTAAGAACATTATATTTCAAGAGCAAGGTAATGGAAAAACCAGACCTCAGCATTTGGTCTTGGCATGATGCTCCTTCCTTCTGTGTCTTTGAAGCAATGGTTTATTTGTGCTGTTAAACTGTCATCAAATCCTACTTTGGGGCTTTACTGTATTTACTCTTCCATGGGGGCATGGGGGGGGATCCCAAGCAGTGCTTAGGGGTCCCAGAGCCTCTCTTGGTCAGACTTGGCCAACCCGTCTGGGCAATTCAGTGGTAAGGTCTAGCAATGGGGAGGTGAGTGAGGGAGGAGTCACCAAAGCTGACCAAGTGGGTGGTATGGAGGGTACTCAAGGGGATCTAGGGCTACCTAGGAGGATGAACGTAGGGTCTGTGTGCATGTGCTCCTAAGTCCTGAGTTATCTCCCAGCCCCCCACCAGATTATTCTCATTTTTTAGCTCATAATCACTGGAAGGATGCCATAAATTCTTTCAGACTAATAATTGTGCTGATAGCCCTGGTCCTATCGCTAGACTTATTTTTAGAGGAAAATGGTAATTTGCATCTGCTCAGTTGTCCTTTACATCCAGATGATTAAAAGCATGGAGGAAAGGCCATGACTTTGGGACTGGAGAGAAAATATGTTGGGGAAGATGCTTGCCTTGTATGCTGCTGACCAGCATCCCGTATGGTCTCCTGAGCCCCACCAGGAGTAATTCCTGAGCACAGAGCCAGCAGTGACCTGAGCACAGTGTAGTATGTCTAAAGAACTGGACTTCTGACTGCCCTCCTCGAACAGCACTTACCTCGGGGGTTGCCCGAGAACCATTGCCTTGATCCTGGCTTCCAGGATCCCTGAAAGCCTCCTCTTGAGAGGGAGAGAGCAGAGCCACTTCCTACCAGCCATAGGGATCTCAGCTCCTTTAGGAACTCCCAGCACAAAAAGGGCCCCCAGTTAATGGGGGAGGGCTGCCAGTGAAGTTGGTCTGTGAGAGCATATGTAGCTTCTGAGCCTCAAGGGGCTTTGGGGAGCTCAATTCAAGATGCTAAACTTGAGTTCGGGCAAAGCAGATGGAAATTGGCCTGCAGGGTCGTCATCAGTTATTCTCACTGCACTTCCATTGGTAGCAGCCAGATGTGCTGAGACTAGACTTATTTTGAAAATAAATAAACTTGATTGTGACTGCCTTTTATTTATTTATTTTTTGAGAAAGAGTGATCACTGTGGGGAGTGGATAGGAATTGCTTCAATAATACATCCTTCTGGCTAGTAGATTCTAGGGCCAGGCACTGTCTTGCTAATCTTAAACTGGACCCGATCCCAAGGCTGAAGAGAACTCAATGGACTGGTCTTTGCATGTGGGAGGTCTAGGGTTCAACCCCAGGCCTCTCATATTCACAGAGCCAGGAGTGATCTCTCATGCACCACTAGATCTGGCTTCCCAACAAAACAAATAAAAAAGATTAGACCCGGGCCTGGAGAGATAGCACAGCAAGTAGCCTTGCAAGTAGCCTTGCAAGTAGCCGATCCAGGACCAAAGGTGGTTGGTTCGAATCCCGGTGTCCCATATGGTCCCCCGTGCCTGCCAGGAGCTATTTCTGAGCAGACAGCCAGGAGTGACACCTGAGCACTGCCGGGTGTGGCCCAAAAACCAAAAAAAAAAAAAAAAGATTAGACTTGATCCTGAGTAGTTTTCATGCTCCCATATCTGATGAAGGCTCTCCAAAGGAATCTCCTGCCTCTTCAGGCCAAACTAAAAGGCAAATAAAAACTTCTCCTTTTTTGTGGATGGGGTGGGGAGTAGGTAGATCTGGGAAATTGGTGGTGGGAATCCTGCACTGGTGAAGGGGGGTGTTCTTTACATGACTATAATCATACAACTACAATTATATTTGTAATCACGATGTTTAAATAAAGATAATTAAAAAAAAACTTCTTTCTGAAACAAAAGTTGGATAGTTTATGTCAGCTTCAGCAAAAACACACAACACGACATGTGGAAAGTTTAGCAGAACATCCGGATGGCAGGTGTGGAGGGAGGCAAACAGCAAATGTTGCTTCCAATCAGGAGTCATTGGCTTGTGAGTCTGTGGACCAATGCCGGTGCTTAACACCTGACAACTGCAAACCTGGGACCCTCAAGTTCTCAGACTGTGTTTATTATCTCCAATCCCTGACCATTAGTTGGCTGCTTCCCTGAGATGTGCCATCTAGTGAGCACTGTCTGCTCCAGAGGCCCATCGCTGGTCAGTCCTGAAATAGGTCCAACTAGGTCTCTGCAACCAAAGATGGAACCTTGAAACTGATCAACTCAGGATTTGCTTTTAAAAAACGTTTTATGTTTTGGCCACATTTGGTGGTGCTTGGGGTGGGGGACCATGTGGTACTGGGGGATGAAGCCTGAGTCTCCCACCAGCAAAGCTTGAATTGAGCTCAGCCTGTTGAGCCATCTGTCCCACCCTTAGTCAGATTCTAATATATGAGCTTCCAGAGAAGTTTCAGATGAGAAAAGTGTGGGAGCTCAGGGAAAGCTATCCCCTGAGATACCCTGGTGGTATCATCTTTTGTTTTAAATGAGGGTTGCTTGGGAAATGGCAGACAGAGAAGTAATCTTCTATACCTTCCACCTCCTAAAACCAAGAAAGCAATCTCTTGCTCTCTCTGAGAAGAGGGATCTTCCTGGAACAAGAGGAAATGGTGCAAGGGCTTTCAGACCTATTCCACCCCAGCAAACCAGCTCTGCAGAATGGACTGAAATAGTGTCCGAGGCAGAAATTTCAAGAATGTCTTTGTCTTAAACAGTCCTAAAGCATGTTGCTCTGTTCACACCGCAGATTCCTTATTCATATGGCATCTCCATGTGCATGAAATTAAGTTGGATATTTTTTCCTCCTCCTGTTAATCTGTCTGTGTCAATTCAGTGATTTTTCTAGCCAGAAAAGGGTAGAGGGAGAATTTTTTCCCCTCCTCAACACATTTTCAGATTTACTAACATAGCTCTTCCTCGACTGACATCTGGTTTCCCAGACCACCCCTTCTCTTGACTAAAACCTGAATCTTGAGTCTGGCCTCACCCTTCTTGCTGGATGCTTGAGTTCACTGCAGTGTTTCTGGCTTCTGAGATCCACCCTGGCCTGATTTAGGTAGAATAACCCAACTTCCGGTGGAAAGAGCTAACCTCTGGTGGAATGACCAGACTTCTGGTGGAACTGATGAGATGTGGTACTTTTCAAAGCTCATTGACACCTCCTAGGCTTGTGCCTCCTCCTCTTAATTTTTGCAGCCTGTGTGTCCATCAGTTACTGGGCAGGTGGACCCCAGGAGTCATAAAATAAATCAGACTAACGCTCAAAATTTGGGATGTCCACCTAATTTCCCATTCCTTGAGTGAGCTCTGCACAGTAGACCATCAGAAGTCTTGGGCTGGGAAGCACCACAGTGTGGGCAGTCCACACTGACCAAGTCTACCTGCATCCTCTGGCGGGGACATCTTTGAAGCAAAAGTAGCCAATCCAACCTCCTAACCAAAATGCATGAGCTACTGCCCTGGCCATCTGGGGAACCCTGTGGGAGTAGTGGGGGAGCCTAAGCCTCTGCACCCTGTTTGTCACCTTCCTGGTTGGCAATAGAAAGTTAACCACACCTATTACTGGTCTTTGGAGAGCCCAAAGATTTCACAGACTATTAGATTGGGAAATTTTGATGACTAAGGAAGAAAATACTATTGTTTTGACTGATTAGAGGGAAGGGTGAGCTGTATATTTTTTAAGGAAAAATCATCATTAAAGTAATTGTAAATTATTAATCCACTAAGAATTAGCACAGTTCGAAGCCTGTTGCTGAGCTAAGACCAGCTGTAGGCTCTTTGCAGATGGAGCCCTGGTTGAGGTCACTTTCTGACCAGTGGTGAAAACCTCACTGGCAAAGAGCCACTTTTGGCAGTGAATGAAGTCAGCTTGTTTCCACATGGCTCTAAATCTTCATTTGTTCCATCAGGAAAAACAAACTTTCATTTGCTTGAAGCAGGGAAAAATAAATGATTTTCTTTGGCAAATTTGAATAATTTGATTTTTAGCATCTTTATATGTTGTTAATCCTTGAGAAAAAAGAATACCAACATCAATTACTCTGGCCTGTTTGCTTTTAGTTTCTTAAAAAAAAAAAGGAGGGAAGGGTAGGGGACATTTTTTAAGCCTTTCATAGAAACAGACATATTTTCTCAAGGCATCAGAAAATATATGAGGCTAAAAGCATTATCAGGGGGCCAGCATGATAGGACAGTGGGTATTTGCCTTAAATGCACCCGTGTTTAATTCCTAGCATCCCATATGGAAACCTGAGCACTGTCAGGATTGAGCACAGACCCAGAAGTAACTCCTGAACATCACTTGGGTGTGCCCCAAAAATCAAAATAAATACAAATTAAAAAAACAAAAGGATTATCAGTGAGGTGGAAGAAAATTGCTAAGGCCAAGGTGACTGTTGGGTCTCAATCAGTGATTATCTGAGGTACTGGCCTAGAGGCAAGAGGAGAGTCTAGGGGATTAAATCCTTTTTCTTAAGACAAGATTCTATCACTTTGATTTGATTATTAGGTCTGGGGGCCTATTATGGGGATCTCAGGGAGGATTCTTGGCTCCATGCTAAGGAATGACTCCTATAGGTACTTGGCGGGCCATATGCAGAGCTGGGGATGAGAAAACTCATGTCAAATGCTTAACACCATTTTTGAGAAGAGACCTTCACTTAATGAATGCTATAGAGAGAAATTAGCACAATATCAAAGAATAGGGATTTTATGCCTTTGACTCGATGGTCAAAATAGTGGTGTTATCTGCCAGCAAAAGGAGGCTTAGAGAACTGGAATAATTTGATATTGGCCATGCAGCACAGATGTGGAAGCTAGATTTGAACCCATATGAACCACTATTAATTTATATCCTTCACTATTGGGGTAGTTTACCAGTGACATTTCCTTAGTTTAGACGTTGACTTTCGCCTCCCCATCCTTAGACAGAGTGGCTGGGGTGCGGCATGTACTAGAAGCTTCACCAGCCTTGTTAACATGACTCATGATTCCCTCTGGCATGTCCTGTGTGTCATGGGAAGTGTTGGCAAATGTTTCCTCTTCTGTGACCCCTTCATCCTGGCCCATCCTCCTGCACTCTAATTCCACACTGGTGCTTCTTCACAGAGAATGATTTTGGGGTGCTGGCTGTCCTACTGGGGGCACAGATACTTGTGGCATTCATAAAGACTGGGAGGGACCCTGAACATGAACACACAGGATAGTCCCTGCCAGGAATCTGACCAAATCTGTCAGGACTGCTGAGGCCCAAGGATCCTGTTCTACATGCACCAGCATTATTTTCTGCCCCTAAAAAACACATCTGCACACTTTACCTTCAGTTGCATTATTATTGAAGGCAGGGGTTCTGTCTAGTATAGTCAAGATAACTATGAGCCTCTCTGAAGAGATCCATTTTACCTTCTTAAAGACCTTTGGTCAGGGGTCTCAAACTCGTGGCCCGTGGGCCGCAAACGGCCCTCCATACAACATTTTGTGGCCCTGCCCTAGAGGAAACTTTTTTTGTTTCGTTTTGTTTTAGTTGTTTGGGTCACACCCCCCAATGTTCAAGGCTTACTACTGACTTTGCACTCAAGGATCACCCCGACTTTGCCTCCTGCGGCCCCCAGGTAAATTGAGTTTGAGACCCCTGCCTTAGGTCAAACCTCAATTAAACATTAACTACAAAAGATGAAAGGCCAGATCAAACAAGCCAGAGTTTCTGTAGGACCTTTAATAATAAAGGAAAATATGCAACACCTAGCTTTTTTGATTTCTGAACCCCACATACTGCTTATTCCTATTTCTGATTCCATAAAAATGCCCCCCGAGAAATTTCATGAACCATAAGATATATTTTTGTTAAAGGAAATGGGAAATGGTTGAAAACACACAATTCACATGTGACTTTGACACCATCGACTCTAAGCTCTACCAGCAGAATCAAACCAGAGAAGAGAATAAAAGTGTCAAAACCCTTTCAAAATCTTTTCCCAGGTACCAGGGAATCCAGCTCCGCAAATCAGCCCTGGTGTCTTTTGTAAAGCACCAACTTCTCAAACTGCGAGTGCCTAGGAAGACGGGAGATCCTGAGGTGCTGAAAGTATTCGCAGTATCTGTGCTCATCAGCATATGTCAGCAGTGACTCAGATACAGTGTTGTCAAAGAAGAAAACTGGAATTCCTACAATCCTTCTCCTTAACACTTTTTCCATCAAGAAGCAGAAACTGAAGCTACAGATCAGAAATCCCTCCCCACAGCTGGGAAGTTCACAGCTGTACTTGGAAACCGAACTCCCAAAGGCAGGGTTTGCTGTGACTTTTGGAAAAAGCTTAGTTCCAATTAGGTGGTCAACGGGTACGACTAATTTGAGTGCGTGGTTTTCATTTCTTTTGCAGAACACTGATGCAATGATCTTTAACAAATCGGTCCTTTGAAGTGGAATGCTCGATTAGGTAATCCAGATGTTTTCTGGGATTTTATTATGCTCATAAAAATTTCCTCACATTTATACTAACAATACTGTGAAATAACAATTTGCCGTGGTCAGTATCACAGGCATCAAGGGAGAATGAAATCGGAAACATTTCACGTGGAAAAGCAGACAGCAGCTCCAGGATGGAACAAGAGGCACCTCTAATTGAGGTTCTAGCTGCTGCAATCATTTGTCCCAGGTTTGTTTTGTTTTGTTTGTGTTGGGGGCTGATTGCTGTCTCTAAGCTCAGGGGTTACTCCTACCAGGGTTCAGGGGACCATTTGTTCCAGTTTTTTTTAAAGCAAGTATTTTTGTTTTGTTTTGTTTTGTTTTGACACACCAGGGCTTACTTTTGGCTCTGCACTCAAGATTTACTCCTGGGCAGGGCTTGGGGACCATATCTGGTGCTGGGGATTAAACCCGGACTTGCCACATGCAAGGTAAGTGTCCTATCCAGTGTACTGTCACTCTGACCTCTGTACATAAACAGAAAGCATTATTCACATCCCAATTCAGCATGAATGAAAGAAGTACTTACCCAATAGATCAGAGGCTCTCAAGTTTTCTCTCAGAAATATAACAGAAATAATGGCACTGCCTGGAAAGAAAATGGGCCATCAGTGCTGGCGCCAACATGAACTCGAAAAGAAACTTAGCAAAGGGTGTCGCCTGCTTGACTGGCTGCAATGTGATGAGATCCCAAGGGTTACCCACATGCACACCACATGGACACACACACCAATGATGTACATGAACAGGGTTTTGCAGTAGACTGTGGGTAGTGGGGGGGGGGGTCTCTATTGAAGCTTCAGATAAACAGAAAGAAAAGAAAGACAGAAAGGAAGGAAGGAAGGAAGGAAGGAAGGAAGGAAGGAAGGAAGGAAGGAAGGAAGGAAGGAAGGAAGGAAGGAAGGAAGGAAGGAAGGAAGGAAGGAAGGAGGGAGGGAGGGAGGGAGGGAGGGAGGGAGGGAGGGAGGGAAGGAAGGAAGGAAAAGGAAGGGAGAGAGAGAAAGAAAAGAAAGAGAAAGAGAAAGAAAGAAGAAAGAAAAAAGAAGAAAGAGGGAGAGAGAAAGAAAGAGAAATAGGGCCCGGAGAGATAGCACAGTGGTGTTTGTCTTGCAAGCAGCCGATCCAGGACCTAAGGTGGTTGGTTCGAATCCCGGTGTCCCATATGGTCCCCCGTGCCTGCAGGAGCTGTTTCTGAGCAGACAGCCAGGAGTAACTCCTGAGCACCGCCGAGTGTGGCCAAAAAAAAAAAAAAAAGAGAGAGAGAAATAAAGGAAGAAAGGAAGAGAAAGAGAGAAAGAAGAAAGTAAGAGAAAGAAGAAAGTAGAAAGAAAAGAAAGAGAAAAAATAAAGAGAGAAAGAAGAAAGAAAGAAAAGAAAGAAAGAAAGAAATTAAGAGAGAAAGAAAGAAGAAAGTAGAAAGAAAGAAAGAAAGAAAGAGAGAGAGAAAGAAAGAGAAAGAAAAGAAGAGAAAGAAAGAAAAAAGAAAGAAAGAGGAAAGAAAGAAAGAAAGAAAGAAAGAAACAAACAAACAAACACCCAGCAAAATCCAGCACCAAAATCCACTTGCAGACTGAGTAGTAGGTTAAGTGATAGGTTACAGGAGAAGGTGCAGTGAAAGGAATAGTATAAATGAGGTGGAGGAAGCGCTGGAACACTGCTGATGTTCTGTGGTGAATCCTGTTTCATGTATAGGTGTTCCGAGAAAGATCCTTAGATTCTACAATGCTGTAAATTAAATAAATGTCCACTAAAAACATACAGCTGAAAAATCATCAGGAAAGAATTCCTCCCTAGAGGAAATGGTAGTTAAAGTGTAAGTGTCCTTCCTTTTTTATTGTAGTCGAAGTGGAATTTAATGCAAACTTCCTTTCCTGTTTCTTCAGTAACTGACTATATTACAAACATTTGCTCTTGTCATTAAAAGGTCTTCGGAGATGAGACTATATAATTATCTATGATGTCAGTTAAATTTGAATATAACTACAACTGCTGTTTGGGCAATTGACTTTAAAAAAAATCAACACCAAGAATTTTTAAAATAAGGAATGCTTTCTCTGTTTTGTTTCCTTTTGTTTTTCCTGGTGGTGGAGCTGGGGATCAAACCCAGGGCCTCACATTCTGTTGAACTACTACAACCTTAGCCTTATTTTCTTCCTTTTCCCTCAGTACTCTCTTATTCAAGTTGAGCACAATTTTCCTGGGTACATTCATATTATTTTACTTTCTTTTTTTCTTGGGGGAGGGCAAGGAGGAATACCCAGCGGTACTCAGGGGTTACATCTGGTATACTGAGTAAGAGTCATTCGTGGTGCTGCGTGGGGGTCACACATGCTGGGGTTCAGAACTGGGCCTCCTGCATGCACGCACTTAGGCAGTGGGTGGGTTATGCAGCCAGCATAGATGCTACTATATATGCATATGCTTGTGTGTGTTTGTGTGTGTGTGATTTTAAAACATTCAGCACACACACAAACACATACTCAGTAAAGTAAGAACTACTTAGTTTGGGGCAGGTCACATGCAAGGCAAGCACCTCGTATGCTATGTACTATCTCCAGGCTTCCACTTAGAGCTATTTTTATAGCTAAAACTAAAAAGGCTTAATTCGAACCTCTGTTCTCACGTTATTTTCTGTTTTCAGAGGACACATGCTTTTCTAAGAATCTTTAGATGACAAGTTTTTGTTTTATTTATCTAGCAAAGTAATAACAAACAAGAACATTCTGATGATGATGATGATGCTGCAGGCACCTATAAGTCATTTATCTTGCAAAACATGGTTAAAATGAGAGCTGAGATGAGAAACAAAGACAGAGTCTGAGAAACAGCTAATAACATGATTTCTAAGTGGGGTAGTGTGTGTTTTCGAAAGTGGGAAGAAAAGAAATATGTGGGAGTATTCCCATAGACTGGTGATCATATCTGTCCAAGGCAACCCCAGCTCCTTGTTGCTATAACAACTGTTGCCTAATGAACACTAGAAAGAGAAGAGATTCCTCTTTTATTTCTAGAGTCAAAAACGAAGTCACAAAGTGAAAGAGAATTTCAAGATCAACTGTTGAAAAGCATTAAATCCAGGACACATTTGTCAACTGGACAGTCTGAATGGGCTCAGCGTGAGGCAGTTTCTCTGGGGCATTCTCTCTGGCATTTGGCATGGGCATTTTATTTTTGTCTTGGGGCTCATCTGTGAGAGAACCAGAGGCTTCTGGTCTTGTTTTCATGGGACAGTGTGCCTGGGGACATATGTCTATACAGACTGCTCCCAGACATGCATCTATACACAGCATGAACCGACACAAGGCTACCAAGGTTGCATTATATTAAATGCATCACATGGTGGAGGAGGAGGAAGGAAGAAGGAAGAAAGGAGACGAAGGTCTGAGGAGATGACAGGCTGAGAGAAATGGGTCTCTTCCCTCCCAAACAGCCATCCTGAACATGCCTGCAGCAGGACTGAGCTTCCAGGGAGAAAGTGTTGCTTTGACATAGGGAAGGATCAAAACAAGGGTGCTTGCTGGGACCTGGCAAGATGGAAAGGAACTAATCCAAATCAAAACAGTGGCCCCATGGGGCCAGAATAATAGTACAGTGGGGAGGGTATTTGCCTTGCAAACCATATGGTCCCCTAACCTGACAAGAGTAATTCTTAAATTTGTGATTTTATGCAAGTTAGATTTATATCCTAAGGCGTGATCTGGTCTATTCTAGAGAAGGTTCCATGTGCACTTGAGAAGAATTCCTCTTTCTGGGGGTGAAGGGCCCTGAATAGGGCCATTAGTCTTAGTTCTTCTAGTTCTCATTTAGGGCTCTTATGTCTTTGCTAGTTTTCTGCCTAGTGGGTCTGTCTAGTGGCAATAGTGGTGTGTGGTGTGTTGAAGTCTCCTAATACTGTCACATTTCCTTCCATATGTTTCTCCAGGTTTGCAAGCAGATGCCTTACATATTTTGCTGGCTCTACATTTGGTGCATAAATGTTGATCATAGTACTTTTTGGTCTAATGATCCCCTGATCAATTAGTAGTAACTCACTGTCTCTGAGCACTTTCTTGGGGTTGAATGCAATTTGGTATGATATAAAAATGGCTGTTCCAGCTTTTTGTTTTGTTTTGTTTTCCATTGGCTTGAATAATTGATTTCCATTCTTTTATTCTAAACCTGTGTCTGTCCTGTTCTTATAGGTGTGTTTCTTGCAGGCAGCAGACATCTGGTTTTTGCTTTCTAATCCAACCCAATCTCTGTGTCCTTTAATGGGGGAGTTTAGTCCATTGACATTTTAAGAGATTATTGACAGAGAGGGTTGTTGTGTCATTGTATTGTATAGAGTTGTTGCTACAATTAGGTGTTTGGATTATGTAATTCATCTCTGAGTAGTTTGGTTAGTGCAAATAGTGCGAGTTTTTTTTTTTTTTTTTTGGAGAATGTTTTTAGTCCTTCCTCACATGAATGAGTTTTTCCAGGTAGTGGACTCTAGGTTGGAAGTTTCTTTCATTCAGTAGTTTAAATATGTCATTCCACTGTCTTCTTGCTTGAATTGTTTCAAATAAGAGACTTGGTTTGATTCTTATGTTCCTTCCTTTGTACTTGAGGTCTTTATTCTCCCTTATTGCTTTAAAGAATTATCTTTCTCTTTGTTTTTAGCCATTCAGATTACTATATGTCTTGATGTTGATCTATTAGGGTCTTTTTTTTTTTGTTAGGAACTCTTTTTGCTCCTGGATTTTGGATTTGTACAGGTGCCTCTTTCCAGAGGATGGAGAAATTTTATGCTATTGTTTCCCTCACTACTTGTTCTTTCCCCATCCCTTTTTCCTCCCCTTCTGGTATTCCTACAATTCACAGATTCTTTTGTCAGCAACATGCTCCTCAACAACAACTAGATCAAAGAGGAAATCAAGGAAGAAATAAAAAGATTTCTTGAGACGAACGATAATGAAGAGACAAATTGTCAAAATCTGTGGGACACAGCAAAGCAGTAATTAGGAGGAAATTCATAGCAATACAACCTATGTTAGGAAAGAGCAAAAAGGCAAAATCAACAGCTGGACACCTTAAGGACCTGGAAAAACAGCAGCAAAGAAACCCAAACACAGGTAGAAGACAAGAAATAATAAAAACCAGAGCAGAAAAAAAAAACATAGAAACAAACAAACAAAAAACAATACAAAAAAAAAATCAATGAGACCAGAGCTGGTTTTTTGAACGAAGAAACAAGATAGGGCCAGAGAGTTTACACAGCGGTAGGGTGTTTGCCTTGCATGCAGCTGATTCAAAATGAACGGTGGTTCGAAACCCAGCATTCTATATGGTCCCCCATGCCTGCCAGGAATGATTTCTGAGCAGAGCCAGGAGTAACCTGAGCGCCACTGGGTGTGACCCAAAAACAAACAAACCAAAAAAGAGAATAAACAAGATAAACCACTGGCAAGACTCACAAAGAAAAAAAGGGAAAACAACCAAATAAACCAGATCACAAATGAAAGGGAAGAGATTACGACAGGACCTCAAGAACTCAAATTCCGGGCCCAGAGAGATAGCACAGGGGCGTTTGCCTTGCAAGCAGCCGATCCAGGACCAAAGGTGGTTGGTTCGAATCCCCGTGTCCCATATGGTCCCCCGTGCCTGCCAGGAGCTATTTCTGAGCAGACAGCCAGGAGTAACCCCTGAGCAATGCTGGGTGTGGCCCAAAAACCACAAAAAAAAAAAAAAAACTCAAATTCCGGGCCCGGAGAGATAGCACAGCGGTGTTTGCCTTGCAAGCAGCCGATCCAGGACCTAAGGTGGTTGGTTCGAATCCCAGTGTCCCATATGGTCCCCCGTGCCTGCCAGGAGCATTTTCTGAGCAGACAGCCAGGAGTAACCCCTGAGTGCCACCGGATGTGGCCCAAAAACCAAAATAAATAAATAAATAAATAAATAAATAAATAAATAAATAAATAAATAAATAAATAACTCAAATTCCATACTCTGCAATAACCGGGGGGGGGTATGCCCACTCCACATGACTTCCATTTATACTAAATAAGGTCCATCCGAATTGCCTTGTTCTATGGGGATTCAACCCTTGGTGTAGCTGGTCTTGTCTTTTTTTTTTTTTTTTTTTTTTTTTGTGCCTCATCAGTTATACTCAGTGATTCTTCCTAGCTTCATGCTCAGGGATCATGCCTGGCAGGGCTTGGGGACAGAACCACTTTGGCTGTGTGCAAGGCAAGAGCACCTTATCCCCTGCCCTAAACCACTGGACCTCATCATTATTTCTTATCATTTCTCAATGCTCAGAATAGATCAGAGTTGTGAGAAGAGCAAAAGGGAAAACATCCGGGGATAGATCAAACTCAGCCCCCAGAGGAAAAGGCATGAATATTCACAAATCCCCAGAGTAAATATTCACAAAACCCAGTAATGAGGCATTTAGTCCTCATGCTTCATCAGGAAATGAGATCTTTTAAGCCAGCACTTTTCTCTTCCAAAACCCAAGAACAGAACCTCCCAGGAGAACATCTTGTCCTCGTTTGGTCAAAATGTAAATTCCAACCAACGCTCCCAGGCCACACGCTGGACTCTCCCTGTGTCTGTCTCTCCTGGAACCAACCAGACACCAGCTCCTGGGGCACTGGGATGATGGGCATGACAGGGGTGTTAAGAAGCAGAACAAGGGGCACCCAAGGGCCTGCACAGAGCCCAGATTGTGGTGTACGGGTGAGCTGGGTGTGCATTGTGCAAAGACCCAAATTGGGGGTGGCACCGCCAACTTAGAGTGTGCAGATTTCTTAGTACAAATATGTTCACACAGAAGTCTCTGAGACAGAGAGTGAGAGAGAGAGAAGATGAGAGGGGAGAGAGAGAGAAAAGAGGAGAGGAGGGAGAAGCAGGCTGGGAGGGTGGCAGGAGGTAAACTGAGGACACTGATGGTGGCAAATGTGCACTGGGGTGCATGTTGGACAGTATATGACTGAAACTCAATCATGAACAACTTTGTGACCATGTATCTCATGGTGATTCAATCACAATTTTCATTAATAATGAAAATAATAAAGTCTCTCAGGAAATTTTCTTTCCTGGATTCTTCAAGAAGTAACCACAGAGATAAGAAGGGTGCCAACTTGGGGGATTGTGGGCATCCCAGGAAAAGCCTGTTTTGTTTAGTGTAGAGCAGCATTTCTCAATGGGAGGGTGCATCTACTTCCTGTGGGCCCCCAAGGATATTCGAAGGAGCCATTGGGTAAAAACAAACAAAAAAAAAACAAACAAAAAAAACACATAAATGAGGGAACCTCTGCATGAGACTAGGAGGCCAACTAGTAGGAGACTGACTGACAGGGAGGAAACCAGGTCAGAACAGGTCACAGGGCTGAACAGTGGGGAGGGTATTTTCCTTACACTTGGCCAACCTGAGTTTGATCCCTGACACCACAAGGAGTAACATCTGAGTGCAGAATTAGAGTAAGCCCAGAGCACTGCCAGGGAAACAGTCCTTTAGGGGCTGAGAGAGGCACTGAGGCAGAGGGTGGGCCTGGGATGGGAGCTGGGACGAGATTAGATAACAAATCCATAGGACAGCCACCTAACTTTGCATTTGATTTTAGCCAAAAGGCCACCTAACTCTGGAGAAGGCCTCTTGTCCTTGGTTCTGGGGTAGAAACCGCAGCTGGACTGGAAGCAAGACTACCCAAGATTCACTGGTGCCTGGAAGAACCAAGATGGCAGAGCAAGAAAGAAGGTAGCAAGTATCCTCTAGGACATACTGGTCCCAGGACACTCGGTGTCTTGGGAAATCTTGGGAAATTCTGGTGTTTCCCAGTGTGTTTGATTGCATCAGAGCACATCTCGGGCTGGGTGGACCATCTGACCAGAGTGCTCTGGGGCTGGAACCCGCATTCTGTCCTTCCTGGAAGGAGAGGAGGGACCCTCACGCATGTGGTGCTGAGCCAGTTGGAACCACCTTGAAGGAGGGGGAGAAGATGGAATGTCACACACCCCTTTCATGGGGGCTTTACAAACTGCTGTGTTTAAAAAAAAATTTTTTTTTAATAATTTGTAAAGTAACAACCACCCCAGATGAAAAAAATAGAGAACATGCCATTATTTCCCAGGCAACACTGACACCACATTACCTTCTTGTTTATCTTTTGCTTTTGCTTGGAGCCACACCCAGCTTAGCCCCAGCTCTCTACTTGGTAGTGGCCTCCTGGATGCTCAGAGAACCATAGGGTGCCAGGGAGTGAAATCTGGGGCTTCCTGCATGCAGAGTCTGCACTCAACTGCGTGAATAATCTCTTCACAACACCCCCAAGATCCCCCCAACTCATTTTTTAAATTCAAAGGTATGTTTGAAAGTCCTTTCTGCAAGTCCCAGGAAATGACAGGGGAAAAAGGAAATATTCACAGAGGGCAGGTTAGAATAGTAGGGGGCAGCAGAATGCTCTGGAAAGGGGAAAGTAGAAAGTGTCTAGATTATGAGATCGAGTTGGACCCCAATGCCTTCTGCCGATTGCCTCACAGTGTCGCTGTGAGAATCTTTGTTGTTTTGTTTTGGGGCCACACCTGATAGTGCTAAGGGCTTAATCTTGTCTCTGTGGCAGGCTTGTGGGACTGCATAGGGTGCTGGGGGTCCAACACAGGTGGCCAGTGTCCAAAGCAAATTCAATCTCTCCAGCCCCTTTCTGGAATTTTTGTTGTTGTTGTTGTTGTTGTTGTTGTTGTTGTTGTTGTTTTTGGATCACACCTGGCAGCGCTCAGAGCTTACTCCTGGCTCTGTGCTCAGGAATCACTCCTGGTAGGACTCAGAGGGCCATATGGGTTGCCAGGGACTAAACCTGAGCCAGGCACTTGCAAGGCAAAAGCCCTCCCTGCTGTACTATCTCCACCCCCAGAACCTTTATAAAGAAAAGATCTTGGAAATGATGATGATGATGATGTGTGTGTGACATACATGGCTCATCCATAGAAGTATCTATCTTCCAAGAAGAGTGAGGTGGTGAATTCCCCAGGTGTCTGAGTGAGATGGTGAGTGAACTGGTGAGTTCCCCATGAGTGAACATGCATGTCCAGTGTGCACCGTGAGCTGTTTTGGCGGGCTGGGGTGGCTGCAGTGCAGTTTGCCTGGTTTGCCACAGTGCAGGGCACAGATCTACAACCCAAGCCAGGAGAGTGAAAACCTCTGGACATGTGTATGAAGAGTACAGAACCATCTAGTGAGCACTATGACAAGAATGTTTTTGTTCTCGAGCACAACAGAAAGAGCCGCACCCAATACAATTTCAAGGTGGCCATTTCCAGAAAGCCAAATTGAATGCTCAACTAACTTAGTACAGCAGAAAGGCATTTTACATGTAAAAAAAAAAAAAGTCAAAACAAAACATTTCTGATGATTAAAAGAGAGAACATGGCTTTTAAAATAAAGTGAAATTCGCTTTGAAGCTTGGTGGTTTGGGTTCAGGCTTATGCTTTAAGAATATTACATAACCTTTGAGGAGAAAGATTAAGATGGGGGCCATGTGAGCTCATGCTGTTAGCAGACAATAACCAGACTTCGGCTTGTTTCTAATTCAATGAAGGCTCTAATCTCACAGAGTTGAGAAACATGCTGTTTCCATAGCAGCCGATAAAGAGCGAAACACTAAGAGGATTTTTATTGATTCTAACAAGGCTGAGAGAATTTATTCCCCTTTCAGTGGTGATTTTTTGCTCTCTCCTGTTTCCCCCCAGTCTTTAGCAACACCTCATCTTCTCTTTCCTAAATGTATTTAGGAAATCCGACCAATTCCAAACGTAGGGTGCATGTGATGTTACTATAAAATCACATACTCCTGCTGTAACACATAACCACTGGTATTTATTTCTTAACACAGTACATAAAAGAAAAAGATGCTCAACATTGGGGCAAGGCTGAATATGAAAGATGGTTGAGTGTGAAGTGAGTTTAAGCAAGGGAGCAAAACCACAGTGCATTCCAGATGCTTCTCCACAAGATGGTCATGACTCAAAGCACCCTCAAACACGCTGTTACTGTTTTGTTTGGTTTTTTTTTTTGGCCAGACCTGGTGGTGCTCAGGACTTCCTCCTGGCTCTGTGCTCAGGAATCACTCCTGGTGGGCTCAGAGAACCATCTGAGATGCTAGGGATCGAGCTCAGGTTGATTGTGTACAAGGCAAGTGGTACTTGCCCACTGTACTTATTGCTTGAGGATTTACAGCAAGACAGGGACTGGGAATTTTAGAAGCTGTAGTAGATGTGTGTATTGTGTGTGAGTGTGTGGCATTGGTCAAGGGGTGTGGCTATGTGCCCAGAGTTGGGGTACCAGGGATGGACCAAGCACCTATTCCCAGGGGACATGTTGAGACGCTACATTGGGGGTCCCCCAAGTTCTAGCAATTGGTGCTTTCCCTGCCCACCAGTCCCAGACCTCCAACCTCCAGTTTGCTCACCTGAAACTGAAACGCAGCCGAGTGGGGCGATGAGGGTGATGGGTGCCAGGCCATAGGCAGCAAAGTTGCCCACCTCACCCAGGGCCAGGAATGTGGTACCAGCCCACCACAGAGCGTTCCGGAAGTGGGGCCGGGACTCCTGCGCCAACTGCACGTACGAGATTTTCTGGGAGGGAAGCAGAGCATCAATGGAGGGGAGTGGGGTACAAAGCAATCAGCCCGACATCCCCGGCTTCTTCCTGCACATCCTGATGGAGCCCTTGGAGACCATCCTGTCTGTCCTCAGGCACAGAAAGCAGGAGCGATTCCATTTATGTGGTCCCTGGAGTTCCCAAGCCCACTCCTACCTCTGGGGACTTGCTCATAATATTCATTCCCATATTTTAAGGGAGCTCTGAACTGCTCCCTACAGAGGAAGCATATCTGAGGGCTCCTGGGACCCCACCCCACTATGGAATTGTACTTCTTGTGCCCGAGAAATTGCACAGTAGGGAAGGTGCTTGTCTTACATGTGTCTCACCTAGGTTTGACCTCAGGCATCCTATATGATCCCTTGAGCCCTGACAGGAGAGATCTCTGAGCACTGAGTGTCAGCAGGAGTAAGCCCTGAGCACCACTGGTTGGATTCTCCTTTTTCCCCACCAACAAACACACACAGTTGTGTGTGTTGCCTAGCCTCATCCCATTGTTGAGCATCTTTTTTTGGGGAGGGAGGGGCACACCTGTTTGATGCTCAGGGGTTACTCCTGGCTAAGCACTCAGAAATTGCCCCTGGCTTGGGGGGACCATATGGGAAGCCGGGGGATCGAACCGCGGTCCTTCCTTAGCTAGCGCTTGCAAGGCAGACACCTTACCTCTAGCGCCACCTCACCAGCCCCTCATCTTTTTTTTTTTTAATGTACTGTGTTAAAATACAAATACCAGTGGTTGTGTATTACAGCAAGAGTATGTATTTTTTTTGTTTTTGTTTTTGTTTTTTGTTTTGGGGTCACACCCAGCAGCACTCAGGGGTTACTCCTGGCTCTACGCTCAGAAATCGATCCTGGCAGGCTCAGGGGACCATATGGGATGCCAGGATTCGAACCACCATCCTTCTCATGCAAGGCAAATGCCCTACCTCCATGCTATCTCTCCGGCTCAGGAGTATTTAATTTTATAGTAACATCACATGCACCTACATTTGGAATTGGTTGGATTTCCTAAATACATTTAGGAAAGAGAAGATGAGGTGTTGCTAAAGACTGGGGAAAATAGGAGAGAGCAAAAATCAAAGAATTTAACTTTTTTTTTTAAAGAAGTCCTAAAAGGCTTGATTCTTAAATAAAGCATGAATGAAATCACTAAGTAGTAAATTGTTGAAAGGGGTCTCAAGGTATTTGAGTTCAGAAGCCACCATTATTGATATTACTGCTGGGCAGAATGGCCTGATGGTGGCTGGGGGAAGGGTGGTGTGTTGGAGGGTATTGGGGGGTAGGAGACTCTTGTTTAGTCTTGGTTTAAGTGTTTTCTAGGATTTGAAAAGCAAATTCCTGTAAAACCATCACTTAATAACGCTTCCCTATTAGCCTATAATTAAACTAATTTCATAAGAAGTCTGTCCTGGGACTGGAACACTTTTAGAGTGGGTAAGGTGCTTGCCTTGCAAACAGCCTACCCAGGTTTGATCCCTGGAACCTCATGATGGTCCCTGAGCCCCGTCAGGAGTGATGCCTGACTGCAGAGCCAGGAGTAAGTCCAAGGACTACTGGGTGTGGCCCTAAAATAAAAATGAGAGAGAAAAAAAGAAAGAAGGAAAGAGAGAGAAAGAAAGGAAAAAGGAGAAGCCGGAGTGATAGCAGAGTGAGTAGCAAGCAGTTTGCAAGCAGATGGCCTGCGTTCAATCCCTGGTTTCCCAAGCCTGCAGGAGTAATTTGAGTGCAGAGTCAGGAGTAACCCCTCACTGTTGCTGGGTATGGCCCAAACAAACAAAACAAAACAAAAGCTAAAAGGAAATAGAGAAAAAGAGAAATATGTATACTTGTAATTACTTTTTAAAAAATTTTATTTCTTAAAGAAATAAATACAAATAGGACTGGAGAGAATACAGAAAAAAAGCTGCTTGCCTTGCATCCCTACTAGAATCAATGACAGCACATGTGGTCACCCCACCCCACCCCCAAGCACTCTCGGGGTCACTCCTGAGCCAGGAATAGCTTCTGAGCACTTGCAGGGTATGACTAGACAACCCCCTCCTTCGCCCTCATCGTACAAAAGCAAACCAAAACAATAAAAGTACCAAAGGGAACCACAGAAACTGAGAAAGAGACCCTGACTGCTCTGAAATTATAAGGCATCTAAGGGTTGAAGCAATTCATGGGCAACCGAGGCTAGCACCTGGGCTGATTGAGGCAGAAAATGGAAGGGTCTTGTCCAATAGAAACTCCCTCATTCCCTGCTGCTTTGAAGAAAGGCTGATGCAGCTCAAACTTGGTGGGTGAGTCTGACTCACACAGCAGAACTATTACAGATACTGAGATGCAAACATTGATATGTCCATAATGGTTTCCTTTTATTTCTGCCTTAGAGGTCCACACAAGGCTTCTATTTTTACTGGCCTACAGGTGGGTGTACAAAGGTTGAAAACCACAGGCCTCTGCTACATGATGCTGTTAAGAGACCCAAAAAGCATTTTTTTTCTGGGCCCCTTTTCAAAAATGAAGACATTTCTTTCCAAGAATGAAGAAGATAAGTAATAAAGCCAGATCGGCCTGGATTATATCTGCCTTTCTATCAGTGAGTTCTGAAGATAATGTATTTTTCTTTCTTTTTTTCCTTTTCTTTTTTTTTTTTTTTTTTGCAGGAGGAAGGTAGCCAAAAGCCCATGACTTCACAATATATCAATATATCCCAGATCAAAGCAGAGTTTTTGAAGAAGCAGTTTTGCCTTACCTGAATATTGAGCGAAATGCTGATCACCACATGTCCTAAGATGGCCAGCAAGACTCCAAAGAGGTGACCCTGGAAAAGGAAAGAAAGAGTTTAAGTAGAGCTTGTAAGATCCTTCTGGAAAGAACACAAAATTCCAGGGAACATGCCATTTCCTCCTTATTCATTCAACAAACATTTCAGATGTGCTTTTATTGAGAGCCCAGCTTTTCGCTTCTGAGCACCAGCTCCATTCTCTACTAGAATTCTCTAACACTGGAATTGCAAACAGTCTGTTTACTAAAGGGTGAATCTGGGTCTGAACATAACATTTTACTACCAGGTTTCAGGAACAAGGCAGAGATGTAGGAGACGATGTCCTCGAGGCCTCCTTGGACCATAGTCCACACTAGGCTCTTCTCAGCAGAGGACAGCCTTTGAAGACTTTGCCAGGCCAAAGGCTGCTTTTGGGTCTCCTACACCATCTGTTTTGCACAATTATATAAATGGCTAAAAAACCAAGTTCTTGGGCTGAAAAGATAGTACAGTGGGTAAGTAAGGTTCCTGTCTTGCAAATTGCCAGGTTCAATCCCTGGCATCACATCTGGGGTAACTGTCTGAGTCCCACCAGGACTGATTCCTGAGTGCAGAGAGAATAGCCAGGTACAGACCCCAAGCCCTAGACAAACAAAACCCCAACCCTCAAGCTCTTCTGAATGGCCCTCTGTGCTTGATGACACAGAGCCTGGATTACTGGGCGCCTTTATTTTATTTATTTATTTTTGGTTTTAGGGTCACACCCGGTGGCAGTGCTCAGGGGTTACTCCTGGCTCTGGGTTAAGAAATTGCTCTAGGCAGGCACGGGTGACCATATGGAATGCCGGGATTCAAACCAGGTTCATCCTGGGTTGGCTGCATGCAAAGCAAATGCCCTACCACTGTGCTATTTCTCCAGCCCATACTGGGTGCCTTTATTTATTTTTCTTTTTCTGTTTTTGGTTTTTGGGTCACACCCAGCAGCACTCAGGGGTTACTCCTGGCTCCACGCTCAGAAATTGCTTCTGGCAGGCTCGGGGACCATATAGGATGCCGGGATTCAAACTACCATTCTCCTGCATGCAAGGCAAACACTTTACCTCCATGCTACTTCTCCGGCCCCACTGGGTGTCTTTAAATGATGGACTGGGGGTGCATATAGGTGACGATCTTTTAGTCGGATGGTTGATGATGCTGGGTTTTCTGTTCCCCCATCTCCCACTACAGGACACAACTTCTAGCTAGCTTCACATTTCCAGGTGGTTATTTGAATTTTAAATGAACATGACAACCACAAGGAACCCTTTTCAGAACGCAAATGTTCTTTGAAGTTTTAGAAGTTTATTAGTTGCAGTGAGGTAAAATCAGTATTAAAAAAAAAATGAAAGCAGGAATGTTGAAAATTCATTGTATCATTGACATATAATATCCATAGTCTTTAATCAGTTCAAAATTTCCTAATAAACACACTTGGCAATACGTTTGATGGCTATTCTCATGGGAAACCATTGTACTGCAATGTGCTGGTCCCATGCTTTCAATTCACAATTGAATGCATTTGGCAGTAATCAGGAAAATAAAGATTCAGGAAAAACGTTTGGGATTGAATGAGTAATTATGAAAATATACCATAATTATAAAAGTAAATTGTTGAGGAAAAATAGCTTGCTTCAAAATTCTTTGAATCATTCAGCAAGCAGTTTTTAAATGGCACCAGACCAAGTGTTTAGAAATCAGTTGTAGATTTGGTAGTAATTTATTGGCTCTGAGGCTTAAAGCATAGACAACAAATGAAATAATAAGTTGGACTTCATCATGATTAGAAATATTTGTGTAGCCAACTGAAAAGAGAGCCCACATGATGGAAGAAAATCTTTTGTATGTCAAAGAGCTAATAAAGGATTGATATCAATAATGTATCAAGGACTCTAAAAGTTGGAGAGATAGTATGAGTTCATACACTTTCTTACACTGGGGTTCTGGACTGATAATCTTGAACCCTGACAGGAGTGCTCCTTGAACACAGAGTCAGGAGTAAATCCTGAAAATCATTGTGTGTAGCCCCCTAAAAACCTTTTTGCTATTTGAAGGGTGAAGAGATATTCCAGTGGGTAAGGTACTTGGCTTGCATGTGGCCAACCTACGTTTGATGCTCAATACCCCACGTGGTCCCCTGAACACTCTCAGGAGTGATACCTGAGCACAGAGCCAGAAGTAGGCCCTTGTGCATAGCCAGGTATAAATCCCAAACTAAAATAATAATAAAAACAACAAACAAATTTTTTTTTTTGCTAAGCCAATGCTAGCCATTATCAACCGCTATTGCTAACCAGCAAGTTTATGGCATTCACTTGGTTTTGTTTTGGGGCCACACCAAGTGATGCTCAGGGGTTACTCCTGGTTCTACACTAAGGAAGGAATCACTCCTGGCAGTACTCAGGGACCATATGGAACATCAGGGATGGAACCCAGGTTGGCTGCATGCAAGGCAAGTGCCCACCCTGCTACACTCTAGCTCTGGCTCTGTCCCCAGCAAGATCTGATTTGCTTGCTAACTTGGGGCCTTGTCCAGAGAGGGGTGCTGAAGATCAAGGTTGTGGCACTTGCTTGCAACAGAGCTGCAACAGAGATGCCACATTGAGAATCTCTTCCTTGCAGGAAGGATTTCTAGGGTGGCCTATGCACTGTTTGAGGGCATTTACCCACAAGGATACTTGCATCAAGATCCAAGTTCATTTTTTCCAGCCTTGTGGTAGCCACGGCTCAATCCCGCTGATGCTACACTGGAAATCTTTGCTGGCATCTCCGTCACGTTTCAGGTTGGCATCTCAACCTCATGGGCAGCTTTCCCATGAGGTGATTCTGTCACTGGAAATTGCTTTCTTTGCTCCTCCTTGGGAAGCACTTCTCAGTGATTCCAGCAGTCCCAGCAGACTGCGGCCACGGCAGAACTTTCCTTAGGCTGCACATCTGCCTTGAGTCCTCTGGCTCTTCCCATAACACACCTGTTGACTTCCAAAACAATAGTATCCAAAACAACAGGCCACAAATCACAGATCATCATGCCAAGGGCAACAGGCATGAAAAAATGAAGGAAATATTGCGAGGATTGACAAAGAAATATTGCAAGGGTTGTCAAGATGTGGTTGAGACATGGAATGAACCCTGGCTATTTGGAAACTGGTACCCACAGATCTGCTCAGTACTGGAAGTTATGCATCCTTGGTTGGTAAAATCAAGCAGAGTTTCTTTGTGGTATGACAAGACAAGCGCAGGTAGCTGACGTATGTCTCAGCAGACTGCTGAATTTACCATTACTAACTAATGCTGTTTCCAGTGAGAGGGTTGGGCACAGGACTCCAACATTCCCTTCTGTCTTTCCATTGTTTGTTGATTTGGGGGACACTCTTGGAAGTTCTCAGGACTTACTCCTTCCTGGCTCGTGCTCAGGGGTCACTCCGCTTTCCACTTCATACTGGTCTGAAGATGAGTAGTCAAGAGGGCAGAGAACCACCAAAGGACAAGGACTTGTGCTGGGTCACAAAGTTGGCAAGCCAGCCATATGTGGTGGCCCTGCTCAGGCCCAGGTGATTCTTTTCTTAAAATTGCTACAGGTGACCTGGTTATTCCAGGTTAGTAACCTAAAATTTTTTTTCACACCTGGTAGTGCAGAGCCAGAAATCAAATCCAGGTCAGCTGTGTGCAAAATCACATGTGCAAACCTCCATGCTATCTCTCCAGCCCCCTAATTGTATTTCTTAATTTACTCAATATGCAAACCCGGCAATTATTTCTCTCTGGCCCAAGCATCCCACACATTTTTTAAAATGAGAATCTAAGGTTTTTCCTCAATACAAGTAAATCAGAGATAACGAAGGGAAAACTTGCATTGAGTTTTAAGTATCAAGCTCCAAGGATAGGCCAGAGATGAGGCAGATACTGGAATGTCTGCAGTCCTTATGCTATAGCTTTGTTTCTGACTTTCTGAGGATGTCTTGGCCCCAGCAAACAATTAATCTACAGCAAAGTTCATGAGATCAGCAATAATTAAGTCTTAAGGCCACTTTTGTTTTATTTGGAAATACCACCTCTCTTCTACCTTTAGGTGCCAGAATGCTCTTCAGATATTAAACATGAAATTATTGACCTATAATCCCTGGGTGGGGTGGTCTGGCCAGATGGGCTATGATAACAGGAGAGTGTGGAATTTGCAATGGTCTGGCCAGTTCTGGCTTTGACCTAAATCATGTTTCTGGATCTGCCTCCAAAGCACAAATGCAGACTCAGACACAATGGAATTAGAATGGGGTTCCAGGGAAGCACAGAATTAGAGTCAAGTTGGAACAGTTTGGACTTGCCAGACAAGGATGTTATCTCCTGCTCTGAGCTGCAAGGCATGCCTGGACTTGGAAATGAGAGCTCTGTTTTCATGTTTTCAAGCTTCCCAGAGGCCGAGCTAGTGACTTGAGGTTCACCCATCACTGTGAGAAGAGTCGGAAGAACTAGATCTGAGAGATGGGCATTTACTCCCTGCCATTTCCTGACCAGGCTGGGGTATTCTTCACATGAACTTGCACAGAGCTCAGTCCCTGAGACCCAGAAAGCACAGGAGGACACCCCCAAACCTCAGTGCTCTATCCTGAGCATTTGGGGACTCAGGCTCAGAATACATGCAGCTTCCTTTCGACCAGTACAGCACTATCTAAGACAAATGGAGAGAGAATAAATATATGTGTCCAAGCATTAATCATTGTGAAAGACATTTGGGTTTGTTATACTTTTTATTTCAATTGTCTTTCATTCTTTCTTTTGGTTTTGGCCCACATCTGGTGATTCAGTGGGGCTAATCCTGGCTTATCCTGGTTTAGGCTCAGGGGACCATGTGTTGCTGGGGATTGAGCCTAGGCTCCTGCTAGCAAAGCTTGTGCTCAGCTCACTAAGTTTTGTTGCCTAATTGTATTTCCTTCCTTCCTTCCTTCCTTCCTTCCTTCCTTCCTTCCTTCCTTCCTTCCTTCCTTCCTTCCTTCCTTCCTCCCTCCCTCCCCCTCCCTCCCTCCCCCCCCTCCCTTCCTCCCTCCCTCCCCCCTCCCTCCCTCCCCCCTCCCTCCCTCCCTCCCTCCCTCCCTCCCTCCCTCCCTCCCTCCCTCCCTCCCTCCTCCCTTCCTTCCTTCCTTCCTTCCTTCCTTCCTTCCTTCCTTCCTTCCTTCCTTCCTTCCTTCCTTCCGTTTTTGGGTCACACCTGGCAGTGCTCAGGGATTACTCCTGGCTCTATGCTCAGAAATTGCCCCTGGCAGGCACAGGGGACCATATGGGATGCCGGGATTCGAACGACTGTCCTTCTGCATGAAAGGCAAATGCTTACCTCCATGCTATCTCTCTGGCCCCTAATTACTCAATGTTCTTAGTTTGAGTGCATTTATTTTATTTTTCTATAGTCTCTCTCTCTCTTTCTCTCTCTCTCTCTCTCTCTCTCTCTCTCTCTCTCTCTCTCATATGCTGGGGATCAAACCCAAGGTCTCACATGTGAAGGCAAAGGTTCTCTTTAGATCTAAGTTACATGCTTGGGCCTCCAGGGTGACATCTTTCAAACTAAAAAGTGAGAAAAAACTTTGCAGAAATCAAACATGAATTCTTTTATAAAGGACTTCAAAGAATAAAAGGCACTAAAAAATTAAAAGCAAGACATATAAAGGGGAAGTAGAATAAACCAAGGAGAGGAAACTCAGGTAAAGAAATGAGGTACTGGGGGCCGGGCGGTGGCGCTGGAGGTAAGGTGCCTGCCTTGCCTGCGCTAGCCTAGGACGGACCGAGGTTCGATCCCCCGGCTCCCATATGGTCCCCCAAGAAGCCAGGAGCAACTTCTGAGCGCATAGCCAGGAGTAACCCCTGAGCGTCACAGGGTGTGGCCCAAAAAACCAAAAAAAAAAAAAAAAAAAGAAATGAGGCACAGCTCAGGCCCACCCAGAGATGCAGGCCAGAGAGCAGGACACATGGCATGGCAGCCAAGGACAAAAAGGGAGTAGAAGGGGAAATGGGGGAGGCAGAGAGCTCTGAGCTGCCCATCCCTTGGTACTGCTCAGCACCACTGACCACAAGGCTCTGTGTCAGAAAAGGAGGCTGCAGGTGATACCAGAGAGTCCACAGCCAGCTCCAGCCCTCACAGAAATGAGCTCTGCAGACACATAGAGTCCAGGGTGGATGACTATGCTGGTTTCCATGGCTGAAGGGTCTGGGAGGTGAAAGGGCCAAAAGGGGCCAGGCTGGCATAACTGAGAGGTTGGCAGGGGCCTTGGGCATCATGCAGGCATGGTTGGCACTTGACCACTGAGGACTTGAAACTAGATGAGGGGTCTAGAAAGGATTTTGAGAGCCTCATCCTGGCTGCAGCAGGGAGGACAGAGTGGTTGGGAGTGAGTGCAATGGGGAAAGTGTCCTTGAGCTCGGAGGCATTGGGGCCAGACAGGGGCACCAGTAGACAGGCACTGAGAAGCAAGATTCCAGCAGTGAAAGCTGGATACCACCAGAAACCAGTAGGCAGGAGTTTGAATCAGTGAGTGTGCTGGGCTGTTCTTATCACATAGTGCCCCCTAAACCCTGCCAGGAGTAACCATTCTCTCAAAAAAAAAAAAAAAATCAAAATATCCACTTCCCTGTGACTAGTGAGTTGGGCCAGAGAGCCAATGACAGGAAAGAGGCCAAGATGGGAGACGGGTGGAGTCAGGATCTGGGGCATCCAGTGAGGGCAGATCTTAGCCTTCTGTGCCAGCTGAGGTGGGTCTCGGGAGCAGCCCACCAGGACAAACACTCTCTGGAATGAGGTGTGGCACAGGTGGTATTTACCAAGCGAGAAGGCCCTGCTGGAATGACCAGGGGATGGGGTCAGGACCAAAGTGAAGCAGAGGGATGAGCACACAGGGGCTGAAAGTCAGTCAGGGCAGAAAAGTGGGGTGTTATCTGTCAGTGCCCGGGCATAGAGGACACTTGGGAGGGTCCAGGGAGACAAGCAGCTGGGGTGGTTTATGAAAAACGTAAACCCCACACAGGAATATTCAAGAAGAAAAGGAAAGTAAGGCTCAAAAGTATCGTTTGAGTCTTAATCCGGCACCCATGAAAGTCCCCACTGGGGATACTGAGCAGGCTGCTTGGCTAAGTGGCCAGTGGCTGGTGGCCTTTGGGACTCAGCTCTGTCATCTGGAAACCTGGGAGGAGAGCGTCCTTGCCTCTGACCTCTGAGGTGATACTCCAGTCAGGTAAGGTTCTGGATATAAGCCCGGGAGAATGACACAGAGGCAAATGTCACAGGGACTCAGGTAGGCTTTGGGTCCCAGTGGCTGCAAGCCAGGCCAGTCAGTGAATCACGAGTAACAATGAATAATGGAAGTGACTCATCTTCCATCTCTAAGAAGCCAAATGTATGGATTACTAAGTTTCAGAAATATAGGGGAACGTATGCCTGTTATGTTCAAGGGTCTGGGTCCCAAGGCTAGTCCTCACATAACTCTGGCCTACCGGGCCCAGAAAGATAGCACAGTGGCATTTGCCTTGCAAGCAGCCGATCCAGGACCAAAGGTGGTTGGTTCGAATCCCGGTGTCCCATATGGTCCCCCGTGCCTGCCAGGAGCTATTTCTGAGCAGACAGCCAGGAGTGACCCCTGAGCACCGACGGGTGTGGCCCAAAAAAACAAAAACAAAAACAAATAATAACTCTAGCCTACCACCTCTGGGTACAGCGCTGGTGGCCTCTGAGTGTCGTAGGGGTGGGCCCCAGCACAATTACAAACAAAACCAAAACTATACATCTCGACATTTCTTGTAATCTGGGTGGACTGGCTCATTCTGTGCATATGGTACTTTGCTATGTGACACATGACATCTTATTTTTTTTATTGTTAAATTATCTTTATTTAAACATCGTGATTACAAATATGATTGTAGTTGTATGATTTCAGTCATGCAAAGTCATGTAAAGAACACCCCCTTAGCAGTGCAAGATTCCCACCACCAATTTCCCAGATCTCCCTTCTCCCCACTCCACCCACACCTGTACTCGAGACAGGCTTTCTACTTCCCTCATTCATTCACATTGTTATGATAGTTCTCAGTGTAGTTATTTTTCTAACTGCACTCATCACTCTATGTATAGGAAAATTTCATGACTTTATCTCTCCTGACGGCTGCATAGTATTCCATTGTATATATGTACCACAGTTTCTTTAGCCACTCATCTGTTGAAGGGCATCTTGGTTGTTTCCAGAGTCTGGCTATTGTAAAAAGCACTGCAATGAATATAGGAATGAGGAAGAGATTTTTGTATTGTATTTTTGTGTTCCTTGGGTATATTCCCAGGAGTGGTATAGCTCGATCATATGGGAGCTCAATTTCCAGTTTGTGGAGAAATCTCCATATCACTTTCCATAAAGGTTGGACTAGATGGCATTCCCACCAGAAGTGAAAAAGAGTTCCTTTCTCTCCACATCCCCTCCAGCACTGCTTGTTTTCCTTCTTTGTGACGTGTGCCAATCTCAGTCGCAATAAATAAATCTCAGTGGAATAAAGACAGACCTTCAGGTCAGTGGAATAGGCTTGAGTACTTAGAGAAGGTTCCCCAGACATATAACCACTTAGTTTTTGATAAAGGAGCAAGAAATCCAAAATGGAGCAAGGAAAGCCTTTTCAACAAGTGTTGGCACAACTGGTTAGTCACTTGCAAAAAAGTGAACTCAGATCCCCAGTTAACACCCTGTACAAAGGTAAAATCCAAATGAATTAAAGACTTTGATATCAGATCTGAAACTATAAGGTATATAAAACAACTCCATGACATAGGAGGTATGGTAGGTAAAACACTCCATGACATTGAAACTAAAGGCATTTTAAAGGAGGAAACTGCACTCTCCAAACAAGTGAAAGCAGAGATAAACAGAGGGGACTATATTAAGCTGAGAAGCTTCTGCACCTCAAAGGAGATAGTGCCCAGAATACAAAAGCCACCCACTGAGTGGGAGAAATTATTCACCCAATACCTATCAGATAAAGGACTAATATCCAAAATGTACAAGGTATTGACAGAACTATACAAGCAAGAAACATCTAACCCCATCAAAAAATGGGGAGAAGAAATGAACAGACACTTTGTAAAAGAAGAAATGCAAATGACCAAAAGATGCTCAACATCACTAATTGTCAGGGAGATGCAAATCAAAACTACTATACATGACATCTTATTTTATTATAGGCACCACAGCCTGCAAAGAGATACAGTGACTGTTAATTCTACTTGGGCTAAGAGAGCCGACCTGTGTAGAAATGAGATGTATCCACATTTCTGGGAAAGTGGCTGAGTTTTCAGAATTGTACTAGACCAGGACAGCCAGGGGACTTGGGGAATGCTGTCCAGGGTGAGGTCTTCCAGGCTAGGTAGAGAACCACCAACCACCATTTTCAAAAGACAGAAATTCCTGTTAGCCAACAAGAGGCATACAGCTGCCAATTCCTCCCCCAGCCCAGCTGGGCAAAGACAGCATGTGGGAGCAGTCACAGAAAGGTCCATCTGATTGGTTTTTTTTTTTTTTTTAAACTTTTGAAACTTTTCAGAAGATCATGTAATAGTGGCAGATAACTGCAAAGCATGAGAGGGAAGATTATGATACTTCATTTCTTTTTTGTTTTTTGTTTTTGGGCCACACCCAGCATTGCTCACGGGTTACTCCTGGCTGTCTGCTCAGAAATAGCTCCTGGCAGGCACAGGGGACCATATGGGACACCGGGATTCGAACCAACCACCTTTGGTCCTGGATCGGCTGCTTGCAAGGCAAATGCCGCTGTGCTATCTCTCCGGCCCAATACGTCATTTGTTTGATGAAAAATCATGAAAAACTCCACCCAGATCAAGAAACAGAAACAGGACGAGAGCCAGCATTCCAAAGGCTGCGTGAGTGCTTGGCATGTGGGAAGCCTGGGATCGATCCTTGGCACTATACGGATTCCTGAGCACAGAGCTTGCAGCATTCCTGGAGTACTGCCAGGTTGAACCCCCAAACCAAAATAAATTAAAACAACAATAACAAGAAAAACAACAAAACAGAAGCTGAGCATGCACCAGGCCTCTGGTCACTGAATCCTCATCACCCCTCAAACTCACCTTCCACCACGCAGTAATTGGGACCAATGTTCCACTTTCCTCAGGTTTTGGTTTTTGTTTATTTTTAGTAGAGGGTGGGCATACTTGGTTGCCCTTAGGGTTTACTCCTGGCAGGGCTTAGGCGACCATATGTGGTGTTGGGGGAATCAAACCAGGGGTTCGGGTAAGACAAGCAAGCGCATTAACCCCTGAACTATTTCTCCAGCCCCTGCTTTCTGTAGTTTTCTCACCGAAGTGTGTAGCTAAGAAGCTGAGGCCAGAGGCTGCTTTGCTCCTGGTTCTTTCATCTCTCATCTCTCTTTTACCTACAGGTTTCCCTGAACTCATTCTCTCTTCTTTTTTCTCCTCTGATGAAAATTGCTACCCCCACCCCCATTCTTCCCGTGTAACCTTACCTGATAGTAGACCTGCCCATTTCTGGGAGGGGTCCTTGGTAGGTAATAAAAGGATTTCCTCAGGGGCAGGAAGGGGATTGACTGATTTAAGGATTCAGCAAGAGAGATGGACAGAGAAGCAGGATGGGGAAGAGACAGGTTGAATGCAGGGCTAATAATGGAGATGGCTTGAAAGGTTTTAAAGCTTAGAAACCACATGTAGTGGCTAGGGCCTGAATAAAGCTGATGTCTCCTGAAACCTAACTTCTGTGGGTCATTTCCTTGCCACCACGCTAAGACCCGCCGGCTGGAGGGAGTTGCAGGCGTGTGGTCCAAGCTGGGGGAGAAAGGCCTCACCTTCTATCCATCTCACCATCATCTACCTCCACCTAGCACTCCATGATTAATCTGTTTTACTACAACAATGATGTCTGACAAGGCTGAGACAGGTCCAGGGGGGATTGGTCATGTGTTTCTGGGATTACATGGACTGGCCATGTTTCGACTGGTGCTCTCCTTTCAGATAACAGGACCCTAATCAGTAGGAATCAAGCTATCAGGAAGGTGATAGGCCTTAAAACGCAAGCACCCTGACTGCCAAATTCACAAAAGCCTTGGAACTCTGCTCCTCTGAGAAGCAGCCCAGCAGCCCAGTCAGTGACTGTTATTGTTAGAAAAGCTTTGATTCTATTGCTTTGAGGCCATCTGTTTCTTCCTACTTGTGGGTGCCTTGTGCATACTTACATCTAGAAAATCTGGTCAAAGGAAAAATGCTGTGTTGGATATATGAGGAATTCTAAAAAATTGGTAGATATAAAACAAAGGAAAAAAGAGTGTTTTCTTGGCAAAAAAATTGAAAGGACTCCCCAATCTCTGCATGGTCCTTTGGTGATATATTTTTTAAAAGGTTAATTTAAAAGGCATTATAATTATTTCTAAGTATTCCTTAGCATCTACTTTCTTTAGGAAAGAAAGTCGGGCCTGGAGAGATAGCACAGCGGCATTTGCCTTGCAAGCAGCTGATCCAGGACCAAAGGTGGTTGGTTTGAATCCCGGTGTCCCATATGGTCCCCCGTGCCTGCCAGAAGCTATTTCTGAGCAGACAGCCAGGAGTAACCCCTGAGCACCACCGGGTGTGGCCCAAAAACCAAAGGAAAGAAAGTCACGGGACCAGAGAGGTAGTAGAGCAAGTTGGGGGACATTTGTCTTGCAAGGGTCCAACTCAGATTTGATCCCTGGCACCCCGCATGTCCCCCTAAGTCCCACCAGAAGTGAACTTGAGTGTAGTCAGCCCTAAGCAATCCTGGGTTTGGAAAAAAAAAACAATAAAAAAAGAAATAAGGAATGTCACATATAGTTATTATTAACCTAAAGATAGATGGTAGCAAAGCAAAAAAGTCAATGAACAGAGCAATAAACAACTCGATGAGATTTTTCCTTAATACGGCAAGAAAAGCCATAATCCCTTTTGCCTTCCATTTGCTCTCCCCATCATAGTGTTTTCAGTCCTGATTGTGAAGCAGCAGCCTTTAGGCACTGGAAGAAAAATCCTTTTGCTGTGAAAGCCATTTTGCTGGACTTGCTCTGAGCTCTGGGGCAAGTCCTTTAACCCTAATGTCCTTACATAAACCGGAGGATAATAGGAACCTCCTGAGGTCTCATAGTAAACGTGTAGTAACAAATGTCCGTCTCTTGCACTCCTTTTCCATCAAGCTGTATCAACTTTCCTTGAGCCACATTGACTTAAAATTCAAGTCACTGAAAATCAAAATTTCAAGGAAAGGACATAAAGAATTCTGAATTTTCATTTCCCCGTGTTGCAGAAGAAACCGTTTTGGGAGTAATGTCCGTGTGAGTTTAGACTGGCAGCAAAAACAAATAAACAAAAAACTACCCAAAAACCCCATCAACTCCTCCTTTATCTTCTCCATAATTAGCCTTTCTTGTCTCTCACCTCTCCCACCATGGTGCTGGCCCAGATTTACTCAACCAGGTAACAAGGAGGAACCTGGGGGGTAAAAAAAAGGGGAGACTGGCCCTAGTTTGACCAGTTGGGAACCTGAAACCATGAGTGATCCCCATCTTCACCAAGTGGGTTGAGAATAGGGTCTGTAAATGGTAGCCTTGAACACCTGCCAAATAAAATGCCTGTCAAAGCCAGACGGTGGGTGGGTGACAGATGAGAGTAAAGGCAGGCCTAAAGTATGACTCATGCCACAATCAACGGGCAGCAATATCTGTGTGAGCTTAAGAGTTAGGACATCGATGGGCTCATGTGTACTTAAATGCCAACTATCAAACCTCTATGAGTCCATCAAGGCACATCCAGGGACTCTGACCAGTCAAATGTACTTTTCTTTAAGACAGTTATGGCCAGGGAGATGGTACAGAGGGTAGCTCATTTGCCGTGCATGCAGTAAATCTGACACTGATCCTCAGGCATCACATATGGCTCCCTAAGGAGTGATCCTGTAGTACTGAGCCAGGAGTAAATCTTGAACGCTGTTGAGTATGCCCCCCCATCCAATTAAATAAAACAAACAAAAGATGAAGATGCAAATGCGATTTCTGAAGATTGAAATAAACACAAGTCTTGCAAATTCATAGTCTGGCTTCCAGTGGCTCTAGCATGGATGGTGCTTGAGTCATTTCAATGACCATTCATTGAACTCATCCTTCCTATTTCTTTCCTTTTTTGGTAGGGGGATGTCTTTTTTTTTTTTTTTTTTTTTTTTGGCGGGCACACCCAGCAGCACTTAGGAGGTACTTCCTGGTTCTGTACTAAGGAATCACTTTTGGTAGACTCTGGGGACCATGTGGGATGGCAGAGATCAAACCTGGGTACTGGGTCAACCACATGCAAGGCAAATACCCTTCCCACTGCGCTATCACACTAAATCTTTTTGTTTGTTTGTTTGTTTGTTTGCTTTGTTTTTGTTCTTGTTTATGGAATACACCTAGCGATGCTCAGGGATTACTCTTGGTTTCTACATTCAGTAATTACTCCTGGCAGTGTTTGGGGGTACCATATGGGATGCGGGGATCAAACCCAGATTGGCTACATGAAAAGCAAACACTCCACCCGCTGCACCATCACTCGGGGCCATAAACTCGCCTTTTCCACCCTGCACAAATACAAAGTCACAGGCAAACTGTCTCACTGGCTGGGTCACATGGTTATCTCTGCTTTGGAGCACCAGGAAAACACGAGTCCAGGAAACATGAAGGGAAATGAATGACTCAGAGGCTTGGTCTGGCCAACATCACCTGTTTTTCCTCCAGTTTAAAGGAACCACAGGCCTCCACATTCGTTATCAAAAGGGGAAAATGCATCCTTTAACAGTTCTTGGGAATGCTTCTCACAGGAGCATAGTCCAGCACGCTTATGATACACAGTACCACAAACAGAGAATTCAGATACTTCCCCTAAAATCACTTCTTTTTAACTCCTGGGGGGGGGGAGATGCTGGGACTGAACACATTGCAGAGAAGAGCCTCGAAGGGCCCCCCATTTTTTCTACTTGAGATGCTTTTGTGGCAGAACAGATATCCTCCCCTCTGTAGAAACCCCTAAGATGAGCATGCATCCTTTACTTTATTATATACCTATCTATATCTACATCTATCTATCTATCTATCTATCTATCTATCTATCTATCTATCTACCTATCTATCTATCTATCTATCTATCTATCTATCTATCTATCTATGCAAAGTATCCGGTGCTCAAGTTTTGCAAAGAAAAATCTTCAGTAGAAAAGCATCAAAACATTTCAAGCGTGAAATTATTCTAGGCCAAATGCTGCGGTGGATGAACAGCGGCCAATGTTTTATGATGATATATTCTTGCGCGGTACAAAATAAAAAAAGACCAAGAACAAAGTGAATCAGGACAACTGGGGGTGCCTCTCGCCTCCTGCTCCCCAAGGTCAAGATCACTGGTCCCCCCTTGAGTAAAAGCTGCAGAGGGCGCCCGGAGCGCGCAGCCTGCGACAAGGTCCCGCCGGCGGCCTTACCTGGTGACTGCGGTACCACGCGCGCGACAGGGACCCGTTGGCGGCCGCCGGACCCCCGTACGTGAAATTGCGGGCGAGGTCGTCCAGGGCGGCCGCCACGGGGTCCCCGGGCTCTCCGGGCACCCGGGCCGCCATCAGCCCCGCGAGGAGCCGCGCTTCCGGCTGCGTTGACACCTGGCCCCGCCCCGGACCCGCCCACCGCGCACCTGCCCGAGCACCCGGCCCGCCTCTCGCCCTGCGCCGCCCCGCCCCGGACCCGCCCACCGCTCACATGCCCCGCCCACCGCGCGTTTGCCCCGCCCATCGCGCACCTGCGCCGCCGGCCTCTATCTCCTCCCCAAGCACCCAGGTGCCTGCCTGCCTTTGCCCCAGCCTTGCAAGCGCTGCTCCCAGCCCGAGCCCCAGTGCACCCGCTGCAGGCCACCTCCCCGCGCCCCACCGAGGTGCCTTGGAGCCTGGCTGCCTACTTGTGTGTGGAAGGAACTGGAGGAAAGGCAGCGACTAGATCTCCCTTCCGTGCAGTCTGGCCTGGCAGTTTGTTCCCAGGTTTACCCTGAGCAGTGCATGTCCCTATGTGGGGACACAGGGGAGACTCTGGGCCTTCTCCCTGTGATTCTCCGCAATGCAATGCTCCGGGCAGGGCTTAGAGATGCTGAGCAGAAGCAGCTGCCCTGGGGTTCCGCCTGGGCCACAGCTGGAGGTAGGGCCCAGGCGGTTTTAGAGATTGAAGTCTTAGAAGGGGCGTAGGTGCTTGTGGACGTCTTAGAAGTGGTTAAAATGGTTGAACTCCTATAAGCTGCTGAAGTCTTTGGGCTTCTGAAACCTGAACTCTCTCCCTGGCCATCCCCCATTTGTTAAAACTGTGTCTGGGAAAGTCACACAGGCGGGGGAATGGGAGAGAACTTGGAAGCCCAGACTCCCTCCTGGGCCCAAGCCTCCCAAGTGCCCTGAGTCTCTATTTCTGGAATGCAGGAAGGACTCCCCAGTGGGTTCTGCGAGAGCTACGGGTGTCAGAAGATCTTTTGCTTCCTTTTGGGCTTCCCGTGGTGTTCCCTGCTGCTCCCAGGCGTCCTGCATGCAGAGCACTGCACTCCATTCCAGAGCCCCTGATTCTGGCGGTCTGAATGGGCTCCAATTAGCAGCCCTGGGTTCTGACTTGTATTCAAACTACACGCCCCACAAAGCTCCCCCAAAAGGCTCTGTAAGTGTCACTCTCATTTTGGCAATTCCATGTGGTCACCGAAGTGCCGGAAATTGGGAATCTTTCATTTATGAAATACTGAGGTTTTCTTTTTGTTTAGTTTCGGTTGTTGGCAATGCTCAGGTTACTCCTGGCTCTGTGCTCAGGAATCACTCCTGGCAGTGCTTGGGGACTATATGGGATGCTGGGGAACTAATCTGGGTTGATTGTGTGCAAGACAAGCACCCTTCCTGCTGTATATCGTTTGGTTTCTTCTTTTCTTTTCTTTTATGATGTGCTGGGGGACCTTCCAGAAAAATAATTTTTGGGGAGAGGTTAACAGGGCCTAAAGAGGACATTTTCACAGAGTTTCGTAAGGGATATTTCAGAATGAGGAATCAAGTATCCTTTGAGTAGAGAAAATGATAAGGTACCTCAGAAATTGTATACTTTCTAGGTTGAACTCCCAAAATGCTCAAGAACAGTTAGTGCCTACTATTCTCAATTTTAAGAGGTTCATTTATTTCAATAAATACATATCTGAAGGGGGGAAATAGCATCTCCTTTATATATCTGCTGTCACATCATTTGTGTTGGTGGCTTTATTCACATTCATTTCCACTGAGATGCTATAGAGAGAAACAGACTATCCCATGCAAAGTGACTCAAACAGGTATTTAATTCCCCCAGAATGATGGGGGCTCTATGTTGTGTTGTGCTCTCTTCCCTGCCCTGTCTTCTCTGCCATCCTGTGGGATGTTCTCTGTCCCTATACATGGTGGCATCTCTGGGCATTATGTGTTTTTTTTTGTCCCCCAATTCACAATACAGATCAGGCAAAGGGCCTGGGTTGAGGTGTAGATGGGGTGCATTTACTGTACCTCCTCTTTCTATACAGTCAGTGTAAAGAACACAGCCTGTGGTAAGAATTGGGAGGCCTTATCTTTGGACATTATGTGTTAACCTGAGGAATCTAAGAAAGCTGGGTCTGACTTTTGTTTGTTTGTTCTGGGGCTACACATAGGGGTGCATGGTGTCACCTCTGGCTCTGAGCTCAGAAACCACTCCTGGCAGGCTGGGGGACCACATGAGATGCTGAGGGTTGAATCTGGGTCTGCCACGTGCAAGGCCAATTCCCTCCTCACTGTGCTATCACTCTGGCCCAGGACATTACTTCTTCTGCACCGTTTACTGTGGAGAACATTTCCAAGAACCTCGCAAGCAGCCTTCCCACTGCCTTCACTCCATTAGCCAGGATGGAGCAAGATGCCCATGTTCTACTTGCAAGGGAGCCTGGGAAAGTAATTCTTGGGCATTTGCAGCCTTCAGAAAGGGTCACTGAGATCTACCAACAAGAAGGATCCTAGAAAGTGGTGGGGTGGAAGCACCTGAAAAGCCTGGTCCCAGACCAGTTTAGCATATTCCATAGCAGCATGACTCTAGAGCCCCACAAGCAAAGGCGAGCTGTGCTGTTTTCCTCTTTAGAATGTCTCACCCTTGGGCCCGGAGAGATAGCACAGCGGCATCTGCCTTGCAAGCAGCCGATCCAGGACCAAAGGTGGTTGGTTCGAATCTCGGTGTCCCATAGGGTCCCCCATGCCTGCCAGGAGCTATTTCTGAGCAGACAGCCAGGAGTGAACCCTGAGCACCGCCGGGTGTGGTCCAAAAACCGATAAAAAAAAAAAAAAAAAAAAAAAAGAATGTCTCACCCTTGGGGCCAGAGCGATAGCTCAGTGGTAGGGCATTTGCCTTGCATGAGGCTGACCCAAGATGGACCTCGGTTTGATCCCTAGCGTCCCATATGGTTCCCCAAGCCAGGAGCGATTTCTGAGCATGTAGCCAGGAGTATCTCCTGAGCATCACCAGGTGTGACCCAAAAACAAAACAAAACAAAAAGTCTCGCCCTCGACACAATGAAGTTCCTACTTTTTTTGTTTGTTTGTTTGTTTGTTTGTTTTGGTTTTTGGGCCACACCTGGCCGTGCTCTGGTTACTCCTGGCTATCTGCACAGAAATAGCTCCTGGCAGGCACGGGGGACCCTATGGGACACCGGGATTCGAACCAACCACCTTAGGTCCTGAATCGGCTGTGCTATCTCTCCGGGCCTCCCCCCCCTTTTTATTTATTTATTTATTTATTTATTTATTTATTTATTTATTTATTTATTTATTTATTTATTGCCAGCTGAAACTATCCTCTTAGCCTTTTGCATTGCTCCCTGCTGCTAACTCCCACCGAGTCTTTGAAGGAAGGAGCATTTTCCCACCTGCTTTGCAATAGTTTCCAAGCCTCTGATCTGGGGGAAGGAGGCAGTTGGTGCGAACCTGGCACTAGTGGAGGTTGGCATGTGACAAGGCAGTGATCTGGTTTCCAGGATGTCACCACCGATGTCATCCTGGCTGGGGTGGCTGTCCTAGCACGTGGGCGTGGCAGAGACAAAGCCTTCGGGGACTGACGCACACGGTTTGCAAGGGGGCGGCAGCAATGCTATTTTGAGCACAGCAGTGTAGGTGGCTGCATACGGCGCAGGGCTCTGAGTAGCCTGGATCTCCATAGAGGTTCTTTAGGGCATGTCCTGATGGCTTTCCAGGACACTGGGTGACTCTGACAGCCCTCCTGTGCCTAGAGCTGCATTGCTAGCTGAAGATCAGCTTTTCTCAAGGGAGTTCAAAAAAGTCTGGCATTTGGAGCTGGGTTCTACCAGGAACCTGGAGACAAGGGGACTTGGAGCCTGCCTGTCTTGGGGTCATGGGCTGTTAGTATGTCTCTGCTATGCTCGATCGCTGGTTGACCCAGATTGAGTGGCTCTATCTCTCTGTGCAGGACATTCCTTCGTCACCTGTGAAAGGGCAATGAATCAAGAAACAGAAACTGCTTCTTACCATTTCTGACCTGCAATCAGAGGGATTTCTAAAATACAAACCACAGATGAAGGCATTAATCCATGCAAGATCAATGAAGTCAGGCTCATCCTGAGACCACTAAGCATGGAAAGAGAAGCTACAGACAAGTCATTTGCTTGCCGCTTGTAGGATGGACACAGACAACCCAACTGGTACATGTTTAAACATGGATACAGGCATTTGGCATAAGAGGAAATATAAGTGGCTAATCTGTGCAAATATTTCCAGCTTATCAATAATCAGAAAATGTAAATCTCAAGAATCAATTTATACCTGGTTGAATAAAAACAAGTTTTTTAAAAATTACACTTGAGGCCCAGAGTAATAGCATGTAGGGTATTTCCCTTGCATGCAGCTGGCCCAGGTTTGATCCCTGGCATCCCATATGGTCCCCTGAGCCCACTCAGTAATTCCTGAGCACAGAGCCAGAAGTCAGCCCTGAACACAGCTGGGTGGGGCTCAGAACCAAAATGTAAATTATACTTGACTGTTTTGTGTGTGTGTGTGTATGAACAAAAATGTTGGGGTTACACTTGGAGGTGCTCAGGCATACTCCTGGCACTGTGATCAGGGATTATTCTTCAAGGAAGCCTTGGGACCAGGTTGACTGAGTGCAAGGCAAACACCCTACCTGCTTTCTTTTTAATTTAAAGTTTTTTAGTGCACAAAACGAATATCCCAGGAACAGAACAGTTACTGACTCATTAAGGATGAAGCATTGTATAAAAGAGGCTCTTCTCCACTTAGGAAATATGTACATAATTATTAAGACATGCAAGGAGTTAAACACTGTAGGTTTAAATGCAAATTCTAAAGTTGTGCACAACATTCATGTATGATGGGGCCGGGCGGTGGCGCAAGAGGTAAGGTGCCTGCCTTGCCTGCGCTAGCCTTGTACGGACCACAGTTCGATCCCCCGGCGTCCCATATGGTCCCCCAAGCCAGGAGCAACTTCTGAGCGCATAGCCAGGAGTAACCCCTGAGCGTAACCAGGTGTGGCCCAAAACCAAAAAAAAAAAAAAAAAAACCAAAAAAAAACAAAAAAACATTCATGTATGGCATATTATTTCATGGCAGAAATATATTCATAAGGATGTATATGACATTTACACTCACAGGAAGGATGCTGTTGGCTCAAATATTAAATAAAAAATGTGTAAGAGAGGGGCCGGGCTGTGGCGCTAGAGGTAAGGTGCCTGCCTTGCCTGCGCTAGCCTTGGACGGACCGCGGTTCGATCCCCCGGCATCCCATATGGTCCCCCAAGCCAGGAGCGACTTCTGAGCACATAGCCAGGAGTCCCTGAGTGTCACCAGGTGTGGCCCAAAAACAAAAACAAAACAAAACAAAAAAAAATGTGTAAGAGGTAGTTTTGTCAATGCAAGGTGATTAAAAAAAAAAAAACTACCTTGCTTTGGTTATTTCCTCAAAAACTGCAACCATGTCTTATTCTAGTTTTATGGATCAGTCAAGAAAATAAAGATGCCCTAGAAGAAGCTAATTTGTAGCACTCTGAGAACCAATTTCCCCAAATGGACAAGGGTGTTTTTAAAAACAACTACTTGAAAATCCCTGGGAAGTCTCCATAGGATTCCCTTTTTGTCTAGAATTCAGTGGTCCTCAAACTTTTTAAACAGGGGGCCAGTTCACTGTCCCTCAGACCATTGGAGGGTCTGACTATAGTAAAAACAAAACTTATGAACGAATTCTTATGCACACTGCATATATCTTATTTTGCAATGAAGAAACAAAACAGATACAAATACAATATGTGGCCCGCGGGCCATAGTTTGAGGACCACTGGTAGATTATTAAAGAGATTTTGGCTCAATGGATACCTATTAAAATTTGAACTTAGGGGCCGGAGAGATAGCATGGAGGTAAGGCGTTTGCCTTTCATGCAGGAGGTCATCGGTTCGAATCCCGGCGCCCCATATGGTCCCCCGTCCCTGCCAGGAGCAATTTCTGAGCCTGGAGCCAGGAATAACCCCTGAGCACTGCCGGGTGTGACCCAAAAACCAAAAAAAAAAAAAAAAATTTGAACTTAAATTGTAGGAATGAATCCATTTTCTCAAATCTATGTGTGTCAGATGGGGTTAATTTCTACAATAACCCAAGAACAGTGACAGCTGTCCTGTTATTACAAGTCATGGACTGCTTTAAGTTGTATATATACCTACACAGACACACACACATATATAACATATGCATATATATATACATATATATATATATATCTGAAAGGGTTTGAAAGAGTCTTAGTGTGTGAAATTGCATAATGAATATTCCAAGTGATTGTATATAATTTCTCATATTTCACAAAGTCACCATATCTCTACTCAAAGGAAGGTTCTGACAGTTTATTGCTGCATGCTGCTTTATTGGTAGACATGGAAGGGAAGGTCTATCAAATCTCCTGTTCCTTGAACAAAATTATTATTTACATACAAACATATGTTTGACATGCTGCAACAAATGCCACTGTCTGAGTGGCTTAAAATGCCAGAAGAGGGAGGTCACAGTGTAGCCAGGGACAGACTGGGCTCAGGGTTGCCCTCTGACCTGAACCTGGAATCACTCAGCGCCTCTGATGACGGCCTCTCCCGGGCATGAGGATTCTATCTCCCAGCAGCTCTGCTCATACCACCAATCCCCTACCCGCTTTGAGGGATGAGGATTTAGATATAAGGATCTGGGGGTTCACCAACCTTTGAACCAGAGTGCATACAAATGTCAGAAACATTCATTGATACTATTGACATTGGAAATGCCAATGAAACTAGCATCTGTGATAAAGATGATGATGCATGCCTGAATTTTACTCTTAAATATACTCATCCGGATGGCATGGAATTAGGGAGAGTGTACAGTGGGTAGGATGCTTGTCTTGTATGCAGCAGCCCTTGGCTTATCCTTGGCATTACATAGGCCCATTGAGTCCCACCAAGAGTGATTTCTAAGAGGAGATCCAAGAGTGCTCACAACCTGATCACTACTGGGTGTGGCCCCCAACAATGTCTCACTCCCCAAAGGGGATACAGCCTGCATGTTGCTCCATCCTCTCTTCTCTCAGGGGCAGGGCTACCATCCTATTGCCCAGTCAAGCTATCTCCCCCAGAGGCATCAGCCCAGTGACGTTGGGCTTGACCACATGATTTGTTTTGAAAATGTAGACAGCAGGAATATGACATCCAGGTCTAGACCTTATGTGGGATCCCTTGAAAAGAATTGGACCCCAAGTTGCCATGGATCCAGAGAATAAAGCTGGCCTGGGCAGACCAATGGGAGGGTGCTGTTGGGTGGAGCTGGGGGATGAGAAGCTTCCAGAACAGGAGAGAACATGCCCACTGTCCAGGAGGGACAAATAGCCAGCCAAGAGTCCTAAACATCTTTTGATCTTGGCAAATTGAAGAGGACATGGGCCATCTTGGCAAGCCTGGGATAAGCAGGTTCTACATTTTGGATTTAACTTGGGGACTTCAGCTCTGTCCCTGGGTTGCCATCTATCCTTCTGGATGTTTCCATAGGCCTTTCCAGGTGGAGCCAAAAACACCCTTGCTCTGACACTCATCAACCTTTAGCAAATACCCAAACAAGTTCTGCAGCTTCCTCTGGGTCCCTTATGTTGTCATCAGCAGAATTCCTGGGACACACCCCAGCTAAGACATTGTTCTTCCTCTGAGTTTCATGCCCTGCCCCAAGCTGGCACTAAACCTATATAAATATGTACTTTTTTTTTTAACTTAATAGCTGAAGACTTTTGGTTCAAGCACTGCCTGGTTTTCCTGGAAGAAAATTTATCACTCTTTTTTTTTTTCTATAATAGCTTTAAATATTCGCCAAGAACTACTTCAACTCCAAGCGGTATAATTTGTATTCCTTTGAGATTTCTTTTGGGAACAAAGAAGCAGTTTTAAAAATCAAAGCAGATTATGAAGGAGGAGGACAGTCATATTTTTTGCATCCCAAAGAAGCTCTGAGTAATTTTTATTGGTGGGGGAAAAGCAATTCTTAATCTTAAAAATGTTTTTACCATCTACCATATTTTAAAAAATCCATCAGTCATTCTCTTGAAATCACAGGTTTTATTAGCTTCCTGAAGGGTCCATAAAAAGTACTTTTTGGGGCAGGGTTTCTAAACATATCCTTTCTATTCCTTTAGAGTCCCTGCTTGTTCATCCCATCTGTCACCTGCCTGTTTGCTAACTGGAGAAAAATGTCCAAAGCTGCTTGAACTTGCCTTTGATTCCCTGAGTATCTTACTTCGTATTGGCCCAGTCAGTCATCACAGCCACACCTTAAAGACCAGGCAGGAAAAATGCAAAACACAAGAAGCAGACTAAAGTTTGTATCTCAGGGGTACACGAGAAATGATTATTTACCCCAGTTGCATTTTGTCAGCAAAATGTCCACTGGCTGAAAATTTCCTTCAGTCAGTCAGTCAGTCAGTCATCTTTAGCATGATTCTAGGCTATGCAGCATGAAACTCCTGGGTAGAGGCCTGGGGACCATATTTTCTACAAGTGAAAGTCAAGAAGATGAAGTGATGATGGCTCAGAATATTTGCAATAGGCCTATCCTAGAGAGCTGGGTGATATGGTGAGTTCAGGAAATGTTGGGAAAACTGCCCCAACATTTGAGGTACCCATTTTCACTGAAAGTCCAAGTCTAACACACCCATTTACTTCACTAATAAACAGCAAGCCTCTATGAGAGGAGGCACATTGTTAGCCAGAAAGATGACAGAGATATTGAGGAAGGAATAAAGAACTGATGTAAATACTTTCCAGACGAGGTAAGCCCCATGAAGCTAATTTTATGTGGCATCTTGGCTAGGCTGTGATGCAGGCTGGGCAGTGGCATGGGCAAGCCTGTGATGTTGGATGGGCTGTGGTGCTGGTTGGGCTGCGGTGAAGATTAGGCTGTGGTATTGGCTGGACCATGATGTTGGTTGGGCTGTGGTGTTGATTAGGCCAAGATGTTAGCTGCACTGTTGTATAGGTTAGGCTCTGGTGTTGACTGGACTGCAGTGTATGTTAGGCTTCAGAGTTGGTTAGGTGTGGTATTGAGTAGACCAAGGTGTTAGCTGCATGGTGGTGTAGGTTGGGCCCTGGTGCTTACTGGGCTGTGGTGTTGACTGGGTTGTGGTGTTTGTTAGCTTCAGTGTTGGTATTGGCTAAGCTGAGGTGCTCAATTGTGTTGAAGTTCCATGAGGGTAACTCTTAGATGTGATAACATTTATTCAATGGATTATAGAAAAGAGATGGTAATCAGGCCTAAGTAAAACAATGAGGCTCCTCTCAAGAGGAGGGGGCATTATGTCCAAGATCCAGACTGCAATAGCGACTCCTGCTACTGAGCGGAGGATCTCTGGATGCTACTTACCACATGTTACCCCACCTCCCATTCTTCCTGTGTAACCTTACCTACAAGAAAGACCTGCCCATTTCTGGGTAGGGTCTTTAGTAGGTAACAAAAAAGTTTGGCCTCAGGGGCTGAGGGGGATTTTGCATGGATGGAGGATGGAGAAGGAAGCAAGAGGAGAGATGGCTGAAAGACAAGTTAGAATGCAGGGTTGAATATGGATCCAGCATAAATGGTTATGATATGGGCCACACATGTTGGCCAGACCTGAATAAAGATGATATACTGTGAGGATTGCTTGTGAGTTTTCTACCTGCTGCTACCTGAAATTTCAGACCACTGGCTGCAGGGGGTTGGAAACATGTGGCCTGGGCTGGAGGAGAAAGGCTTCTCTTCCCTCCATCAACATACACCACCATCCAAGCCCACCCAAAGGGCTTTACTCCTACACCACACAAACCTTTGCAGGCTCAGTTTGGAAGCTGGAGTTTCCCATCTCCTCCTATATATACATTCACACACACACTCCCCCTCATACACACAACCCAACACATTCATGCTTTCACACACTCATACGCACACTCTCACACACACTCTAACATATCCACTTACACATATAAACACACTTCACCCTCACTTTTATATGCATTCTCTCTCACACACACACCCATTCACACATTCACTCATCTTCACATTCTCACATTCATTCACACACACAATCCCACATTTTCACACATTGCACATGCCCGTGCTCACACACACACACTTCACATACTATTTATTCACACATTTTCATACACCAGCAGGAATGCATGTATGTGTGTGTTCATCCCACTGGCTCTGTTTCTTTTTAGTGCCTCTCAGAAATTGCTGCTTCTGCCTCACTTTTAACATAATGAAGCATTTGAAGCCCTCATGGTAAGGCTTTTCCTGTAGATGCTACCTTCCTTCAGCATATCTATGGCACATTCCTATACCAGGTCCTGCTCTTCCAGGCCAGACTTGCTATGGGACAGACCCTGTGAGATCTAGTGGTGTGATCAGACAGAACAAAGTGGTCAGATTTCCAGTGGAGAGAATAAAGAGGACATGTGAAGAACGGAGGAAAAGCAGAATGTTGTTGGTAGGGACAGAATCTAGACCCCAGAAAATTGTCCTGCCTCTGGATGAGGGCCTTCGAAGGAAAGTACTGTGGGATCTTTCTCAGGGAGCACCTTTCCAATGGGAAAGGTTCCAGGCAGTTGAGACACAGTCAGAATAGCTTGGGAGATTAAAAAAAAAAAAGAGCCAAGAATGATATTTAAGACATAGGACTATTGACTGGGGAGGTGGTTCAATGAGATTGAGTGCATGTCTAATATACACAGAGCTCTGGGTTCAACCCCTGAAACTTCAGGGGTCCACAACGCACTGCTGTATAGAGCCTTGGAAGTGTCCAGACTGTTGGGAAGCCAATATTCCATAGATATTTAGTACAGGGAGAAAGGAACTTGCCTCTCAAACAGCCAAACACTATTTTATCCCTAGTACTGCTAGAGATCACTCTGAGCACAGAGGCAGGAGTGAGTTAAGGGCTAAGACTCTTATAAAGCTGTTCCAATGGAAAATGACAGAGGTGAATCCATTCTCGAAGGAAGTATGGGTGATTTGTAGCAAAAAGATTCCAAAGGGAACCAACCAAATAGTTGGGTTCTATATCAGACTGAATCACATAATCCCTCTTCACTGAAGGGGCGATAAAAATCATGTGGGAAAAGAAAATCTTATGAAGAATCAGACATAATTAGGTTGTTAGCTCAGATATTATTTTTGCCTTGCTTCTCAGGGATGCTCTGTGGATTAATTAGTTAATGTTTTTAAAATAAGCTCCAAGTGTCATGTACCACTGGCATAGGATTTGATTTTCAGTGGGATAAATGCAATTAAGTCATGCTGGCTTCCTAATTTTGTGGCGGGTCTGAGTGTTCTGGTGGCATGGTGTGGGGTATACAAGTTCTGGTCCTGGGGTTCCATAAGCAGCAAGCACTTCCTACTGTGAATGACATGCATCTCAGGTGAGATGAGGCATTTCATGCTTCTGATAAAAATAGCGGCTTCCTCTGATAAATGATGGTCATGTTTGTACCCAAAACACAGTGTGAAAGTATAGTCATTAAAAGTAAATACTTCAAAGTTAAGGTCAGCAGGAGAGAAAACATTATCTGAGCCCATGTTCTCTTTGCCTGTAGAGGAGAGATATAGTGCAGACTATTCAGAGAAGCCACTATTTTGATTGGAAAACATGAGTTTATAAGACTGTATAAACTGTATAGCTTCACAGCGAGAGAGAGAGAAGAGAAAAAGAAAGAAAGAAGGAAAAAGAAAGGAAGGAAGGTGGGAAGAAAAGTAGGGTAGAAGAAAGAAAGAAAGAAAGAAAGAAAGAAAGAAAGAAAGAAAGAAAGAAAGAAAGAAAGAAAGAAAGAAAGAAAGAAAGAAAGAAAGAAAAGAAAGAAAAAGAAGAAAGAGGAGGAAAGAAAAGAAAGAAAGAAAGAAAGAGAGAAAGAAAAGAAAGAGAGAAAGAGAAGAGAAAAGAGAGAAAGAAAGAGAAAGAGAGAAAGAAAGAAAGAGAAAGAAAGAAAGAAAGAGAAAGAAAGAGAAGAAGAAAGAGAAGAGAAAGAGAAAGAAAATAAAAGAAAGAAAAGAAATATAAAGAAAGAAAGCAAGAAAGAAAGAAAGAAAGAGAAAGAAAGAAAGAAAGAAAAAGAAAGAAAGAAAGAAAAGAAAGAGAAAGAAAGAAAGAAAGAAAGAAAAGAAAGAAAGAAAGAAAAGAAAGAAAGAAGAAAGAAAGAAAGAAAGAGAGAGAGAGGGAGGGAGGGAAGGAGGGAAGAGGAAGACAGAAAGAAAAGACAAAGGGATAAAAGGAAGGGAGAAACAAGGAAAGAATGTAAAAGGTATTCACTCCTATTTTGAGATTAGGTGGTCTTTGAGAGACGAATCAATCAAGATTTAGAACTTTCAACTATTGTTTGTTTATGTTGGTCAAAGGTGGTAGTTGTTGTTGTTGTTGTTGTTGTTGTATTTTTGTCTCTGAAGACCCAACGGAGGGGTGGTGATCCCACATTAGAATAGCAAAAGTCACTGAGTTTGCCAAACTCAATGGAATGACTGAACTAACAGCAGACTAGTTTTACCAAGTAAATAATCCTTGATATTCACTTGATCTGTGAATGACTATTATAAAAATTTTAAATGACCCTTGGCAGAAGAAAAAAAAAAGGTTCCCTGTTCCTATCATTGAGCTTTTGATTAAATGTGTTATCACTGTTTATGTTTATTGCACTTGAAATTAAAACAGAAAAAGGAGTCTATTTGTTAAAATAATAAAGCAAGAACCGCAACAAACGTGTGGCTTTATTTTCTGCTTGGTATAAATTTTTCTAATGGGAAACAGCTGCCGGTCATGTCCGAATTTGCTCTGATACATCAGTTAGGGTCAAATGAATGCAACATCTTTGGCCTTCCACCAGTATGTAACTGGAAAGAGAGGACTGTTCTGACCGCCCTCTCAGATAACAAAAAGGCTGTTCGTTCCTTTGGGGCTGATACCAAAACTTAACAAATGGTCATTGCTTTAAGTTTGGTTTTGGCCTATGCCAGGAGATTAAGAAATGGTCTCATGGCTTTCACTCCCAGGAGTAGAGCTTGCAGTTAAGAAACATGCCTGGGTCCTTCGAAAAAGTCAGATTGTCTAAATCAGCCCCAGCAGCTCCCAAAGGCCTTCTGTGAGATGTAGCAACAGTCATGTTTGCTAACTTTCCTGTTGACTCCCCGGCTGCATTCTTCCTGTAGCTCTCTGTCAAGTCGGAAACTGCTTTGTGTTTGCCCCGACTCTAGAAGATTATTATTTTTCAATAAATACTTGCAGTGATGGTTACTTGAAGTGATGGGCTCACTTGGTTCATCTTCAGAGAAGGCACAGGTCAATGCTTCTCATCTGAGAAAGCAGAGAGTTCTCCAGTAAAAATGGCCTCCTGGTGAAAGCTGTTTCTCAGCCCCCAGATGCCCTCCCTTGAGGCAGTTGGGCCTGAAGGTCTCAGTGATCTCTTTCTGAGAACTCAGATACATTCCTTGAGGCAGCTGGACCTGGACCAGACAGTAACCTGGACCTCAGTGAGTCCTGGTTCATCCTCACGATGAGAAAAATGTGTATCTGAGGGGGTTTGTTCTATACATATGCCCCTAAGATGGAACTACTTGCCTCCTTTGGGGCAACTCCCCAGTTCTTCATATTATGTTTTCTCCATCCTTGCTAGTGCTGGCTAGTGTAGGGCAAATGATCTTCTTGGCTTACCATGAATGGTTTTTATTTTGGAGACTTCTGGAAAGGATCGGGGGACCCTAATCACTGGTAAAGAAGCACTGGTAGAGAATATACGCTGGTGGGTCAGAGAGGAGAGGCTTTCTACCTCAGTAATGGGTGGGGGCATGGAAGGTTCTGGAATACAGTAGAATATTTCACTGTTCTTTTTTAGTTGGGGTCAGGAGGCATATCCTACTGCTGAAATACTGATACTCTCTAACATTTTTGTTTCATTATTTTTTTTTAATGTTGGTTCTGACCCACTAAATTGATTTCACAACTCACTAATGGGCTGGAAACCACAGTTGGCAAAAATGTGCTCTAAATAAAGACACATTCATCCTGTAATGTATAAACCCTCCCAAACTCCATTCTCTTCGGGTTGAAAACTCGGGGTCACCCATATTTTAATGGCAGCCTTTTCTGTCTTTTCATGATTGAGTTGAAAATAATTTATTTCACAGTATGCTCAAATAAGAAAATCTTGTGTTCAGGGCTGCATTATGTAACATGCATATTATTGCATGAAGTAGATTTAAGACTAATAAATCTTGATCTTATTTTCTCTGATCAAATCGCAATGCTTACTTGGAGAGAAAGCTAATTCCACCTACTCCTTTTTCTTCAGCACTGCGGGAGAAACACATTTGACACACACAACACAACCTTCCACGTGTGATTGTGTTGCACATGGGAGTCATCATTGGTCTCCTAAAAAGAGCACTTTGCTACCTCCTGAGGACCTGGACTCACATCTTATGTAGCTGTTCTGACTTCCTGGGCTGCTAATCCTTTGAGACCCAGATATAGGGCAGGATAGCCTAGGTCAAATGAAATGTCTACCAATGTTGCCTTTCTGCAAACTTTAGTGGTAAGTATTAATATTTTGGGGTTCATGGCATGATAAGGAAATAGTATCAGAAATAAAGAAATACCTTCTTAGACTGCTGCATTGTCCACATCAATCAAGGACACTCTCTCACTTCTCTCCTCGTTTTTCTCTCTAGCCTCTTTTTTTTTAATTTTTGAAAGTTTAAAAAAATATGAAGGATTAAGTGAAAAAAATTCTGCTATTTGTGATTATATGACTAGACTTTGAGTACAGTGTTGTAGTAAACCATACAATGTTAAGTATTGTATAATCTAATTTTTTTATAATTGAAATTTTTATTTAAGCACAATAATTACAAGCATGATTGTAGTTGGGTTTCAGTCATAAACAGAACACCCCCTTCACCAGTGCCACATTCCCACCACCAATGTATTTTTAATATTTTATTTAGTTATGGCGGAGGAGGTTTGAGGACCATACCCAATAGTACTCAGGGGCTATTTCTGGCTATGTGGCTCAGAAGTGATCCCTAATAGTGCTCAGGGGACCATATGTGGTGTTTGGGATTCAAACCAGGGTCAGACACATGCAAGACCAGTGCTTTAGCTCCATTCCTAAGTTCTATGTCCCTATGTCCTGATACCTGCTTTCCATCTCTGTAGGTTTCTGAAACTATCCTCCTATAATTCTTTCTTCATTGGCTGATCTTCCCACCATCCAAGTTCTCAAAAGTTCCAAGTTATCTTTATTCTGTAGTTCATTCCAAAAGACAAACCTGAGTAGCCAGCCCTTCTTTTCCATTCCCAAGGACATGCGCCTAGTCCAGAGATCCTTTGTCTCATTTCTGGATCATGACCATAACCTCCTAACTCATATTATCACTGCTTAGCCTTCAGCCCCACCCTTTCTACAATTTTCCTGGAACAAGGAAAGTAGAAAACACCAAAGCCAGTGGAACAAGGTAGGTGGGTAAACAATCTATTCTCCTGCTGCTGCTGACCTCATTCACATCTATGAATCACAGATGAAGAGAACATGCAATACAAAGTTTGGCTAACAACAACAACAACAAAACAGGAGTAAATGTTGAAAACTCAGGAAGAGGGTGAGGTGTTTTTGGAAGCAGACAGAGCAAGAGAAATAGCAAGTGTGGAGAATAGAGAAGATTCTTTTTTTTTTTTTTTAAACTTTGGGGGAGGGGTTAGGGCTACACCTGGTGATGCTCATGGGTTACTCCTGGCTCTGAGCTCAGAAATCGCTCTTGGCTTAGGGGACCATATGGGATGCCAGAGGATTGAACCATTGTCCGTCCTAGGTCAACCGAGTGCAAGGCAAACACACTACCGCTGTGCCACCGCTCCTGCCTCAAGAGAATAGAGAGGATTCTAACCCTATAGAAAAAAGATTCTAACTCATATAAAAGTTTCATTTCTTGTAGGTTGGAAATGGATTGTGTGTGACAGAAAATTTTGCACTTTTGAGCAAGGAGTTTTGGGGAGCAATACTTGAAAGATGCATGACTGGGGGTGGGAGAGAGAAAGGATCTGGAACTGGAAGCCAGCAGCACAGCTTTCTTTTTTTTCTGAGAAGAGCTCCTGGAGAACTCTGAGAAAGCCAACTCATTGGCTATATGGACCTTAGGCTCATGTGTGCATATTAGAGTTGTAGGAAAGTTGTAGGGCTCCAGCATGGCTGTGTGCTGGTTTGAAGAAATGTGAATATGACTGAGGTAAACCCTGAGTAGACAGAGAATGAGATACACTGGTGGAAGGAGAGAGACATGATTGGAGAAATGAGGATTTGGGGCCAGAGACACAGGGTAGGGTGCTTGCCTTGAATGCTGCAGAGTTCAATTTAATCTTGGCTTTGCATAGGGTCTCCTGAGCACCCCAGGAGGATCCTGGAGCTCAGAGCCAGGAATCAGCCCTGAGCACCACTGGTGTGCTTCCCCACCCCAAATGTTGATTTTATGAGGCTGGAGAAATAGCACAGGGGATGATGAGTTTGCCTTGCATGCTGCCAACCACAATTTGATCCGCACACACCATGATTCTCCAAACACCACTTAATGTGTCCTTGTAAGCTTTAAGCACTGGCTAGGGTGGCCTGGATGAACCCCCTGACCCTTGGCTTCCTGAGCCAGTTAGAAGGCCCAAAAAACAAAACAAGAAGATGATTTATCTTCTGGAGATAAGAGAAAAAAATGAAAGAGGAAAGAGAACCTTTGTGTCTCTTTTCCTTGTTTTAGAGATGAGGAGCCTGGTCGGTTTCAGAGGTTGACAAACTCTGGCCTGATGGAAGATGGAAGAAAGAAAGGGAGAAATGTGGACATTTACCTGCAAAATCTTCCTTTGTTCTTTTTATTTTTAGCAGCATTCAGCTTAGTTATAGAAATACACCCTAAAAACTTTCCACTTGATGCTCTTTCTTAAGGAAGTCACTTAGAGAGTTAAGCACTTTGGCGACCTCTCACTTTATAAACTGGATGTATGCATAGGCCACTTGTATGCCAGAAGTCAAGTCACAAGTGAAGTCACATGCAGACTTCTGAGAGAAAGATGCAACTAAAGTTAGTGGGGAAATGCATCGTCTTGTAACACTACAGAAGACACACACAGAGGCAGCTTCAGATGCAAGAGGAGGAAGTAGTTTAGGAGGACTAAGATTTTCAAGATAAAATATCAGTTTGGGAGTAAACCAACATTCTTGGGCTGTGATGCTGTTTCTTTGTGAAGGAGGGGAAAATACAGAGACAAATCACTCAGAATGTTCCAGAATGCTGTGGGCTTCAGGGACCATGTGCAGGAAGGGGATAAGCTGCTAAGGTAGGCGAGTATGAGAACTGTCTGTTCGGCATTGACATTGCCACAGAAATGGCTGCCTTGTGGTCCACCTTGTTTTGAGGGCCACTAGGGAAAATCAGCAGTCTGACTTAACAAGTGGGGGATTAGAAGCTTCTCCAAATAAAACTCAGAGAGCTCTAAATGTGTCATCATTAGGACTGGGAATTTGGGCTTAAGAGGACCAAGACAGAGACAAGAGATCGTGCCTATATTCTTAGACATTTATTTATAAGTCACTTTCCATTTGCTAAATATAAGTATAAAAATGATTTCTTAATTACAAAGTCTTGCATCATGAACTACATATTCCAAACAACGTTGTAGCACAAATAACAACTTAAAGGATCATAAGATTGAATTTCGGGTAGTAGTGGCAGTTGTTCAAATGGCCAAACTTAGCCAGCTAATGGTCTGATAATGAAATACACTCAAAAGAGTGATTCTTTCATTTATCAGAACTTGAAGGGCAGGGAGAAAGAGGCAGACAACATTCATTTATCCAGTATTAAGATTCAATAATAGGGGCTGGAGAAAAAGCATAGCAGTAAGGCATTTGCCTTGCATGCAGAAGGACCGTGGTTTGAACTCCGGCATCCTGAACCAGGAGTAGCCCCTGAGTGCTGTCAGGTGTGACCCAAAAACAAAAACAAAAAAAAAGATTCAGTGATAGAATGGAATTTTATTTTATTTTTATATCTTTTTAAAAAGAGCCTGTTTTGTGTCTGAACAGAATGCTGGGTAGGCAGCATGCTGTTAAAAAAAAATGAAGGAAAAGAAGATAATTCTAAGAAATTATTCGTTTTGAGTTGAGTCACCCAAGAGGACCAAATGGAAATGCATTAAGGAACCAGGCTGGATGCTGAAATTCACCCCATCTTTCACCATCAGCTGCAGATGGACTTGGGGTTCTGAGTTCTCTGCTTGAGCTTCAGTCTTCCCAGCCAAGAACTGGTGGGGAGGGGCCATACCCTCAAGCTCTCCATAGCCATGCATCCCACTGTGAAGGAACATGCTGAGAAGAGCCAGTAAAGGAGGAATCCAAATTTGGAGTCGACCTCACCTGGTCCATGGAAATTCTTCACCATCTGTTTGAGATTTGTGTGGCTTTGTGTGAGAAAGACTTTCTTGCAGGGTGGGTGGGACCTAGGCTGTCTCTCAATTTCTATATGGAAAAAAATTTCTATCTGCTTATGGCTTTCAACAAGCTATTGGAAAAAAAATCTGAATCCAGATTTATAAAGTATCAGCTGATGCTTGGTGAAAACAATAGGGGTATTTTGAGGGCTGCAAAGCTCTTATTTGAAGTTGTTTGAAGCTATACTCACTTTATCAGGGTCATTTTATTAATAGTAATATGAGTATATTTATTAAAAATTAGTATTTATTTAATATTTATTATTAGTTAATATTATTATTGTTTTAATACTAATTTAATAATTTGATTAAATAATTTAATAAATACTGTTTATTAAATAGTAGGATTAGTAAGTCTTTTTAAGATTGGAAGTCTCGGGCCTGGAGAGATAGCACAGCGGTGTTTGCCTTGCAAGCAGCCGATCCAGGACCTAAGGTGGTTGGTTCGAATCCCGGTGTCCCATATGGTCCCCCATGCCAGGAGCTATTTCTGAGCAGACAGCCAGGAATAATCCCTGAGCACTGCCGGGTGTGGCCCAAAACCTCCCCCCACACACACACACACAAAAAAAAAGATTGGAAATCTGATAGGCCTCTGAAAACCACTGAAAATCATTTAGCTTCAACCTACAGAGTAAGGAACCAGATCCAAAATATTTGGTGGAGGAGCCTACAATTCTTTAGTTTATTTGAATATCACCATTTAGGTGACTATAGGAGTTGATACTCAATAGATTTATGTTATTTATTTATTGTGGTTATGGGGCCACATCCAGTGATGCTTAGGCTTAACTCCTAGCTCTAGCTTTGTGTTCGGGGAACCATATGGGGTATCTGGATTCTAAACCAGTTGTATATAAGGCAAATGGCTTACCTCAACTTATTATCTTTTTAGCCTTCATCTGTTGTCACTCAGATTACAGCCATTCTAACGGGTAATATTTCGACTTGTATTTTTCTAACGGCTGATGAAACGTCTTTGCATATGCTAATCATTTTTTACCTACTCCGGTTGGAATGGGTCGCTATTCTTTTCTTACAGTATTGAGAGAGTTCTTTACATATTCTGGATCTATGTTTTCTATCAAATATATGATTAATAAATATTGGAGCCCTTCAGTGTCCCTTTCTTCTGAGTCCTCTGCAGTATGAAATATAATATTAACAAAGTCTAATTTGTCCCCTGTGCTGTTGGTATATTTTTAAAGAAATCAAGATCACAAATGGTTTTTTTCTAGTAGTTTTATTTTATTTTATTTTTTGTTTTGGAGCTATATCCTGTTGTCCTCAGGGGTTATTTCTGACTCTGCACTCAGTTGTCACTCCTGGCGGTGCTGGGTGGACCATATAAAGTTTTGGGGAGCAAATATGGGTCAGCTACATAAAAGGTAAGCCCCTTACTCACTGTACCACCTCTCTGGTGCCCAGGAATTATGCTTTTTAAAAATTAATTTTGTAACTTTATAAAGCATGACTTTGTTAATAACAAGGTATCCTGCATACAGCATTCTAACCCTCCATCCTCCGCCAACCAAAGTGCCGCTTCCCTCCACCATTCTCTCAGGGATTCCCCAGATTAGAATGACAGATAAAAAACTCTTGGTCCCTAAACTTTCTAGTGAGAACTATTTGTTCTCACAATAGAAAAATGTGCTAAACTATATTGCCTAACTCAGATTTTGGGGAATAAGCCTCCTATTTGAGCTAATTTTCTCAACATTTTTAATAGTTAATCAAGCACTCTGGGGGCTATGTTGAGAGTCTAGTACAGATCCACAGAAGCAAAATTTGGGGTCTGGACCTCTTGGGTGGGGCCCCACTTCTCATGTTGGGTCTCTGTGGTATGCTTTTTTTTTTATTTGGGGGGGGGGTTTGGGGCCACATCCGGCTATGCTCAGGGGTTACTCCTGGCTGTCTGCTCAGAAATAGCTCCTGGCAGGCATGGGGGACCACATGGGACACCGGGATTCGAACTAACCACCTTTGGTCTTGGATCGGCTGCTTGCAAGGCAAACGCTGCTGTGCTATCTCTCCGGGCCCGTCTGTGGTATGCTTTAAATCAGTGTAAGTCCAGGTCTGAGGCCTCACTGCCCAGGAAATGTTTCTGCAAATAAGATTATCCTGGGACTTGGCACTTTTGCCTCATGCTGATGACAGAGCTGAGTGGCTGTAACAGATGCCAGATGACCCACAGGCATGAAAATATTTACTCTCATATCTGTCATCAAAATTAGCCAAATATGAAAAAGGAAACAAACATTCCTAGATCTCCTTGCTTGGACACACCTGTTGTTCCAATAGTGTCCTCAAGCAAGCGGGGAGTGAAGGCCATAGCACCATCTTATAGTCTTCAAACCTTTCCAAGCATAGGAGGACCTGAGAGATAGTACAGTGGATAAGGTGTTTGTCTCACACACATCAGACCCAAGTTTCATCCCTGGTACCCAAAAGCGCAAAGCCAGGAGTAAGCTCTGACCATCTCAGATTGGGCCCCCCCCAAAAAAAGTGTATTGGAGAAGAAAAGCCCTGGGAGGAAAGAGAGGCTTTGAACAATTAGGTTTGATCATGATTTGGGGAGATTTAATGGTTTTCCAACTTGGGGCTTTAAGTGATGGCTTGAGTGAGATTTGAACATCAGGGCAAGAAAGGAAGCGTTAAATGCTGGTCGGTATTGGAAGGTGGTCAGTATTAGACAGTGGCCAATATAAGAAAGGGTTAGAAACAGATATTAGAAACAAATATTAGAGTGAATGTCTCCCAAATGTTCTTGTTCTCTGTGTGGTTGTGAAATGGGGAAAGGCTAGTGATCACGGGGCTGGGCCAGAGGCAGCACCTCACCAAACAAGGCACTGCTGTGCCTGCTGGGCCAAAGCATCTTGCAATGTGTGCAAACTGGAAGAAATTCCAGAAACAACAGAGATGTAGCAGATGCTCTGGGTGCTGCTACCTGATTCCTTCAAGGCATGGGCACTGTCTGAGGGGTCTACTCATATTGAGGGGTCTCTCCACACCCAAACCTGTATCTACAGGAAAGGACTCAATGGTATCACAGAACACTGTCAATGAGAAGAGAGGCGGCTGATTTCCATGCTGGTGTGATATGGTGTGGTATGGTGGTGGTGGTGGTGGTGGTGGTGGTGGTGTGTGTGTGTGTGTGTGTGTGTGTGTGTGTGTGTGTGAGAGAGAGAGAGAGAGAGAGAGAGAGAGAGAGAGAGAGAGAGAGAGAGAGAGGAGAGAGAGCTAGGGAAGGGAACTAGCTGGGTTCTTTACACTCTGAACACGCCATTTGCTTATTTGAAGCTCTTCTGTGACTTCTTATTCTGAAAGGATCAGAACTAGGTGGGAAGGACAGGCCATCACCAATACACCCCTGATGTGGGCGGCCCTTCCAAGACTCCTGGACTGATGGAAAGAGGAGAAGGAGAAGGAAGAGGAGGGGGAGGAAGAGGAGGAGGAGGAAAAGACCCATTTCTACAGCTCTCCAGGGTTTGGCAGAGCAGGGAGGAAGAATAACACATTTCTCACCAAGCACTCTTGTCCTGCTTGGACTTCTGAGGCAGAATCAGTTGTCATTCCTCAGGCTGGGGTCCCAGTGTGGTGGTCTCCTCATGCAACGTCATGGCTTGAGTACTAAGCAAGCATGGCTAGATGTGAAGGGGAATAGGGTGCTTCTTTTAAGTCAGCTCGGCACCCACTTTTTCCTTTTTTCTTTCTGTTCCAGGCCCAAAGGTTCCCAGCTTCCACAGATGAGGGGCTACTTTCATCTCATTAGTAAGCCACATTCTTGGGCTGCCAGTCAGAGAGCAGGGACTACACCCAAACCCCCTCTTCTGGAGGAGGCCATGCAGAAATATGACAAGTCAAGATGGGAAGCTGGTTGGCTTTTTCTGCTTCTCTACAGAGATGACTTCTTTCATGTCAGTCATCTTGGCCCCTCTGTCACAGAAAGCAAGTCTGTTTGCCTGAGAGCTGCTACCTGGAAGTCAAAGACTTGTGTGTTATTTATTATTTCAATGAGAGCCTTTCAATTAATCAACACACACTTCTTCACTTAAGAATTGAAGTAAAAGGTCTGTTTTACAGTAGACCCCGATGATCTGATACCAAATTAGTGGCAAAATGGGCATTCTGGTAAACAGAGGTCAAAGAGCAGGCCCACACTTTAATGTCAAATTTAAACCACAAGACTTGGATGAAATAGAAAGCTCATGTCAGGAGACCATCAACTAGTCCTGGAGAATAATCAAAACCAGGAGATGAGAGGAAGCAAAGTTTAAGCACGATTGTAGTTCAGACATCTTAAAAAAAAAAAAAAAAGACCACGTACAACCAACTTCATGTCACTCATTTTAAATGGAAACACACGTGGAAAGGTGGCAAGAAGCAAGACTTAGTGACTCCCAGATTCCATAACTCCATTCATGGGCTTGCGTTGGCCTTAGAACCAGTCCAGGATCTGTCTTCATTTTTCATTCTGAAAGGTGGGGTGGAAACTGTTGTTTTCCTTCTCTTAATAGACATTTCTGAGAGAGTCATGTTAGTATGGAGACAGTGGTAATGTTCTCCTAAATTTGATTAGCCTTAATTTTTGGAAAGGTCAGATGATTGAGGCATGTGAGTCTGGACAGTTTGGACCCCCTTCACTGCAGGCAGTGTTCCTCTTGGCTTCTTTGCAGGAAATTAGGAGAACCATATTTATCCTCTGTCAAAGGTAGGGTTGGAGTGATAGTACAGTAGAGAGGGGCTTCCCTTGCACTTGGACAACTCAGATTCCATTCAAGGGATCCCATATCATTCCCCTGAGTGATTCCTGAGTGCAGAGCCAGGAGTAGCACTCGAACACCACAATGTATGGCCCCAAGACAAAAGATGTTGCTTACAATGCCAGAAACAGCCACTCTTTTACAATTGCTTAGTTATTATTTTTACAATTATAAAAAATATTACTTACTTCTGTACATTATTACTGTTTCTTTACAAAAAAAGGGGGAATTGTAGCATATGAAAAAGTTTCCATAAGATGATTCTTGGAATTGTATATAAAAGTGTTTCCTTAGGATTGTTCTGTGACTTTTGCCCCACCTAACCCTTCCAGGTGGGGCGCTGTGGAGTTGGCAATAAATAGCTGGAGGGAGAGAGGAGAGGGGCCTTTTGTGAAAGCTGCTGGCTGCAGGAGGATTCTCTGGCTCTCCTTGCCCGATCTTTTAAACCCTATCATTCTTGTCTGTGTGGATTATTATTTGCTGCGGATAAATATTACCAAGGTCTTCCCCCGAAAGGGGACAAGGGGATGGGAAGTAATTTCTCATTCTGGGGACTGTTCTTGGATTCACAAATACCCAGCAAAGTTAACAGCGAAGATACATTGCAAATGGCGCCTGACCAGCTTCCACAAAATGAACAACCACTTTGAGATTCGTTTATTAAACACATCTTATTATTAAATAGGTCCAGGAGCTGGTGTAAAAGTACAGTGTGTAAGGTGCTCGCGTTGCATGTGGCTGACCTAGATTTGATCCATGGTACCTCATATTATCCTTTCAGTGTCCTCAGATGTGATCTCCAAGTCCCCCTTTACCCCCAAACCAAAAAGTTCTTATTTGGGGCCAGAGCAATAATATAGTAGGTAGGGTATTGGTCTTGCACATTGCTTATCTGGGCTCGATCCCTGGAACCCCATATGGCCCCCTGAGTACTGCCAGGAGTGATTCCTGAGTGCAGAGCCATGAGTAAGCCCTGAACATAGCCAGGTGTGCCTTCTCGCCCAAATAAATAAAACTGGGGTCCAGAATTAGCCAAGAGATCCAAACTGTCAATATTAATCTAGGATGAATAAGCCCAGAGAAAAAGAATCACACTTGTTTCTGAAGGCTTAAATGTGTACATGAGGGCTAAAGTGATAGCAGAGTAGGGGAGGCTTTGCACATAGCTAATCTGGGTTCAATCCCCAATATTCCTGAGCCTACTAGGAGTAAATTCTGAGTGCAGAACCCGGAGTAATCCTGATGCCACCAAGTGTGGCCCTAAACCCCCTCCACCCAAAAATGAGTATGTGGGGCTTGATGACAAATGTGTCAGAGCAAGGAATAGAAGAGGGAAAGCAAGGACCTCTCAAAGGAATTTTGGGAAACTCTGGAGAGTTCTAAATACTGCAAAGCAATCCTGTCAGTCATTTCCATCACGACCCTGCTGATTAATTCAGGAGTCTTTGCTTAATCAATACCACCAGATGTCAGTAGATCCTGCCTGATTCATCACGAGTTCTCACACACACACCCCTCTCCACTATTCCTGCAGGGGTGAAGAGGATGTTCTGGATAAATGAGTGGTACTCTCCAGGCCTTACACCACGTTCTCTTTCCTCCACGGCACATATGTTTGAGGAGAGGCCCTAACCAGTCAGGAAGTCGCATCCTCAGAAAGTGGGGTGCGGTCTTGAGGCACAGAGAACTGCCAGATTCTGTCATTGGAAATGGAGTTACTACTTGTCCCTCTGTCCCCAAAGTTGGATATCCTGGTGGAATTGCTTCTCAGTCCTCAGTGTTAGCAGTGCGAGAAGGGGTTTATGAGTGGAGACTGAGAAATTCATGGTCCCCAGAAACAAAAGGTCCTAGGAGAGCTCATAAAAGTACATGATTTTAGGTTATGACTAAGCAACCAGGAAGACACATCTAGGAGACTATTAAAGAAAGGGTGAATGTCCACTTTTCAACACCATTTAACATGGTTTGAAGTTGTGAGAAATATGTGGCCTCTTACTGGCACCCTGCTACATTTTCAGACAATGAAAAGGAGGTTGTCATAGCAGTTAGGGTACGTGGCTGCCTCAATTCCTAGCTGCAAGAGGAAAAATGTACATTTATTCACAGGAATCAAGGAAAAGCAAACTTTAGACTTCCTTCTTAAAATGACACTGGGCATTATGCTTGAGAAGGGCTTTGTAAAAGGAATGTTGCCTATGAGAGCAAGGCTTTCATCTTGGCCACTGGGAATAAGGGGAAGGAAAAAAACTTGACTAAGGTTCTTGAATTCTGCTCCCAGAATTCTCCATGCACCTGTTGTTGGTGAAGAGAGAACTTGGAATTGTTTGAAAACTTGTTTGGCTGTGCAATGTTTATGAAATACACTAAGAACAGGGGGCCCCAGGCCTGGCCCAGATGTACACAACTTGTAGGGCTCAGAGGAGATGATCAAAGCAAGTCAGTGGACATGTGGAGTGGAGAGTGTCTACAAGGGGACTGACCTCGTCATGTGAAACACTCACCACCGTAACTACCTTTGCTTTTGTTTTTCATTGCTTTTTTTTTTTTTTTTGGCTTTTGGGCCACACCCAGCAGTGCTCAGGGATTACTCTTGGCTGTGCTTAGAGGACTATATGTGGTGCTGGGGATAAAACCTGGGTTGGCCATATACAAGGCAAACACCCTCCCCGTTGTACTATCACTCCTGCCCCAGTAACTACTTTTGTGTTTTGTCACTAACACCAGAAGAAATAGCTACCTGGATATTGAGAGACTTTGCTATGAAAGTCATCCTTAAGCTCCCTTACTTGTCCTTGTATGTTTTCTTAAAAAATATCTTCCTTGGGGCCAGAGAGATGGCATGGAGGTAGTGCATTTGCCTTGCATGTAGAAGGACAGTGGTTCGAATCCCAGAATCCCAGGGTCCCATATGGCACCCACCCCCACCCCCCGAGCTGCCAGGAGCGATTTCTGAGTGTAGAGCCAGGAGGAACCCCTCAGTGCTGCTGGGTGTGACCCTAAAACCAATATATCTCCCCAGCAGCATGAGATGCATGATGCCCTGGATTTGATGCCTAGCTCGAAATACACACACACACACACACACACACACACACACACACACACACGAGTATACACATAGTTACTAACTAACTGAAAGGTCAGGACAGTTGGAGGACTTCAACCTTGACCATGATAGAGCCCCCAGCTTTACTACCTTCCCACTTTGCTCAGCAGAGCACAGGCACCTTGGGTAAGAGCACACTCAGGGCATATTCAGGTGAGAGTGGCCTGAAATTCTACCATAATCCGGTCCCTGGGCATTTGCATGTCATTTTTCCTCCTGGCTGTAGAGGAAACTCATTTTACTCGCTCAAACTGAGTTCTTGGAACAACTCTTCCTAGTCAGATAAGTAAATGAGTAAGTGCATTTTTTTCTTGTAAAGACAGAGAAAAGAGGCCAGAAGAAGTGTTTTCTGGGTATCATCTGATGTCTTCTTCCCCAAGCACTGTAAGGTAAGGGCTGCCTCCTCCATTGGGCAGACATCAAAACAGACTTGGTTCATATATGTGCTCCCAGAACTCCCTGTGAAACAATAGAGCCAGGCAGGAGTCAACTCCAGATCAGCTCGATAATGGAAATAGCCAATCCAAGATATTTCTTTAACAGAAAGCTCACAAGGAGGGTGAATGAAACACAGACACAAAGACCCATGATGGGGCTGGAGTGGTGGCACTTGACGTAAGGTGTCTGCTTTGCAAGTGCTAGCCTAGGACGGACCAAGTTTCAATCTCCCCATGTCCCATATGGTCCCCCAAGCCAGGAGCGATTTCTGAGCGCATAGCCAGGAGTAACCCTTGAGCGTCCAATGGATGTCCCCCCCAAAAAACAAACAAACAAACAAAAAACTCCACAAAGATCCACGATAATATACTGGATTCTGTTTGATCAGAACCAAGGCAGTAACACTCAGTTGTAGTATAACTCTAGTTCTAACCACTAGTGACTGGGAAATGTTGCTGGACTGATTCCAGACATTTATTCCAGACACAGTGATTTAGTAAATTCCAATAACTTAGTATCTTGACTAAGGTATATTATTTGTTTTTCTTTTTTTTTTTTTTTTTGTGGTTTTTGGGTCACACCCGGCAGTGCTCAGGGGTTATTCCTGGCTCCAGGCTCAGAAATTGCTCCTGGCAGGCACGGGGGACCATATGGGGCGCCGGGATTCGAACCGATGACCTCCTGCATGAAAGGCAAACGCTTTACCTCCATTCTATCTCTCCGGCCCCATATTATTTGTTTTTCTTGAAGACTATTAACCCTTCCACCTGTCTACCTTGGCAGGCCTCTAAGGGCCTAAGGGCCCAGGTATAAGGAAACAAGACAGGAGACCCATTTGAGGGAATCAGACATGCTGGAATGAGGAGATGGGCCTGGGCCACCAGCTGCTTTGAGCTCATGGATTCACTTCAACAGGGCTGAAACTCAGAAGCCATAGGTTTTCTCCTGCTACAAACACCTGATTCTCATCCTAGCTCATCTTTTGTTTACTGCCCACATCTCGATGAAAACATCACTTCCAAAACAGATGAGAGAAAGAAGGAAAAACAAGCAGATATCCCAATGATTTTTATCATCACTTTCTCTGCGGAGGTGTCTTTGGCCTGGACAAATCCTGGGTCAAAGACATGTTTTTCTCTCTTGAAACTCCTTTTGTGTTTATTTAACGCAGGTCTCCATTGGCCCCAAAGATTCTGAGTTCTTTAAACACTTCTCTGCAGAGGGAGCAACAAGAAATCAACCTTTTTACTCTCTAGAACTTTGTTTATAATTGGTGGATGGAGTTTGGTGTCTAAGTGATGGTTTCTAGTGTTCTAGAAAAGTAATAAGATCCTCACTGGTGCTTGTAAGGAGCTAGCCCTCCATGGATCATGAAGAACTGGGCCAGAGAAATTTCTGAGGACACAGGACTTGCTAAGTAAACAGGCAGCCTCCCAGCTGCCATTTTGTTCTTGGGAATGGGGATGGTGGTGGCTGTGTCAACACTGGATGTGGGAAGTGATTCGACTCCACAGGATTGCACAAGCCTTGCTCAGAGCTTTTGCTGGGGTGCCTCACAGAACTGGAACTGTCCTCTAGAGCCATGTTTGAGCACCAGGAGGGAACAGCTAGAGTCCTGTGAGAGTAACTGTAAAAACTATAACCACTTGAAGTCAGTATATGACTCAGTATGTCACTTGCTTGCGAATCACCCATAGCCCCAGCCGTGGGACTTGCTTGGATGCCTATAGTTTGGAGACCACTGTCCAATAACATGGTATGTATCCCCAATGTCCACTGTATGGGTAACCTTCATTGCAGGAACCCTGAGCAGAGTCAAATCATTCCAACTATGGCTCATCTGCTGTATGCAGTGAGAGGGGAAAATACTCCTTGGTTAATGGAAAAGTAAACCTAGATTCCAAGAAATGATCAACTAGGGAAGATTTATACTGACAATTGAGTCTCTTGTTTTTGGGTCATACCCAGCTGTGCTCAGTTCTTACTCCTGGTTCTGTGCTCAGGGATCAGTTCTGGAGGGGCCCAGGGAACCATATATAGTTCTGGTTATCCACCCCTGATTGACTATTCAAGGCAAGTGCCCTACCTGCTGTTCTAATGCTTTGGCTCTTGACAATATAGTTTTTAAAAATATGTATTCACCTAAACTAAAAAGAAATGTTAAATTACTCAATAAAGAAGCTTAAGGAGTTTGAAACCTATCAAGTCAGTTCACCTAGTTTTCTTAACCATATCATATTATTTCAAAGTAAATTGACTTTTTTTATTTTCCTTTAACTGTTCCCATATCATTAAAAATAATGATCTCTCACACATTCTCTTTTCTTACTTTTTTGGGGGAGGGGGGCACACCCAGAAATGCTCAGAGTTTACTGCTGTATTTGTGCTCAGAAATAATTCCAAGCAGGGCTCGAGGGACAGGAATTCAATCTGGGTTGACAGTATGCTAGGCAAACATCTTACTTGCTGTCTATTGCTCCAATCCCTCTTTTCTTACTTTTGTAGGCTTTCAACAAATTTTTTTGGGGGGGTCACACCCAACGATACTCAGGGATTACTCCTGGCTCTCCATTCAGAAATCATTCCAGAGTGAGTGAAGCCTGGATCAGAAGGGACTCCCTTTTGTCAACCTAAAATTAAGTTTCCATTTAAGGCTTATAAGTTTCCATGTAAGGGCTAAGTTTCTATCCCAACAATAATGAAGCACACCTTAAAGCCCTATAAACCACAATATACCACCCTAGATATCTAGCCATAGAAGGACAACACCCTAGAAACACCCTTGACAACAGCCAATCAACTTAAAGGTCAAGACTTCCTTCTTCTAGCCTTATATAACCTGGCTTGTGACCCCTGGGTGGAGTCACTTCGTGTAGGAAGTGGCCCTGATCAGTTTCTAGCTTGTTGATGATAGAATAAAAAAGATCAAATCCAAATGGATAAAAGACCTTGATATCAGTCCTGAAACCATAAGGTATATAGAACAACACATAGGTAAAACACTCCATGACATTGAGACTAAAGGCATCTTCAAGGAGGAAACAGCACTATCCAAACAAGTGGAAGCAGAGATAAACAGATGGGACTATATTAAGCTGAGAAGCTTCTGTACCTCAAAGGAAATAGTGTCTAAGATACAAAAAGCCACCCACAGTATGGGAGAAACTATTCACCCAGTACCCATCAGATAAGGAGCTAATATCAAAAATATACAAGGTGCTGACAGAACTTAAGAAGAAGAAGAAAACATATAACCCCATCAAAAAAGTGGGGAAAAGAAATGAACAAACATTTCCGCAAAGAAGAAATACAAATGGCCAAAAGACATATGAAAAAATGCTCCACATCACTAATCATCAGGGACATGCAAATCAAAACTATGATGAGGTACCATATCACACCACAGAGACTGGCACACATCACAAAGAACAAGAACAATCAGTGTTGGTGGTGATATGGAAAGAAAAGAACTCTTATTCACTGCTGGTGGGAATGCCTTCTAGTCCAGCCTTTATGGAAAACAATATGGAGATTCCTCAAAAAACTGGAAATTGAGCTCCCATATGATCCAGCTATTCCACTCCTAGGGATATACTCTAAGAACACAAAAATACAATACAAAAATCCCTTCCTCACACCTATATTCATTGCAACACTATTTACAATAGCCAGACTTATGAAACTATCGAGAGTCCCTCAACAGATGAATGGCTAAAGAAACTGTGGTACATATACACAATGAAATATTATGCAGCCTTCAGGAAAGATGAAGTCATGAAATTTTCCTATACTTGGATGTACATGGAATCTATTATGCTGAGTGAAATAAGTCAGAGGGAGAGAGTTAGACACAGAATAGTCTTATCTGTTTTAAGAAAAATTAAAGGGTTTTAAGAAAAATTAAAATTACTGTAATAAGGCCCAGAGACAATAGAGTTAAGGGCTGGAAGGACCGGCTCACAATTTGAACCTCATCACAAAGAGTGGTGAACGCTGTTAGGGAAATAACTACACTAACAACTAGGATGGCAATGTTAAAGAATGAGAGAAGTAGAATGACTGCCTTGAATACAGGCAGCGGTAGGGGAGAAGGGAGGGTATTGGTGGTGGGAATGTTGCACTGGTGAAAGTGGGTATTCTGTTTATGACTGAAACACAACTACAATCATGCTTGTAATCATAGTGCTTAAATAAAGATTTTTAAAAAAACTATGTTTTGCTTTATTTCAATTGTGTGGTCTTATCCTTTGACTCCAGACCCTAACAAGTGGTGCTCAGAAAGTCATATGGTATGACGGGGTTTGAACCTGGCCTGGGCATGTGCATAGTAAGCACCTTATTCACTGTACCTTTTCAGCCCCAGGAAGGTATTTTGCTGTGTCTTTTTTTTTTTTAATTCAAAATTTTTGCTTGTTTGGTTTTGTTTTTTGGACCATACCCAGTGAAGCTCAGGGGTTACTCCTGGCTATGTGCTCAGAAATTGCTCCTGGGTAGGGGGACCATATGGAACACCTGAGGGATCAAACCCAGGTCCGTCCTGGGTCTGCCACGTGCGAGGCAAATGCCCTACCACTGTGCCATCGCTCTGGCCCCTAAATCCAAACGTCTATCTATTTCAGCATGTGATGCTGAAATGCTCTCCTCCAAATCACCATTGTCTTAGTTTACTACCACACTGTTCATAATAGAAGAACAGAACTAAGTGTTATCATGTACTGAATCATTTTTATGGCTTGGCACGCAATTTCACAAATATCAATCCTCCCAGTGGCAACTAAGCAAATTAGGTGAGCACCAATGGGTTCTAATTAATCCGTCTGTCCATCTCCCTCCCTGCTATATTCCAAACATGCCACCACCAAGGCCCACTACAGGCTTTGGCCCATTTCCAAATACATGTGGAGGCCGGCTGCTGCAGCCAGCTCAGAGCCCTGTAGACTGATGATGGCACAGTGCTCACTTTCCACTTCACAGAGCTAGGGTGGCATCAGGATGTTTTGATGGGATTCTGTGGGAACCTGGAAGGGCTCGAGTCCCACTGGAATACAGGGCAGATGCCCCACTGCACCATCACCAACATTTCAGCCTTTCTAGCCCTCCCCCACCTCTCCTCATGACAACCAATAATGTCTTCAGACACAGCCACATTGTGTGTGTGTGTGTGTGTGTGTGTGTGTGTGTGTGTGTGTGTTAGAACCAGACTCAAGGCCACAAAACCACTGAGGCAAATGGACACCACAAAGTCTCTCTCAGAGGTTTGTTTCAATGTTTTCAACTCTAAGCCAAGAAGAAGCAGGCAGGTCTTCCCTAATAACTCCTATTTTTTTTTGTCTGAACACACAACACCCCCATTCCCCAGATCACACTTTGTCCTTCTGGGCCCCAATTGCCAGAAAAAAACCCAAAGCTGTGGGCCAGGAAATTTTGGGTGACTCAAACACCTTTAGACTCTTAAAAAAATTTTTTTTAGTATCCTTTCTATAAAGAAAAAACACCTTTTGTTCTAAAGGATGCTCTCTTTAGTTTCCAGGAAAATCAGACAGGCTAGCCTTTCCTTGGAGGCAGAATGAGCCCTGTACATGCACATATGGGCTTAGTAAATAGAGAACAGTGGATCGGTTGTGGAGTTAGTCGGTGACCAGCACTCTAAAGCACAGGGAAGTGAGCAAAGAAGCAAAGAGTGGTGAGGAAAGTAAGTCAGAATCATAAAATCCACTTGCTCGTCTCAGGAGGACCTGTCGGGTCATATTGTTGAGTGCCTTGTACAGTGAGGTTGAGTCACAGGAAGGAAGGAAAGGAGACCCCGTTTCCAAGATGGGGAGTTTTCAAATAACTTTTTAGCAGGTAATTCCAACTCCTGCGGTTCATTCTAAGGCACAGACTTAGCCTGTGCAACAGGAGCCCAGGATAAAAAAATCCACCAGTCTTGGCTAGGAGACAGATGCCTGAGTTGAGCATCAAGAGACAGACAGGAGGTGCTAGGAAGTGTGGGGTGGGAAGAGGTGCAAAAGGGACAACCCGGACAAGACAAATGGCACCATCAACCCACAGGAATGATACTGGCAAGCTGTGGGCAGACATCGTGTGTGATCTGAGGCAGCAGGCAGAGGACTGATGGAAGGGTGTCTGGAAAAATGAAAAAAGCCAGTCAGGGGAAAGATGACAGGGGCCATCTTTGGCAAGGTTTAAGCAAGAAAAGTGGTCAGTTTTGTGTCTTTCTGAGGCATGTTTCTGAAGACCAGAGGCTGGACAAATAGTGAAGGAGTGCAGTTAGGGCAGAGAAGGGAGTACTATGACAGTGAGAGCTAGAAATAATCACTCTGGACAAGAACTGAGTGCTGAAATTAGGGAAAGTGATATGCAGGATGCCCCTTTAGGAACAATATGGCAAACCAAGTATATAAAAGAAAGAGAAGAAGGAGAAGGAAGAGGAGAAGCAGTAAGAGTAAGAGGGGAGGAGAAAGAAGAGGAGGAGATCTGCCCCAGAGGTGGGCAGGGGTGAGGGAGGGAAGGAAACTGGTGAGATTGGTGGCAGGAAATGTGCATTGATGAAGGGTTGGGTGTTAGTCATTGAATGACTGAAACTCAATCATCAGCAACTTTGTAACTGTATCTCATGGCGATTCAATTAAATATTTAATTATTAAAATAATAATACATCTAAGGAGTCAAAAAAGAAGAAGCTGAAAGAGAGATAAACAGACACCCCAGGGAAGAGGACCTGACCCAGGTGCTGGAGGGAGGAAAGGTACAGAGACAAGAAAGGAACAGGAAGTCCCAGAAAGGATGGAACTACAAAATGGGCCCCCTTCCATGAGAGAGAGCCTGTAGTGGTGCACGGGTGGAAAGCTCTGAAGGCTGTGTCTGATCCTCAGGGATGTGCAAATTTATTGCCCCTCACTTGGCTACAGTGCTGGGGTTTATGTGTATTTTGAGGAAAGAAGAGAAGTAAGAAATCTTGCAGCTATGTGCCAGCAGGCCATTGTGGCTTGAACATTCGTTAGTCTCATCAAAGAAATAAAGGTTTTCTACAAATAGATGGAGCAGTTGATTTTCCCAGAGGGTGGCTTTGCTGCAAAAATAAGCAAAGGTAGACCCATGTTCAGAAGAAAGAGAGGGTAGGATTTCTTAGACTTATAAGATGGAGCTCAGGGGAGTGAAGTCATAGTCCAGAGGGTAGAGCATTTGTCTGGTACATGTTCAACCTAAGTTTTATCCCCAGAACTCCTTATGGTCACCTGAGCACTGCCAGGAGTGATCTCTGAGGACAGAGCCAGAAATAAACCCTGAACACTGCCTAATGTGTCTCCCCAAAGGTGACTAGAGAGATAGTACAGTGGGGGTAACGAGTCTGCCTTGCATGCAACTGACCTGGGTTTGATTCCTAGCAATTCTTATGGTCCTCTGAGCCTGCCAGGTATGAGAGTATGTGTGTGAGAACGCGAGTGTGTGTGAAAGAGTGTGTGAATTTGTAAGATGTGTGTGAATGTGGAAGAGTCAGAGAGAACATGTATGTGAGGATGTGTGAGTGTACGTGTGTGAGTACTTGAGAGAGTGTGAGAGAGTTTATGCGAATGTGAGAGAGTGTAAGAGTTAGAAAAAGCGTGTGTGTGAGAATGTATGAATGTATGTGGGAAAGTATAGATATGAATGTGAGAGTGTGAGAGGGAGGGAGACCATGCGTGTGACTCTATGTTTTGGGGAGGGGGATGACAGACACAACAAAGAGAGGGCAAACATCTCTGTAACCATAGAAGCGAAATACCTGGGAGCGGTCGGGGATCTGATTCTCTCCTCTCCCAGGGAGCCTTCTGTCTTTTCCTGCTAAGTTCAAAGACAGGAGTGGGAGATGCTGGGAAGTGACACACTGAGAAGTGGCAGCCAGCAGCAACAACAGAGACAAAAGCGTCCCCAAATAGAACACCACGTCAGCTGGGGTCACGGAGAGTCGGGGTGGGCAATTTGCCCTCATGCCTCAGAGCTCCTTGGGAGGCATCCCCCTCTGGCACAGAACAGTGAAGAATGCACTGCCAGAAGTTTCCATTTTGGGGGAAAGGCATTTGCTTTCTGTGTCCACAAAAATGCCTGTGTTGTGAGCTCCTGGTGTGTCTCACTTCGTATCCGAGACATCCTACCGCAGGGGGAGCTTATGCGCCTCTGCTGCTCTCCTCCACCTCTTTGTCCTGCTGGAAAATTTCACCTGGCCCTGCACAGACCCGTTCCTCACAGCCCAATTCTGGGTCAGGCAGGCAGCAGCAACTAGGCTCAGCTTGGCTCAGCAGGCAAATGAAGTGGCACTTGTGCTGTTCCGCCCTGATTCCCTGCCCCACAGTACTCAGCGTTGATGCAGGGAGGACTTTCAAGCCTTTCTGACAACTGGCAAATGACAGGCACAGACATGTCAGCCCCCACCCACCCCCCAGCATCAGCAAGAACCGGAGAGAATGAGGATGATGTCAGGGGAGGGTTGACCGGAAAGAGCTGGGCTTCCATTCTGTGACACTTATTGCCGCTCTACAAGGCTGACTCAGAGCACCAGGGGACTCCGGTTCCAAGAGAGATGGATGGTCCTCATGTGGCCTTAAAGAGCATGTGCCATCTTGCCATGGGACAATCACTCCCTCTGCTCTGAAAGGGCTTCTCCAAGCAGGACCAAAGATGACAGTGCCTGGTCATGCTAACATAATGCTGGGGGTTTCCTCTTTTCACAGACAGAACAGGGACTGGCAACCCAACCACCGTGCAGAGGACAGTCTTTTTTTTTTTGCCAAAATGGGAGCCAAATGGCAGATGGCAGTCTCAGAATGAGCCCAGAGTGACGCTGGAGTGATTCCGGAGTAAGCCTGGGCCATGCTACTACATGGATGAACCTCCTGCACTGGGTTAACCCTGTGTTTCTCCTGCCAAGTGAGCAGTCGGCTCGGAGTGATCCTGCCTGCTCTGATCAGGGTCACTGAAATACCCCCTGGGAGACGAGATGGGGCCAGTGGGATGAAGGAGAGCTGGCAAGTTCTGCCACCTGATTTTGCAGCTGCTGTTGGGCAAGGCAGGGCTGTCCTGTGGGATTAGAAGGCGCATCCCCTTCCTTTACAAGTAAGGAAGTGCCTGATGGGGGAGAGCTCACTTCTTTCAGGTCAACAAAATGGGAGGTGCAGAGTCAGGATCCAAAGCCAGCATTGCGCACCCACACCCCAACCTCCAGCCAGGGGCTTGTCTGCCCCTTTCATCGACTGAGCTCTAGCACCTCCCTCTCCATGCCCAGAGCCCAGGTTCTCTGGTTCTCCGAGGGCCCAGCTCCTTTCTACTCTCCTAATTCTCAAAGTAAGCTCTTCTTGCAACCTTACAAGGAGCCCTATTTCTGGTCCCTGTGTCCTCATTCACTCCCCTGCCTAGTGGCAAGTGTTCATGATGTCCTGGATCTCCATTTTAAAAGATAAAAGGCAGATCAAAGATCTGCCTCCATCTTCCCAGCACAGTCCAGGAAGGTATCCCCCAGCCCTGGATTTACAGAGAATCAAAGCCATGCTTCCCACTGAGGTCTCCCCAGGAACCCTGGAAGTGTTTTGTGCTGGAGATGCCACAACCCTCTAGCAGCCACACAAAACCTGCCTCTGTCTGTAGAGGAGGAAGGAGGATGTCTCAGGGCATAGCTACAAAGACTGAGAGAGAACCAGGAGACAAAGGCTGTGGTCCAGGGTGAGAAGGAGCAGCTTCGGCAAGGGGTGAATAGAAGAATCAAGGGGAGAAGGGTCCAGGTGGGTGGAGCTGGCCGGCCCTGGTGGCTGCCTTTTAGGAAAGGACCGGGCAAATGAGCACAGGGCAGAGAGAATAACAGAATCAACTTTAACCAGGATCTGGAGGGAGGAAATGGAGAAGCCCTGATCGGTGTGGAGAGAGGTTCAGAGCCTGCTAACTCCTGGATTCTGGGCTCTGTATAAGTGGAGGAGGCTCTAGGGATTAAGAACAGAGATTCTGGAAGTGGCTCATTTCACAGGGAAAGGGAAAAGGGAGAGCTGCTGAGACCAGGAGAAATCAGGGCTAGTCAAAGTCCACGTTAAGTTACCACTTGTGCATAGGAGAGGAGTCTAGGAGGCTAATTTTTTTTGCCAACAAGCAGACATGAGAGGAATCTGTCCACAAAACAAATTGAAGCTGTCACTTCAGAGTGAAGAGAAAGGCACCTTCCCTTGGGAAGAGAAGTAATTTAAGATGTGAAAAAAAGTGTCTCCAAATACGTTATCTCCCAAGCCCATCCGGGACACTGGCATCTACTCTTGAACTCAGGTCACCACATATCTGTCGTGGCCTTGAGCATTAACTCAACTCTGAAAAGTCCTTAGGGGTCACCTCATTAAGAGCTCCTTCTTGAAACCCATTAGGAACAGTTACCAGCTGCAGAAAGGTGGGTGGTGTACCCCATCAAAACGCATCTTTCTTTTTCCCTATATTTTTAAAATTAAACAAATGAGATACAGTTAGAAGTTGGTGATGGCTAAGTTTCAAATATCCAAAGTTCCAGCCCCCATCCCTTTAGCAGTGTGCACTTCCCACCACAAAAAAAAAAAAAAAAAAAAAAAAGATGTGGAAAAAAAAAACAAAAAAAACAGGTCAGAAGCAGGAAAGTTCTAAAATGAGCTTCCAGGAAAGATGTGAAAAAAGAGCAACCAGGGGCCGGAGAGGTGGTGCTAGAGGTAAGGTGTCTGCCTGCAGTTTGATCCCCCCACTCCCCACCCCACCCCAGCATCTCATATGGTCCCCCAAGCCAGGGGCAATTTCTGAGCCCTTAGCCAGGAGTAACCCCTGAGCATCAAATGGGTGTGGCCCCCTCAAAACAAAACAAAAGAGCAACCAAACACTCAAATGAAGATCCAACTGTAAGGACAAGAGGAAGTAAAATACACAAGAAAAAGTGCTATAAAAATAAAAGCGAAAGAAGAAAAGTTGAACAATCCGGGGCCAGCCAGGGCTTTGGCTCTGCCGTAGAGTGAAAACTGCTGATGTGTGAGGCCCTGAGGGTTTGACCCACAATTCCGGGCATATATACAAAAACATCAATTTGAAAAAATTAAAATAAATTAGTTAAATTAAAATGTAGTAAAGGGGGGCCGGGTAGGTGGCGCTGGAGGTAAGGTGTCTGCCTTGCAAGCGCTAGCCAAGGAAGGACCTCGGTTCGATCCCCCGGCGTCCCATATGGTCCACCCAAGCCAGGGGCGATTTCTGAGCACATAGCCAGGAGTAACCCCTGAGCGTCAAACGGGTGTGGCCCAAAAACAAAACAAAACAAAAAAATGTAGTAAAGGATGAGAGAACAAGAATACGAGGGGAAAGGGATTAAATATTGAAGAAGGTAAAGAAAATCCAAGAAATAAAGATGAAAAGTTATTGAGGATGGAAATAAGCAAGAGAAAATATGAGATAGTGACATGGGTGATTCAAGAAAACATTCCTGGGAAAGAAAACCAGAACCACCTATTGTAAATATTCATCTCTCCTCTGCTTCAGACCAGGGTAGATGGTATAATGGGATTAGCCTGATATAATTAAAACAAAGTATTGTTTATTTGTTTTTGCTTTTATTATTTGGAGGGGCTATACTCAACAGTGCTCAGGATTACTTCTGGCTCTGTGTTCAGGGATCACTTACATTGGTGCTCGAGGAACTATGTAAGAGGTCAGGGACCTGACTCACCTAACCTTCTTACTACCACTCTGGCCCCTACATTTATTCTTGAATATAAAGTTAAAACTGAGACATTCCTCCAAGCCCCCAAGTCAAATAGATGGACTATATAAATCAATGGCATCAATGGAATAATAGGAACAAGATTCTTTCTTGACTACCAAGTAAAAAAGTAAACAGGACAACAACCCCATCCCCCAACCTAACAGATAGAATATGAACCAATGACTTCAAGAACAGGGTTCCTGAACCATGTACACGATCCAGGGGAGCTCCACCTGACCTCACTCACTGAGTGTTTGCAGTCTGCAGGGATGGACAGTGGGGCCCAGGAAAGGTCTGGAAGATTCCCTAAGGCCAGAAGATGTGGTTCATGATGAGGATTAAACCACAACGTGGAGGAACCATCATGATACATCCAGGGAGACCCAACTTAACCCAGAACCATGCAGGACCTCCGCCCGGACAGAGAAGGCCAAGAAGCACTTTCTAGAACTGTGTGCTCCATGTTTAAGAAGCCAAAGAGAAATATAGGGAATATAAGAGAGCTAGGGTGACTTTGGAGAGATGAAAACATAAAAAAACCAAAACAAAACAGGATGAGACTGTGGCCTCCATGGGCAAAGACAAACCTGCTCTGAGCATGGTGTGCAGTGTCTAGATAGCGGAGTTTCCTCTGCATGTTGCAAGGAGCTCTGAGGACAATATGGCCTGAGTGGCTGCCATGCTGTTCACTCCAGAGCCAACATAGCACATGATCAAGAGCATTCATATCCTGGGAGGCTTCCCCAGAGGTGCTCAGGGGCACCAGGCACTTGAGTGCTAGAGCCAAGAGGTGTGAGTTTTCTTGGGTTCTGTGGAGCCAGGACCTATCAGGGTCATGGAGCAGAGTGAACCGCTAGGAGTAAAGGGCCAGCCAGCTCCACCATTTCTTCTTCCCTGAGTCACTGGATAAGGGGCTCTGGTGGTCTTAGTTTCACCAGCAGAATCCCAGTGATGTGACCTTGCAGTGATCCTTGATGGACAGGGCAGAAGAGTAGAAATCAGGCTCTGAAGTTTGGTCTGAGTGTGAGTGAGAATTGAGTTGGACTGGGTTCATCATCCTTTCTGGGAATATTTGAGGATAAACTTGCTGCTCAGTGCCACATGATACCCTTTTCCCGTCTCTGCTCAGGGTCCCCCATGGTCCCTCAAATCCTTCTGGGCCAGAATCTGGCAGTGAGCTCACTGAGGGAACACTGTTTTTCTTTGGACTCTCTCCTCCATGGATGGAGCTTGGCTAGGGAGACTAGTGCTCACTATTCACAGGGACTCTGCCTGGTCTGGACAGATCCAAGATCCACTTGGGAGACCGAGCCCCCCTCAAGCATCTCACTTTGCTTCCCTGTTGGTAATAGTCCTGGGAGAGAGTATTAGGGACCTGTCATTTGATCTGAAAACTGGGGGTTAGGGGGCTAGAAGGGGGCTCCCACACCCTAGCAGATCCCAAATGTGGGCATTCGATGTGATGAATTTATGAAACATAAAAGTCAAATGAATTTTTCATGAAGAAGTTATCTTCCGAAGATGCAATAATGGAAAATTCCTTTCAAGAATGGGTGTTTAGACCTCACAAAAATGCGCAGCAAATTGCATTGTGATTTATTTGTCAATGTTTTTATAGGTTAGGCGTTACTTTCTCCCCCACAGCTGGAGTCAATTTTTAATATTTAAAAGTGGAAAGAAAGCAAAACCTAAACATATCCAGAGCGGTCTGTTTTTGATTGAGTTTTTCCCAAACAGTGCTGTTTAGACCTGAACTCTGAGCCTGGTGGGTCAGCAGCCAGTTGGCACCTCTTTCCCTGCAACAGAGAATGAAAATCTCTGGGCTTGGGCCCATCACATCTGAGGTACCTCCTAAATAGTAGTGGTGGGTCTGGGGTTAGAACCACTTTCAAATGTATGAGGCCTGTCAGCCCCTTTCATCAGATGGGGAGAGAATGGGTGCTTTTTCCTTTTGTCTTTTTCCTACTTCATAGCTCCCGCTCAAGGTCCCGTGAAGGTAATTCTTAATCCAGTGGTTTTCAGTCCTCCTGGCTGGCCTAGCAGGGATCCTGCAGCCAGATGTGATAGTGATTTTCAGCTCCAAGAAAGCCTCATCTCTCTACACACTGCCTCATCCAGGAACACCCAGGGACTCATTTTCTGGTGTCTCCAGGTCTTGGCCCTGGCCTTGAACCAGTATTCTAAGGACATAGAATCTCTATCACAAAATAATCAAGACTTGGGATGAATCCCATTTAGGGATGGAGAGACAGGACAGCTGGGAAGACACTTTCACTGTGCATCGTTGATCCAGGTTTGATTCCTCCATACTACTCAGCATGATCCCCTGAGCCCCACCAGCAGTGATCTCTGAGCATAGAGCCAGGACTGAGCCTCCAGCACCATCAGGTGTGGGCACCCAAATAACAAACAATAATTAATCCTATTTCTCCATCGAATGGGGCCAGCTCTTCTACAAGAAGTGGGGTCATGTGAGAGCTGCTGCTCCTGAGAGGAGAGAGGAGAAAAGGCCCAGCATGGAGGCCCCCGCAGCTTAGGGTCTGCTGCTGTCACACTCCCATGCCCTGTTGTTGGAGCCGGTCAGGCTGGCACCAGACTTACCACCCCCCCCAACCCATGCCATATGTATGCTACCAACAAAGGGGTCCTAATACGCAACATCTGGAGGGAGAGACACAGCCTTGGCTGTGACAGGCACCACCCAGGGGTAGCATATGATGCCCTGCCCTGTGAAGGGATGTTCCTCCCCACCCTGTCTGTCTGTCTGTCTGTCTGTCTGTCTGTCTGTCTGTCTGTTATATTACAGACGCGCCACCATCAAGGCCCACAACAGGCTTTGGCCCATTTCCAAATATATGTGGGAGTCCGGCTGCTGCAGCCAGCTCAGAGCCCTGGAGACTGATGATAGCACAGTGCTCACTGCCCACTTCACAGAAGTGCCTCGGATTACCAGTGACCTCAGTCTGCTACGGGAGTGGCCAGTGCAAAAGCATTTGAGGATCAGGGTCAGCTCCTGTGGGCCTGCCCCAGGAACCCTACTCGGGATTTTCTGCAGGGACAATGGCATAGAGGGAGCATCTTCAAATAATTGCTGCCCTCTCCTAATCTCTGCCAACAGTGGGGCATGGAGGAGGGCAGTGGTCAGGACGCCCTCACCCCCAAAGGGTTGTCTCTCCTTCCTCAAAGGGCTGGCCACAGATTTGCCTTTAAGAGTGACAACCACCTCATGCTCGCCCCACGAGGCCACTTTTACACTCACTTTTGCCCCCACTTTTGCATGCAACTCCAGAAACATGCAATCCCCTCCCTTTGCCCTGGAGCTGGGGACACGGCGCCATGGAGCTGCCCACCAGCAGAGGGAGCTCCTTCCCTGGTCCAGGCAGCCGGTCCAGGGACTCCAAGGCAGTGGAACTAGGTTCCCAAGGAAAATCACCTATGGGCTAGAGAGTCAGGTGAACTCTAAGCTGAACACAAATATCCGTCGTAACAGACTTTCGGTGGGCTCCCACTTCATCCCTTGGAGGGCCAATGAAGAATGCCCAGGAACCAGTGAAACTTTCTTTTTTTTTTTTTTAAATAATATCTTTATTTAAACACCATGATTATAAACATGATTGCAGCTGGGTTTCAGCAATAAAAAGAGCACCCCCCTTCACCACCAGTGCAGCATTCTACCATGAATGCTCCCCATTCCCCTCCTCCCCCACCCCCTGCCTGTATTTGAGACAGGCATTCTACTTCTCTCATTCATTAACATTGTCGTGGTAGTTGTTAGTGTAGTTATTTCTTTAACTACATTCACCACTCTTTGTGGTGAGCTTCATATCGTGAACCAGTCTTTCCAGCCCTCTCATCTCTGGGCATTATTACAATTATATTTTCTTAAAACCCATAGATGAGTGAGACTATTCTCTGTGTGTGTCTCTCTCCCTTCCCTCACCCCGGCTTATTTCACTCAGCATAACAGTTTCCATGTCCATCCATATATAGGAAAATTTAATGACTTCATATCTCCTGATAGCTGCATAATATTCCATTGTGTATGTGTACTACAGTTTCTTTAGCCATTCATCTGTTGAAGGGCATCTTGGTTGTTTCCAGAGTCTGACTATTGTAAATAGCGCTGCAATGAATACAGGTGTGGAGAAGGTTTGTATTGCATTTTAGTGTTCCTAGGGTATATCCCTAGGAGTGGTATAATTGGATCATATGAGAGCTCAATTTCCAGTTTTTTAAGGAATCTCCATATTGTTTTTGATAAAGGCTGGACTAGATGACATTCCCACCAGCAGTGAATGAGAGTTCCTTTCTCTCCACATCCCCACCACCACTGATTATTCTTGTTTTTTTTTTTTTTTTTTTTTTTTTTTTTTTGATGTGTGCCAGTCTCTGTGGCTTGAGATGGTATCTTAATGTTGGTTTGATTTGTATCTGCCTAATGACTAGTGATGTGGAACATTTTTATGTGCCTTTTGGCCATTTGTAGTTTTTCTTTGAAAAAGTGTATGTTCATTTCTTCTCCCCATTTTTTTGATGGGACTAGATTTTTTTTTCTTGTTCAGTTCTGTCAGTACCTTGTATATATTATATATAGGCCCTTGTCTGATGGATATTGGGTGAATAGCTTCTCCCATTCTGTGGGTGACTTTTGTATCCTAGGCACTATTTCCTTTGAGGTGCAGAAGCTTCTCAGCTTAATATAGTCCCATCTGTTTATCTCTGCTTCCACTTGCTTGGAGAGTGCTGTTTCCTCCTTGAAGGTGCCTTTAGTCTCAGTGTCATGGAGTGTTTTCCCTATGTGTTGTTCTATATACCTTATGGTTTCGGGCCTGATATTAAGGTCTCTAATCTGTTTGGATTTGACTTTTGTGCATGGTGTTAGAAGGAGGTCTGAGTTTTCTTTTTTGCAAGTGGCTGACCAGTTGTCCCAACACCACTTGTTGAAGAGGCTTTCCTTGCTCCATTTTGCATTTTTTGCCCCTTTATTAAAGATTAATTGATTGTATACCTGGGGCACATTCTCTGAATACTCAAGTATATTCCACTGATCTGAGGGTCTGTATTCCAATACCATGCTGTTTTAATGACTATGCTTTGTAATACAATTTAAAATTGGGGTAAGTGATGCCCTCCATATTTCTTTTCCCAAGGGTTGCTCTAGCTATTTGTGGGTGTTTATTGTTCCAAATGAATTTCAGGAGTGTTTTATTCACTTATTTAAAGAATGTCATGGGTATCCTTAGAGGGATTTCATTAAATCTGTTTAATGCTTTGGGGAGTATTGCTATTTTAATGATGTTAATCCCCCCAATCCACAAACAGGATATGTATCTCCATTTCCTGTGTCCTCTTTTATTTTTTGAGCAGAGTTTCGTAGCTTTCTTTGTATAAATTCTTCACCTCTTTAGTTAAGTTGACTCCAAGATATTTGAGTTTGTGTGACACTAATATGAATGGGATTGTTTTTTTAATGTCCATTTCTTCTCTATTATTATTGGTGTACAAGAAAGCCATTAGTTTTTTGCTTGTTAATTTTGTAGCCTACCACTTTGCTATATAAATTTATTGCTTCTAGAAGCTTTTTGGTAGAGATTTTAGGGTTTTCTAAATATAGTATGTCATCTCCAAACATAAGAGCTTGACTTTTTCCTATGAGGAAGCCCTTGATATCGTTTTCTTGCCTATTTGCTATGGCAAAACCTTCAAGCAATATTTTGAATAGGAGTGGCAAGCGAGAGCAGCCTTGTCTTGTACCATATTTTAGAGGAAAGGCTTTTAGTTTATCTCCATTGAGAATAATATTTGCCATTGGCTTATGGTAGATGGCCTTGATTATATTGAGAAAATTTTCTTCCATTTTCATCTTTTTTTTTTTTTTTTTTGGTTTTTGGGCCACACCCGGTGGTGCTCAGGGGTTACTCCTGGCTATTTGCTCAGAAATAGCTCCTGGCAGGCACTGGGGACCATATGGGACACCAGGATTCGAACCAACCACCTTAGGCTCTGGGTTGGCTGCTTGCAAGGCAAACGCTGCTGTGCTATCTCTCCGGCCAGCTATTCTCATCTTGATGAGAGGTTTTTTTTTGTTTTGTTTTTTTGTTTTTATCAATAATGGGTGTTGGATCTTACCTACTGCTTTCTCTTCATTGATTGATATGATCATATTGGTTTTATTTTTCTTTTTTGTTGATATTGTATATTATGTTGATTGATTTACATATGTTAATCCATCCTTACATTCCAGGAATGAAACCTACATGGTCGTGGTGCATGACCTTCTTGATGAGACGCTAGATCCTATTTGCCAGAATGTTGTTGAAAATCTTTGCATATGTGCTCATATTAGCCTGTAGTTTAATTTTTTTTCTCTGTCTGGTTTTGGTAGCAGGGTGATGTTAGCCTCATAAAAACTATTTGGGAGTGACCAGTGGAGATTTCTGAGCAATACTGCCTTTCTTGTCCCAAAACAGATGTTTTAGAAAAACCTGTTTTAAAATGTTAGGCACCATGATTTACAAACTGTTTTTGATGGAGCACCAGTATTTAATGCTCCAGCATCACACCACAGCCAGACCGCCCCCTTTAGCTGTGGTAAGCTCAGTTTCATAGACCAGTACTCAGGTATTTCCTGGAAGAGGGTCCTGTGCAATTTTAGTTCCTCTTGAAAATCCCACACTCCCTATATTCTGGCTTTGTATGCCCAAGGGCACACTCCACCCTCAGGCAGCTCTCCTGAGTCCTGTCATGTGGGGGTTGCGGGGCTGGATAGTCTTGCTTTAGGTCCAGGAAGGAGATGGAGGCTGACTTGCTATTGTTTCATGCTTCAGTTAAGCTCCAAACCTCCAGGCAAGTGGCTTGGCACCAAATCGGAGTGTTTGAGGGTTAGTGGGCAAGATATTGTAAGGAAAGGGCTGGGGAGAGAAGCATTGAAGGCACTGTCTGCTGCCAGGAAATGGCAGAGCAGGGCTGCTGAACTGGACACACACACACACACACACACACACACACACACTGACCATGATGGGAATTCAGTCCAGATCCAGACACAAAGGTTGCACAGAAACAAACCAAGAGCAGTTCTTCTGGGGTCTGAGGCTCTGATTATGCCCCTTATGGCAGAAGAACAGTCAAGAGATGCTCTGGAATAAGATCCAGAGTTGTGTGTGTGTGTGTGTGTGTGTGTGTGTGTGTGTGTGTGTGTGTGTCTTGTAGCACCATGAAGAAAGACTTCCTGGGTACTGGAACCCTCAGGAAGGCCCCACCAGTTCCCTGTGGAGGAACACCCATGGGGTTCCCACCTCTGTCCCCAACTTCTCCACTGTAAACCTTTGGGATAAACACCAGGCTCACATTTGAATCCTTCTCAGTTCATCCTTCAGCTGAGTGCTCTGAGCTCAGTCCTGCAGCGGCCCCAGGGCCCACTCTAGAGCCAGATGTGCAAAGGGTGCCCAAGTTCCTTGGGGGAAAGGCTCAGACTGGACTTTGGGGTGCGTGTGAGAAGAACTCCTTCCTCGGGGTGCTGGAAAGCAGCAGAGCCACGGGTGGAGGGCCTATTCCTCACCTCGTCCAGTGAGCACAAAAACAAGCTGGGATGTGGGTGCCCAGAGGTGCTTGGGTGGTCAGTGCAGGCAGGATAGACAACAGACTGGCCAAGGCAGTGGCCACCGGGAATGGCTGCCTGGCTTGGGCTGCACCTACTGTCCTTTAAGAGGGCGCAGCTTGCAGAGGGTCACTTTGGGGGCGCCATGGCCAGGAAGGCACCTCTCTCCTTCTGCTCACCCCAATGCTTTGCAGATTCTAGAAATTTCAGTGATGAGGAGAGTGTGGCAGATACAAAGGACTGCTCGGGCAGGTCGCCCCCTTTCCCTCCTGTCCACACCCCTCTGCTCCTTCTCTGGACACCCTGGCAAACAAGGTTCACAGCCTGCATGGAAAGCAGTCTCATGTGCCAGGCGTGTGGCACCGTGTTTCTAGAAAGCTCCTGGGCCAGCTTTCTCCACCCACGTGAACGCACATTTTTAGCTGCCATCAGGGGAAGGCCCGGGTGTCCCGAATCTATATGAGCCTGTGTGTATATATATAGATGCCACCCTCCCCTCCTCCAGGCACCGTGACACCCCCACACCTCACTGCGCTGGGTACGAGCTGACTCACGCAGCTAAAACGGCCCCCGGGGAGTCCGACTTGGCAGCGCACTTTTCCCCCATGAAAAACAAAACAACTCCAACTGCTGAGTTTGCGGTGCTTTCTGCAGCGAGGGGCCCCATTAGGGACAATGCAGAGGGTGGGAATAGTGTGGATGGAGAGGGGTATGGGGTACATGGGAAGGGGCCTGTCCCTCAGAGAGGAAGTGCTCCCCCATTCCATGAAGCACCCCACTAAGGGCCAAGGATGAATGAGCAGGGGCTGGGGGCTTCAGCGTGGAATAAATTTCTGCTTCCTGAATAATCAGGTGCCTCAGTTCTTAGGATGCTTGCTGCAGCTCTGGAGGACTGGCCAGTGCCCTCTGCTCCCAGTTTAGAGAGCCTGGGGCAGGGTACATGGTGAGGAGTCTCCCATCTGTCTAAGCTGTGCTACCCCCAAGCACACACACACCTCCCCATGATTCTCCCTTGCACACACACACACACACACACACACACACACACACACACACACACACACACACACGAGGGGTGTCCCAAAGGGCCAGGCTGTGATCTGTTTCCTGGCTCCCCTCTCTGCTGAGATTTCAAGGCCCACCAGACTGCCCTGCTGGGATGAGGGACAGGGTACATCCTGGAGGTTGATCTCCTGTGCTGGCTGACATGACTGACTATATGGGGTCCCACGAGATGGAGAGATCCTGAAGACTGAGATCCTGAGGACACAGATGGTTGCCTACATCCTGAGGACCAGTGGAACTGCATGTCAGACCTACTTTTGTCTTTGAAGGCTCGCATGACAAACACAAGTTACTACCTTGGAGACTCAGCGCCCTGACAGGTATGGGTGTTCTGGACTGGAAGGAAGGAGTGAATAAGGCATGGACAGTTAGTATGTGTTGTGTATGTAAATATTTTAGGGGATTATTATGTTACTGACCCTACCCTGATCGGTGATTGTGCCCTACCCTAGGGTGTGACCTGGCATTCTGCCCCCACCCTAGGGTGGTACCTGATTCTGCTTCCACCATTGGGTGGTATCTGATCCCACCATTGGGTGGTACCTGATTCTGGGGGATAATACAAGGGTCTGTGGAAGGCGAGAGGCTTTTTGCTGGAACTGAGGCTGAGACTTTGGACTTCAGTCTTGTCCACCGAATAAAGCTAATATTTCCACAAGCCTGACTGGCTGTGAGCTGTTTACCTGCCACTTCACCTCAGAACCGCCGGCTGAACAGGGTGGCAGACGCATGCTCCGAGCTGGAGGAGAAAGGCCTCATCCTCCATCCCTCCATCAGTCAACCTCTTCAAGGGCTGACTTGCAACAAGTATGCAGCCACGCACAGAGGGACTCTCAAGGAAGTAGGTGGTTGGGGCCAGAGATGTTGTTAAGGAGCTTGCCTTGTACACAACCAACCTGGGTTCAATTCCTGGTACCCCATTTTGCCCCTCAAGCACTTCTATACCACCTCCTGGGTGTAGTCATGAGTAAGTCCTGAGCACTGGCTCAGAACTGGCTCATTTCTGGCTCCTGAAGGGATCCCAGGGTGTGTGTGTGTGTGTGTGTGTGTGTGTGTGTGTGTGTGTGTGTGTGTGTGTGTGTGTATGTGATTCTGTTTTCTCTTATGAAGTAGCCTTCCAGGTTTTCTTACAGAGTTTGACTCACTTGCAACTTGGAAATGCTCCTGTTCACCCACCAAAACCACCAATGTGGATATTCCCTTCCTTTCCATCTTACACCTTCAAGTTGTATATGAAAATCTAGTCGGGTTCCATTTTTAGATATAGCCACAAGCTACAGAAGAAGGCTCTTAGATATTGGACAAAAGATCTTGATTAAAAGAAGAGAAAGAGAGCAGGGCTGGGAAGAAGAGAGTGAGTGAGGCAGAGTGATCTCAGAGCTGCTTGTTTATAAGGGGAAAAAAAACCTTAAAAACTTGCCTGCCACCCAAAATGAATAAATGATTACTTGAGAAAAATCCTTCAGATTTTAAAAACACCAACAGCAACAACAAAATGCTGTAAGAGTTAAAAATATTCCATGTCCAGGTGCCAAGATCTGTTCCTTTTTCTTACTGTGATGAATTCCAGTCCAGGTGCAATTATTTTCAGCACATCCATGAGCCAAAAAGCAAACAGAAATTGTTCCATATTTTCAATTTGTAGCCTCCACTCCTGCATCTTCCCCTCCCAAAGCTCACTCACCCTAGTAAGAATATCCTACAGCCATGGTGCTCCATTCTCCACCATTTATTTCCTTCATTTTTACCTTAAGTTTTGTCACTAGACTTATCCTTCCCAGAATATTAGCATCTAATTAATTTTTGTTTGTTTTGAGATCCACACCCAATGGTGATCAAGACTTATTCCTACTCTGTACCTAGGAGGTGGTACAGAGGTGCTTAAGGGACAATATGAGGTGCCAGGAATTGAATCCACATTTGATGGCTTCGAGGCCAGCTCCTTACCACATCTTTGTGGATCCAACCATCTAGTTTCATGAGTGCTCCTGTGTGCTTGGCCACATGCTAACTGTCCATGCCTTAATTACTCCTTCCTCCCAGACCAGGACACCCATCCCTATCAGGAAGTCTCAAAGCTAGTAACTTGTTTTTATCATGTGATCCTTCATACAGTTCCACTGGTCCTTGGGGTGTAGACAACCCTCTGTGTAAATGTCCTAGTTTTTAGGATCTCTCCATCACATGGCTCCCCATCTCGTCACAGAATCTGACCCCTTGTCTGAGGGGCTGTGTGTGAGATGATAAAAGTGACAATAGCACTATAAGTGTTGTTCCTATAAGGAACTTCACAAACATGTGGTAGATCTGAGTAAGAAGTAGGCAGCAGGAGCTAAAGTCAAGAGAAAAATAAAAATATTTACTTACCCCAGCCCATATATCCCTGCCATAGAACCCCAGAAAGAGCTGGAGAATGAGTGAATGGGATGCCCCCCAGAAGCAAGAGGGGAGCAGCACCAGGTAAATAATGAATAGAGAAAATGCTTGATCATCTTATTTATATCTGTTTGCTCTTGGGCTGAGGGTCCTAGCTATTCTCCAGGTCTGGACTTACACAATGACTTGATTGGATAGCATCAATCAATCTGAGCCTGCGTCATGTCTCCATTACCCCAATCAATAAGGGTACCCTTTTCCTGTCTTGGAAGCCTGGTCTTTCACCATGGCTGCCTGTGGGTCCTTTAATTCCAGAGGATTACTGTCACTTGCAGTTTCCTTGCTGTCTGCTGTTCTGCTAGTTATAGCCAATGCAGAGCCACCCACACCTGTCACTTTGTTATGCTGGCTGGATTTAAGGAAGATCACAGGGTGTTTTGGTGACCTACTTCCTTGATTTACACCTGCACCACCACACACAATGGCACCTTGTTCCTGACAGCTGTGGGAATAGCCCCAGGATAGTCCTCAGAGTTGGATTAACAATCACAGGGAAGACACTGCACTTTTCTTTACTGACTATGGAAATCCTGCTGCAAATTAGGAGAGGGAAGAGGTTGAGTCCCCAAAGATACCAAAAGTAGGTGAGGAAGTCAAACATTTCCCCACAGGCCTGTGAGAGATATTACAGTCTGTCTTTTTTAGTTCATGGACAGGAATTCCTTGGGACAGGACTGATATGGAAAAGGCTGCCATCTCCTTGACCTTTTCCTTCCTGTGTCAACCCAGTTGGCCAGTGAGGGTCAATTTCCATTCTCTGTGCATTTGGGACCAACACTGTCTCCCTCAGCTGATGACTGGGAAAGAACAATTTCCAGGCTGATGACCAGTGACACTTTATTCCATGACAACAATGCTTATATGGGACAAGAGGAATTGGGATACATGAAGGGTGGCAAGTACAGGGACATACCAGAAGGATATCCAGGGAAAAGTGAGGCACCAGGGAGAAGATACGTATTCAGACCTAGGAATGTCTCAGTAACATCACAGTGGGCAATAGAAGTGACCCATTATCTCCCTTAACTGGAACTTTGTGAGGGAGGATGGATAGCCCAGAGTCAAGTCTGAGAGTGACCACTGATCACGGGGTGATGGTGCCTCTATTTGAGCTGTTCTTCCCCATATTTAAAGCAGATTTGAAACTTTCACATCAAAGTGAATCTCCAGAGCAGTTGATCTATGGGGTTTCCTGGAATAGTAGCTCAGAAAGTTTAGGAATAGTGTCATGGGGGAGGGGGGGTTCAACACCTTCCTTCCTTTTTGGTTTTAGGGTCACACCTAGCACTGTTGGAGACTACTCCAGGTTCTGAGGTTGGGGTGTTCTGGGAGAGGTACCATGGGATCAGGTGTGTCTCTTGGCCATGTTCCATGCACCGTGCAGTGCTAGGGATTGAATCCAGACCTCCACTTGTAAGGTCTGAGCTTAACCTGTTTAATTCTCTACAGACCTACACTTGCCCCTTGCCTGTCTTGACTATCTTGTTCCTTCAGAGCAGGTGGAATCATCAGCACCATAACCCCTCTTTATGGTGGAAAGGCTGAGTATAGAATAACAGAACCATAGTACAGTGGGTAGGGAGTAGTCAACCTGTGTTTACTCCTAATGTCCCAAAGGGTCTTTCAAGCCCCATCTGGAGTAATCTCTGAGTGCAGAGCCTGGGGTAATCCCAGACATCACTGGGTGTTGTCCCAAAACAAACAAACAAAATAAATAAAAAAAATAATGACAATATAAAGAAAATCTGTTGATCCTGGAGGAGAGAGGAAACCCCCATGCCTAGATGAGGTAGCACACAGGATCCTGCCCTGTGTTTGCTGCCACCTCACTCCCTACCCATGGCAATTCTATTAAGCACCTGTTATTTCCAGTGACACTACATTCAGTTTCAGGTAAAGTCCAGGGAGTGGCATCCCAGTTTGCGGTGTTCTTGAGAGTCTGTCTGGATGTGGGTGTTCCCATGATGTGTGTGAAAGGACTGTAGAGCCTGAGCAAGACATCACATGGATGGAGGAGGGAGGGCTGAGTGCTAGTCCCTGTAGCATAGGGGGAGGGGCCTTAGGATCACGCGACTCTCTGCACCTTGGTTTCCTCCTCTGTAGCAGAGAGCTGAACTGGGGCCTTGAAGGGCTCTGGCCATACTTACACTCTCTAGATCAAACTCCTTGTTAATGGAACTGAAGTACAGCAGTAGGGCATTTGCCTTGCACGAGGACAACCCTGGACGAACCCCGGTTCAATTTCCGGCATTCCATATGATCCCCCAAGCCTGCCAGGAGTGATTTCTGAGCACAGAGCTAGAAGTAACCCTTGAGCACTACTGGGTATGACTCCAAAACCAAAAAGAATAAAAAACCAAATAAACAAACAAGCTCCTTGTTAAGTTTCATGCCAAGGGGCAGGTCGGAGGCCCTGGAAACCAGGCCTCTTGATCCCCATACCTTCTCCTTCTCAACCTCAGACTATGGGCAAGATGGTGTGTCTTTGGGCACATTGCTTTGTAGGAGCTAGAGACAGGGTTTGCCTTGGAACAGGAGGCTTCAAGACCAAAGGAGGAAAGTCTGGATTGTGGATTTACAGCTGAAATGGAAGAGATGTCAGAGAGTTAAGAGTTCTAAATGCGCAGCTCCTCTTACCGCTTACACTACTCAGGCAACTAGTGAGCTGGTCTGGGCTTTCTTGCACACAGGCATCATGGGAAGAAGCTTCCATACTCCACAGTCAGAACCTATTGATAAAAGTGTGCGGTGCAGGCAGAGGTGGGTGTGGGGGGCCGTGGTGCCTGAGGGATGTGAGATGAACATTTTAAAGAAGGTAAAACCCCTTAGGCTGAGAACCTCAGAACTTGCTTCAGTGCAGACAGTCCTGGAGGAAGGGGGCATCCAGAACAGAACCAAAGATGCATCCCAGACATGTCTTTTGAGCCAATGGAGTAGGGGGGGGCACCCCATGAAATAGGATATTTATGCCACCCCAACATGGTGCATGCAAAACCCAATAGTTACTGCTTACCTGTGCACTGGCCTAGAAGGGCAGGTCAGCTCCCTGGCAGCACTAGAATGAGCTGGAGTATTGACAGGTAGGGTGCTGGGTGCCTGCAGGCCAATGTGTGTGAGTGTGTGTGTGTGTGTGTGTGTGTGTGTGTGTGTGTGAGAGAGAGAGAGAGAGAGAGAGAGAGAGAGAGAGAGAGAGAGAGAGAGAGAGAGAGAGAGAGAGAGAGAGAGAGAGAGAGAGTGTCCTTGCCAGCAGAGGAAGTAGCAGGAATGCACATGTGGAAATTAACCTGCCTGGAGGGAGACCTGGGGGCACCTGCAGGCCTGGGTGGTAGGGGGAGGATGAAACTGCGCCTCAATTTTTCCTCACAGAATTTCCCAATTCAGGCACTTTCCTGAAAAACACCAGGAAACCCTTGGACGATTTGTAATAAGAACAGAGAGAGGACAAAGGTTTCCATGCTCTCTAGTCACCAGTGCGGAAGCTTTCTGGTCTTGACAGACAAGACTGACAACTGTGTGACCTCTGGGGCCTAGCTCAGTGTCTGGCCTTTGAGAGATGAAGACCAGTTCCATCATCACCAACAGAGGTTTCCCTGGCAATCAGGCGGCAGCCTTGGATAGTCTGGGTTTTGTTTTATCTTTTATTGTCCCTTTGTTTTTGGGGTTACCTCGGCATTGCTCAGGGCTCACTCCTGGCCATGGGATGCTTGTGTGGTGCTGAAATAGAACAGAGGTTGGCTGCGTGCAAGGCAAACTCCTGATTTCTCTCATGCCAGCCTCAGTTTTTGGGATGCTGCATTGATTTCTATCACAAGAGATTGAAATTTCCACTGACCATGCCTTGAAAGCTGGAAGCCAGAATCCCAGATAAAAACTAAAGCTATGGGCCTGGAGAGATAGCACAGCGGTGTTTGCCTTGCAAGCAGCCGATCCAGGACCAAAGGTGGTTGGTTCGAATCCCGGTGTCCCATATGGTCCCCCGTGCCTGCCAGGAGCTATTTCTGAGCAGACAGCCAGGAGTGACCCCTGAGCACCGCCAGGTGTGGGCCAAAAACCAAAAACCAAAACAAACAAACAAACAAACAAACAAACAAAAAACTAAAGCTATAAGGGCAACAAATATTTTGGCCCAAATTCATTATTTTTTGTAAATCCCAACCTCGTCCCAACTTTCTGGGGCATGCAATGAGGCCAGTATTTGACAAGTCATAGAAGAAGCCTAAGATTGAGGGTCAGCAAGGACCAGACCCTCGAACTAGAAGCTGCCTGGAGGGTGCTGGCTTGCATGGTCTGACTGTGGGGTGGGAAGCTGGAGTGTCCTAGCCATGAGGTTGGGGGAAGGAGTAGGATTGGCTTCTCTAAACCAGAGACCTGGCTCCAACTTCTGGTGGTTAGACAGAATGAGCAGCAGGCCGGGATTTGGACATGGACGCCCGAGTTCCCATCCAACCCACATGCCAGTGAAACTATTGCCGTTCCAAATATTTACCCAAATATTTACCTAGGGAATATTGGTACACTGGTGTCAGTGGGGGACCCCTAACAGCAGTGGTAGGTTCGGAGTTGGAGTATTACACCCGAGATACTATGATGAACATGTCTGTAAATCACAGTGTCCCAATAAAAGATGGCAAAAAAATTAATATGCATTCAGATGGATTCATCTGAGGCCTTTCTGTAAGTGCCATGAATTTTTTTTATTTATTTATTTTTTTGGTTTTTGGGTCTCACCCGGCAGTGCTCAGGGGTTACTCCTGGCTCCACACTCAGAAGTCGCTCCTGGCAGGCTCGGGGGACCATATGGGACGCCGGGATTCGAACCGATGACCTTCTGCATGAGAGGCAAACGCCTTACCTCCATGCTATCTCTCCAGCCCCAAGTGCCATGAATTTTAACACTGTTGATTAAATAAACACCACCAATAATAAATGAAACAGGTCCTTAGCCCCCAAAGAGGCACAACTTCTTAAAATTGTGGAGCCAGACAAATAGTACAGTGAGGAGGATGTTTACTTTGCACGCGGCAACCAGGGTTTGATTCTTGGTATCCCATATGGTTCCCCGAGCTTTCCCAGAGTAGTTTCTGAGTGCAGAGCCAGGAGTAATCCCTGAGTGCTGCCAGGAGTGACCCCCAAACCAAAACAAACAAACCAAAATACCAAAATAACTCCTGTGGGTCATGGCTCTATGAGGGTCTGTATACAAGGGCCTTGAAGAATCTTAAAAACTTGTTTTAAAATATATTTTATTTCACCCCTTATTATCAGTACATATTGGATGATATACTTATTTTATCCATCTGTAGACCTAGGGTTGTGTAAAAGTTTCTCGGGTGGCATCTACAGATCCAGAAGCAGTGGGTAAGCTCCAAAAAAAATAATGAAGCCGATACTTCTGAAGTAGTCTAATCTTGGCTCATAACTTTGTGGCACTCTCAGAAATGGGAAGGGGGCAGATTCCCCTTTCTGAAGGAACTACAGCAGCTGAACACTGGTCCCAATACCCTTTGACAGAAAGGGCCCAGCACAGACTTAACCAAACTACCAAGACACCAAAATTATCAAACTGCCAAGACACCAAATTTATTTAGATCTATAAATCCTACAAACCCTGGGTAATTTGGCTACATTATCTTACAGTGGCGTCAGCTTAGTAGGATCACAGGGAATCTAATGGGAAAATTACAGAGTGATCCTCCAAGCTTTAAGGGAGCTTAAACAGTAACACAGAAGCTCAACTTAGACAACCACAGCCCACAGGAAATCCTCAGACACTAACTTTAGTAACAACACCACATCGAGATGGAACAATTATTTAAATTTGACCTGTGTTAATATAAGTTTTAGTAATTCCATTTACCTTTGCCTTAATAAACAATAGGAGGTAAATTTGGGGACTGGAACAATGCACAGAGAACATTTACCTTGCACACAGTCAACCTGGGTTTGACCCCTGGCATTTTATATCATCCCCAAAGCCTACCATGAGCAATTTTCTGAGCCAGAAGAACCCCCTGAGCACCTTAGCATCACTGGGGTGGCCTATGAAAACACACACACACACACACACACACACACACACACACCCCACACACACCACACATGAAGTAAATTTGTTGGAGCCTGTAAGGGGCAGGCTAAGGTGGTGGGTGGGAGATTGGAAACACTGGTGAAGTGAAGGTCACACTGGTGGTGGGACTGGTATTTGAGAAGTGAGTCAGAAGGACAGGGATAGACAGAATGACCTCTCTCACATGTAGGATTTAAAGGGTAAAACAGGACCAAAGACAACAGAACTGAGTTTGGGCAGCTGGGAGCTATCTCGGTGGAGGGAGGCAGATACTTGGATGATGGGTGTTGTGTTGGAATGATGTAGGCATGAAACCATCACTAACAGCACTGTAAATCACAGATCCTCAATAAATACATAAATACATACAAAAAAATTCTAAAGTGAAAGAGGGTCAAGTGTGGAAAAGTTTAAGCAGCCTGCCTCAGGTCACTGCTTCCTCCTCCCAGGGCTTTCTGCAATTATTCTCCCTCCCAAAGTTTGTCTTTTTAAAAATGGCATGTCCATGAATTCTGTGGTGTGTGACCACTAAGGTGGCCTTTTCAACCCTATACAACATAGGGTGTTCAGTGCCTGTCCAAGTTGGTTTCATGGACCAAAATCTACTCTGTTCTGTTGCCAGGTACCAATCCTTTGGGTGGAAGCAACATTGATCCTCCTCTCCCCAAAATCTTTCACAGGGAGACCCTTGGCTAGTTTCCAGTTTGGAGGAATCACCAAAGGACCTGTTCTAAGTATTCATGTACGGGGTTTAGGAGGCATGCACAGTTATGTCTCAGAATTGGCACACAGGTGGAATTACTGAATCTGGTTAGCCTGATGAAGACCTTGCCACAAATGTCCTCAGTCATTGTAGCATGGAGTCTCCACTATCTGTGCAGAAGGGTCTTAGTTGCTCTGTAGATTCTTGCCTACACCGAAATCTCAGTGTAGACTAATACACGTTCTAACGAGGTCTACAGGTATCTCAGAATATTAAAATGTGCGCTTCTGGGCTGGAGATATGGCACAGACGTTAAATCACTATCCTTGCATACAGCTCACATCGAGGCTTGATTCTCAGCACAAAATAGGGTCCCCCGAGGACCACCAGGAAGTGATCCCTGAGCACTGAGATAGAGCATCTCTGGGTGTGTCCCAAGGCCTCAATAAAACATTGTAAAAAGTTTACACTTCTATAATAACTAATGATGTTAACCATCTTTCTATGCACTTATTTACCATTTTTATGTTCACTTTGGGTGGAATTTATGTGCAATTCTTTTGCTGATCCAAAAACTGGATTGACTGGAACTGAAGAGATAGTACAAGGAGTAAGGTAATTGCTTTGTGTGCAACTGGTCTGGTTTCATCTCCAGCACCACATATGGTCCTCTGATGACAGCCAGAAATAATCCCTGATCACAGAGTCAGAAATAAGCCCTGCACACTGTTGAGTGGGACCCCAAACCTTCTCCTACCCCGATACATTAAAAAATTGTTCCCTTAGTATTGAGTTTTGAGATTTCCTTATATATTCCAGATAAAATTCTTTTGTCAGATATAGCTAATAATTTTTTTTACTAGCCTCAGAGCAAAAGTTTTTTATTTTGATGAATTCTAATATATTTTGGGGGTGAGTCACATCCAGTGGTGCTCAGGGCTTACTCTTGGCTCTGTGTTCAAAGCTTACTCTTATTGAGCTTAGGAGACTATTTGGCGTGCTGGGGATAGAACCCACATTCTGTCCTGTTACTCTATCTCTCCATACCCCTCTTTAAAAGGTTTTCTTTTCATGTCTCTAAGTATTCCTTGCTAGATCCAAATTCATAAAAATTGTCTATGTTTTCTTCAGAAGTTGTATCATTTGGGGCGGGGAATATGGCTCAGAAATGAAATCTTTGCCTTGCGTGTGTGAGTCCCTTGGTTTGATCTGCAGCATCACAGAAGCCAAAGGATTTTTTTCTTTTGAATTTTTGGGTGGTGCTCAGGGTTTACTCCTGGCTCTGTGCTCAGGAATCACTCCTGGCCACACTCCAGGGAATATACATGGTGCCAAGGGATATCAAAGTAGAGTCAATCCAGACAAAACAAGCTCCTACCCCCCTGTACTATCTCTGCAATCAGCAAAAATCAGTTTTACAGTTTTATGTACTAGATGGAGATAGAATTATGATCCTCTTTGAATTAATTGTTGTTTACTCTCCAAGGCTTAGAAGAAGGTGCCTGATCTCTATTTTTACATATTTTTTTTACCAGTTTTTAAAAAGCTATTCAACCTTCACTACTAAATTATTTTGCCATAAATCATTTGGTCTTATCCGCGAATCCATCTTTTAGATGTCTTGTTCCATTACACTGATCTATGGATCTATCCCACTGCCAATACTACATTGTCTTGCTGTGCCTCAAGTCTTAAATTCAGATAGAATTTTTATTTATAAATTTTAATTTTATAAATTTATAAATTTATAATTTATAAAATATATAAATTATAAATTTATAAATTTAATTTATAAATTATAAAGATTTATAAATCTTCAGTTTTATGTTTTCTTTTGAAAATTTTTTCCCTAGTCCATATTTTTGTACATTTTAGAGCCAGTTTGCATATATTTAAAATTTTTATGTAGTTTTTAGCAGGAGGGCATTAAATCTACAGTCATGGGAAGGTTAATATGGTATATAACTATATGATATATCTCTATTATATTTATCATACTAAATATAAAAGTTCCATGTATTTAGTTATTTTTATTAAATTTTTTTCATTGGCTGTGGGGAAATGCTCAGGGCTATTTCCATTGATGTGTTCTGGGGTTTCTCCCAGCAGTGCTAGATGGATCAGGTGGTATTGAGAATTGAACTAAGGCATCTGACCTACAAAGCAGCTACCCCAGACCTTTTGTGTCATCTCTCTAAACCCTAGCAAAGTCTCTTAAAAATTTTTTTTGGGGGGTAAGCCACACCTGGAGGTGCTCAGGGGTTACTCCTGGCTCTGTGCTCAGAAATTACTCCTGGCAGGCTCAGGGGACCATATGGGATGCCAGGAATCAAACCTGGGTCAGTTCTGTGCAAAGCAAATGCCCTACCTACCATGTTATTGCTCTGGCCCCTCTAGGCCTTTTAAAACTTTTTCTTATCGTCAGCATTCTTTGTTTTTATCATATACATCCTATACATGTTTTGTTTTCAGAGTTATTTCAAATGCCAATGCTTTCTAATTATACACTGCTGATGACTTAATGTTGGGTTACTTTTTAATGTTAATTTTGTGTTCTGCAACTTTTCTTTTTCTATTATTCTAAGAGATTTTTTTGTTGGTGGATTCTCTGGGATTTTCTAGGTGGCTAATTATGTTACTTCTGAAGTAGTGATTTACTCCTTCCTTTCTGGGGTGTCTTGTATTTAGTTTTCATATCGTATTGCAGAGGCTAAAATTACAGAATGTTGAAAAGGAAGAGTGAAGGTGGACATTCTTGCATTTTGCCCACTGTGAGGGGGCAGAATTCAGGTTTGCTTCTTTAAGCATAATGTTAGTGAGATGCTATTTGGACAGCCCTTGATCAGATTGAAAAAAATACTTTCATTTTTTAAATTAATATCTGTTTCTAGTTTTTCCTATGTTTTGAATGTCTGAATGTTGTACTTTGTTAATGCTTAGTCTCATGTGGTTTTTCTTCTTTATAATATTAATTTAATGGATGATAGAGGAAATGTCCGGTATTCCAAGAATAAACACCTCTTGGTTGTGAAATATTACTCTTAGATAGATTGTTAGATTTGATTTAACAATATTTTGAAATTATCTTATGAAAATATTGGTATAGTCTTCCTGTCTGTATTTTGTACCAGAGTTATACTGGTCTCAAAGTAAGTTAGTATTGTTCCTCTTCTTCTTTCTGGAAAATAGTAAATAACATTGTTTGGGTTTTTTTTTTTCTTTAAATGTTTGAGTTCACTACTGAAGCCATCTGTCTGGATATTTGTTTTTTTGTAAAAATTTTAACAAATTTAATTTATTTAATTGTAATTGGAAACATCATGCAATCAAATTCTCCTTTTGTATTTTTAATATTTATAAGCTCTCAGAGAATCAGCCAATTTTATCTATATTATTTTATAACTACCCATCTTATGTCTGCATGGCTTAGGTGATACCATTACTTTTATTTGATTAATTAATTTTTACTTATCATTGATTTATTATTTACTTGCTTGTTTAGGATCACACCTGTGGTGCTCAGGGATTACTTCAGATTCTGTGCTCAGGGGACATATGAAGTGCCAAGGATCAAACTTAAATTGTTCATATGTAATACAAGTGAATTAAGCTCCATTTTAAGCTATTTTAATAATGTCTTTTTTATTCTATTCTCTTATTTATAAATATAGCAAGAGTTTTAACTACTTAACTTTTTTTTTTTTTTATAAATTTTTGGTCCACATCTAGTGGTAGTCAGGACTGACTCCTGGCTCAGGGATTAATCCTAGCAGGCTTAGGGGAACATATGAGGTACCAGGATTGAGCCCAGCTTGACCACAAGCAAGCACACTTCCCATCTTATTATCAACCCAGCCCCTATTTAAAATGTTTAAAGTTTGTTTTATGATTTGAGCAAGACCCAAGATCTGGTCAATCTTGGTGTTTTCTGTGTTCCCTTGAAAGAAACATATGTATATTATGCATTATGGGGGTAGAAAGTTCTATAAAAGATTATTAGGCTAATTTGGCTGTTCAGTTTTGTGGCTCAATTTTGTGTCCCTGATGAATTTTGTTCTACTAATTACTAAGAGAAGAGTTTTGAAATCTTCACGTAAAATTGTGAATTTTTCCCTTATAATTTCTGTCAGTACTTGCTCAATTAATTTTGTGGTTTTTGCTTTTTGGTGTAAACATTAACTATTCCTATAGCATTCTATAATGATTCTCCTGATCTCTGAGAATTTATTTTCTTTTCAGTCTACTTTGCATGATAAACTAAAACTACTGCAGCTTTCTTATAAAACATTTATACAACTTTCTTTTGGAATACTGTTTATATGGTGAATAGTATTGTCCCCATACTATTCGTTTGAACCTATTATCATTCCAGTAAAATAATAGCACATATCCTGGCCATTCTTTTCATCCATTTTATTTTCATCTATGACAGTCTTTGCCTTTTATTCAATATGTAAACAATAGGCATTTTATATAATGTTATGTTCAGATTGAGATGACCTTTTATTAACTGTTTTCTTTGTATTCCTTCTGTTTTATTTTTTCAATATAAAAATTCAGTACATGTGACATAAAAATCAGCACTATAACCATTCTTTTTATTTTATTTTGTTTTCTTTTTTGGATCATACCCAGCAGCAGTGCTCAGAGTTACTCCTATCTCTATACTCAGGAATCATTCCTAGTAGTGCTCAGGGGACCATATGGGATGTTGGGGATTGAACCTAGGTTGGTCACATGCAAGGCAAATGGCCTCTCCCTGCTGTCCTATCACTCAAGCTCAACATTGTACCATTGTACCCATCCTAAAGTGTGCAGTTCTGGGGACTACAAACAGTCGAAAGCCCTAAAGCTCTAAATTCAAACCCCAGCATGTGACTCCCAGTGTAGCTCTAGGTGTTGTGCTGGTGGCCTGTAGGGACCCCTTAGAATGGGCAGAATACTTAGGACCTTGTGACTTTGCTCAAAGCAGGTAGCCTCGAGAATTAAATGTCAACATTTAAGGTCACCTTATTTGTATATCCCACCTGCCAGAGATAGGTTCCATTATCAAGTACATCCTGACCTAATAGAGACAGACCTCATTATCTGCACATTCCATCTCATTTGCTAATGGGTCCTGTTATTTGAACAATCTGGCCTGTTCTATAGATACGAGCGGAATTATGCCCACAAAAAATATATAAGCCGGGCCTTGAGTTTCAATAAATTGGAATTGGATTTGGATTTGGCTGGAATCCTTTTCCCACTTTTGTCTGTCTCCGTGTCTGTCTTTGTCTTTATGTTTGTGCGATTTTCCTCCAAGAAAGAATAACCACACCTTAATTGGTGTCCCTGCAGGCTGGGGTATTCACAGTGGCCTCTAGCACTGCCCAAGCAACAAAGCACACTGTTCAGAGGTATTAATCACATGAAGAAAGGGGTAGATACATAGACATCAGGGTTTCAGGACTACACCTAGCAGTGCTCAAGGCTCACTCCTGATTGTGCTCAGGGATAACTCCTGATGGTGCTTGGATTGAATTGGGGTTAGCCACATGCAAAGCAGGCGTGTCAACACTTGTACTATCTCTCCAGCCATAAATGTATTCACAACTTGTGATGATTCTACCATCATAGTCCCTCTCTGAAATTCTCCTCATCTTATAAAAGACTAAATTGCACCCATTGAATAATAATGTCCTGCTTCTTCCTTTCCCCCATAACTTCTTTCTAGGAGACTGACTGCCTGGCATCCCACAGAAGTAGAATCACACAGTACTGTTTTTGATCTGTTTTTTTTTTCCTGGTTTTTTGGGCCACACCTGCTGGTGCTCAGAGGTTACTCCTGGCTCTGTGCTCAGAAATTACTCCTTGCAGGCTCAGGTAACCATATGGGATGCTGGAGATTGAACCCAGACTGGCTATGTGCCAGGTAAACGTCCTACCCACTGTGCTATCACTCTGGCCCTATAACTTATTCTTGTTGTTGTTCTTGTCACAGGTTTAATTCACTTGGCACATGTCTTCATAAAACCATGCTGCAGGGCTTTATTGTATTACTTTAAATTTCTAAGCCAAGAACAAAAATATTAAAAATTTTAAATCATTATACTTTTTTTAAACATTGTGATTACAAAGTAGTTACTGATTGAGTTTCAATCATACAATGCCCACCTCCCATTACCAGTGCACATTTCTCACCATCAATATCCCCAGTTTTTCTTCACCTCTGCCTGCAGGGTAAAGTGAGTCCTCTGGATGTAAGATTAAGGTCTGATTATTTACAGTTCCCAAAAGGCATAGGGAATCTCCATTCCCCCTATCCAGTAGTGATGGGGGGGGGGGACAGTTCCAATTGAATAGATCCACAGTAAATACACCACACAGACAAAAAGATAAAAAGAGGCAAGAAGGTCAAACACAAAGCTGCTGACCAACTAGCCAGCTGTTTCCATTTGGAAGCTTGCAAACCAGCAGCAAAAGGCCCCTTTCTCTCAGCATTGCCTCCTATTTATTCAGATCCAAACATTCAAATTCAGATCCAAAGTCAGGCACAAAGAACAGATACAAAAGAGAAATATTATAGGCCTCTATGTGCCTCACACTTCCTCCTTTTTTAGTCTTTAAAAAAATATAAAACAACGTGCAAAATAAGTAATAGATCCTACAAGGACAAGGGAAAAAATGAAGCTAAACAAAAGGCAGCAGTTTGCATAGGCTCATCAGAAGGAAAATGTGAAGAAAAACTTTTAGGCCTAAAGACAGGGTGTCCATATCCAGAAACGTGAGTCCAGGAATCATCTTCAAGCTCCAGAGACAATAATTTCACAATCCCCGAAGAACATGCTGAAGGGTTCTTACAAGGTCTTCCTTTGTAGATCAGGTGATAGAGCCAAATTCAAAGATCATATATCTGGTAGGTTATGGAGATCTTATGAAGCATGGTTTTAAGCAGCACCCTTTTATGTGAAAGTTTAAACATACTCCATCTTTTGCTCACACTAGGCAAAATCTGTTCCATTCTTCCACTATGGTGTGAGGGTCCTCTGGCTGACCCCTAGATCAGCTACTGGAAAAAAATATTGCTATGAATAGGGATAAACAAAACCTCTCACAGAACATTTTACTTGGGAAAAGAACATAGTAGGAACCATCTCTATAAGGTCATGATGGAATTCTAGTTTAGGTTAAGTTTTAATTCATCCTTTGTTGATTGTGGTGATGGGAGTGTGCTGGGGTATTTGCATAGACACCCCAGTGTTCACTGGGTGCTTGCACACATCCTCATCATGGCTTTCACTCATATTCATGGCTCTCTGAGCTTGGGGTGTGGTGCTCACCAGGGATCCCTGGGTGTCTGAGCACATGCTCACTTAAGGTTACACTTCAGGCTGTGGCACACACATCTTTTCAGTTGGGGACTCCTATGGGGTGGGGTGAGCTCAGCTTTATTTATGGTGCCTACATACCTCTGGTTGTGGTGTGGCCAGAAATGGCTTATGGTATGAAGGAATACAGATAGGCTCCAACAGCAGAGCTGTCTGGATCGTGCTCCGAGCTGGAGGGGAAAGACCTCATCCTCCATCCCTCCATCAGTCAACCTCTTCAGGGGCTGACTTGCAACAGTTGATTCTGCTGACAATCTGCTATCCTTACAATGCTCAGGGAAAATCACGCTGAGGACTCTGAGTTATTTGGGGGAGGCAAAAAATGGGAGGCAACTGGGACATCACTGATCATTACCGGGGGAGACTCCATAGGGGGCTCTCTGAAGACACTGGGGACCAGGTCTGGAAGCTTCCTGAGGGGCTGATATCAGCTGGGCTGCTGTTCTCCTTGCTATAAAGGCTGGGGGTGGGGGAGTGGAGACTGAGTTCTAGTCTGGGAAAGGAAAGTAGCTCAAGAGTTAAGTCTGAGTTAAGTCAGAATCCTTAGCTCTGCTCTCCAAAAGCCCCAATCAGGAATACCCACCTTTATGAAGTTATTCATTCCAGTTACCACCCAGTACCTTCTGAATGGGTTTACATGTTTCCTTAGAGGCAGCTCCTGATATCACTAAGGTCAACCGGACCTCCAGGAAGCTTGGGCAGAACCCAGAGAGCAGCTGCCATCTCAGGCATTGAGGTATAGGAATCAGACAGCGCCATAATGCAATGGCTCTACTGAAAAAAAAAAAAAAAAGCTTTGTTCTTTCCGATTAGGACTTCAAAAGTGGCCCAGCGCTGCAGAACTTTGCAGCAGGCCTTGTGAATCCCTCCCACGTTGCCCTGGCCACCTTGCTTCGTGCTGATTTAGGGCACTCTTGGATCTGTGCTGTACCCCCCAGCCCCTTGTTCCTCCTCCAAGTGCCTGGGGCTTGGTGGGTTGGACTCAGCAGCTCCAGAGAGCACAGCTGTAGGTCACCCACACTGCGCTGCCTCCGCTAATCAGATCTTCCAGTCCTTAGAAGTCTTGTAAAAGAAACAGGGGCTTGGTCCAAATTGGAAAGAGGCCGCGGAGCAGAGCTTGCAGCTCCTGAGTCAGACCCCAAGATAAGCGCAAGGATGGCTTCAATGCCATCGTTAATCTCTCCTCCTGATGTCTGTCCTCGTATCTGATGTCTCTCCGTCTGATGTCTGTCCTCGTGGTGGCTGGAGCTAGCCCTTCCTGTTGCTGTAGGCAGTTTTCCACCAAGCCCTGGCTCACCATCTCAGCAATTAAGGGTCATCTCAGTTTTTGTGTCCGTCTCCTATGATCCCTTTGCAACAGTAGTCAACACTTCGTGGGGATGCCCAACGTGGAGTCAGACAAGTTTGCAGGGTTCTACGGCTTTTTAAAAAATCCAAGCTGATTTCCAGGAAAACCAGGAGTCTTGCCTTTCAGTAACAACCCAGGCGACTTGTTTCCTTGAGCCCTTTCTAGCTCTGGGAGGTTTTCTTTCATCCTCATTTGATCCTGGGAAGCGCCTGCTCCTTAGAAGGCTGGAAACTTACCCCCAGGCTCCTGTTCTTTCGTTTCTTTATTGCAAATGACCTGGGTCTGGGTTCATTCTGGCCACTGGGTGTTGTTTTTCCTGCCACTTTCTACAAGTGCGACCCAGAAAGAGAGGAGAGCATCTTGTGTCTCTCCCAGTGGCTACAAACACACTTCCCTCAGACTGCAGTGTAGATGATCTGTCCACTTCTCAGAACCACATGTTTCTTTCACAGGGCCCTGAGAGCTTCTTTTCCTTCATCCGTGTGTGTATGTGTGTGTGTGTGTGTGTGTGTGTGTGTGTGTGTGTGTGTGTGAGAGAGAGAGAGAGAGAGAGAGAGAGAGAGAGCATGCATGTGTGTGCATGCGTGCATCTGCATGCTTGTATGTATGCATCTCTGTGCATACACATTACCCAACACTTCCTCAGTACCCTGGTTCACCTCCCTTCAGCAAACACGTATGTCTTTTCTACCCTGTGCAGGAGCTGGGTCCTGGCTTCCTTCCAGTGTATGGTGTGTCCTCGGAAGCTAAGGAAAAACAAACCAGCAGGGGAGAGCAGGGGAGATAGGCCCACATTTAGCCAAGCCCTCCCAAGAGCCAGGCTCCTTGGCTGAGTGGTTGTTTCAACTCTGACAGCAGGATTCTGAGATGGTGGTTTTTAGCCGCCAACATGCCTGGACTGGGTATGAGTTTGCCCGGATAACTTGGTGTGAGGCAATTCCTGTCATGTCTGTGACAATGCTTTTGGATCGTTTGACTCAGGAGACTGAGCGGAGCAGATTGTCCTTCTGGGAATCTGGGCTGGGGGAAGAATGGGGCCTCATGAGACAGGAACAGGCGTCATTTCAGAAGGCGGCTCATGAGCAAATGTCAGAATCGTGACACCGAGGGGGTGTGTTTTCTCCACAGCACCTAACCTTGCTGGCTAAAGGCCTGAAGGGAATCAACCCTTCATCCCCCCTTCTCTCTGTGTCTTCCCGCATCTCTGGAAGCCTATTTTACAAGTTCAAAGAGTTTCTGTCACTTAACCTCAAGTCCCCAGGCTGGTAAGTGGCACCATGGAGTCCTTTTCTGTGCAGTGCCCATGCCCCTGCCCTTCCCTAGGGATGGGGCTCCTGGAAGGAGCAGGGGGGTGCAGAAGAAGCAGATGAGGTGAATCAGAGAAAGGCATACTTCCACCTCACTTAGGGTTTAAAAGTCACATTTTTATGCCTTGAGGATTTGGGATTCTCTCTCTCTCTCTCTCTCTCTCTCTCTCTCTCTCTCTCTCTCTCTCTCTCTCTCTCTCTCTCACTCTCACTCTCTTTAATTTGGGCCTTTAGTGATTACTCCTGGTTCTGTCTCAGAAATCACTCCTGGTAGGCTTGAAAGACCATATGGGATGTTGGACATTGAACCCTTGTCAACCATGTGCAAGGAAATGCCCTACCGTGCTCTGGACTCCAAGGCATTAATTTTGATGTTTAAAGTATGGGGCAGGGTGGCAGATTATGTCCAGCGTGTGTGTGTGAGGTCCTGAGTTTAATCCTGAGCACTGAAGCCCTTCCCAAGCATCACCAGGTGTAGTCCCAATACATGTCCAGGTGTGACATAATTCAATATCACTTCTCGTTGGCACTGAATTTTCACTCTGTCCCTGAAGTTGCATGACTAAGGGAGGCTCTTTTATCCTAAAAAGGAAGTGGCAGAAGTTCGGGGAAGCTGGTGGAGTGAGAGCGGCAGGTCCAGGAGACCTGGAGTCAGTGCAGGCCCCATGGGGTGTTGTGTGGTATGCAGCAGCCTATGTGGTCCATAAGGCACCCTGTTCTGAGTTGGTGAGTTTTAACAAAACAAGCCCCCTTTGGATACACATGGCTCTGAGTCTGCTTTTATTTTATTTTCATCCTTACTTGGTGCCCAGTGCTCATGCATGTGGAGACCATGTGTCGCTGCTGAGTGGCCATGGATGTGGGAACAAGACAAGCTGCCCTTTGCAAAGACAAGGCACACTCTCCATTCACCTACCTGAGCTCTGCAAGGAGACTACATCACAGCCAGCCTGCCCTGTTCCTGACTCTAGCTTCAAGGAGGGCTGGGAGTGAGGGTCTTGGTGGGTGCCCTGCCACACCACATTATACTTTCCTCTGTGGATACTTTGTTCCTGGGTCTGGGGTGGCCTGGATGGCAGTCTGACAGAAGATCCCACCCCCACTCATGTGGGGTCTGGGCAGCAGCCAATACATGACCCAGGGGAAGGGCAGAAATCGCTTCTGACACAGGGCCCAACTGATAAGACCCTTTCCTGGAATCCCAGCCGGGGCTGGGGCATTTGGACATGCATAGCCTAGCTGGATGAAAGAGTTCCAAGGTTCAAGGGTCCCTCCTCACCCAGGGACCCCCACAGTCTGCTCCTGTCTCCTTAGTGCACACCCTCCCCTTGCTGAGTGTTCTGTTCTGCCTGTGGCTCTGCAGTGGGGCTGCCCCCTCCCTGGACTCTGGTCTCTGTCTCTGAAAGCTCTGACTGCCACATGGCAGTAGTTTCGAAGTGAGGCACATGCTCTGCTCCTCTGGGGCCTTCCCCTCAGTTCTCTTTTTCACAACCCTGTGGCCTTCCAAAATCCCAAATAAACAGGGCTAGAAAGGTAGTGTAGTGGCACTTGCCTTGCATGCTGCTGACCTGGGTTTGATTCTAGGCATCTCATATGGTCTTCAGAGTATTGCCAGGAAGGATTCCTGAGCACAAAGTTGGGAGTTACTCCTGAGCATTACTTGGCATGGCACGTGTCCCCCCCCCCCAAAAAAAAACAACAAAAAACAAATGGCGAGGGCTCCCATCTACCTTTGGTTTCCAGAGATGGTGGTGGAGTTGGTGGGGGGACAAGGCATGTACAGAGGGAATCTGCAATATCCAGCAGGGAATGTGTGTTTGACAGGTAAACAATACTTTCCTCTGGAAGAATCTATGCCAGAGAAAAACCAGAGACAACAATGCAAGGTGTGTGCGCACAGTTATCAACAGCAGCACTATGAAGAGCAAAGAACCGGAAATGAATGAACTATCAGAACCTATCAGTAGTGCACCAGTGAAAGATATGGTGGAGGGGCCCGAAGAGATAGCACAGCGGTGTTTGCCTTGCAAGCAGCTGATCCAGGACCAATGGTGGTGGGTTCAAATCCCGGTGTCCCATATGGTCTCCCGTGCCTGCCAGGAGCTATTTCTGAGCAGACAGCCAGGAGTAACCCCTGAGCAATGCCGGGTGTGGCCCAAAAACCAAAAAAAAAAAAAAAAAAAAAAAAGAAAGAAAGATATGGTGGAGCTTGTGATTACCAAACTCTGCAACAGCTAGTCCTGCAGCTGAAAGGAATGGGAACTGTTTCAATATAGACCTACAGAGGAACCTCTGAACTTGTTTTTATGGTGGAAAAATGGTGGAATTATGCATCATACCTGAGAAAGAAAAATGAATTTTTGTTTGTATTTTTTTTTTGCCACAATCAGTGATTCCCAGGGGTTACTCCTGCCTCTGCACTCAGAAATTACTGCTGGCAGGACTCCAGGGACCAAATGGGATGTTGAGGATCGAACTGGGTCAGCCATATGCAAAGCCAGGCTCTACTCACGGTATTCTCACTCTTGCTCCTGAAAATGATTTGATTAGTCAAACACATTGCTTACAAGCTTTGAAAATGCAAAATAATAACGCTAGTAACAGTGAGCAAAGCGTCTGCGAATATGCCTTGGTTGACGGATTTTTACCTTGAAGCAACGGAAACTGTTCTTTCACACAGTTATAAAACATCATCAATCAAGTAGCAAATGCCAACCTTAAAAATTGAAAGTAAATTAAATAATTAAGCCTGTTTCAATTTAGTGGCTAAAGCACACTGAGAAGGGTTATTTTAAATGATTTAAAAATACAATAATGTGCTCAAGCCATTTTGAGGCACAGCCTAAGAATTAAATTGAAAAAGGATTAAATAAAAAAATTAAATAAAAAACCTGAATAGGACTATTAGACTGCTTTTCCATATTAGTTTGCTGATAATTCTTCTCCTGCTATTCTGAAAAAAAAAAAAAACCATGATGGAATAAAGCAAATAAGTAATTTACTATTTAAGCTTTTTCAAAACAAGAGACACCAGATACAAATACAAAATTAAAGATATTAAAACAGTTTAAAATTTGCATAGGAAATCTCAGCATGAGTCTAGGAAGCAGTTTCCTCTTTTTTTTTTTTAAATTTTTATTGTGGCCAAAGTAAACTACAAATCTTACACAGTGATATTTAAGGTACACAGTGACAATAAATGAGGGCCTTTTCACCTCCAGTGTTGTCCTCCCTTCATTTCTGTTCCCAAGCATATATCCTTTATCTCCCTCCTTTATCCCCCAGAATGCTAGTGTAACTAAAAGCATATATGTTAACACTAATGTAAACCATATTTTTTTGAAGTTCCAGATATTTTTACTAGTGGTTTCTTAAAGGTTTAGAGTCAAAGGAGCACTGTAAAAATAATGTTAGAGTGGCAATTATCGTTTGCATGGACCCACCAAAGTATAGGAGTCATAGAAAGGAAAAACTTTGGCCTAAGTACAAGGAAACCTTACCCCTGAAGTTTCCTGACATAAGACCATTTCTAGGCTCCAGGCAAACTAGTCTGTCCAATCCCGGTCATTGTCTGTAATGACCATACAGTTATATTTTTCACAGTCTCTGTTGTTGATATCATGTTTCTGTATTGAAGATCCTGGAATCTGTATATCCTACATTGAAGTCAGGATGGTTCGGAGTGGTGTCTAATTTCAACTCACAATTAAAGGGCAATGCAGAAAGCCCTGTCCAGTACGCAGGTCGTTGTTGTTGTTTAAATCTTCTCAGCATTAAGGAAAGACTCTTTTGAGTAAATCGATGTCAGAGCAGCAGTAGGGTCTTCCCTGGTAGAGGATTGCTTCCAGGTGATGTCATAGACAACTTTGGATATTTCATAGATGGCTTCCCTGGTTCAGGGGTGACTGGAAAATGCCCAAACCTCTGAGGCCTGTGCCAGGACCATCATGTCAATGTTCAGGGTGTTAAGGTTCCATTGCACCACAAGATTTGTGTGTTCCTATCTCTATTAGATAAGAACTTATTTGTATGAATAGTATTTTCCATTTTTTTTTTTTTTTTGTGGTTTTTGGGTCACACCCGGCAGTGCTCAGGGGTTATTCCTGGCTCCAGGCTCAGAAATTGCTCCTGGCAGGCACGGGAGGACCATATGGGACGCCGGGATTCGAACCGATGACCTCCTGCATGAGAGGCAAACGCCTTACCTCCATGCTATCTCTCCGGCCCAGTATTTTCCATTTTAATGTGCCCATGCAAACAAGGATTAATGCCACCTGGCACTATCAGCACATAAGGAGGCCACAAGAACAAGTCCAACAATCCCCGTGACCTGGTTCAAACATAAGCATTAAACTGCGGGACTCTTTCACCAAAATTCTTATTGACTGTTCACAAAGAGAAAAAAGATAAAAAGTGGGGAAAATAAGCAATCTAACTTAAGACAGTGGACACAATCGTCACTGTTTAAAAAAAAGTTGTGTGTTCCCATCTCTATAAAATAAGAACATGTTTGTATATAATTTCCCATTTTAATGTGCCTATGCAAAGGAAGAATAGTATCACATGGCGAGATTGGTGCCTATGGGGATGCTAGAACAAGTCCAACAATCCAATTGACTTGGTTCTTATATAAACGTTAAATGAAGGGATACCTACAAACTTCCTTATTTAACAAATAACAAAGGGAAGGAAAGATAGAGAGGGACTCTTTCACCAAAATACCTTATTGAACAGTTCATAAAGAGGAGAAAAGATAAAAAGTGGAGAAAATAAACAATCTAACTTAAGACAGTGGACTCAATTGTCACCGTTTATGGGAACTAATCAGAAATCTAGTATGGTAGCAACCACAGTTACACAATGAAAGAAGGAAGAGGCCAAGAGGCCGCTGAGAGTAAACAAGTAGGTAAAGAGTACTGGCCTCTTCCCAGCCTGAGAGTCCATCCTCCCATTTTTATTTTAAATATATATTGTATATATATAGCCCCCGTGGGATTTTTGAAATGGAGACCAATGAGAAAAAAAAAATACCAGTCAATGTCACGACGTAATGTCCCGACATACACCAGTGCTGCATCACCCACCATCTATCCCATGTGTTCCCCCCTTAGTATCGGGAGAGAAAGGGGGAAAGCCTGAGGACCATGATAGAGTCCACCTGGGTCGGCAACCAGGGAAGGCCTGGAGCAGGGAGGAAATAGGGGAATGGTTGGAGGCCTGCCAAGCCTCCCAGCATCCCCCAAGCTAGGGAGAATGCCTCTGACATGGGGTGTCCCCTGACCCCATACCTGGGAAGAGCTGGCCTCCAGGATCAAGGCACCGGAAGCCAGCTATCTGCCCGGCCCCTCCTTCTGCTCCTCCCCCCTAGAGTAGGGAGGGGAAGAAGCCTGGGACCCCTAATAGTCCACCTGGAACCTACAGCAGGCCACCTGAGGTGGCACTCAGGCCAGGCCTACAGTCCAGGGGGAAATAGAGGAACAGCTGGAGGCCTGCCAAGCCTCCCAGCACCCCTCAAGCTAGGGAGAATGCCTCGGCATGGGGTATCCCCTAACCCCATACCTGGGAAGAGCTGGCTTCTCAGTTTTCTTTTAAAAGCATAAGATATTGCAGCTGGAGCAATTGCACAGAGGGTTGACCTGGGTTGATTTTTTTTAAAAGTATTTCTTTTTTTAAAAAAAATTATCTTGGCACCGAAGAGATAGCATGGAGGTAAGGTGTTTGCCTTTCATGCAGAAGGTCAGTGGTTTGAATCCCAGCATCCCGTATGGTCTCCTGAGCCTGCCAGGAGCGATTTCTGAGCATAGAACTAGGAGTAACTCCTGAGCGCTGCTGGGTGTGATCCAAAAACAATAATAATAATAATAATAATAATAATAATAATAATAATAATAATATCTTTATTTAAGCACCATGATTACAAACATGTTTGCAGTTGGGTTTAGGTTATAAAAAAAGAACACCCCACTTCAGCAGTGCAACCTTCCTGCCACCAGTGCCTCCCATCCCTACCCTCCTTTACCCCCCACCTGTATTCCAAACAGGCATTCTACTTCTCTCACTCACTACCATTATCATGATAGTAGTCAACATTATTTCTCTAATTGAACTCACCACACTTTGTGGTAAGCTTCATATTGTGGGCCGGTCCTTTGATCTCCATCAATCTATATGGTCCCCAAGCACCACCAGGAGTAGTTTCTGAGACCAGAGCCAGGAGTAACCCCTGAGCACCACTGGGTGTAGCCCCAAAACAAACAAAACATAAAATATTTATTTCCCACATTTGCTGTAAAGACCTAGAAAGAATGAGTCACATAGTGATGAGAAGTCTTGGGGCCCAGACTTGTAATGAAACACCATTTTCTACGAGAAGAAAATAGAGTTCGTTGTAGATAGTTGCTTTCTGGTCTGAAGCAGGATATGTGCTGGGTAAGTCTGGGAAATCAAGGAAGATGACTAAGGCTGCTGAGATCCTGTTGAGAAGGAACCAGAACCAACTTGAAGGGTCCAGTGACTAAAGAGGGGACCATCTGAGCATGTAAATAAACAGTAAGTAGAATAAACTGAAATACATCCACAAACCTCAAATTCAGGCATGTGCAAGAAGAATGAACTAGCCCATCCCTTTTCGAGTATGCCAGGAATAAACCCATTACTCTAAAAACTTGTAAGAAAACAAACAAACAAACAAAAAATGCGCTACCTTTTCAGGTCAGAAAAATCTAAGAGTTGATGTGGAGAAAGTTCTTCAGAGAGGAATTCTAGCCTGGGAATTAAAAAAGAAAAAAAAAATCAGGGTCAGAATATCACCAGTGCTGTAGCTTTTCATTTTTTTTCTTTTTTTCTTTTTTCTTTTTTTTTTGGTGTTTTTTTTTTTGGGGGGGTCACTCCCGGCAGTGCTCAGGGGTTACTCCTGGCTCCATGCTCAGAAATTGCTCCTGGCAGGCACGGGGGACCATATGGGACGTCGGGATTTGAACCAATGACCTTCTGCATGAAAGGCAAACATCTTACCTCCATGCTATCTCTCCGGCCCTTGCTGTAGCTTTTCTATGTTGTCATGGGACTAGGAACAAGAACCTCAAGCCCCATACTCCACTCCATTCTCAATGACTGTGGAAATTATAGGTCAACGATAATTGACCTTCTGGAAAAATAAAAATGAGTACTTAGTTGTTTATTTAAAGTATCAAATTCATTTTGGTGATTGATGCCAATAATGTTTTGTAAATTTAAAGTGATTACAAAAGAAGAAAACACAAGTAGAAACCTAGGTTTGGAGGGAGACAGTGGGGAAAAATTTGGGACCACTCCTTATTCTTGGACCACTTTCCTAATTGCTATTGGAAAGCTTTGACCAGATTATTCAGCATCGGGGTCATCTAAACCCTGGGCCAACTCAATCTCTCCCACCATGCAGCGGACATCTTTCTGCCTCTTTGGGATCCAAGAAATCCTACATCTTCCTGCACATTGATTGCTCTGAGATGCTGGGCCTTGTTCAAATTTTAGGAAGAATGTAGCTATTTCCGGCTGAGTTTCAACCTGCCTCCGAGATCCATGGTTCTCCACCCATTCAGCAAAGGAGGCTGCCCATTCAGGGCTATGTCAAGTTTGGGCTGGAGGTGGTGGGTGCGCTCATGTGGCCACTCTGTTGGGTGTTAACATTTTGCCCTGCAGCGCTCCAGCTCCTGTCAGAACTCTGGGGCTTCAGTGCACCCTGATTTGCCCGGCGCCCCCTTCCATGGCACCGAGAATCCCAGCAGGGATTACTGGGAAGTTTATCGCCAACTGAGCAGGGCCCCAAACTCTGCTCTTCCTCCTCAGCCCACTCTCTACTGCTTGCTTTCCAGTTCCTTCCAGAAGCATCCAGGCTGGGGAGCTGTGCTTCCCAATCTTTCTCCAATTTCCTGGAACCCCAACCAGTTTTAGGGAACACTCCTCAACATGGTCGTGGTGGTGGGGTTGTGTCTTTTCTCCCCCAGGCCAGAAATCAATGATGAACTTGACAGGTGTTGAAATTGCTGAGTCAGACCTAGTGAGCCCAGAGAGTACAAGCATGGAGGCAACTGTAGGCATGTGGGGCACTGAGCAAGCCTTTAGGGTACCCTGGGCTCAGGTTGTCTGTGCTGTGACCTCCACTGTCCTTTTCTTTAAAGCTCTGCCAGGGGTTTCCTGTCTCCTGTCACTCTCACAAGCCACAGGCCACATAAATTTATCCCAAGCAATTGAAACATTGAATGTTGGTTTTTAGCTCAAAATTGCCTTTTTGTGAAGTCTCTGGTCCCCAAAGCTCATTTCTTGCAGCTACTTCCCCGAATGCTTGGCGAGTGCAAGAAGACAGACAGCAAACACCATCCAGGAAAGGGACAGGTGTTGAAGGATACTGGGCAGTACCAGGAAGGGTCGAGCATGGTAGTTTTTCGGGGTGGGGGGTAGGAGAGCAGGGGCTCAGCCAGCAGTGAGAGGTGGAGGCAGGACAGGGAGCACATAACAGTCATGGGGGACAATGGGAGAAGCGCTCTCCAAACTATAAACCCCCCAGAAATATTCCAAACAAAGCCCTGAGGGGCGGGGCTTTTGGCTATTCTCCCGAGGATGCACCTGTTGGACATTTTCTTCCTCAAACAAGAAATATGACACATCCTGATACTGGAGCTAGGAAGCTTTCCTTGACTCCCCACATGAGAATTCTTCCCAAAGGTGAGGAAGAAAAGGCACCAGGCAGGGCCACCTTATTTTACTGCAAAGCTTTCTGGGTAGTGTCCAGAGCTGCTCACATGGGGATGTTCAGGATAGAAAATGGGGAAAGGGTTAAAGCCTGGTGTGTGGTTTCTGTGTTTTCTTTGGAAATGAAAATAATGTGAAGTACTGGGCAGCAAAGTTGAAGCTTTGGTGGCCATGAAATCTGAGACTCAACTGGATCTGAGTTCCTCTGCTTTCAGGCCAGCATGAGGGGAGTGCCCTTCGGATGTCCCTTCCGGTCTTTCACTCCTGTGGGATGGAAGACACCCAGTATCCCAGATAAAGGGGGTGCCATCTCTGTCCTCTTGGGTCATAGGGCAGGAAGCTGCTGACAGACAAGGCTCAAACCTGCACTGACCCTAACCAGAAGAGAAGTGCATTTGGGTGGTGTTAACATTGATGTCTGCCTGCCCCAGTCTGACTAATGCTGTATTGAAAGGCTGAATTCTTAAAAATACCATTAAAAAAAAAGCCCACACAAAAAATGAGGGGGAAATGGTGCTGTTTATAAAATGCAGATTATCCATGGTTAAGTTTTGGCAAGCACAGTCTGGGACGCAGAGCAACGTCCAGGAAAGTTTAGAAACATAAACACAACAATGGCAACTTTATCTGTTTGGCAGAAGTGGAAGCAAAATTTGATAATATTATGGCAAGATGTTTATGTCTAATATAAATACTGACACCAAATATTCTTGTTTAGAGGCGGAAATACAAAATGAAATTTTGAAAATGGTAGCAGATGTAATCAATGAGTCTGAGAAAGGTAAGAGGAGTTAAATGTTAGTCACTCCTTTGGCTACAAACCAGGATGTTGTATTCGAACCCCAAGCTCTGACCAGTCTAGAATAAGTTTTTTTTTTCTAGACTTATTGGTTTTTCTGAATGCTTCTGAATATGGGCAGGGAGTGAGGAGGCTGGCTCTAGAAGAGGTACAGAGAAAGGTAACCAACACTCTTAGCAGAACAGATACGGAAGTCAACCAAGTATCCAATATGCAGAGGAACCAGGGATATCACAATACAGAAAATATGTGTGGAAAAAAACAATTGAAACCATGATTCTAAGATAATTCAAGGACATTTTCTGTTCCTTGACTGTAGGTAGATATTTTCATCTCAGGAGTGAATGTGCAACCAAATTATCTTCTGACACTACTTACTGAATTTTTCAATAGCATCCAAGATCTACCCACCGCCCTGCAGCTTTGGGAGATGAGCATTTATTAAAAAACATATTGACTGTATGTAAATGTGAACCACTGTCACAGAATTCAATTAGAGATGCAGAACAATTCCTTTCTTGAAAACTTGGCATATTAATATCATTGTAATTTGAGCCAAAGGTAAACTCTCAAAGACACCCACTCTTTGGTTTTGTTTTGGGGCCACACCTGGTGATGCTCAGGGCTTACTCTCTGCTCTGTACTCAGGAATCACTCTTGGAGGTACTTGGGGTACCCTATAGACAGTCAGGTTTGAACCTGACTCACCCAATTTTCATGAGTGCTCAGAGAAATTGGGAAACCCATGTTGGGGCTTTGCCAGGTTCTCAGGCACCTAAGCACCTTGTGCCTGCTACAGCCTGGGGTGTCTGGGGTGGTTCTTGTGAGACTTGTGTGTCATCTGCTGCCTGACATACCCTCACAGCCTCCCTGTGTCCCTTGGGCCTCCCCCACACAGGGCTGGCTGGGCTGAGGAGCTTGTGGGCACCGGCTGCCTGTCCCCTGGGCACCCCAGTTGGAAGAAATAGTGCCTGCTCTGAGTGTTTCCAGGGACCTGGATAGTCTAAGCAAGGCTGCAGGGACATGAGACTCCTTGTCAAACTCCAAGGTCCAAGAGTCACTGGGTGGGGAGGGAGTCAGGACAAGTCCCCAGAGGCTTTGGAGCTAGTGGCAGCCAAGGCTTCAGGTAGCCAGTCGGTGGTGGTAATAAAGCCCATGTCAGTAAAGCAGCCAAGCTACTGCAGTCCAGAATGGTGCTGTGAGTAGGTGTGTGTGTGTGTGTGTGTGTGTGTGTGTTTGTGTGTGTGTGTGTGACTCTGTGTGTGTGTTCAGGTCTTTGCAGAGCTGATTTCAGACACTCAAACAGGAGGAGCAGGTGGGGAGAGAAGGAGCTTCTACTCTTCATGAGAGATGGGGAATCCATGTCCATACATGGGTGCCTGTGAGTGGAGCTGGGATTCCCTGGGATCCTGGGCTGAAGAAGAAGAAAGGTTGGGTCTTTCATCTCCCGACCCAGGCTGACTTCCAGACAGTCCCTAGAGTGGCATGCAGAGGGAGGAGAAGGAGAATCCCCGAACTCTCCAAGCTATGATTGCTGCCTGTACTCTGGCCATTCTACAGAAACTGTAAGCCCAGGTCATAAAACCAGAGAATCAGGACAGCTGGAGCAGGGCAATAGGAAGGGCGTCTCTCTCTCTCTCTCTCTCTCTGTGTCTCTCTCTGTCTCTCTCTCTGTCTCTCTCTCTGTCTCTCTCTGTCTCTCTCTCTGTCTCTCTCTGTCTCTCTCTTTCTCTCTCTCTCTTCCCCTGAATGAGTGTCCCCCATGGCACACCCCTTGAGGGGCTCTAAGACCCTTCACTTGCCTTCTGGAGATGGGGCTCACTCACTTGCTCATTCTGCTTCTGCCCCACCTCTGCATGCACAGAGAGATGGAATGAAGCAAACTTTGAGCATTAAAAAAAGAAATAAAATGAGTTGCAGAGTCAGGAGGAACCCCTGCCCCATCCTCCCCAATATTTTTGTCAAGTTCCACAACCATCATAACTGGCTAAATTTGATTTGGACATCTGCATGCAAGTAACTAAAACTTGACGTGGGACAGATCAATTTGGGGCGGGAGTGGGTCTTGCCCTGACTGCCTCTTGCCAAAGTGGCAGAATAGAGCCGTAGATAGTCTTGAGAAGGGCCTGAGAGGGGCAAGCCCTATTAATTCTACAAGTCTGCTCATTCCTGGGGGCTCAGAGGCCCTACAATTTATTCATGATTTATGCTGGTGGACTTTAGGGGTGAAGCACCAGTGACAAAAATGTTCCTATGCTCCTCAGGCCTTTCAGAGAGCTCACACCCTCACTGTATTCTCAGGAGTCCCACTACCAACACCTCTTTCAGGTGAGTCTTAGATGGTTTCAGAGTACAGTCCTCAGGCTGGCAAGTGTGCCGGTGGGTTTTTGCACCATCATAACAGTGGGCATCTGACTGCACAAATTGCCTGTGAGTTGAAGTCTAGCTAGGGGACCCTCCATGCCAAGCTTGTCTCTGGACCAGGCACAGTTTTAGACCACTGAGCGCTGTGTTATCATTCTGTGGCCACTACGTCTGCCCCATTGTCCCTACCCTTGGCCTGGCCAGTACTCCTGTCTCTGACTCCCACCATGATTTCAGCCCTGAACTCCTTCCTCAGCTGAGACTACCTGGGAGTCATGTCTCTCAATGGCTCTGTGAGAGGCTGGTGAACTGAAGAGGGATGGGGAGGGAGAAAGGGAAAGAGAGGAGTGAAGAGAGGTAGAGAGAAGAAAATAGGGAGAGATGAAGGCAGAGGTTATTTGCTAAACATAGAAAATCAAACAGGAATGTCTATAGCAGGTAGGTGGAGAGAGGAGAGAGAGAGAGATGGGAGAGAGGGAGAAAAGAAAGAGAGAAGGGTAGGGAGAAAGAGGAAGAGAGAAGGAGAGAGGGAAAGAGAGCCTCTGTTCAGGGCTTCCTTGGGGAGGAAGAAGAGGGTGAGATGGGGAAGCAGAAAAAGACAGACCCCTACATGACTGACCAATCTATGTGACCACTGCTGGGGTCATTTCTATCTTCCCTCTGACACATCAACTTACCAAACCATGCCATTTACACATATGCATAATACATGTCCACTTACATACACGAATGCACATATATACTGCGTGCCCACCTACATACATACTCATGCATGTCTATACACACATTCTTGTCTATTTGCACACTCAATACTATGTGTCTACACACACACACACACACACACACACACACACACACACACACACGGTCCTAAAACCAAAGTTTACCAAAACCAAACCACACACACAAAGGAGCAGGTTGCAGAGGAGGAAGAAGAAAGGAGAAGAGTCCCTTGATCAGCAGCCACTCTGGAGTCCACAGGAGTCCCAAAGCAAAATTTAAAGCAGTCAAGGAGTTGGCCTGGTGCATAGATAGGCCATTTCCTTGTTTGTATATTGGGCCACAAGTGGTGGTGTTCAGGGGACCAGAGGGTGCCAGGGATAGAGTCCTGGCCACTTGCACTCAGCTCTACGTTCTTTCTCTCATCCCACTCAACCTCCCTTTCTATGTGCCACCAACTGTGCCTCATATCAATTTGAATGTCCACATGGCACCTCAAGCTGTCACAGACACTACAAAACTTCAATCCTTAATGCTGGCGGAGGTGGAGCCCTCATATTTGACATAGAAAAGAGAAATAACCTCTGGTGACAGAGCAGGCCACTAGCTCTTCTCCAAGTCCAAAGGCTCCTCCAGCCCACACCACTCTAGGAACTGGGAAGATCATCATGGCCAGTCTCCATCCTGATGATTAAGGGGATCATTGAGGAGATGGCTGAGAATGGGGGCATGTATAGGCCTGCACAGAGAAACCTCTCGGTGTGGTTCCATGACTGTTGGGAATGACACAGAGTTCCAAAGCAGGAGGAACATGGGGATATGGCTGGATAATGCCAAGAAAAGCCTTCTGGCCTCATCTCATTGGCCAGAAGAAGTCACATGATTTTCCTAAGAGGGGTGGGAGATGTGGTTGATCTATCTCATTGGTCAGAAAAAGTCACATGCTTCCCACAGTAGGGGTTGGAGATGTAGTGGTTGACCTCCCCTCTCTTTCTCGTACATACTCACACCATAATGTTTGGGGTAAGTGGCGCACATCACCCTGGTAGGAATATGGCCGGCTCCCCCTTACGTGCTATGAACGTTTGGGGTTTTGATGTGAGTGTGAGTGATAGGTCACTTCTGTGGCACCTGAGTCTTAGTGCATTTGCTTATTCATCTGTTGGCATCCCCAGAAATACCTTAAACTAGCTCTCCTGGGCAGTTCATTTGTAGCACCCAGCACAACAACTTGAAATTCACCTTGGTCAGTCACTTCTTCTCCTGCTCTACCGAGGCCAACCCCTTTGTCAGAGAGCCTGCCCAGGCCTGAAATTCTGAGAAATGAAATCTTACCTCCCATTCTGACCTGTGCTAATGTAAGAAGCTTTTTTCAATCCTACCTTGGAACTGGAATAAAATTAACTCTTTCTGCAGACACACAAGTTTTGTTTAAATACGTTTATGTTTCCCTAGCAATCTTAGGTGAGCCTGCCCTTCATCCCATTCTGGACTAAATAGGGGCAGATTATACTTGAAACTCCAAAACACTCTAGTATTCGATCACTCAAACAAGATGGCAGTAGGACACAGTGACTACCTCAGAAATGTGACTGGCTGTTTTAACCAGGGTATAGTCAATACCTTATAGTGTCCACCAAGACTCTCTCCAAGCTGAGGTATGGAATGCAATCCAGTGAGAAATGCAATGTCCAGGAAACTCAAGGAAACTTCGATGGAATTCGGGGTGTGATCTCAGGGTGCTAACTGTGGGGTACCATAACACAGAGTTCCAAGACAGGAGCACGGGGCTGTGGCTGGACAAAGTCAGAAAATATCTTATGGACTCATCTCATTGGCCAGAAGTCACATGCTTCCCACAAAAGGGAGGGAGATGTGGTTGATGTCATTGAATAGAAGAAATCACGTGGTTCTCAAGGAGGGACAGGAAGTGCTGTCCTTTCAAAGACCCAGAGAGAGATACTGGGATTTGGGTGAGCTGTGTATTCTGGAAGATTCTCTCTTTGACGTTGTGGATTTCTTATTCCTGTCATGAACTTCTGCGAAGTTCATGTTTTCCTCAAAAATAACTCAGAAGTTTAAATATTTCACATCTTTCAGCCTCAGGGGGCAGAAAGGAGCCACATTACAAAGATGGATGGAGAGTATTTACCTTTCAAATGACCCTCCCAGAAAAAAAATGTGAATCTAAAGGTTCACCCCTTCTCTTTGATCCATTTTGGAGGAGGAGAGCAGTGAAAGGTGAGGGTGTTAGTTGATGGGCAGAGGGGAGGAGGCACTTTCTAGAATCCTCTCGTGCTACACAGCTTCCTACCAGGACAAAAATATACAGAGCCGCTGTCATTTTTAGCAAGATTTAATTAAAAGTGCCCTAAATTAAGAAAGCCAAGTCACTGTTTGCATTCCTAGAGTTCTATGTTTAGTTGAGTCTCACATAAGCTGAGAAAAGGAACACGAGTTTGGCACTTGGCTCAAGGGACCAGTGTGCTCTGACCCTGCCATGGGCTGTCTGGTGCTTTGCTCAGGACAGCACTGTCCCCTGCACCCCCAGAAGTCTGGCAAGTCACTGCAATCTGAGGATATGTCTGGGTCAGAGGGTTGGGGGCCTCAGAGAGTCAGGAAGTCCTCCTGTGACAGGAATGCACCCTGCACCCCATACCCCATCCAATTTTCTGAGCAGTAAATGCAACTGCCAAGTGGGTCTGCCACGAAATGACGGGCGGTTCCCACATATGGACAGAGTGCTGTTCTTCAGCGTCAGAAAGACTAGATGAGAAAATGTAATGTAGTAAAGGGGGGGTATGCCTAGATCTCTCCTGACTCCACAGTCTAGTGAAGAAAGGTACAGAGGAAGAAAGAAATTCAGGGTGGAAGGAAGAAGGTGAGAAAAGGGTGAGTAATGGGGAACAGGGGCCTGAGCTTCGATTATACCAGTGATGATTTCGAGTGGTGTAGTTCGACATCCAAAGCACAGTCTCGCCAACACTGAAAACATGAGATCTCAGATGCAACCACAGAACTTTGTAATGAGCCTGTCAAAGTGGCAAGAGGGTTGGTGTTAGTGGTGGCAGTGGGAGGTAGGGAGCTGTGGGGATTGACGGAGTCTGGGAGCACTGGTGAGGGGGATTGGTGTTGAACTATTGTATGCCTAAAACCTGACAATCAATAACTTTGCAAATCACAGCTCTTTAAATACTAAAAAGAAAGATAAAATGGAAAGGTTCAGGGCAGCACAGAAACACCAGGCGGCTTGGGGATCATTGGGCTGTGTCCAGCAGGCCTTGAGATGGCTCTTACCTAGTCCTGCAGCCTACTCCCTGAGCGAGCTGAACTAGCTCTATGTCATCTGTGCCCTCCCCCACTACTGGGGGCAGGGTGACTGGGAGGACAGACTGGGGTTCACCGCAGTGGAATCCTGACACCAGTGTGGCTGCAGAAGGAGCCTGTATTCGAAGCCTTGGTGTAAAAACCTCCCACCCTGCAGAATCCCTGGGGAGCATGTCTGCTAAGCCTAAACGGATTGGTGGGGGTGGGGAGTGTTGGATGAAGCCCTCGTGGGGCTGGGCCCCAGAATCAGGTTGGAGCCAGGCAGAGCGTCAGTCTGTCATGGGAACAGCCCCAGCAGAGCAGAGCAGCTCTCAGCAAACTCAGTGCAGGCTCAAGCCCTGCACGTCGCCATGGAAACAGGAGCCCACGGAGGGAGGCTTGGGGTGTGGGATGGGGAAGTGGGTGGCGGGAGGGATGGAGCCACGGAGATGGGTCACCTGGTGGGTGCATGTCACCTTCACCATGGAGAGAGGGGCTGAGTGCTCCAAATGGTGGGCGGGAGGAGGCTGGAGGAGCAGGGCGGGGGTCCTGGTCAGACAAGAGGCTGGGTGTGACCAGGGACCCACAGACCAGCCCGGCCCTCCGCTTCCCTTCACTAGGGAGGAGCCCAGATCCAAGACCCCCCCAAACCATCCCCGAACCACCATCCCAGCAGTACATCTTTACTCCAGTCTTGTCTTCGCAGACTTGGTGGAGCCCACCAAGAGGGCTTGCAGGGAGGCGTGTCCTGATCCCCCATTTTATCAAAATTGTCCAGTGAGAGGAGCATTCAGGAACAGGAAGTGTCTCTCCTTTGCTGACCCCAGGGGTCCCTGAGGCGCTGTACCATGTGGCGTCTGGAAACAATGCAAAGGATGTGGGGCAAGTAAATGGCCAGGCAGGGCATAGGTCAAGTGTGAAGCCTTTACCCTCTCTTCTCGTGAGTCCCCCAGCTCAGGATCTCTCCTGTTCCAGGTCTGCCTGCACACACCACACCCAGCAGCTTCCCCGGGGCCTTTATGCACACCCCACTCCCTCCAAGGCCAGAGTTCTTTGGGCACAGATGCCAGGAAGTGATGAAGGACATTGCCAACTGCGCTGCCTTCCAGGCAAATATTTTTTGTTGTTTTTGTTTGTTTGTTTGTTTGTTTTGGGGCCACACCCATTTGACGCTCAGGGGTTACTCCTGGCTATGTGCTCAGAAATCGCCCCTGGCTTAGGGGGACCATATGGGACACCGGGGGATCGAACCGCGGTCCATCCTACGCTAGCGCTTGCAAGGCAGACACCTTACCTCTAGCGCCACCTTCCCGGTCCCCCAGGCAAATATTTTTGAGGGCAATATTAGGCAACCCTGTGGGAGTGTGGGGAAGGCTCTGAGCCTTTAGGGGGCCCTGCCCGCTGGAACAACCTCTGCCAACTGAGGTCTGCTGCTTGTTTACCTGCACAGCCCCTGTCCTTGGTGCTGACCACCAGGCTGCAGGTTCTTCGAGCAGCTCTGAATCCATCCCCAAGGGAGGAGGCTGCGAAGGGCTAGCGCACTCAGGGGAAAGGAGGAGCCTGCAAGGGGCTGGAGCACTAAGGGGGAAGGGAGGAGCCTGTGAGGGGCTGGAAGGTGATGATGAGGTGGCTTCTTTACCTCCCTGTAATGCCAGCAAGCCCTGCACTGCTCTGATGGCATGGTGGGGGCTGTTGGGGTGCAGGAGATGCCCAGGGGAGCAGCCTGTGCGGGGCAGGGTGTGCAGCGCCCCCGCAGTAAAGAATGTAGGTCAGTCAGCCCAGCTCCCTCAGCCATGCTGCCAGCAGCCTCTTGGCTTGTCAGAGAGAAAAGATAACTCAGAGATGTGTGGACCTGGCCTTGAGTTGTGCAGGGGAGGTAGAGACTTCATCACCCAGTGCCCCCTTCCCACATCTCCCTGACAGGCTAGGCTGGCCCTGGGGAGGTGGCTGTGTGAGCACAAAGGGGCGACTTGCCCTCAGCCATGGGCGGCCATGCTTCTGGGCCCAGTAGAGGCAGTTCAGCATGGCCCCAGGAACCTAAACTCCTGGCTTGGATCCTCATGTGCCCTCTGCCCTCTACCCTCTGTCGAGTGTTGTGTAGCTGACAGACTTCTCTCATCCCTTTCCCTGAAAACGTACACCTCAAAGTAGGGCTTCTCCTTCCAGTGGCCTCCATGCTCACTCACCTGCTGGGAAGGCTTCAGGGGGTTGTGGCCTCTGGCCCAGTGCAGGTGAGTCCTGATCTCTGTCAGCCTGAGGACAGAACAGGAGGAGGAGAAACTGGGAAGAGGAGGAGGAGGTTTGAGGAAGGGGGTGGGAGAGAAGAGTTTTAGAGAAGACATAAAGGATGGAGAGCCAAGGGGCGAGCCATGCCGAAGAGTCTGAAGTGAGGGCACAGGAAACACAGGTGAGATCGGACAGGGGGGAGGAGAGAAGGAAAAGGAAAAGGGGAAAGAGGAGCAGGAAGAAGAGAAGAAGCAGAAGAAGGAGCAGGAGGAGGAGCAGGAGGAAGAGCAGGAGGAAGGAGAGAGAGAGAGAGGAGGCAGAACAGAGCAGATACACTTTCTTTGCACACACACCACACACCACCCCTACATACCACCCCCCACATTCAGACAGCCCAATCATTCACTCCACACACCCCTCAAACCCACAGACCCCTAATTCTTCCTATACCCACTTCCACTGCATCCACAACACCCCCCCCCACAAACACACAGGAACCCCACACCCATAGCCCACATCTCTACACTCCCAGATACATATGGTATAAACAGCACATAGGCACACCAGACACATACACCTCAATGCCGTATAGCCCTCCCCATCTATCTCCCATGGGGACAAGGAACCCCGAGTTGCAGCCTGCAGTCATCAGAGGAGGGGCCCTGATGGAGTGGGACACCCAGAGGGCAGGAGGTCAGTTCCAAAGTAGATAGAAGCCAGGCCAGGGCCCAGTCTTTCCCTCAAATACCCCTCCTACCAGAGGGATTCTCTTCTCCCTTCTATGGAACGCCAGCATTGGCTCGTGCCTCCATGGGGACCCAGAGCCACCCCAAGTTTGCCTGTGCAAATAGAGCTTGGTGCCGCCCCTGCCTACAAAACTGGTTTTTAAAGAGGGACTCCGTGGAGGGCTGAGACCAAGGGACACCACAGTGCTTAGGTCCTTAGGGGACCACATCTTGAGGACACAGGCCCACACCCACAGACCCCAATGTACTGGTCCAAGGCCCTTCACACATGACTCCGATTCACCGTGCCACCCCAGACAGGGCGCATCCCCTCTTCATCCATATTCCATAAAGACGCAGCCAAGTCCTGGTATCCTCAGACAGCCCCCATACCCCAACATCTCACAGGCTTGTGCACACGAGCGCCCCAGTACGCCTAGCCTAGGAGATCCCTGTAGGTCTGGGGGTCCCCCGCCAGTTGGGGCTGAACTCGCGACCTCCTTCCCTCCCTCCAGCCTTGGTCCCTCTCCCCCCCTCCAACTTCCTGCCCCTTCCACGGCCCCCCTCGGTTTCAGAAACTTTCCACCCCCTCCCTGTAAGCAGAAACAGGGGGCTCCAGAGGGGCACCCCACCCCAGCCCCCAGTCGCGCCAGCCGCAGCAGCAGCAGCAGCTTCCCTTCCTCGTCCTCAGCCTGGCTCAGGGGAGGCGCAAGGTCACTGCGCTGGGGGCTGGGGCGGGGGCCGGCGGAGGGGAGCCGGGGAACGCGGAGCAGCAGCAGCCGCATCTGGGGCGGTGGCCGCGCGGACCTGTCCGTTCAGCACCGCCGCGCACCGGGGCGCACGGGCGCAGCTCCGGGAAGGCTGGGCGGGCCGAGGGGCGCGGGGCTGGCGAGGGAGGGCGCGCCTGCGAATCGAATCCGGGGGCCCCGCAGCCACCTGTGAGCCGCCCTCGAGTGCGGGCAGCGGCGGATCCCGCACACACGCCCGCCGGGCGCAGCGCACACACGGGCGCGCACCAGCACCCGCAGCGCCGCGGAGATGCTGCTCGCCGGCGGGTCGGGGAAGTTTGCCGCTGGCCCCGGCCGCGGGCCCCGGTGCCTCCAGGTAAGCTCTCCCTGGGGCGCGGGCCGAGCCGGGGCAACCCCACGGGCAGGCAGGGCAGGGCAGGGCTGGGCAGGGGAGGCCGGGCAGGGTGGCGCGGGGCCTGGGGGCGCTGGGAGCGCGCGGAGGGGTGCCAAGCCAGCCCCATTCTGCCCCTCAAGGCCGGGTCCTCAGATCCACGGAGCAAATCCCCCTGCTTCGTGCCCCCTACCCAGCCCTGCTGCCTGCCCGCCCGCCCGCCCGCATCCTCGCCTACCCGGGTCCGCCTGTCTGCGGCTGGCGGGCGGGGGCGTCCTCACTGCCAGCCCACCATCCAGGCCAGCTCCCAGTCCCCCGATCCCCCCCCATCCCAAGCTTGACCCCTGCCCCAGCATGAAGCCATCTGCGGCTGCACCCCGGAGTGCCAGGGTGGGTGGGTGGGTGGGTGGGCGCGCGTGCGACTCCGCTCTGCGCCTGGAAAGGAAAGCACCGCGCGGCCCGCCTGCTTTCCAAGGGAGCCAGACCCCCAGTCCCGTTCCCTTGCACCCCGCGGCACCCCGGGAAGCCCGTGCCCGGCGGGTGGACAGGCAGGCAGGCAGGGCGAGGGTGCGCACCGGGCCCCGGCGTGCGCTCCGCGCGCGCACCCAACGCGGCCGCCTGTGCTCTGCTCGCTTGCAGGTGTAGCCCCGCTCTTGGCCGGCCCCCCAGCATGAGCGTCCCGAGCCCCGCGTGGGCCTCGGCCGGCGTGGCGGAGGACGGCGAGCTGCGCGTGAACGTGGGCGGCTGCCGGCGGCGCCTGGCCTCGCGCGCGCTGCTGCGCTTCCCGGAGACGCGCCTGGGCCGCCTGCTGCGCTGCCGCTCGCGCGAGGCGGTGCTGGAGCTGTGCGACGACTACGACGAGGCCCGGCGCGAGGTCTACTTCGACCGCAACCCCGAGCTCTTCCCCTACGTGCTGCACTTCTACCACACGGGCCGGCTGCACGTCATGGCCCAGCTGTGCGTCTTCTCCTTCAGCCAGGAGATCGAGTACTGGGGCATCAACGAGTTCTTCATCGACGCCTGCTGCAGCGACAGCTACCACGGCCGCAAAGTGGAGCCCGAGCCGGGCCGGGAGGCGTGGGACGAGCAGAGCGAGCGCGAGAGCACGGCGTCGTCGCTCGACGAGATCCTGGCCTTCTACCACGACGCGGCCAAGTTCGACGGGCAGCCGCTGGGCCGCGTGCGCCGCCGGCTGTGGCTGGCGCTGGACAACCCGGGCCACTCGGCGCTCAGCCGCGTCTTCAGCGTGCTGTCCATCCTGGTGGTGCTGGGCTCCATCGTCACCATGTGCCTGCACAGCCTGCCCGACTTCCAGGCCCGCGAAGGCGACGGCCACCCCGGCGAGGACCCGCGCTTCGAGGCCGTGGAGCACTTCGGCATCGCCTGGTTCACGCTGGAGCTGCTGGCGCGCTTCGCCGTGGCGCCCGACTTCCTGCGCTTCTTCCGCCGCGCGCTCAACCTCATCGACCTCATGTCCATCGCGCCCTTCTACGTCACGCTGCTGGTCAACCTGGTGGTGGACAGCACGCCCGCCCTGGCCAACCTGGGCCGCGTGGCGCAGGTGCTGCGTCTCATGCGCATCTTTCGCATCCTCAAGCTGGCTCGCCACTCCACCGGCCTGCGCTCGCTGGGGGCCACGCTCAAGTACAGCTACAAGGAGGTGGGCCTGCTCCTGCTCTACCTCTCCGTGGGCATCTCCATCTTCTCCGTCGTGGCCTACACCATCGAGAAGGAGGAGAACGAAGGCCTGGCCACCATCCCCGCCTGCTGGTGGTGGGCCACCGTCAGCATGACCACCGTAGGCTACGGGGACGTGGTCCCCGGGAGCACGGCGGGGAAGCTGACCGCCTCCGCCTGCATCCTGGCCGGCATCCTGGTGGTGGTGCTGCCCATCACGCTCATCTTCAACAAGTTCTCGCACTTCTACCGGCGCCAGAAGCAGCTGGAGAGCGCCATGCGCAGCTGCGACTTCGGGGACGGCTTGAAGGACGTGCCCTCGGTGAACCTGAGGGACTACTACGCTCACAAGGTCAAGTCGCTCATGGCGAGCCTGACGAACATGAGCCGGAGCTCGCCCAGCGAGCTGAGTCTAGATGATTCTCTCCACTAGGCTTCGGGATGCGCCTTCCTGCTCTGTCCCACGCCGGCCGCCGGCGTCTGGCCATCACCAAGCCAGCGGCCTGGTGCGTTTGGGTGCATGTCCGGCAACCCACCTGCTGGCCGATGGCCTCGAGAGTTAGGTCTGGCCCCAAAGCCGGGCGCTGCCCGCCTGGGATCGGCACCTCAGCTGGTATTTGCAGCGCTGAGGATCCCTTTTTTTGGGGGGGTTGGGTGTGCCTGAGCCCACAGTGAAATGATGCCCGCGCGTGTCCCCTGCTCCCCTTTGCAGCGGGACAGGGAATGCCTGGAATGCTGATCCCCCCCCCCCCACATCTGTTGTGTGTTCTGCTCTCGTGCCCGTGGCCCTGTCCTGTCTGTGAATTGTTCGTGCCCCTAAATTTTGTTAAAACAAACAAAAAAAAAGTCTGCCCCTCTAGTTTGCCCAGAGAGAGAAGACACCCCCACCAAGTCTGTAAGAACAAGACAAGGTTTACGCTGGGAGTTGCGCAGACGGTCTCCCTTCACAGTTCTCATTTCCTTTTGATACCAAAGCAGAATCCAGGCGCAGGGCCCGTGTGCGCGTCTTTTGGGATGGACAATCCAATGCCGTGGCTGATGTTCTTCCTGTAAATGTCATTTCTGCAGGGATTTTGCTACTTGGCCCGAAGGGTAGCAACAGTGGATTGATTTTTTTTTTTTACTTCCCCTGACAACAAAGCCTTCAAGTCAGAGGATGCCTGAAGGATGTGTCCATGTAGCACCAATGTTCTGTTCCAAGTCTGGACCTGGTTCCCCCTCTGGTAATTGTAAGGACATTTATTTATGGCCAAGATTCTTGGTCTAGGCCACTGACACAAACGTTGCTGTCTTGATATTAGCATGTTCTCGAAAGCTTTGTTTTCCATATTTGGAAATAAGGTCATATTGTCTCTATTGTGGAGGTCTGTTGTAATGCTTGTCTACCTGGGCCAGAACAAACCAGGCCCTGGGCCTGGGGAATGGCCTGGCCATGTCTGTGACCTGATGATTGGGGCCTTTGGCTTCTAGGCTGAATCCACTCTGCTTTCAGGATTCATTGTGGGCTATGGGGTGCTATGATCATGAATGGGAGTGTGGAAGGGTGCTCTAAAATGCAGATACCTCTCCGTGGGCATCTCCATCTTCTCTGTGGTGGCAGATACCTGTTGAGGGGGAGGATTGGAGCAAGGCTGCTTTTCTGGGCCCTGCCTTGTGGAAGGAGCCTGAGGAAAGAGTTACAGAGCAGAATCTTCCTCCACTCCTGACTTCACCAACATTATATCCAGTTCTTGAAGAACTCAGAGTGATTGAAAAGCTCTTTTGACCCCTATATGCTAATGAGACCTGAGAGCTCTTCTCCCAATCCTGCTTTTGTAGGCTGCCCTGCTCACTGACACCAATGTGGAGACAGATATCCGGAGTCCTGCATGCAAGGTCATCCCAGGGGGCTTCCAGGAATGCTATGTGTCTGCAAAGGTTTTGGGAATGCAGCGGCACTGTGTCAGGGTGAGAGAAGGCAGAGGACAAGGGGATTTTTTTTTCCAGAATTGCACAGGCTCTGATCTACGTGCCTAGCATTATAAGAGGGTTCGTCCATGCCCAGCCACGGGTCCATGTGAGAGAGGCTTAGGAGGTGATGATGAAAGAAACAGAGTAATGCTTCTGGAAAGTGGGAACGAGGCAGGTCTCTGACCCTCTGGGCAGCATTTTTCTGATGATCACAGTGGCTCTGTGGCTTGAGGAGACCCGCTGCTCTGTTCTGTTTGGGCAAAGACGCCCCTTTATCCAGTTCCTTTTCTCAGGGGTAGGGGATGAAGGGGAAGTGTGCTTTAGAGGCTGCCTTTTCCAATAGTTGCCCTTAGACTTACTGGCATGGCTCCTTTCTCCCTGTCCACTGTAGTCGCTCTGGCAGGTGTATGTCTCCATGGTATCAGCTTTTCCAGGCACGATTTCCAGTAGCACAAGCACTGGAACCAGTGCCCACAAAAGTTGGAGACTGAGGGGTAACAGGAGTGCAAGATCCCTCCTCACCTGCTAAGGACTATGGCTCAGTTGGGCTGACTCAGGGAGTAGGTCACATCCCAGGAGGTCACAATGTAGAGCAGCCCTGAGGCTTCCACATACGGTGAGTTGGTCATTTCCTTCTCCTGCTGGTCCTGAGAATCTCAATGCATGGTGACCCTTTGGCCACCAGACTGACCTCTAATCCTCTTGGGGGACGCAGAAGACCCAGATCATTATCTGAAGTTACTATCTTGGAAGCAGCCTCACTGCCACAGAGTGATGGAGCTATCACTGTAGATGTCCAGGGGCTTCTCCCACGGCCGCAGGCACCCAGCCTTCTGCATGAATTCCCACTGGTTGTCTGTGTGTGTGTTTGTGTGTGTGTGTGTGTGTGTGTGTATGTGTGTGTATCTGTGGGTGTGTGCCAATAGAGGGGCATATTGTATTGCCAGCCTGATCTGTAGCTCCGACAGTCATAATTGGTATTTAATATTTGGCTTTGTTGCCTCCACTTATCTTTGTGTTCCAATAATTGCACTACCTGCTAATTCCTGCCTGGTTTAGAGAAAACATGATTTGTACTGCACGTCGGGAGAGCGGTGATGTGTGCGGGCCGTGTGTTACTGACTCGAAGGCATCACTGGGATTTCGCATATGTCTGAACAGCATGACTTGTTACAGAGCTGTAATTTTGACTATTGAGCGCGCTGTATTTGTGGTGTCGGCTCTACCTCTCATTAACACGCTCCTCTGTGAAGGTGGGAGCAGGGCTCAAGAAGGGCTTGGAGCAAAAAGTGGCGGGTCACAGAGAAAACCCCACTGCATCCGAAAGGTTTTTGGGGAAGTCCGTTAGTGGTCAGCATGGGAGTGAGGGAAGAGAGACTTCTGGTTGGCTGGAGCTGGGGGTGTTTTGGGCCTATGGGAACAGACTCTACTCAGTAGCTTTGCAGTAGGAAAAAGTGGCTGGTATCAGAGACCTGGGAACCAGCACCCAATAGGATTACAAACCCTCCACTCTTGCCTGCAGTAGCTTGGGTATGGTAGGGGTTTCCAGTGTATTTGCTATGAGCTGTGGTACCTCTGCAGGGACTATGCTGCCCCTACATGCTGCCCTCATTTCCACGGCTTTCCCAGCTCCACATAGAGATAAGGGTGACTGCTGGGCAAAGGAGGTTCAGCTCCTTTCCAGTCCCACCTCCTAGCCCTCGATTTAGGCACCTGCTATCAGGGATTTTGGAGAGGGGGATCCCTATGATCCCCAGAAGCAGAATAGAGGTGCTTTCTACAACCCACCTGTAATGGCGTTGCCTGTGCTTGGCCACCACCCACTTCACCAGGACAGATGGATGAGTGTTGTCCCAAAAAAGAGCGCCCTTGAAACATCAGTACGTATCTCCTATGGCCTGTGACACTGAGCCTTGGCAGAGGGAGTCTGAGGTCATGGTGAAGGCAGGCAGGAGAGACAAGGGAAGGATGGGCAGGGATTCAGTGGATGGTGGTGAGTGGGTGGACACCGATGGGTGGGCAATGGTGACTGCCCATTCAGTGGATGGCGACTGGGTAGACAGTGATGACCGGTGTACCATGGTGACTGGTTGGACATGGCTACTGGGTGAATGGTGACTGGGTGGATAGTGACTGAGTGGATGATGGTGATAGGGTTGATAGTGAATGAGTGAATAGTGGTGAATGGGTGGGCAATGGTGACTGTGTGGTTAGTGACTGGGTGGACGGTGGTGACTGGGTGGATGGTGGTGATTGGACGGTAGTGACTGGGTAGACAATGGTGACTGGGTAGATGGTGGTTACTGGGTGAATGTTGATTATGTGGGCAATGGTGACTGTATGGGTAGTTACTGGGTAGATGGTGGTGTCTAACTGGACAAACATGACTGGGCGATGGTGACTGGGTGGACAATGACTGGCTGGATGATGGTGACTGGGTGGATAGTGGTGACTGGATGGTGACTGGGTAGATGATGGTGACTGGGTAGACAATAGTGACTGAGTGGACAATGGTAACTGGGTAGATGGTGACTGGGTAGATGGTAGTGACTAGGTGGACAGCAGAGCCTTGACAGGAAGTGTCAGGAATCTCAGGCACAGGAAATCCGTGATCTTTCTGCAGAAAGGGGATCTGGGACCATGCAGAAACAGTACAGGAAGATTCAGAGAAAAGATGGGGGGTGGGACAGAGTGCTGCAAGGAACAGCTCTTGGGGGCAGCCATGGAAGGAATAGGGCTCCAAGGGCCCCGACAGATCAGCTCTCTTTCCCTGGGCAAGCTGGAGAACAAGGGATCTGTGGGGTGTGTGACCTGTCTCATCTTTGGGCTAGAGGGCTGTTCTTAGGTGTCAACATTTCTTGGTCTTGCCCCTGCTTCCAGGTCCTTCAGATACCCTAGAACCACTTTGGCTCCCCCATGTCTGTAGAAGGCAGGTTCTGGGGGCCTCTGCCCTTTCTCACCCCGCCATCTCCATCACATCTTTCCTTCGCCTTGTGTCCCTGTAACCCTCGCCAGAGTTCCCAGTAGGTTACAGGTGACCCACAAGTACTGTGCAGCTCATGGCCCTCACCCCATATCTGCCCTGCTGCCTCCTCATGAGCATTCAGGGGACCACCACAGTCTGAATAAAGGGAACATTACTTGTTCTCCCTCATACTGCCAACACCTTAGCTGGGAGAGAAGCCAGCACCTTGGGTCTAAGCTGTCCAAGCTGCCCACAAGTGGGCCTTGACACCCTCTGGGTGCCGTGACAAGGCTTATTTCTAGGCAGACTCACATGGCTGAATCCCAGGGACATGCGCCTTGAGGAAGTGTCAGATGTGGGTAGTTCTCGGGAGCCCTCTCTGTCCTTGTTGGCCCCATGTACCCCAGGATTCCTAGTGCTATCCCGCTCCAGGTTCCCAACCCATTTTCCTCCTGGATCATTTCTGCTATGTATCTTCGACCAGCTCTAGTTCTCCAATTCAGGCTCACTCACACCTTCCTGTCCTAAGACCTCTGGGCTCATGCCACTCCTCACATGGGGTAGAGGTGTGGGGGTAACTGAGCCCAAGGATGTGATGCAGAAAAGGATCCCTGGAGAACAAAGTGACAGCAGAGTGGGGGGGCCAACCACAGTTCGATCCTCAGCATCACATGGGGTCCCCTGTGCCCCATCAGGAGTGATTTCTTGAGTGCAGAGTCAGGAGTAAGCTCTGACTACTGCTGTGTGACCCAAACCCAAACCCAAACCCAAAACCAAAACCAAAACCAACCAACCAAACAAATGAGCTCTGTATAAAGGAGCAGATCCAGCAGACTTACTGGTCTCCCAAGAGCTGAAAGACACAGCTAGGTTGTTGGGAGCAACACACAACTGGGAGCAAGACTGGGGGACGAAGGGGAAGAGAAGTGGGGTTCTTGGGAGTTTTTTTCCACTTGAAACCTTCTCCGGTTGCCTCACTCTCCAGACACTGAAGCCTGCGGAGCTATTTTCGGGCCTTCTATGAAAAGAACTGAGGTGCTATCAGCCTCGGCATCTCTGCCGCTTCCTCCGTGTGGGGCTGGTGTGACTCACGCCTGAGCCATCAGCTTCGCAGGATTTTCTGCCGGTGCTGGGACTCCCCGGGCAGCCCACGTGACAGTCACACCCCAGCATGCTCGAGCCACTTGGGCCCAAGGACAGCCTCTCAGTGTGTACACGCACATGTGTGTGAGGGTACATGTGTATGTGTGTCTGAATAAGCACATGTGTTTGAGGTGTCTGTATGTACATGGTGAGTATATACATGCAACCTGTTTACATTGCATGCTGTATGCATGTTGAGTATGTACGCAATATGAGTTTATGTGAATACGAGTATGTACAAGAGCACATGTAAGTGTGAATACTGCAGGAGTGTATCTGCACGCATGTGCATGTATGTTAATGTATGGAGGAGTAGACGGGGAGCCACAGGCCACAGTATTCCAGGCCCTTCCACTCTGAGCTGTTCAGTGCACCCAACTCTGTGACCCCAGCTGGAAAGATCCAGGACTGCTTATAGAATGAGGCCTGATGGAAGCAGATGGAATTCTAGGGAGTCACTGTCCTCCCTCCACTGCTGTCCTCTGTCTCATCCCACCAGTGACGCGACATTTGTCTGGTCATCTCCCCACTGTGCACAGAACGTTCTTGTGTCCAAAAAGTAAGAAGCAAGTTCAAGCAGTTCAAGTCTTGCCCTAGCACCCTGACCTGCTGGGGTCCATGCTTTACACACCCACTCCTCTCCTACCATGGTAAATGGGCCTGGGGGTCAGGGAGAGGTGTCACAAGAGCAGAGGCTGAAGCTGTGAGCACAGAACCCACCAGGGTCAGCAGTTTGGAGCCCACACGCTGTCACACCTGGATTTTCTGCTGCAGGGAGCAAGGCCGAGGGTGTGACATATGTGTGTGTGTGTGTGTGTGTGGGGTGATCTGTGTCATTCAGGGCAGTTCTGAGCTTTTGTGTGTCCATGAATAGGCATTATTCATATCCTGTGGGAGAAATGGAGACTAGCAGCACTCAGGACCCACCATGTTCCTTCCCTCAAGGTCTATATCCCATTTCAATCACACCCCCACTGTCTCATGTACCTTACACTCTGCTCCCTCAGCTGACAGCCATCTTCCATGCACATCAACCCACTCTTCAGGAACTCTGTGCTGCAGGGACATTTCTCTCTGGGGTTAAGCATGGGATCTGGGAGTCACTCTAACAATGATGACACCCTAGAGTTCAGCTGGGCTCGGAAAGATGCCCATCTCCATTGCTGTCCTTACCTCATAGACTTTCTTCCTTCTAGCATTTCCTTGTGTGGTTATGGTGTCAGAGGTGACAGAGGTGACAGGAGGCCCCTGCCCCTGGATGTGAGGGAGTGATGGCACCCTCATTGGGGAGCAGAGAGCATTGTCCAGGGCTGCCTGAGAAGGAGAGTCTGTCCCAGACAATGGTTACCAGTCATTCATACTGGGGGTGTGTAAACCCAAAAACAGGTCTTCCTGAAGCTCAGAGCCCCTGGGTTCCACTGTATCCAAACCTGTGCTGTGCTCTTGACTCAGGGCTGTCTGTTCCCATGGTGACTGCATGGTTTGGGGGCAGTTCAGACTGGGGTCCTCAGTGCTGATGTGACATATTTTTTGCATGTTTATGTAGCCGCCCCCCCCACTGTCTCTGCTCCCCAGAGAACAATATGAGCAATGAGTCATCCCTCCTTAATTAGAACTGCACTACACCCCAGTTCTCTGGGTGCCCAGAGCCCCGACCTTATTCTCTTGGTCCCGTCCCACTGCTCAGAACTGATGAGCCAAGGTCAGAACCATATCCCCAGTCGCCTGAAAATGTGGAGCATACTGTATGACCATGGGCTGCATGGATGTTTCCAGAACATCTAGCTTAAATTCCCAACTTTCCCTTGCCTTTGCCCCACTCCCAACCTATCCATTCTCACACAACAGGTCTGAAGAAAACAGAGAAAGGAAAAGGAAGAATTTCAGATTCTGGCCTGAATTTATCCTTAGTCTGAGAGAATTTCTTTTCTTTTTTATTTTTTTCCTTTAATTTTGGCCCACGCCTAGCAGTGCTCAGGCATTATTCCTGGCTCTGCACTTAGAAATTACTCCTGCAGGCTTGGGGGATCATAGGAATGCTGGGAAATGAGCCCGGGTCGGCTGCATGCAAGGCAAATGCCCTACCTGCTTTGCTAGGGCTCTAGCTTCTAAGAGAATTTCCTATGCTAAACTCATTCATGGTTCAGCTCTTTCCAGCAACACAGGAAAATGGTTGCAGTGCTGACCAAGATGTTCGAACATTGCTCACACTTACAGCAATGTGAGAACCCAGAGAGTACAAGTGTGAGCAAGACCAAATACTCCTCTTCCTGTATTTACTTCGAGGTGTGTTTTGCTAAATTTTCTCAGCACTTTGGTAGCTCTCAGTACTGTGGGTGATTCCTCGTGATGCAGATTGCCCTGAGAGAAAACCTAAAAACACATGTGCTCCCTTTCCTAGAGATTTCTGGGCCTCTGATGATAGAACCGAGGTTCCAAAAAGGAAGTCTCACAGCCAAAACAAAAGGAAAAGAGACAGTCTCTCCTTCTTTGTATTTTGGTGAAGGAATGGGAGCCTTGGTCAATTCTGCATCAACCCCAGGATCAGGAGCTCAGAGACTAAGCTGAGTACCCCAATGACAGGCTGCTTGAGATTCCCTTTCCACACAGGGCTCCACCCACCAACTCAGGCCCCAAATGCCAGCGATTACAGAACGTGCTTGTCACTTGAATTTATCATCATCAATTTGTCCCAAGGCAAATGGCATGCTTCCTTGGGTTCCAAGGCATAGATGCTGAGTCACTGACATTCTATCTGGGGGGCTAAGAAGACACACACCGATCGAATTCTATGAATGTCAGACTGAGATTTATGGAAGTGGTTCATTCGACTCATTTCCTCACCCCTATCTTTGTTCATTCATTCATTTATCCTCCCAATCCTGCCTGGTTACTGCTTATTAGCCTTATAGTGCTAATTCTAAACAATGCTGGGGGCCAGTCAGAGGGAAATGCCCCCTTGGAAAAAAGCCCCTACAGAATAGGCATCTGAGGCCCCTAAGCTGCAGCCCAGAGTCCAAATTAAAATCCCACTTACTGTCTGTGGCTCACAGTTCAGTCAGCTTTGGGGCTGAGAGCATTGCAGGCAAACATAGCAAGCAAACTTGGGGAGGCTACCTGTCTGAGAGTACGGAGGACACCCCTGAGTCCAGTATCCAGGCTGGGCACCTAGAATCCAAAGGGCTGGAGGAGCAGGTGGGGAGCAGGGTGTGTATGGGGGTCTGCTGTCAGGATTCCAATTATAGTATTCTGAGCTAAACCATGGTGTCCCTACAGAGGCCTCAGCAGGAAGGCATCTCTGAGTCTTGAGGACCATTTTCTCATCAAATGCCCAGTTTCCCCTGAGCAACCAAGACAAATGGGCAAAAGCATCATCGTGAACATGCGGAATCTCTAATGAGGTGTTGCCACATTTACAGCTCAATAAACTGAATTTAAAGTTTCTAGTTTTGTATATTGAACACCAAGGATGGAACCCAGGACCTCAGCCATACAAAGCAAGCGCTTTCCCACTGTACTCATTAGTGGCCTGATGATCTTCACTCATCAGAGTTGTGCAAATATCAACACAGTGCAATTTTGAACGATTTTTAATTGCTTTTTTTGGAGGGGGTTACACTCAGTGATGCTCAGAGATTACTCTTGGATCTGTAGTTAGAAAGTACTTCTGGTGGTACTATACTTGTGTGACTATATAGGATGCAGGTATTAAACCCAGGTTGCTGCGTGCAAGGCAAGCATCCTACCTGCTCAGGGCTCCCTGTTTAGGAATATTCATGTCACCACCCCCTTGCCCTCTTCCAAAGAAACCCTGTGTAGGTATTATTCTGTTCTTTTCCAGTGCTGAATAAACGTTCCTTGGTATGTATCTATTACATTTATCTAGCGATCTGTTGAAGTTGCTCTGCAGTCTAATGAATGGATTTATGCAACGTCAAATGTGAAATGCACGCACTGTGTTCTAATTACTAGCAGCTGCATGACAACGAGGAATGAGTGAAATTAATCTGAATGATTTCAGCCCAATCTATCCCAAGCAGTAGCGTTTCCACAGATAAGAGCTCTATTTTGTACGAAGTCTTCGATAAACAAGGGGCACTTTATAGCACAGCTCATCTCAGTCTAAATGAACACACGTCACATTCCAAGGGCCCCCAAATCTCACAGCAGGCAACTGCATAGTTCCTGGTTTGCTTTTTTCACTCCACTAGGCCACTAGGAAGTTTTGGGCCAAAATCAAGTCCAGCGATTTCACTATGAACATGAACCAGAGCTGTGGCAGGTTGTTCAGCTTCTGGGTTCTCTTCATTTTATCTCTTACATTCTCATTCAGCCATGTTGTTATATCTAATGTTTATCCTCCCTGCTAAGTTGCCTCCCCATGCTTTCCCCATTTTTCCCAAAGGTGGAAAATCCCCATGTATTTGAGAAGAAACTTGGCAACAACAACAACAACAACAAAGAACAGAAATAAAAATCAAGTCATTCCAAGCAATTGAGAATTCCAAGGAAATTCCAGAACCATTTGCCTCTATCTATATTTCTTTGGCCCTATTTTCCTTATGCCAAATTTCAGCCAAATATCAATAACAAATATTTTGTTTGGGTGGGAGTGGGAGGCAGAGCACCAACTAACTGAGTTCATTTTATTGACTATTTTGAATGTCCATCACTAAAATTTCTCTGGTCAAAATATGTATTGGTATGATTGGGAATAGGAGATAGCAAGAGAGGAAAGGAAGTTCTCCCTGCTAGGGACCTTTCCTTATCCTCTCACGTATGCCCAGTCACACAGTAGAACAACAAAGGTCTTTACACATTCACACAGGGTTGTTGCTGAAGACCAAGAAAAGTTGAGGGGGTGGAACCTGTAGGGTACAGTTTGAGAGGGGTCTGGGACAGGTTCCAAAGCAGCAGACCTCAGCACAGGGACATAAGTAACAGGGTCCAGACCAGGACCAAGAATGGCTTAGGAGCAAGACCAGGACATCAGAATCTGGGCTTACTGAGCACTTAAGGGGACCATAGATGTGAAGAGCAGGTGGTGCAAAGAGATGCCAGATGTTGGAGGATCATCAACTCTTTGAGTTAAACTGAGTGATACACTTGTACTTCCAAAGCCTCTGAGTTTTGTATGGAAAAATTTCATACACTATTCAAGGTGTATAAAAGAGCCCAGGAATAAATCCACTTTTGCACTCACACTTTTAACAGGGAATTGTCAAGTAATACTAGCGAGTTTAGTGTACACGACTCAGGGATTCAATGCCAGGAAGGAGGCCAGATATTGCTACTTGGAATTTATTTTTCTGGCAAACACGCAGGTAGAGTTTGGTAAAACAAAAACTAACCAGATGCTCTGAGCTCTTAGTCCACAGGGCTCTAATTATTCATCTCTAGCCCATGTTCACCGCTGTGTTTGTGGCGGGAGAAGGGCCCAGACAGCTAAGCCAGCAGGGGACTCTGGGGTCTGTTTCTGACATGCTTCATGCTCCCAAGCTCTATGGCTGCCCATCCCAGGTCTCCTGAATTCCTATTGTTACAGGGCTTCGCCAGCCTTCCCTTTGTGCTGGCATTACTTATCTTCATCACATCACATCATATCTGAATCCACGGATCCCTTACGCATGCCCAGATACATCGAGGCGCATCTAGTATTGCCCGAGCACTTAATAGCAGCTGGAGGCACGTGGAGCACATGGAAGACAAACCTGCTCACTGCAGGCCGCAGGGATGGAGGCTTCCCCAGTCACGGCTCAGCTTCTTAATTTGCATGCTGCTGGTCCAATTGCTATTCAGGGCACTGATATGTAAGCACCGTGGTTAAAAAAAACTCTGTTCATTGTTAGGTTCCAGTCATACAACGTACATCATCCTTCACCAGTGCACTCTTCCTGCCACCAATGCCTTCCCACCCACCCCCAACCACTCCCGCTTGCTCTAGGGTAGGCAATTCCTCTCTCTCTCTCTCTCTCTCTCTCTCTCTCTCTCTCTCTCTCTCTCTCTCTCTCTCTCTCTCTCTCTCTCTCTCCCCTTGCCCCCTCTCCTTTCTCCACACCCCCTCTCCCTCACTCTCTCATGAAATGAAATTCTCCCTGATAGGGACCTCTTCCTTATCCTCTCATGTACGCCCATCATAACATTCCAAATGGCCAATGACATGAACTCCTTCTGTTCTGCCTCCTCCTTATCTCTTGTTTTTCTTATATCCCACAAATGCGTGGGATTTTTCTATGTCCACCCCTTTCCCTTTGGCTCATTTCACTCAGCATAATAGTCTCCATATCCAGCCATCTATAAGCAAATTTCATGACTTAATTTTTCCTAACAGCTGCATAGTATTGTACATTGTGTAGATGTACCAGTTTTTATAGCCACTCATCTGTTGTTGTCTGGCACCTTGATTATTTCCAAGTTCTTTTTTTTTTATCTTTTGGACCACATCCGGTGATGCTCAGGGGTTACTCCTGGCTAGGTGCTCAGAAATCACTCCTGGCTCGGGGGACTATATGGGACGCCTAGGGATCAAACCAAGGTCCATCCTAGGCTAGTGCAGGCAGAGCAGATGTCTTACACCTTGAACTACTGCTCTGGCCCCAAGATTCTTTTATTAATTATTATTATTATTATTAAATAATCTATTTAAACACCATGATTACAAACATAATTGCAGTTGGGTTTCAGTCATAATAAGAACACACCCTTCACTTGTACTTCCTCCAGATTCTGGCTATTGTTAATAGTGCTGCACTGGACATAGGAGAGCAGAGGGCATTTTTTTATTGTATTTTTGAGTTCCTGGGGTATATTCCTAGGATTGGTATTGCTGGATCATCTAGAAGCTCAATTTCCAGTTTCTTGAAGAATGTCCATATTGTTTTCCCAAAAGTCTGACCAGTCTGCATTCCCACTAGGCACTGAATGAGACTTCCTTTCTTCCTACAAGCACTGGTTGTTCGTGTGTGTGTGTGTGTATGTGTGTGTGTGTGTGTGTGTGTGTGTGTGTGTGTGTGTGTGTGTGTGTGTGAGATGTGTGCTAGTCTCTGTGATGTGAGATGATGTTTTTGATTGTTCTGATTTGCATCTCCCTGATGATTGGTGATGAGGAGAATTTTATTTCATGTGCCCTTTAGCCATCTGTATTTTTTGTTTGAGGAAATGCCTGTTCATTTCTTCCTCTATTTTTTTTATGGAGTTAGCAGGGTTTTTTTAATTGTAAAGTTCAATCAGTGCATTGTATATCTTAGATATTAACCCCTTATCTGATGGACATTGGGTGAAAAGTTTTTCTCATTTTGTAACTAGGAATGAGAGATAATAATAATAATATATAATAATAATAATAATAATAGTGAGAAATAACTAGGATAGCCTTTGTATTCTAGTTACATTTCCTTTGAGGTGCAGAAGCTTCTGAGTTTAATATAGTTCCATTTGTTTATCTTTGCTTCCACTTGCATGGCCAGTGGTATTTCATTATGGAAGATGGCTTTGGCTTTGGCTTCAATGTCATGAAGTGTTCTATCTACGTTTTTCTTTATGTATCTTATGGTTTCAGGTCTGATATCAAGGTCTTTAATCCACTTTGATTTGACTATTGTGCATGGTGTTAAGGAGAGATCTGAGTTCATTTTTTTTTTTGCATGTAGTTGACCAGTTTTCCCAGCACCACTTGTTGAAGAGACTTTCTTTGTTCCATTTTGTGTTTTTTGCTCCTTTATAAAAAAGTTATTGTTCATAAACCTGTAGGTACACCTCTGGATATTCAAGTTTATTCCATTGATATAAGGGTTTATTTTTATTCCAGTACCATTTTATTTTGTTTTAATGATTACTGCTTTATAGTACACCTTTCCTTATGCCTGCTTACTTTTGGCTCATTTTTTGTTCTTTTTCCAATTTCCTAAGCTGTACTATTGTTTATGTAGGCCTTTTCTTCTTTTATGATGAATGCTTGTAAAGCTATAAATTTCCCTCTTAAAACCACTTTTGCTGTGTCCCACAGATTCTGATAATTTGTCTTCATTCTCATTTGTTTCTAGAAATCTTTTGATTTTTCTCTTTCATTTCATCTCTGATCCACTGGCTGTTCAGCAGTGAACTATTTAATTTTTAGGTTTAAACGTCATTTCTCCATGTCTGCTTGTAGTTTACCTCTATTTTCAGTGCTTTATGGTCTAAGAAGGTAGCAGAAACAATTTCTATCCTCTTGATTTTATGGAGATATGTTTTATGGGCTAGCATGAGGTTTATCTTAGAGAATGTCCCATGTGCATTGGAGAAGAATATTTATCCAGTTTTCTGGGGAGGAAGAGCTCTCTATATATCTACTGATCCATTCTCTTCTAGTTCTTCTTTCAGAGCCAGTATATCTTCATTAAGTTTTAGCCTGGTTGACCTATCAAGAGATGACAAGGTGATGTTGAAGTCTCCCACTATTGTGTTTCTACTGATGTTCTTCAATTTTATCAGTATTTTTAAAGTATTTGCTGGCCCTTAATTGGGTGCATATATGTTTATAAGTGTTATTTCTTCTTGGTGCACATATCTCTTGACTAGTAAGAAATGCCCATGTCTATATCTGATAACCTTTTTAAGCCTAAAGTCAGTGTTGTCTAATATTAGTGTGGCCACACCCAGTCTTTTTTTAAGGGAGTTGTTTGCTTGAACGATTGTTCACCAATCTTTGATTTTTAGTCTAGGTTTGCTCTGATGTGTTTCTTGCAGGCAGCAAAATATTGGATTCAATTTTTTTGATCTATTTTCTAAGCTGTGTCTCTTAATTGGTTACTTAGTCCATTGATGTTGAGATGAATGCAATGGGATTAGCCATCTTTTTGTAGGAGTTTGGTGTGTTTGTTGGGTTTGCCTTGCCTTTTTGTTTTGTTTTTGGGTCACCCCTGGTGGCACTCAGGGGTTACGCCTGGCTCTGGCTCAGAAATCGCTCCTGGTAGGCTCGGGGGACCATATGGGATGCCGGGATTCAAAACACCATCCGTCCTGGGTTGGCTGTGTGCAACTCCCTACCACTGTACTATCTCTCTAGCACCCTGCCTTGCCTTAAAGTAGAACATTCAGTTCTTTTAAGGTTGGTTTGAAGTCTGTAAAGTTTTTAAGTTGTTGTTTATCGGTGAAGCTTTTCTTCAAACTTGAATATAAGTCTGACTGGCTGAAGTATTTTTTGGCAAAGTATTTATTTCAGAGTTCTGTCACTATATCCCATCACTGTCTTTACACCTTGAGGGTTGGTCATGATCTGTAATAAATTTTAAGGATGCTTCTTTGTATGCAATTTCCTTATTTGATCTTGCTCCCTTCATTTTTCTTTCCCTATCTTTAGTATTCATCAGCGTGATTATGATGTGCCTTGGGGTGCTTTTCTTTGGATCTATTTTAGCTGGTATTCTTTGGGCATCCAGGATGTAGTTGCATGTTGCTCTGGGACCTTCTCTGCCATGATGTCCTTGACTGTTATTTTTCATGGGGATTTTCTTCCTGGGCCTCTGGGACTCCAGTGATTCTTATGTTGTTTCTATTTAATTTATCCCAGACTTCTATTTTCATCTGTTCATATTCTTTGAGGATTTTCCCCCATCATCTGCTCATTTATTTTAAGGCTTTTTTTCCAACCTTCTGTTGTATGAAGTTGTTATGCAGTTCATCTTCCAGCTCACTGATTCTGTCCTCAGCAGCTGTTACTATGCTGGTGAGGCCTTCCAGTGAGTTTTTCATTTTGCCTACCAAGTTCTTCAGCCCTGTTATTTTAGTTTGAATTTTTCTCATTTCTGCTTTTATATCTTCTTGAGTCTTGGTTATGGTTCATTTAGTTTGTTTCATGTTTTCTTTGAGTTCTTCAAACATCCTCCTTATTTCTTCTCTAAAGCCCTTATTTGAGAGGCTATATAGGTGGTTGGTATTTTTTGAGTCATCAGAACTACCATCTTCATTCTCTAAGCATGGTGGTGATCTGCATTGTTTTCCCATTGTCACACTTGTAGTGTGGTATTTTCTATGTACCATGCTGGGTTCATTGACTAGGAGAAGTATGCAGCTATAGAACAAAGCTGAGCAACCAAACTCCTCTGGTTCTGTTCCTCTGGGCCATTATCACCTGGTCATTGTAGGGCCCAGAACAAAGGTGAAAAGCTGAAGTTTTTCTCTAATTCTCTCCCTCTGGTAGGGGCCATGCTCACCTGGCTGGCCCTCTGATTTGTAGTCTTTTTTTTTTTTTTTTTTTGGTTTTTGGGCCACACCCGGTGACGCTCAGGGGTTACTCCTGGCTATGCACTCAGAAGTTGCTCCTGGCTCCGGGGGACCATATGGGACACCGGGGGATCGAACCGCGGTCCGTCCAAGGCTAGCGCAGGCAAGGCAGGCACCTTACCTCTAGCGCCACCGCCCGGCCCCTGATTTGTAGTCTTAAATTGCATAACATACCATCTGTTAGAATGCCCTGAGGGACTAATCTAATTTGCAAGGTTGGCTTGAGTACAAATGTTGGGGCCTTTACTTGCTGCAAAGGGGTCTGCCTCCCGCATCCAGACAACTGGGGGCCTTGTTCTAGGGCTTTCTGAATTTATGCCTGGAAGGCTGCAATCCTGGTAAGACACTAAATTGACATTTTCTAGCTTATAGCTGGAGTCAGGCAGGCAGTGGGTGCTCAGAAAAATTGTTATTGATGAGCTAAGTGAGTTCCAGAGCCCCAAAGCAAACACTGAGAGCAACAGTTTGGTTGATACGAAGGAAATGTCATTCTATCTGGTAGCTATGGCCTTTCATGGACAAAGGTGAGAATTGGGGGGGGGGGAAGTTTAATTATTTTTCCCACGCCCAGATTGCAAGCTAGCAGCAGTGCTGACAATATGCTTACTTTGAGGAGATGCCTGCTATTTCAGAGATAACTTTCATCATGGCCTCAAAGAAATGAATTTGCTTGCAAATAACAGGGCAACATTCTGCATCAGCTTTGGCCTCCTTTCTGCTAAAGTAGAAAAGGTTACATAGGTTCATATTGTATATATTTATATTCATCACATATGTGAGCTATGGTTGCTTGGGGATAAGTGGCAGGAAAATGGACAAGACATCCGGATTCACTGAACAGAAAAACTGGCAGCTTGTTGGATCTGAGTGCAAAGAGAATCATTTTGCATTAAGAATTTAAAAAGTATTATTTGTACCATGGTTGATATCACATCCAAATTCTGAGTCATTCCCCCCTCAAACCACCATTTCCTGGTAAAAACTATTGATTTACCATCCACTCTGGGAGATGGCTTGTTGAACTGTTTTTTTTTGGGGGGGGGGCATGTTCATTAGCTCATGAATATCATGTATAATTTTTAAAAACCACATTCTAAGTATTCAGCCTGACTTATGGTTATCAGCAGGGAGGTGTTTCTAAATACTTGTCTGTATCCTTCCCCAAAGGTCAACAGAGAATGAATGTGTGGCTTCATTAATAATGAAACAGCTCTACATTGCAGATTCCTTCTGCATCTTATGTTTTCTTTTTCTTTTTAACCATCAAGGATTTTGATTCCCAGTGCTATTATGTATTTTGCCTTCTCATTTGAATAGTTTTGCTAAGGAAAAAAAAAAAAGAGCTGTCATGGAATAAATGTGAAAACACACAGCTGCAAAGCCCCCTGAGTTTTGCACAGGCCTGAGCTTTTCACAAGAAAATTTGCAAAAACTGAGTGAGCGCCTGCTTGCCAGGGCTTTATTTAGCTTCCACGCAACTAATTACAGTTCACCTTGGAAAAATTCTATCAACATTCAGAAAGCAACTAGTTGATGGTTTTAAGCAGGCACTGGGACTACCAAATATTCAAACAAGCAAGCTTTTAGTGCTGTCTCAGAACTGAACAACTCGGGTTCAGGGGGAGAAAATGTGGGGTGCCACTATGTTGTAGTTTGGGTTGAACTGTCTTTTCTCGTGTATTGGAAACACTCTTTCTCTCTGCCCGCATCTCTCTCCTATTCTTCCCTCATCTTGTTAAGAAGGGAGGGCTTTTAGCTAGAACAGTGAAAATGGAAGCATGGACAGGCAGCTCCATTGCTCTGCAAACCCTAATGTGTCTGTGCTGCAGCTTCTGGGCTTCCCTGGTCCCACACCATTTATCTGAGGTGGAATGTGATGTATGTAGGATGCTGACATCACGCAGAGCAAAAGTCAAGGCATTCTGGGGACTTAGTTCCTTTCCAAAGCAGGAAGAGGAGAATGATCTGTCTCCATTTCTTAGAGGGACACTTCCCAACGGGGGGGGGGGCAAATAAATCCCCTGTGGGAACCCAGATTATTTTACGGGTGCCACAGATGAGAATCAAGTCAATTGAGGAGACATGGAAAGAAACAATTGACGCAACACTGTCTTGGGTGAAAAGCATCCATATTCTAGCAAGGCTGGAATCTTTTATTCACAACCTCCCGCCTCACATAAGCATGGTCAGAAACTCCTTATTTATGATGAAGTTTATTTTGAATGTATTCAGAGTGGGTGCAAGTTCAGAAACCTTTCTTTTGCCAAAAATGTTCATGGTTGGGGCTGGAGCGGCGGCGTGGAGTGGTAAGGCATTTGCCTTGCTGGTGCTAGCCTAGGACGGACCGTAGTTCGATCCCCCGGCATCCCCTAGGGTCCCCCAAGTCAGGAGCGATTTTGAGCGCATAGCCAGGAGTAACCCATCACTGGGTGTGACCCAAAAACAACAACAACAAAAAAGTTCATGGTCCCACATTTAGTGATGTGAACTATGCTGGGATGATGTAACCTCTAGTTTAAGAAGCTCAATCCTAGGACACCTTTCAACTCCCCTGGAGGGTAACACTCAAGGCAGGTTTAGCCATTCCACCCCCCCCCCAAATCCTCCTCCACAGGGTTTCTTCCAAGATCCATATAGGCAACCTCTGACCCAGTCTGTATTTGACAGGCAGACAACCCCATGAGAGGGAACTTGTTAAACTTGTTAGGTTGAATAAGAGGACTTAAACCTCCAGCCATCCTTTTAAAAGTCTTTTTTATGAGGCCAGAGAGAGATAACACAGTGGGTAGGGCATTTACCTTGCACATGGCCAACCCGGGCATTCCATATGGTTCCCTGAACCTGTCAGGAGTAATTTTTGAGTACAGAGCCAGGAGTAACCCCTGAGCCCCACCAGATGTGGGCCAAAAAACAAAAAAGAAAGGTTTTTAGATTAAAAAAATAAAACATGACCAGGGAAATATTTGTTGTTCATGGGGTACTATAAGCATATTTATTATAATAAAACATTATTTACTATAGAGCCAGTTTTGAGTTTCCCAGGTCCCAAACTAGCTGGGAAATCTAGTTAGACACACAATTCATCTCTCTATAATTCTAGATGTGACTGTCCATATATATATATGTCTAGACACATAGATTCTAAAACCAAGTGAGTTTTGATTTCTGCACAGAGCTATGTCCCCTATGATTCATATTTTAAGAGCCAAAAAACGCTCAAACATAGTGCAACAAAATATCTGAGGCATAAAATTGAAATTTGTTCATGGGTTTTCAAGTCCGGGGTTCACAGATGCTATGTTAATGATAACCTGAGAGTAGAAAGGATAGTCCATTAGCTGACAGGCTTGGCTTGGCTTCCTGCAGAAGGAAAATCCTTTCAGAAACTAATCTGAGGTCCCCCCAGAATAGGCTGGAGAGTAGAGTAAAAGATGCTAATACATAGACGTTCAATAAACTCACATACCAATCTAAAACTACAGATTCCTTATCATCATCTTTTGAAAAATACAATGCACTATACTGAATTGGTTTTAGTTTTTAAATTACTATTGATGCTAAGTGGCAGGAGCTCTGTAAAATATTTCATACATTCTAGAATAGTTTTTTTTGGGGGGGGGCCACATCCGGTGACGCTCAGGGGTTACTCCTGGCTATGCGCTCAGAAGTCGCTCCTGGCTTGGGGGACCATATGGGACACCGGGGGATCGAACCGCGGTCCGTCCTAGGCTAGCACAGGCAAGGCAGGCACCTTACCTCTAGCGCAACCGCCCGGCCCCACATTCTAGAATAGTTGATGCTCATAATCATTGTATAGTACAGATAATGTTCCCAAAATTAGATGGATGAGTTACTCCTGACCTGGACAACAAGTATAAAGGGGAGTTGGAATTTGAATCTAGGATCTTCAACATCTTTTTTAAAGAAAACTTTATTTAAACACCATGTTTTTTAAAAGTTGTTCAGTTTTCTCAGACATTCAAGGTTCCAACAACCAAATTCCACCACCCATGTGGAACCATTACGGTAAAATGAAAAAAAAAAGAAAGAAAAGAGAAAAAATTGCACAGCCTATTGTAAAAATATGGCAAGAAAACTCTCTAAGGAGCATTTCCTTCCACCAATGTTCCCATTTCTCCACTCCCCTCAATTGTCCCTCCTTAGCAGGTACACAATTATTTACTTTATGTTGTTTGCTACAAAAACAATGGAAAATAGATCTAAAAATAGTTTAGTAAAAGAAAATTTGTGAAAAGTTAATTATTAAAGTCATTGTCGGATTGACTGAACTGTCTGGTGCTAATTGAGCCTTCAGTGTTACTGTTCTGTTCATTGAGCTTAGAGAGCTTCAACGTAACTTTTCCTTATACTTTGCTGTGCTCTCTAGGTTGGCAGTACTGTGAAATTGGGAGGTGTTGTGCAGTTGCGCATGCACACCACATGTTCTAAGAGCTATGGAACTGGGACCATTCAGTAGTTAGTATCTCTGAGATTAGTTGTGGAGCAATGAAGCTGGACTGCTAAGGGTGTTGGCTGTGGGTAAGACACTGGGCCTTTATTTTGGAGTGGGGGTGAGGGAAAAGGCCTATCCCATCCTTAGAAGGCAATCCAGAGATCTCATCTTGGAGATCTCTACCTGGAACACTTCCATGGCTTGGTGTCCTTTAGAGATTCAGGACCTTAAACCACTGATGGCAGGCCTGTCTACCACACTGGTTAACCCTCCTTTAAAGCACTTGTTATGAGACATAGACTTTGGTGGGGAAGAGAACACATTTAAGTTGACCAAGAAATATCCTTTTCAAAGTAAAAGAATTCCAACTCCTTTTATAAACTAATCATGGGAACTGAAATAAATAGAGCCTGATTCCCCTACCCCATCCCCACTTGTAGGAAAGGATGCTATTTCAGAAAACGAATGTTCCGTTGAAATAGAAAAAAGGTATGAATGAGTCAACAATGGTCTTTTCATATGCTTTAATGGAAAATCTCCTTTCAGGGAGGGGGCACACCCAGCAGTCATCACTCCAGATTAAGCTTAGGGGTCACTCCTGGCAGGGGTGAGCATTGGGCCCAGGTCAGTTGCTTGCAAGGCTGCTGTACTATCTCTCCAGTCCTCGGAAATTCTCCCTTTTTCTGTGTTTTGTTTTGTTTTGGTTTTTGGTCCACACCTGGTGATGCTCAGGGGTTACTTCTGGCTCTGTGCTCAGAAATCACTCCTGGTTAGGGGGATCATGTGGGACGTCTGGGATGCTGGGGATCAAACCAAGTTCATTCTGGATCTGCCACCTGCAAGGCAAACCCCCTAACAGTGTGTTATTGCTGCAGCACCTCTTTTTTTTTTTTTTTGGCAGCGGTGAGTGGGTGGGGGGAAACAACTGGTGATGTCACTCTTGGTAGTACTTGGGAGACAGATAGTGTTGGGGATCCTATGTGAGCCTCCCTTATGCAAAGCAAGCACTGTTTTTTGCCCATTGAACTCTCTATGACCCCAAAAGACATCTACTCAAGGACTAGAAGGTTAGCATTTTCAACTGATGCTACTTTCTCAAGAGATACCTCCTATGTCAATCAGGCATGCTGCCCACTAAGAGAAGGCCAAAATTCTGGAGCCAGTGGGTTAGAGCCCCTCAAAACCAGGCCGAAGTTTAATCTCTCTAGGTCTTTCTTCTTTCCTCCCCTCCCCTCTTCCCCTCTTCCCCTCTCTTCCTTCCTTCCTTCCTTCCTTCCTTCCTTCCTTCCTTCCTTCCTTCCTTCCTTCCTTCCTTCCTTCCTTCCTTCCTTCCTTCCTTCCTCCCTCCCTCCCTCCCTCCCTCCCTCCCTCCCTCCCTCCCTCCCTCCCTCCCTCCCTCCCTCCTTCCTTCCTTCCTTCCTTCCTTCCTTCCTTCCTTCCTTCCTTCCTTCCTTCTTCCTTCCTTCTTTCCTTCTCTCTCTTTCTTTTTCTTTCTTCTTTTTCTTTCTTTCTTCCCAGCAGTGCTCAGGTGTTACTCCTGGCACTACACTCAGAAATCACTCCTGGCAGACTCAAGGGACCATATGGGATGTTGGGAATTGAACCCAGGTCAGTCCCAGGTCAGCAGCATGCAAGGCAAACACCCTACCATTGTACTATTGCTCTGGCTCCTAGGTCTTTCTTTTCTGAGAGAAAAAGAACATTCATCTTTTTAGGATGGTCTGAGATAATGAATCCAAGTGCATAGCTTAGTACATGCTTATCAGAAAGATTGGCAGATTACTGTGATAACCTAGATAAGGAAAGAGATAACTGGTATGACTAAGCTGATACTTTTGTTGTTATTTGTTTGGGGATCACACCCAGTGGTGATCACTTCTTATTCCTGGCTTTGTGCTTAAAGATTATTCCAGTATGTTTGGGGGTCATATAGGGAACTGCAGATCAAAACGAGGTGAAATGAGTGGAAGGCAAGCAAGCATCTTACCCATTCTACTCTCTCCAGTCCTTACACTGACACTTTTGTTGTTTGTTGAACTGCTAGACTGTAGTTGCTACCAATGATATCCACCAGCTTCTGAGGAAAGATGATAAAACAGTGCAGTCTCTGCTCTCAGAGACATTCCAGTCCACTCAGAATCTAGGCAGACCCTGGTGAATAAGGTGGTCCACGCGAGAGGGCTGTGGCTTTGGGACTGTTCTTCCAAGATGGCACCATTCAGTGGCAGCAGTTCACCCAACTAAGTCTTCACCTCAGCTGAGGGGCCGTATTTCCTCGGACTACTTAGAGGAAAACAGGGATCTCAGTAGACTCCAGATTTCCTAGGTGTTGGAGCCAAAAAAGGAATGTCTAATCCAAAATAGCATTTTTGATGAACTATCTAATTACATGTCTGAGCTTAATAACAGTTTAGTAATGTGACATGTCTTCAATTACTATTATTTTAAATGATGCTCTATTTGGGATATATCATTAGTATTTTCAGGACTTATTTTAGTCATTAATCTCGAACATACAGGATAGGAAACGAAAATAGCAATGCTATTGAATGCTAATGTGTCAGTAATTTGAAAAGATTTCCTGTGACTAAGTTTAAAACATCTTATTCGTGTATTATATAATTTCTGCCACGGAAGCTATAGATTCTTCCATAAGGAATGATCTGGAATCTCAAGGATCCAGTTAATCCAGTAAGTTCAGGAAAGAAAGAGCAGAGAACAAAAGGTACAGACCTAAAGGGGCTTTGTTTAGAGGTTGACAGAGTCTTAAATGATATGTGCTATTTTTCCTACATCCATTTAAATAAACATGTAATGTTCGAATTATATTGGCCAAATTAGCTTATTTCAAACATAAAACCAGTCCTGTTAAAGACGCTGAGTATATTGGAAGAAAACTGAGTCATGGAAGTTGATTAAATCATGGAAATCCTCCTCCCCTTTATAGGACCTTTACACACACACACACACACACACACACACACACACACACACACACACACACACACACACACGATGAATTTCTCATTGGTGAGCTTCACTTACGTGTAAAGTAACTGTATTTGTTGAAGGGTGGGGGTGTGTAGAAAGTACATTTCCTATTTCTGGAATGTTCTTGGCAACCAAGTTTGAGCTTAAAAGAGGATCCCCCCTCCCCCTTAAACTCATTACAATAACTAGAAAACTGTTAATAATCACAATTAACTCAGCTGGAAGATTACTTCCATATCTAGCTGGTTCTCCAAAATTGATGCCGAATTCCTTTTATTTATGCATTTTATTGATGGGGGATGAAGAGAGAAAAGATAGGGCAGAACTTAAAAATCCAAAAACGTTCTGGTACTTCCTATGTCTTTTAAAAATGCCTATTATTCTCTTAAATATGTGTATGTATACACACATATACACCAGATACAAATACAATCTATAAGAATTAAACTCTAACAGTACAAAAGTCACAATGTGATATTTGCTATCTATGGACTTGGTTAAGATTGAATTAATAAGAACAGGCAACAGGCTTCTGTTGAACTCTGATGAATCTCTTTACTGAAAATGTCTACTTGAGAAATTGGAGAGGGTGCACCTTTATGGGTGTCCTGGCCTTTCGGGGAGGTGGTTCTGCTGGGATGGTGGCAAGCGAGTCATCACCAGGCATCGCCCAAACCAGCGAAGGATGGGGGTGCCTGGGAAGAAAGATGAGGGAGGCAGGGCAGCTGCTTGGGTCTGAGGCTCAGGAGATGCCCGACAAAATCCAAGTTCTGCTTTGAAGAGCCTGTGCTTGGCTTTCTGAATTGATCACCATTCCTGGACCCTCCAACACCCCCTTAGTACTCAAGCCAAGCCAACTAGAGTGAGCAGAGACCATAGCCCCTCCATGCATCACTGGGCACTCCTGCCCTTCTAGAAAGGAAAGGAAGCTTCCTGAGGATGGAGCTACTGAGATTCACCTGGCTCTTCCCAAACCTTGAATTAAGGCTCCGAGAGAGCTGTTGGCTGACCAGATCAAGGCAACTGCAGGCTGTTGGACACTGTGACATCTCCCTCCATGCAGTCACCCCAGTGGTACATAGGGGTTGGTTGGGGGATCCTATGTGGGGTACTGGAAATGACAGACAGGAGGGAGATTGGTGAGGTTAAGTGAGGTGTCCTGGTTGTTGGCAACGCAGATGTGGCCTCCTTCTTTCTTGCCTGGAAAAGACAGAATCAAGGAGGGAGGGAAGGAAGGAGGGAGGGAGGGAGAGGGAGAGAGAGAGAGAGAAAGAGGAGAGAGGAGAGGAGCTAAGCGAGGAGTGAAAGGAGAGAGTTAAAGGAGAGGAGAGAAAGGAGAGGAGAGGAGAGAAAGGAGAAGAGAGGAGAGGAAAGGAAGGAGAGGAGAAGAGAATGGGGAGGAGGAGGGAGGGGGTGAGGAGAGAGAGGGAAAAGAAACAGCATAGCACTGTTGGCCCACGTAGCTGAGAAGGGCCTGTGTCCCAGTTTAATCACAGAAAGTCTTGTCCACTGTCAGTATTCGATTTCTAGTCCCCAAGGCCTGCACAGTTCACTCTAGATGTCTCTTGTTATTGAACTAATTCCTAGAAAATAAATGAACTCAACCAAAAGGCCCCGAGATAGTTGCAAGCACTGCTAGAGAAATGAACTCAGGGTGCTCATTAGAGTTTTACTGTAATGATTCCGCTATCAGACCCAGATATGAGACAGGAAATGAAGTATGCAATTATATGTTTTAAGGTTTTATTTCTTTTAAACTTTTTCCACACTTTTTTTGTGCAAGGTTTTCGGTGATTTCTTTGGTTTTAAACATCATAGCTTTTTTTTTGACCTAAATATATAGCTCTATTTGTACCAAACATAGACAATTTTTAAAAAATTAATCTTTCCGAAGGTAAAAATGGAATTACTGCTTCAGTCCAAAAAACAAACAAATATAAAAGGTCCCATTAGGTATGGTAGCTATTATTGCTTAAATCTATTGAAAAAATGACCCTAGAAATCAAGGAAATGTGCCCCTTAGACCCATGCTTAAAGCATCGTTTTGATTGTATGCGATCATCTATGACCATCTCATCACCAAACTGATCCTGACCTTGTCCTTAACCAAGCAAAAGGAAGTGGAATAGCATAAATAAATAAGTTTATTTACCTAAGGGGCTATAATAAATAGGCCACTAGACAACAACGAAGAATATTGTCAGTAAAGTGCCTCAATCAATAGTCCTGGGTTTGAAGAGGCTCTAAACATGGCCAAATTTGTACATGGTTTTCATGTACATGGTTTCAAGGGCAGGTGGTGCAGGAGCTTTTTGAGCACTGACCTGGGTAGGTACCATCACTAGTTTGGGTCGATACCTAGTTGGGGCGAGCATAGACAGAAGGGATGGAAAAATAACTATCATTGCTTTGAGTTCGAATCCTATCATTGCCCTGAGCCCCAGCAGCGCATAGGAGTCAGGCGAGCCGCAGCTCAGAAGTTCTGCTGCCGCCTCTTCTTGGCATCCATGGCGTCAAGGATGGGCTGCCTCTTGGCCGTGTACCTCTGCCGGAGCTCCTCGATCTCACGCTCCATCATGGGGTCCAGCGCTTTCAGCCGCATCTGCAGCTCTTCCAGGCTGAGGTTTTTCAACTGGCAAAAGGCATGAGGAGAAGCGGTTAGAGAAAGGAAAGGGGCCAGACCAGGCAGAGGGCCCGGGGATGAATGACAAAGGCATTTTGTTTCGCTCAGCCTGACACAGAACCTCAAGTCAAGTAGGATGATTTTTTTCTGGGAGACGTTTGCTCTCCAAAAGGACGTCAGCTGCCATCCAGGGCTGAGGGCTGAGCAATTCCTTGCCTTGTCCCTGTGCAGGAACAGGGCTCCCCAAAAAATCCAGGGCTATATTCCTCAGACCTTGTACTCTAGTACATAGAACACACACACACACACACACACACACACACACACACACATCAGAAAAAACAGCCTCCAGGGGGCCAGAGCAATAGTATAGAGGGGAGGGCTCTTGTCTTGCACAGTATGGCCTATGTGGGTATGATCCCTGGCATCTCATATAGGGTCCTCCAAGTCTGCCATAAGTAATTTCTGGGCGCAGAGCTAAAGCACTGCCGTGTGTAGACCCCCAAACCAAAACAAACCCGAGACCTCCCCAAAAGTACCTCCAAACCTTAAAATGGCTCAGATTTGGGAGGAAGAGCTGTCCCTGCATAGTGGTGGTTCATCAAGATGGGAAGAGAGGGAGAGAGAGAGAGAGAGAGAGAGAGAGAGAGAGAGAGAGAGAGAGAGAGAGAGAGAGAGAGAGAGAGAGAGAGAGAGAGAGAGAATGAGAATCGCACTCGGGTCCCTGTGGCATGGGAACTTGAGCATGGCCTGGCAGTACTCTATCGGCAAGGGCCGGTGCAACCCTGTTATGTGACCAGGAACACACTCTTCCTAGCAACCCTAAATCACACAGATGCAACAGACCTTGGTGGCTCATGATTAGTAAAATGGGCTGCTAGAATTTGGAAAAACTCAAGCAAGCACCCGAGAACAGATGAGTGGTTGAAGAAACCATCATCCATCTACTCAATGAAATACTATGTAGCTGTTAGGAAAAATAAAGTCATGACATTTGGCAATCTATAGATGAATATAGAGAATGTTAGGTTAAGTGAAATGAGTCAGAGGGAGAGGGCTAAACATAGAATAATCTCACTCATCTGTGGGATCTCAGAAAAAGAAAAGACAGTATGGTAATAATATTCAGAGATGACAGAGATGAGGGCCAGGAAGCTTGCCACAAAGAGCATCAGAGTAGTTAGGTGGAGAAGGGACCACCATAACAATGACAGACGGAAATGATCTCTCAGGACAAGAAATGGGTGTTGAATGGAGATAAAGTGATATGCATGGTACCTCCTCATTAACAATAGAGCAAAAGGAAAAAAGAAAAGGAAGGAAAGGAAAAAGGAACATAAAAGGAAAAACAAAGGGAGGGAGAGGGGACAGGAGGGAGGGGAGAGAGAGAGAGATAAAGAAAGAGAATGTCTGGGGCCGGGAAGGTGGCGCTAGAGGTAAGGTGTCTGCCTTGCAAGCGCTAGCGTAGGACGGACAGCAGTTCGATCCCCCGGCGTCCCATATGGTCCCCCCAAGCCAGGGGCGATTTCTGAGCGCATAGCCAGGAGTAACCCCTGAGCGTCAAACGGGTGTGGCCCAAAAACCAAAAAAAAAAAAAAAAAAAAAAAAAAAAGAAAGAAAGAGAATGTCTCCCTCAGAGGCAGGAAGGTGGAGGAAGGGAAACTGGGGACACTGGTGGCAGGAAACGTGCACTACATTGGATGACTGAAACTCGATCACGAACTCTTTTGTAACCATGGTGTTTAAATAAAATAATAAAGAGAGAATAGACATGGGGAAAACTAAGAAATGTCCTGGGGAAAAACGGGCTGCTAATACTATATACCGTGACTCATCTCTTTGCTTATCTGCCAGCTATTCTGATATCAGAAGGACAGGCAAGAATGATGCCCAATGGGCAGCCTGATGCCAACATGCCTGCCCAAAGCATTGGGCAAGCAGGGCAGGGCAGGACAGGGCTGTTTAGTTGAGCATCTCTAAGGGCACTCAGCAGTGGCTTGGGTCCCTCTATCCCTCCTATTCCATTTTAGCTTGAATTTTTGCATTGTGGATTAGAATCTGTTCACTTTTTAGGAAACGCTGTTCTCATGGGCATTGAGAGACAGTGCAGCAGGGACGGCTCTTGCCTTGCCTAGGCCAGTGGTCAGCAACCTGCGGCTCGTGAGCCACATGTGACTCTTTCCACTTTTAATTTGGCTCTTCTGTGTGCCAGGTGGCTGCTCCAGGAGTCAGGACTCTGCTCCTAGCCTCTGTCAGTGCACGCCCTGTGTGGCTCTCAAAATAAATTTCAATCGTGGTTTTGGCGAGATTTGGCTCAGTTGAAAAAAAAAAAAGGTTGCCGACCACTGGCCTAGGCTCAATCCCCAGCACTGCAAAGGGTTCCTGAGCACCTCCAGGAGTGATTCCCTGAGGAAGCCCTGAGCTCTGCTGGATAATGGAAACCCCAAAGGCTGCCTCGGGCCACACTCAATTCACTCGACTAGCTGGACTGGGAGCCCCACAGACTTGTTGAGTCAAGTGGGCTTCGGAGTTCAGACACCTGTGGCCAGGGACAGTGACTATGATGGCAACAGGACACCACTTGGAGGAGGAGGCACAGAAAGTTGAAACCCAGTACTGGAGCAACAGCACAGCGGGGAGGGCACTTGAATTGCACGCAGCTGACCCAACTTTGATCCCTGGCATCGTGTAGGGCCCCCCAAGCACCTCCAGGAAGTAATTCTTGAGCCTGGAGTAACCTCTGAGCGTCACTAGGTGTGTCCCCCTCCAAAAAACCAAAATTAAATGAAAACAGAAATGCAGGCCCAACTGAATTTCTGGCATGCAGAGATAAGCAATGAAACAAATGGCTTTCCATCAATGCAACTTCCTGGAGTTTTAAAATGCACATTTACAGGGCAGGATAGACTCTCAGACTGTCTTCACCTGCCCTAAGCACTGGGGAAAGTGCATACTGATTGCACACTAGCTCCTCAGTCTCCGTTCACCTGGTTCTCAAGGTGGCCTCTGATGAGGGCCCACCTGCTCAACACCAGTTTGAATTGGGGAAGCCAGACATGCTCACCTTTCTGCCACGTGGGAAGGCTTCCCAGGCTCACCTGATGCACTTCTGCTCTGAACACTGCAAGCAAGGTCTTTCCTTGAGTTTGAAGGAGTACCCTACATCTTCATGGCTGGCACAGGCTCTGCATCTGGGCAGCCCAGGTTACACGCTCAGCGCCGCTCTTCCCTGAGCACCCCACCACGGACAAGGCGCTGGGAATTGCCCCTCAAGGGACCGAAAGGAAGACTCAATGGCAAACCCAGAGCAAAAAAAGCAGGATGGGGAGCTGGCAAAACGTCCAGGAAATCTCTGAAGCCTCGTTAGTAAGCGAACTTATGGAATCCGGGAACATGAAAGATGGAAGTGCTGAGAGGGAGTCACCCCAATCTTCTTGAGGGTAAGGAAGGAGGCACAGATAGGAGCGGCTGACCCAGGACTCTAAAAATTCATTGGGGCCATCCTAATTGATCCCTCGGGATCAACTGGCCATAGAGGCCCGTGGCATGTGGCAGGGAGTAAGAGCGACCACCTAGCTGTGTGGGACTGTGGAACTCTCTGACCTGGCCTCAGTACATTCAGGGAGGCTATCTCTGGCACCCTCTGGTGGCCACATGGCACCACAGACTTTCTGTCTAAGGGTAGGAGACTCAAGTTCCAATTTTCTGTTTTCTCTCCATTATCCCCCCCTTGCTTAATTTTCTCCCTTTTCCGTTCTCTCCTTCAATATTTTTATTTATATATTTTTTATTTTTTGTTTTTTGGGTCACATCCAGCGGCGCTTACGGGCTACTCCTGGCTTTGCACTCAGGAATCACTCTCTGTGGCTCAGGGGACTACCGTATTTTCCAGCATATAAGACGACTTTTGAAACCAAATAAAGTCAACTGAAAATTGGGGGTCGTCTTATACGCCAAGTATATCCCAAAAAATGTTTCAATATGCCGCTAAACGAAAATTGTCTGTATATTGCCACAAAAGGAATTTTCCAACTTGATCCTGCACCAATCACTGCCAGGCAGCTCCGACCGGCTCTTTAACTCAGCCATTCCAAGCAGGCTTTTTATGCATGCAAATTAGACAATGTTCTGGACCTGAATCTATACTGTCAAAAGCCTGTTCAGATGGGCCAGAGTCAGAGAGGACGTCTATTACAGTAGAACCTTTGGACCTTTGCTTGTTGTGATTGGCTCACTGTGGGACATACAGTTGCAGCACGGAAACGTTCTGTCTGATACAGCGAATAGAGGCCTAAACCTATGTTTTAACTGCAAAATTAAGGGGTCGTCTTATACGCTGGAAAATATAGTATATGGGATGCTGGAGATTGAACTGGAGTCAGCTGTGTGCAAGACACAAGCCCTACCCGCTGTGCTATTGTTCTGGGTCCTCCTGTAGTTTTTTTTTTTTTTTTTTTTTTGGTGTTTGGGCCACACCCGGCGGTGCTCAGGGGTTACTCCTGGCTATCTGCTCAGAAATAGCTCCCGGCAGGCACGGGGGACCATATGGGACACCGGGACTCGAACCAACCACCTTTGGTCCTGGATTGGCTGCTTGCAAGGCAAACGCCGCTGTGCTATCTCTCCGGGCCCCTTTCCTGATTTTTTTAAAGCACATTATACTTAGATTTGTTTTTAAGTTAGGGTTAGAAGACTTCTAACACTGTTGCTTGGTAAAAAAAAAAGGGCGAGCAGGAAATAGGCATTGGGTCTGAACCTGGCACACAGAAGTAATGAGATCTCAAGGGAGAAACACATTCTTCAAAGTGTGTTTAAGAATCCTTGGTGGGGAGGAAAGGAAAAAAGAAAAAGAAAAAAAAAGAACCCATGGGAGAGCCGGAGAGGTAGCACAACTGGGAAGGCATTTCACTTGAACACACCTGACCTGGGTTGCATCCTTAGAGTTCCAGAGGTACCCTGAGTCCTGCCAGGAGAAATGCCTGAGCACAGAACCAGGCAGATGTGGCCCCAAAACCAAAACAAATGAACAAAATTCCATGGTAGATCTAGTTAGTTCTCGGTTATTGACAACAGACTCTGTGCAGATGTCTCCTTTGTAAGAAATGGTCTTTCTGTGTGTCCTCACCATATTATGAGCTCTTGCGTTAAGTGCCCTGCATGAGCCATGGAAGACATAGCCGCTCCAAGTGCCATTTCATTTAACCCAGGGCCACCAACAGCAGTGTAGGAGCTTAAGCTTTCAGCAACATGTTTAGGTGGTTTGTTTCTCAAAGATGAGGCTAGGATCTGAATTCAGGGAAACATAATCTCAGAGCTGGTGCATTTGCTTTCTTTGTTGGAGGAAAGACTCTCAAACAGTGCTCAGGGGGCCCCAGCCATTCCTAACAATTCTTGGTTAACTACCTGGCCCAGTGAGAGGTTCTATTTGGGCCCTGAGGTGTTAGGTATTTGGGCCACCCCAATGGTGCTTCATGGGGCTAGGCAGGGGCAGTTTTCAATGTTATCTGGTGATGCTTGGGGAATCATTTGGTGCTGGAGATAGAACCGGGGTCAACCTTGGACTGAACTATCTCTTTTTAGCTGGGGGGGCTGGCCAATGTGACACTAACAGAGACATACAGTTTATCAGCTACAGTCAACTTTGGATTTGTCCACCCCCAAGGGAGGTTTCCCAAGCATTTCAAATGAAGATTTAGGGGTGGAGAGATAACCAAAGATCAGGGGCACAGGCCTAGCTTCATCCCTGGGACATCATGGGCCCCACAGCCCCCAACAGTTCAGGTGTGGTCCCTGTTTCCAACTGAGACCAGAGTGTGGCAAGGGGGTTCCTTGTCTCCCAAAACACACCTCTGAAGACTAACAAGGACTTTGCAGACTAAAGAGAATCACAAAGTAGAAGACTTGAAGCTCAGCCAAGTGCTTATTTCACAGATTTATGAACATACATGTGTGGTTCAGTTGAAGAAGAGTTTATTTAGAACTAGTAATGGGAGCCGAGATCTAATATTTTTCAAAGTGTAATTTATTTAAAAGTTGTTTTTTTTTTCCCTTTTTGTATTTGGGTCATACCCAGCACTTCTCAGTGATTATGCCTGATTTTGTGCTCAGGAATCACTCCTGGTGGTGTTTGGGGGACCATATGAGATACCAGGAATCAAATAAGGGTCAATGGTATGCAAGGCAAGCACCCTCCCATTGTTCTATAATTGTTCTGGTCCTATTTTAAACTTCTTTCTCATTTATAAACCATGCTTACACACATGGTCTCAGAGGAACCTGTCAGAATTCTGTGAAATGGGAAAGATATGTGTCAACGGGCATTATTCTAACTTTACAGATAAGATTCATGACAAATCTAATGAATAACTTCCTTACGAAACACGGTTTTTCTCAAGTCCTCACAAATGTCACAAATGATTGAATGTTAAGTTAATTTGCCTTCATCTATTTTTCTCAATGTCCTGTTCTGCAGGGGGGAAAAATCACAATAGCCCAAAGGAAAAACTTACTTTACCAAAATTTTGGCTTAATTTTGCATAATCATGAGGCTCAACTGGAAAGCATTCACTGGAGGAGGAGACACAAACAGGATAGTGAGAAGCCACCGGAACATGCACTGTATGACATGCCATAGGCCCTGCCATGCACACAGGAGGGGCCTGGGAGCCTGGCTCTCCACAGGATAAGGACAATGAGCCGTCACATGGTAGAAGTGGGTTAGCTAGTACCTGTGATTCTGGGAGTTTGGAAGCACAAACTCACACATTCTTTAGACTTTAAGGGAAGCAGTTACTGAAACTCTATGGACAGGACCGGATGTCATCAGGAACACTGAGTAAGGGGCAGATATGCTTAGGAGGCAGTGCACTCAGGGCCAGAGGGATACCTGTCAGCAGGGAGGGCAAAGTTTGCCTCGCACGCAACTGACCTGAATTTGACCCCCAGTGCTGTATAGTGTCCCTTAGTGTAGAGCCAGGAGTCAGCCCTGAGCACCACCAGGTGTGGTTCCCCCCAAACAAAATAAGCCAGTGTTTCTAGGCATAATCAAAGGCCTGGGTGTCTAGTGAATGCCAGTTTAAGTTTTTCCCTTCTGGGCCTGTAGCTAGCTCAGAAGGGCAGAGAAAACTCTCAGCAGTAGGGAACAAAATCTCTGCTCTGGAGAAACAGAGCTCTGGCCCGTGCTTCTGGGTACTTTGGGCTGCTTCTTCCCTGCCATTCAGGGTGCTGGAAGGGAACATCCATCAAAGACAAGGAATGAAGTGCTTTCCATGGGTGTCCCATCACCTGCACACCCTGTCCGTGCTTCCTCCTGATCACCAGAGACAGACACTAGGCCGTTATCTAATAGTCTGGGGAAGCAAGAAACCTGGAGCAGGAAGAAATGAGTCTCCATGGCCTGGAGGCTCCCGGGTCCTAGACATCTCTAAACAGGTGTTTCAGGCTCTACTCTTCATTTCAATCCTCTAATTCTCTGATGGAATTACTGTGTTTGGGATAAGACTCTGGAAAACTTTCAAGTTTTAAAAATCAAGTAAATCATTTTCCCTTTACCTTTTTAGGTTTTTGTTTTTGTTTTGGGAACACACTTGGTGGTGGTGGTCAGGGGTTACACCTGGCTCTGCACTTAGGAACTGTCAGAGCTCAGGGATATGGGATGCTGAAGATGGAAACTGGGTTGGCCAAGTGCAAGGCACACACCCTCCCTGCTGTACTATCAATCCAGCCCTCTCCGCTCCCCAACCTCCTTCCATTTTAAAGAGCTAAGTGGTTGAGGACAAACTAGTGGTGCTTACTAATTTCCCAATATCTGCTAATAGCAGGTATTAACAAGGGGTGATTCATCATCACTCAGGCTGTGAATCATGAATAACCCACCACTAAAAGCAAGAGTCAGCTCACATTTCAGAAACCATTAGGGATGAGTCCGCAGATCAGTGTTGACTGTGCCGAGAAACGGCCCAATTACCCTCGTCCAAAAAGCTGTGGAGGCCAGCAAAGATCATCAGTGACAGCCCCACTCCCTGCTTTTGGACCCTCAAGTCTAGCGGGCAGGTGGCCTTCCTTGGGCAGGATGAACAGTTCCTGTGCCTGGACATAATTCATTTCCCAGTTTAGCAGCACAGTACAGGGCAGAGGCTGAAGGGCTGGAGGATTGGGTCTGCCAGCCAGTGAGGCCAACCTGGGTAAGAGGGTAACCTGGGTTAAGTCCCAGAGGGGGCAGGGGCTGAGACTTCTGAGTTCAGCTCCAAGGCCCTTCTCTCCTCACACACCACCAGGCAAACAGGCTCAGTGCTGGGCACCAGAGAATGTTTCTCCTTGAACTGCGTTTCCCATGCACCGACCCATGATGCTCTCATATGATCTGGTGGGCCTGGGCTGGAATATTTTCAGACGCACCCCTGTGGATGCAGTAGTACTGACTCCCTGGGGGTCTGAGATGCCCACTAGGGCACACGGCACCAGAGCCCCCTCCTCTCCCCTGGGCCCGAGTCAGCAGCACTCTAGCTATGATGGCAGGAAAGGCACCGGAAGTGTCACGCTGTGGACATGGCATCTGCCAGACCAACAGGAACAGGCTTCCCGTCCCGATATCCCCCATACTTAAGGTCGACTCTATCCCAGTTAATCAGCCAGAACAGTGGGATGGGGAGAACCCTGCTGGCACCCCAGCACCCTCTGGGCAAGCCTGGGTGAGTGTAGGAGAGAGAAGATGGCCCAAACCTTGGCCGTGAGAGAAGGTCCAGGCTGGGAGGTGAGGAGATGATTCTGGCAAGAGAGGTGAGATGGTGAAGGCGGGGAGGTGAGAGATGGCCTAAGTCAGGGAGGTGTGATGGCTCAGGTCATGGTCAAGACCACAGAGAATAGCAGGACCCTGTCACCAGCCCTGGTGTCCGTTGGTTGTGGGTATCCTGTTTACCATGTGGCTCTTTGTATTTTTTTTTTTCTTTTATGAGCGACACCTGGTGGTGCACAGAAGTTACTCCTGGCTCTGCACTCAAATTGATCCTAGCAGGCTCAGGGAACCATATAGGATGCTGAGGATCAAACCTGGGTCCCTCCCAGTCGTCTGTGTGCAAGGCAAATGCTCTATCGCTGTGCTATCATTCTGGCCCTTGCCATATGACTCTTGCAACAAGCATTTCCTTCCCAATATAGAGGGTGAAAGAACCTTCTCTAAGTGGAGACAATGTGGGTTCCAACTGCTCCCCTCCTCTCTCAACCTGAAAAACTGTTACGACATGTCACCAGCAAATGTGAAAAGCTGATGCATGACCATATTTTTGGGTAGCAACCACAGAAAACCCTGCAAAGAAACAGTCATGGAGGCACTGGAAATGTCCCAGATATGACACAGCCAGTAGTAATGTCTCCAACTGATTTCCTTCCTGAACCTCCCAGATGCTTTCACTACCCCCAGCTCCCACATACTAACCTGGGTGACCCCCCCCCTACCCTCTTTAGAAGACAGCTGTTGGCTGGGGACTCAGCTATCACATAAACCCTGCCAAAAAGCACTTGGTGCCCCCCAAACCCCATCAGCTTCTTCCTGCAGCTCTGACCCAAGAAAGTCTAAGAGAGACAGCAGTGATGGGGTGCCCATGAATCTGGCTGAGCACATATATACCGCCCCCAGCAAGTGTGGCCAGGGTGGGTAGCAGAACCAGGAGGCTGGGAGGCTGGCTGGGCTGACATCAGGGTGAGGGCTCTGCTTGGAGTGACGGGGAGGCTGCTAGCTGCACCCCCAGAACCATTTCCAGTCAGCACACTAGTGTCCCCTGAGGGCCAAGGACAGAGAGAGAAGCAGGCAGGAAGGGTCAGTGGGCACAGAGCAGAAGCAGGGCACAGAAGCAGGGTCAGTGGACACAGAGCAGATCTTATGGGAGTGGACCAAGGTTTGGGGCCGAAAAGCATCCACGTGTAAAGTGATGCAAGCCATAGAAATGTCAGGTTCTCCAGATGAGGCTGGTACCACAGATCTCACGCCTTCCCCTGCATTGTGGCATCACAGTTGGTGGGGAGGAGGAATCATCCCATTCAAGGATCTTCCCATTGACACCACTGTGACTTGAGCCAGCACATGCCTCGTGGGAGGTTCAGGACTGTGCATGGATTCTGCCAGGTGATGCTGAGCCACAGCTCAGGCTTCAGGCTCTGTACAGGCTCTGGAACACCCTTCACTGCAGCAAACAGAGCAAAGGGAGGGTCTGGGTCCCATGAAAGTTCTCAGAATCATTTTTTTTTAAATTTTGGGCCACACTCAGCAGTGCTCAGGGATTACTCCTGGCTCTGCACTCAGAAATTATTCCTGGTGGGCTTGGGGGACCATATGGGATGCTGGGGATCAAACTTGGGTTAGTTGCATGTAAGGCAAATGTACTATTGCTCCAGCCTCACAGAATCATTTTTATAAACTCCTTAACGTGTTTGTAAGTTTTTAAAAATAAAAGACAAACAAGAGGCAGTTTGATGGTTTTAAGGACACTGTGAAGTTATACAAAGATTTCAAAATGAGGAGCCAGAGCCATAGCATAGTGGGTAGAGCATTTGCCTTGCACACTGACGACCTGAGTAAGCCCTGAGCACTACAGGGTGTGGGCCCCAAAGCAAAAACCAAACTCTCAAACCCAATGAAGATAAAATGAAATTGCAGGTAACACATAAGTGAGGGAAAGTTTTGTCGGTGTCCAAAAGGAGCAATAACTCATTCTGGGAGGCGCTGGGGCCACTGTGTCCCCTTCTGGAATGTTCTCAGGCACAGGAGCACTCCTGTCCTGGCACTCACCTCAGTGAGGGCTGGCAGTAAAAAGGAGGGGGCCCCTTGGCTCCATGTGCTTCTTGAGAATTTAAGGAGCCAAGGAACACCAACCTCAGAGCAAGCCAACAGTACCTAGCAGGTGTCTAGGGAGCACTGGCACTTGAAGGGAAAGAGAGGAAGGCATGAGACCTCCCAGAGAGCCATCTCCTGAGCCCCCAAATGTATCTCAGAGTCAAGCTCTGGGGACAGCTACCTTGCCCAGAAACTAGAGGTCCCAGTGCTTTATAGAAAGGTTTTGTGGTTTTTGTTGGGGGCCCTACCTGGTGATGCTCGGTGTCACTCTTGGCTCTAGAGCACTCAGGAATCACTCCTAGCAATGCTTGAGGGTCCATATGGGATGCCGGAGATGAAACCAGAGTTGGCTGTGTGCAAGGCAAGTGCCCTCCCTGCTGCTCCCTCCAGCCCCATAAAACAAACAAACAAACAAACAAACAAACAAACAAACAAACAAACACACAGCTTTGAGTCAGCAAGCAGATTGTGGAGAAATACCAGTCCCTTCCTGACTAGGCATAAGAAGGCTCAGCAGTCTTGGAGGAGCAAAGCTGGAACGGAATAGAAAAGGAAGCAGCTTTTCTAAATGAATCAGCCTGAGGTGTCCTCTGTTTCCAGGGTCTAGTCGAGAACCTACTCCAGGCCTCCTGGGGCCAAGGTAAGACACTGTGTCTACATAAGGAAGAGGAGCTGACATGTCTCCAAGCCCCCTTGGCCAGGCACTCAGGGCATGACTATGCAGCATAGAGACAGAGACCTAATGCCGAGCTGGATGGATGACACAGACTCTTGACATACCTCACACAGGAGGGCTAGGCGTTCTCAGTAAAAACAAAGCGTGTGTGTGTGTGTGTGTGTGTGTGTGTGTGTGTGTGTACGCGCGCGCGCGTGTTTTACTTTCTGTATCAAATTAGCCACACAATATTAATTATATAAAATGTTTCCCTGAATATCTTGGCAACAGATGGGGTTCATGTGATCTGTTGTAGATCAAAAAATTTTTTCCCTCTCACCCAAAACAAATGTAGCTGGGCTGGAGAAAGGGAGTGTGAAAACGTTAGAAAGCAATCAGAAATTTCAAAATCAATACATTCAAATACATATTCATTGGACTGTTCCAGGCACAAACAGAGAGGGTCTGCTAAACGTGGCAGGAAGTCAACACCAGGTCTGTCTGGCAGCTGGATCCCGCCAAGGAATTTCAGGATGGCCTGAAAATAACAGAAGCTCCAAAGCAGTGGTCCTCAAACTATGGCCTGCGGGCCACATATTGTATTTGTATCTGTTTTGTTTCTTCATTGCAATATAAGATCTATGCAGTGTGCATAAGAACTCGTTCATAAGTTTTGTTTTTACTAGAGTCAGACCCTCCAATGGTCTGAGGGACAGTGAACTGGCCCCCTGTTTAAAAAGTTTGAGGACCCTTGCTCCAAAGCCTCCACCAAATTCATCAGAGTAGGAGCCCCTTTTCTGAGTTCATGAATAAGGAGGAGGAGGAAGAAGTGGGGAGTGGGTGGTGGGTAGGGAGGTGTGTGTGTATTTGGAGTTAAAGCCCGGTGCTTGGCTGGTTTCAGCAGCTTTCACTCTCCCTCATCCTTGCATTGGGACCTGGACTCCAAGGAAGCTGCGTCATCTCAGTGGCCCGGGGTTGCCTTGCTAGGGAATGAGGGTTCCTGAAATCAGCAGAAAGGACAGATCCAGAAAGAAGAAGCCTCCCTCCACTTGCTGGGAGTCAGCCTGCTTTGTGTTTAGAGCTGTGTCCAGTGTGAGTTAGGAAGCAAGCCAGAGGGTTACTTTACAACATGGGAACATCCAGAGCTAAAAGTGGTCACAAAGAACACTTTAACTCCTCAATTTGTTTCCCCAAAAGGACAAAAACACATTGGAACAGAGAAAATAATAATAATTAAAAAAAAAAAGGTCGGTGGGAGTGGGGTGGTGGGAGAGGCAAACTTGTCTTTAGTAACCATTCACGTTTGAGACTCAAGTACTGTGGACAGCGGCCAGCAGAACTGCTAACATTTTAACTGCTCACTTAAAGACAACCAAAAGTAAAAAAAAAAAAAAAAAAAAGACAACCAAAAGTGTTCCCATTCAAATTTGGTAATGCAGTTAGACCTCATACCCTGAACATTGGCATAATGATTTGGCTTAGGCCTTGGAAGAATGGGCATTGCCCATACACCCCTGAACCATGAATACCATCTATGGAAACAACCACAATTGTCTATAACATTACCAGGATGCAAACCTCTACCACTGCTCTGGCATTGACTTACTCCAAAAAGTGCTCCCAACACCCAGACGACTCAGCAACAACCTGCTTGCAGGGCAGGTCTCTCTGCATCTAATGGTGAGGTGAAACTAGAGGATGCTCCACATCAGCCTGACTTCGATGAAGGAAATGCACAAATCCAGAATCTTTAAATACAGGAACCTGACACCAACAACAGCTAAAGTGCGAAAAAGTTTCACCAGGACCATGAAGAATAACTCAGGGTTGGACAGACTGGTGTGCCTGGAGCCCAGAGTCGGTCTTATGCCAATAAACGTCTGGGGTGAGGCCTTCTTTTAATCAGGCCAAGGATTTTTTTTCCCATTTTCCCCATATTTTGCTGGGCCTATGCAAACAACAGTCATTGCCACTTTCACACCTTTACTACTGTATGTTTTTAAACAGTTATCCTTTAAGAAAGAAAAAAAACACAGCTTACTGACCTTTAAAAAAATAATTGTAGTAGAATGCCTATCTCGAATACAGGGAGGGGATGGGAAGGAGGGACGGGGGCATTGGGGGTGGGATTGTTGCACTGGTGAAGGGGGGGTGTCCTATTTGTGACTGAAACCCAACTCTAATCATGTTTGTAATCATGGTGCTTAAATTAAAAAATTAAAAAAAAAAAAGTGTTCCCATTGTAACAACACCAGGACCAAAATGTATGAACAAGTGAAAACTTACTTCTGATAGTCCCCTCCTGACCTACCGAGCCGAACAGGGGAAGCGGATTTACTTTCTAAATTTCAGGTTTCTCCCCATGGGGGCGGGCATATAGGCGGCAGGAATATTGTCACTTAAAATGTTGTTCTCCCCCCAACACTCGTTTCCATCTCACTGGAGTGAACCGGAGCTTCTCCTCTGAATATGCCGTTCTCCTTCCTGGAGACACATGTATCCGAACACTCACACATATGCGCACACATCCCTGCTGAGTTCCTCCTTTTGGACAATGCACTCTCACTCCTTACAAAAGGACTCCCAGCACACGTTCATCTACACATCAAGGTGCCATGCTCACATACAAACACAGGTGACATACAGTCTCGGGAAGTTCCCTTCTTGACCCATTCATTTCTGTTGCTGTCTGCACACATCCCACACACACGTGCATGCAGGCACACGCAAAGTTGCTCAGTTCCTTCATCTCTCCATGCATTCCCACCCCGCACTAAAGGGCTGCCATTGTGGTCCTAGGCAGTGCTGGCTTGGTCTGGAGCACCAACCACCCTAGGCCCGCTGAGGACTACCTGCGAGGTGCTCCACACCTTCCTATGAAAGGAAGGTTAAGTAATCATCAGGCGGGGCTGTTGATAAAAGTGCAGCAGTTTTATAAAACACTACAAAGATGTTTCTCTAAAGTAAGACAAAGAAACTTGGTAGTGGCCAACACCGGGTGATGCTCAGGGACTAGTCTGAACTGTGCTTGCGAGCTGCTCCTGGTGGTGCTCAAGAGGCAGGGCAGGACCAGGGACTGGGAGATGAAATGCACAGGGGGTGCCGTGAAGCAGACTTGGGGATGCTCATCCTCCAAGAACATTTCTAACTTTCTTCTACGAAAAAAAAATGTCTATTTTTTGTTTTGTTTTTTTTTGGGCCATACCTGGTGATGCTCAGGGCTTACTCCTGGCTCTGCACTCAGAAACTGCTCCTGGCTTGGGGGACCATATGGGATGCCAGGGTATCGAACCACTGTCTGTCCTAGGTCAGCCTCAAGCAAGGCAAATGCCCTACCGCTGCGCCACTGCTCCGCTCCCCTTTTTTTCTTTATAATTTAGATTAAATTAATGGGCCACATCTGAACGTGCTCAGGGCTTACTCCTGGATCTAATCCTGATTCAGGGATCACTCCTGATAACAACCGGATGGGATGCTGGGGGGTCAAATCCAGTCAGATCTCGTGCAAGGCAAGCATCCTACTTGCTGAACAGTGGCTCCAGCTCTGAGAAATGGCATCTGGAGCTGGCCACATGGCCACACTGAGTAAAGACTACACTCACCAATGTCCCTGCAGCGAAGTGTACCCCTTCCTCCAGCCCAGGCACAGGACCATTTGTCCTTCTACATCATTTGCTCAGGGCCTGGGGCCCTTCTTCTTCCATGACCGTACTGACCAGGAGCCAAACTAACACCTTCTGCAGCCTGGAGTCCTGGACAGATTTTAGTTTTCATGCTTCCAAAGAGAGCCTTCCCACAAATACCTTCACTGCAGCCACATTCTCAGAAGTGGTTAGAACAAGAGAGATGATTTCCAGAGAGTTTGATGTGGATTATAAACCTGTCTTCTAAGAGCTGGTTTTGCAGGCATGCCCTCTTCCCTGTCCAATACAAGGAGTTTATCGTAATTTTTTTAGTCACTGATTTATAAGAGCACTTTGTAAATGAAAGTTGTGGGCATCGTATTATAAATATGCTTTCCCAATATATTTGCCTTTTTAAACTAGGTTTATTTATTGACACTATACAGAAAGTTAAAAATCATAGGTAGCCAAATCCAATCTGTTAAAAGAGCCTCTTTCTACTAATATCACGATTCTGTATATATTCCCCTCCATGTTTCCTATTACTTTTAGCTTTTCATTTAACCTTTTTTTTTTTTTTTTTGGAGGGGGCACTCAGGGTTAATTACTCTGAATCTGCACTGGCAGTCTCTGGGGTGCTGGGAATGGATCCTGGATCAACCATGTGCAAGGCAAGTGCTCTCATATTGCTCTGGCCCCTCATGAACCTTTCACCTATGAATGCTCTTTCCTCACACATTTTCTTCAGCTGATTGGACCAACTCCACATTCATTACAGTGATAATTCTTGGTTATATCTTTTCCTAAAACTTAGACATTCTGGGGCCGGAGATATGGAGGTAAGGCGTTTGCCTCTCATGCAGAAGGTCAGTGGTCTGAATCTCGGCATCCCATACGGTCCCCTGAGCCTGCCAGGAGTGATTTCTGAGCGTAGAGCCAGGAGTAACCCCTGAGCACTGCCGGGTGTGACCCAAAAACCAAAACCAAAACCAAAACCAAACAAAACCTTAGAAATTCTGCTCTTCTTATACTGGGATGTCTTTTATTGTTTGTTTTGGTTTTTTGGGTCACAACTAGTAATGCTCAAGGGTTAATCCAGTCTGCACTCAGGAATCACTCCTGGGAGACTCAGGAAACTATATGGGAAGCCAGAGATCGAACCCGGGTCAGCTGCAAGCAAGGCAAACGTCCTACTCTCTGTGCAATCACTCTGGCCCTCTAATGGGTTGTTTTAATTACTGTGACTTGAAAAAACTTCATTCACTCTGCCAAAGTAAAAATCTATTTGGTTTATTCCTCCAATCAAACTCTAGACATAAACTGTCAGGAATGGCATACAAAACAAAAGACAAAAATCCCTAATAAAATACAAAAATAAAAATACACTGAACTTGAATTAAATTATGAAGTGATGGGAAGTACGTTGGGTAGGGGAGAACATTTTACTGTAAAATATTCACTCTTGCTACCCATGAATACAGCTTGGTTTCCTTTATTGGACTGCCTACTGCCTCTAGTTTAGTTCTATAGTTTATTTGATTAGTCTAATTTCTCATGTGCACTGTAGACTGTGAATATATCCATGCTATTAATTTGCCTTCTCTCTCCATGGGCCAGAAAACTGGAAGCAATAGAAGGGCCTGGTCAGTGGCCGAGAGGAGCTGGCATAGCTGAGACAGGGAGGACACACACACAGCTCCTGGACATTGTGTCCAAGCCTGGGTGTCGCCTCTACCCGACCTTTAGTAAGTTCATTAAAAGAAATGATAGGAAGAAGGGATCAAAATGTGGATTTTTTACATTTTTGCATTCAACATTTTTCCAAAAACATTTTTAGATGCTGTGATTTAAAAATATTGATAATGGGCAGTGGTTTATGCAGAAAACGTCCCAAACTACCCACTACATGAGGCCAGTTTTCTACCCCACTATCCCAATATCCTTCCCCTGGTCCCTCCTGTGCTATCCGTCAACCCCTGCAGTGACCAGTTCCCAGTTTCTGTTGCCTTCAGGTATTTGTTGTTTCTTTACTATGTTTCTTCCCTCCCCGCCACTCCCAGTGGTTCATTTTAAGCTAAGGTATGTCATTGATTTTTTTTTATTATTGTGGATTTTTATTTAGCTCCATTTTAGTTTATTTTGTTTGTTTTTGTGGGTTACACCCAGAAGTGTTCAGGGGTTACTCCTGGCTCTGTGCTCAGAGGTCATTCCTGGTGGTGTTCGGGGGATTCTGGGATCAAACCTAGGTTGGTTGTGTACAGGGCAACTGTACTATCACTCTGGCCCCTACTATGTTTCTTTGTATCTCTCATAGTAGAGGGATCATTTTGGGTCTGTCCCTCTCCTGCCTATCTTCACTCAACAGGACACTCTACTGACCTGTGATAGCCACACAGCAGTAAATCGCAGTTTTGCCTTTTCCTAATCCAAGCTGTGCCTCACTGTGTTCTGTGCCAGTTTCTTGTTCTATTCTTCTGTACTTTCTGGTTTTTCAGTATTGTGAAGAGTGCTGCCAGGGACTCAGGATTACAGATGTCTTTTTTGAAGAGTTTTTTGGCCGGGGTAGGGGGTGGTGGCGGGGGTAGATGCCCAGTGGGGGAATAGCTGGGTTGCATTTTTTCACAGACAAAGCACGTGAAAGGCAAAGTCTTCTTAAAGACTTCTCCTTTAAGTGGCAGGTCACAGCCCAGAAGAACACATCTTGACCCTACCAGTGCCACCTTCTTCCCTTACACAGACCAACACACGTATGCTTCAAGGTTTGTTCATTCTTCCCCAGACCTGTGACTGGTGAAGCCACGAGTCTGTCAGTTCTGATATATTTGCTCTGGCAGAAAACTGATAATGGATCCAGCTTACGACCACACAGTATATTCAGTAATAAAATCAAAACCAGTGATGTGGTTTTACCTCTACTACCAACTTAAAACTTGAGGTGAGTATGAAGACATGTCTCTTCCTATTTTTATTCCCGATTCACCGAGAATCAAGACAGTTTTGGGAGACTCAGCTGGAACTTACAAAATGAGAAGTGAGTTGCATCAAAGGATATGGGCTCCAATCAAAAATGGAGGAACGTATTAATAATGGGAATACTAAAATTTCACATAAAGCACATTTCTTTGTTACATATATCCAAGCAATTCAAAAACACCCCAAAAAATCCTATCATAGATGTTACCTACACAGAACCATGACTCACTTTTAACTAAAGGCTATTTTTAAATATGTAAGTAAAATTAAAACTCATTGACCTCCACAGAACAGAAAGGGCAGCTAGCATGCTTGATGCATCCATGCCTGAAATAAAACTTTCTAAAATAGAACAGGCAACAAAAGGCAAGAATGTAAATTATGGTCTATGACCAAAAGATTGTATTCTAAAAGACAAAGCTGTGACTTTGACAAAATTTCTATATCATTCACTCGTTATTTCTAAATAAAGCTCCTTCACTATCTAGCTCTAATGAAACACTCATGATTGCAAAAGAGGACAAATAAAATTTAAAACAAAATTTAGGTCAGATCTAAAGATGCTCAAAGGCTACTCTTGACTTTGCACTCAGGGATCACTATTGGAGGGTTTGGGGGAAAGATATGGCATGCCAGGGATGTTCAGATGATTTCATGGTAAATGCCTTACCTGCTATACTATCGTTTTGGCCCCCAAGTAAGTATTCCTAATTTTTTTGTACTAACAATTAGAAGGCAACATGGGAGTGGACAGATGGAGAGACAGCGAAAATAAGAGTAAATAAGCAAATTAAGACATTGGCCTTTAGCCAAAATGAATGGGACTGCAGTTTCTGGTGTGCTTTTGCAAGGAACTTTTTGTAGACACATGAGTCAAAGAGAAAGAGTTCTGAGGAACAGCCAGTCTTCCTGACTGTTCAGAATATGTTCCAAGTACAAATAATGGGAGTCAGAGAAGCAGCTCACAGGTCTGAAGCACTAGCTTCCTGGGAGATAAGCTGGGGTTCTATCCCTGGCACTATAGGAGAGGCCTCCAAGGCACTTAGGCAGGTGTACCGTATTTTCTGGCGTATAAGACGACCCTTAATTTTGCAGTTGAGTTTCCCCTGAGCACTGCTGGGTGTGACCCAAAAGCCACACACAAAAAAAACAAAACAAAAACAAAAAACAACAACATAGATTTAGGCCTATATTCGCTGTATCAGACAGAACGTTCCTGTGCTGCAACTGTATGTCCCACAGTGAGCCAATCACAACAAGCAAAGGTTCAAAGGTTCTACTGTCATAGACTTCCTCTCCAACTCTGGCCAATCTGAGCAGGCTTTTGACAGTGTAGATTCAGTCCACAACATTGTCTCATTTGCATACATCAAAAGCCTGCTTGGATTGGCTGACTTAGAGAGGCGGTCCAAGCAGCTTTGCAGTGATTGGTGCAGAATCGAGTTGGAAAATTCGTTTTGTGGCAATATTCAGACAATTTTCGTTTAGCGGCATACTGAAACATTTTTCAAGATATACTCGGCCTATAAGACGACCCCCGATTTTCGGTTGACTTTTTTGTTTCAAAAGTCGTCTTATACGCCGGAAAATACGGTAGTTAGTTCCTGATCACCTTCCACCAAAACAAAACCAACCCAAAACAACAAAACCCAAAGTAGAAGTGATTGAAGCCCAGAGGGACATGGAGCACCTGCTTTGTAAGCAATGAGTTCAGACCCCCCATGTCCCATATGGACCCAAAGTGGTCCTGGTATCGCTGTCCATGTCTAAACTCTTCAGACATGGCAGAGGTGTGTGTGTGTGTGTGTGTGTGTGTGTGTGTGTGTGTGTGAGAGAGAGAGAGAGAGAGAGAGAGAGAGAGAGAGAGAGAGAGAGAGAGAGAGAGAGAGAGAGAGAAAGGGAGAGACAGAGAGACAGAATGAGAAACAGAGAGAAAGAGAGGGAGCGAGAACTGTGTAAGCATAAGCAGGGGGTGCAAATCTTGGTGTGAGCCCTGCAGCCTCCTGAGACTCTTGCTAAGAGCCACTGCCAGGCACATGTGCCATGTCTGGTCATTGCCACCATAAATGAAGGGGGAGGAGAGGTGGAAGTGAAAGAAAAAAAATTCCTGTCCCTCTATTTTCATCAGCTGTGATTCTATGAAATTGGCGCCTTCACCAAGGGGAAATAGGGCTTGGGGTTAGCTCTAAGGCGAGGACTAGAAGCCAAGTGTGTGGTATTGAGCATGGAAAGCACAGCCGGCAAAGTGGAGTGTGAGGTAGACCCTATAAAAAGGGCTCTGTTGCCTTCCTGGCCAGACTTCTCAGAGTGTGGATGGGCCACCAGGGTGCTCATGCAGGAATAGGAGAGATATTTGGCAGGAGGGTCTCGTAAGTGTGTGCAGGGCTGTGATAATTAGTCTCCCTCTCCCTACCCTTAGAGGTACCAGCTTCCTCAGGGTCCCACCAGACCCAGAGGCACTTCTGTCTTCTGTTGGGATTTCTCTGCCTTGAACTGGATGGAATCCTTGGCTCTCTGTGGGCTCACTGTTGCCTGAGGCTTTAAGCCTCACTCCACAGCCAAGCTCTCTCCATCTTGTTTCTGAAGCCTCAGGCACTCCTTCATTGCTGCCCCCTTCCTGCTACTCAGTATTTCCCTGTACCTGCAGCTGATCAAGTGAAACCCTGGAGCCCAACAGCCCTTTTGCTCCCGGCATCTTCACAAGGGGAGAATCCCGGATTGGGTCTTGCTGTGGCCTCTGTTGCTGACTGATCCCCCTCCCTGTCATCTCCAAACCCTGTAGCAGGATCCAGAGAACATGCACTCCAGTGCCTATGTCCGGCAAAAACCCTCAGCTTCTCTTTCTCATCTTCTCTGAGGCCCAGACTCACCTCCCCCTGCCCTCTGTTGCCGAGTCTACTTTCCCCGGTGTCTGTCTCCTTCAATGCCACCTCCTGGTAAGGTTCCTTCCTGCCTTTGCCAGGCATGCAGATGGGAGGTTCCCAGAGGATGGTCAAACTGTTCCCCAGACACTTCCAATTTCTTTTTCATTTTTGGGTTTTTGGGCCACACCCAGTGACATCAGGGATTACTCCGCTCTGTGCTCAGAAATCACTCCTGGCTTGGGGGGCCATATGGGACATCAGGGATTGAACTGAGGTCCATCCTGGATCAGCTGCGTGCAAGGCAAACGCCATATTGCTGCACCATCACTCCAGCCCTGACGCTTCCGATTTCCAACTGCAGTTTGAAGATTCTCTCAGTAAAGGGCAGCCTTATGGTAGGGTAATTGTCTAAGTGGACTGCTTAAAGACTTAACTGATGCAGATTGGGAAATTAAAATAGAACATTTATTCTAGGTCAGAAGTTTTATTATTAAAAATAATAAAAAAATAAAAAGCTTCGTAACAACAAATGCCCAGAAAGGAAGGTCTTTCAGCTATTTTTATGCTGTTTGAAATGAAACATAATGTGAGAAACGGTTGATGATAGTGTTCAGTGCAGACTATGTCACTTTTGATTTCATATAAATTTACAAGAAAGATCTGTGACAGATACCAAATATGTATTTTATTGAACAAATGCTTGCAATCCATTATTATTAGCCAGAGACCTCCACCAGGCTAGGGTACAGACTTCACAGTCAAGATCTTCCTCCAGTGGAAGTGAAAACATGGAGGAGATATAGGTTAGAAAGCAACTTCTGGGGCTGGGGCACTGTGATCAGAGCATGTGCTCTGCCTCTGGCCCAAGCTCACTCCTGGCACCCGTGGCCCTTGGCACTCACTGCTGGATATGGCTCTGCAGCCTTGGTGGGGGACTTGAGTGGTTGGAGGCTCTTGCATGGAAACCTAACATAGAACTCCAGCATGGAACCCTGGATCAGAGTCCTAACTTGGATCCCCAGCACATAACCGCAACAAAACCTTAACATGGAACCCCAGCAGAGAACCTTGACACAGAACACAGCATGAAACTCTGGCACAGATGCCTAACATGGAACACAAACACAGGACCCCAGCATTGAGCCCTCGCATGGAACCCTGGCATTGAACTGCAGCATCAAATCCCAGAACCAATCCCAGCACAGAACCCCAAACTGGAACTGCAGCCTAGAATCCCAACCTAGAGTCCCATCCTGGAACCCTGGGACACAATCAACACAGATCCTGGCACTGAACCCTTACACTGAACCTTGGCATGGAACCCCAACACAAACTTCTGGTATTGAACCCAGCATGCAACCCCAGTACTGAACTTTATCACCAAATTCTAACACCAAACTCTAGCACAGAACTCTGGCATGGAACTCCAGCACAGAACCCTGGTATGGAGTCTGGTACTGAACACTAGCATGGACCCTGGCACTAAAGATACCCTCAGACCCTAACACTGAATCCTGGACCCAGCTGGCTGAGTATCACTGAGAGCATCTCCAGAGTCCCCCAGGGCAATGCTAGGGAGACCCCTATTCCCCACAAAAAGGAAGTCAGATTCCTAGAGGAAGTGGACAAAGCCTCTGGAGAGAATGGCCAAAGCAGGGTAGATGAGATGGGGGGGGGGCATGGAGGGAGGAGACTAGAGGGGTCCAGGGATGATATTGTATCAGGAGGACTCCAGGAAAAGGCTGCCACCAAAAGGTTGGGGCGCCCTCAGGGCAGTGACTCATGAAAGCTTTGGCTTCCTGCAACTGTTGGAGGCCTTTTTCTGTGCTTGCTCAGACACCTGCTTCATGCGGCCCCACCTGTAAGGCTTTCGAGTTGTGCTCAGAGAAAGCACGGCCACCTTGAACTGGGGCAGGAGTGTGGCTTTGGAGGAAGGCCAGGTGTGACACATGGGCACCTCACATTCTGTCTGCGTACGGGCACTGGGACCTCGCGGCTAGACGGGAGGCGCAGGGTTTACCTTTTTATTTGGTAAATAATGACTAGATTCTATGTTTTTTCCATGCAGCTGAGCACACTGAGTGGGAGCCTGTGTTCTCCAGGTACATTTTTCCTTCAAGGCTGAAAGCGCTTTGATTTAGGAGCCACGGACAGCAACTTCGAGGGTCTTGGACCATGCCAAATCATCCCTAACTCGTTCCAGGTGGGCTGTCCAGCTGGAGTCTCACTGGAGGTGGGTAAATGACCTTGTATTTTGTCCTCATTTACTGAGAATTAGCCAAACCCTCTGTTTTTAATTACATACTTAATTCACCTAGCATGGTCTAATTACAGAAAACAAAACATCATTGAAACAAAAGGTGGCCTTGAACTTAATCTATCAAAACACCAGGGAGTTTGAAGTTTTCAGTTCACGACCAACTGCCAAGACATGCAACAGCAATTTTCCAAATGGGGCCAGAGTATGCTTTGTCGGTGGTGGATCCACTCACTGCCCAAACATCTGCCGGGGCTTTAAGTGAGCGATGTGTTGTCTTCTAAGACAAATCTGCTGAGATTCCGGGAGGCCTGCGAGAGACCCTTCATCGTGATGAAGTCCTACATCATCATTTTCAAGTGCCCCAAGTTATCTGTGTCTAGATACAACAAGTGCTCACAATTAGGGCTCCTCATTCACTAGCGAACCCGGGCCCTGTACCCCTGTGTATGCACTCATGGCATATACAATGTCCGTTTAATCCGCCCCACCTCCCATCAGCAGCCCTTCTCCCACACTTGCTATAACAACGCCTTATGTCTTTCCCAGCCACTGCATTTATGAGGCTGAGTTGTGATGGCTGGTTTTAAGTGCGGCCGTTTGGGCCACATTCAAATGTGAGCCACCACTGGGACAAGCTGCCTGTTCTCCCTTGGATGAGTTCCTCATTGCTGAATAGGGTCGGGTTAGGGGAGGCCCAGGTACTCCAGTAGGTTTGATCAGAAGCATCTAATGCTGGCAAGGAGCGGGCTCTCTTGCTGTCCTGTTGAACTTATCCCCATAGACACCAGCTGTAGTCAGCGCTGCCCCAGCATCTCTTCCTTCCTTTTGAATGCCAGTCATAGCTTTCTTTCCATAATAGCCCCAAACTGAAAGCAACCAAGGTGTCTGTCCTTCCAGAGGTCAAAGAATATAAGCAAGCTGATGAGCCCAGACAAGGGATATCACCCAACACTGAGGAGAAAAAAAGAGGTTATTAAGCGTGAAAGACCCATGGAAGAGATTAGTATTTAAATTCCCAAGGGAAGGAAACCAGTCTAGAAATGAGTCTAGTCACAGACTATTTGGAAAAGGGAAACTATAAAGATAGTGAAGAGATGAATGACTACAGGGCAAGTAGGGAAGGGCAAGAGGCAAGGACTGGGGACACTTATGGCAGTGCAGCTGTCTGCACTGTATGGAACTGGGATGGGGGCCCAGAGCTTTCTGCCTCGCCTAACACTCACAGAGCTCACAGCAAGAGTAAACTGCGATGCAGGTATAGGCTTGGGTTCATGGGAACCTATTATAACTTGTTTAACAACTGCAATGTTACAGTCACCAGCTTTGGTTAACAGCAGAGGAAGATGCAGGGGAGATGTCGGACGGCTGAGAATGGGAATCTAAAAACTTTTAGGACTCATTTGGTGGTGCTCAGGCCTTACTCCTAGCTCTGTGCTTCAGAATCACTCCCTCCAGTGCTTGGGGGACCATATAGGGGTACCAGAAATGGAACCCAGGTCAGCTCCGTGAAAGGCAACCATCCTACTTGCTGTTTTATGGTTCTGGTCCCAGGAATTTAAACTTTCTTATTTATCCTGCATACCTTAAACACTCTAAAAAATAAGGCCTAGAAATTTAAAAAAAAAGTACAGAAAGGAAGCTTTAGAATTTTAGAGTTCTACAAATAAAATACACTTATCTTCTTAGAGAAGATCTCAGATCTTCAAACTCACGGCCTATGGGCCGCAAATGGCCCTCCCTACATTTTGTGGCCCTGCCCTAGAGGAATCTTTGTTTTGTTTTGTTTTATTTGTTTAGGTCACACCCCCCAATGTTCAAGGCTTACTACTGACTTTGCACTCAAGGATCACCCCCACTTTGCCTCCTGCGGCCCCCAGGTAAATTGAGTTTGAGACCCCTGAAAGAGTATACATCTTAACAAGGGGGCGGGGAAGGGATAATAAACTTAACTACAATACAATGAAAACCATCTGTCAAGAAAGACACTGCGAAGAAAAAAAAGATAAGCCACAAAATGGGAGCAGGTATTTACAGCACACCATAAATAACAGGGGCTTGCCCAGTGTCTAGGATGTATAAATAGCTCATAATCGTCAGGAAGAGACAAATCATCCTAATAAAACTCAAGAGACTTCAACAGGCACTTCAGAGACTAGGAAATTAGAACAGACCAAACTCACAAGAAACGCAGGAAGCTAGAGCCCAGCCCACCAGTGATGACAGAAATAAGCAAGTGGAAAGGATAATGGAGAAGCCAGACCCCATGCAGGGGGATAAAAGCTCGTGGTGCATTGTGCCCATGGGCCTCACCTGATTTCCGATGTACAGGAAAGGAACTCACTCACCAACTGCTTAAAGGAAAATCTGCTTAAATCAGTTTCACTTTAGACTTCAAATTACACCCAGGCTGCCTCGTGTTATCAGCTATGACTGCTTGTGTCATTCTGCTATTACAACCCACTTATCTAGGCAAGGTGGGAAACAGTTGGCTCAGAGACTTTGAGATTTCATTGATAGAAAGGGAGGTAAAATCTGGCTGGGCAGAGAGCGAAGGGGTTAAAGCTCATGGGGATGACCTAGGCTCAATATCCTCCTTACCTCACTGGTCCCTTGGGTACAGTAGCAACCACTGAGCACCACTGTGTGTTGCCTTTATTTTAGCTTGTGGACCACACCTGGCAATACTCCAGCAATCACTCCTGACAGTGCTTGGGTGACTATATGGGATGCTGGGGATTGAATCTGGGTTGGCAGCATGGAAGGCAAACACCCTCCCCACTGTGCTATCTCCTCAGCCCTCTCCAAACACTCCTAAGATGCACACATCAATACAAATTTTATTTTATTCTGAAGCCTAAATGAACAACATACACAGTTAACGCCCTTGACCATTTCAAATGGGTATGTGTATCTATAAAATGTACAGTCACCTAAAAATTTAGATGCATGGTATTAAAATACTGAGATAGCACAGCATGTAAGGCATTAGTCTTGCATGCAACTGACCCGGTTTAATCCCAAGTACCACATAAGGTTTCACAAACCTGCCCAGGAGTGATTCCTGAGCTCAGAGCCAGGCATAAGCTCTGAGCACTTCTGGATCTGATTTCAAAAGAAACAACAGGGGTCAGAGAGATAGCACAGCAGTGGGGCATTTGCCTTGCATGCGGCCAACCCAAGAGGGACCCAGCTTGATTCCCAGCATCCCAGATGGTCCCCCAGCCTGCTGGGGTCGATTTCTGAGTACAGAGCCAGGAGTGACCCCTGAATGCTGCTGGCTGTGGCCCCAAAACCAATCAATCAGTAAATAAACAAAGTTTAAAAAAAAAGAAGCAACAAGAAGAATAAAATAATGACACTATTTTATATGTTTTTCGGGAAACAAAAATACACTTAGCTCAGCGTTTCTCCAACATGATCCCTCTTTCAACCTTGTTTCTTTCCTGTGTGAACTCCACAACTCAGTCTACTAATTGGCCCTGAGTCTTATGGCTGAGGTCCCCCATTTACACTCTTTTCATCTGAGGCCCCCTTGGGATAGCCTTGGAATGTAGGACCCTCAGTTAAGAAACCTTAGTCTAGGGCACTATTGGCTGCTCAACAAATTGAATAAAAACATTTTAATGGAGTCATTTTAGTATGAAGAGTCATCTGGCCACACTTTAGACTTTGAACTTAAAAACTTGTAGCTAGTAATCAAACTGCTCTTAGCAACAAGATATAAAACATCCAGGTTAAGTCTAAAGTTGGTCCTAGATTGGAAATCTGAACCTTTCAAGTGACCGTGAACCAAAGTACATTCTGGGTAGCAAAATACAGGGAAAATGAGAAGTACCAGGACTAATAGTCCCCTTTAAAAGGCTGTAAATAAACACAATTTAGAACAGGGGTCTCAAACTCTCAGCCTGCGGACCGTTTGCGGCCCTCCGTACAACATTTTGTGGCCCTGCCCTAGAGGAATCTTTTTCGTTTTGTTTTGTTTTAGTTGTTTGGGTCACAGCCCCCAATGTTCAAGGCTTACTACTACTGACTTTGCACTCAAGGATCACCCCGACTTTGCCTCCTGCAGCCCCCAGGTAAATTGAGTTTGAGACCCCTGATTTAGAATAATAAATATTTTGTCTGCATCTTAAAATTAGTGAGCACTTCACTGTTTATCCAATTTTATTTTCATATTCACAGAAGTTATTAAACTATGTTTGGAAATGAATACTCTATTGTTTTTCTTCCTTTCTTTTTTTGTTTTTGGGTCACACCTAGCAGTGCTCAGAGCTTACTCCTTGCTCTGTGCTCAAAAATCACTGGAGATGCTTGGGGGACCTTATGAAATGGCAGGGATCAAACCTGGGTCAGATGCACACATGGCAAATGCTCTCCCACTATGCTATCATTCTAGCCCCACAATCTATTGTTTTCCTAAGGTTTTTTCTTTGTTTCTATTTTTTCTTTTGCGGGTGGCACCTGGCAGAGATGTTCAGGGTACCATGGGTGGGGCCTCAAGCATTCCGAGAGTGAGTTACAGTCCTCTGATCTCTCTTCCAATCCTTTGAGATTCTACTCGAGATACAACTACTGCTCACTGATATTTATTCAATCACTTCTTTGTTAATAAAAAAAAAGTTCTCTACTTTGAGGGTTTGACATTAGATATTAAATTAAATTGGTAACAGAAAAAAACGCAAAGAAACATTTAGAAAGGAGAAGCTCTAGGCTTCAAAATACACACAACTAAGGTGGTATCTAGGTTACAAATAAATACAAAAATTAAACATATGGTGCTGGACAGATAGTACAGGGGGAAGGCACTTGTTTTGTATATGGCCAATCCAATATTGATTCCCAAGGCCCCACAGGGTTCCATGAGCCTCATCAGGAGTGTTCTTTGAGCTTAGATCAGGAGTAAGCCTAGAGCACTGCCAGGAGAGACCTCAAATAATAAACAGACAATGATGATGATGAAGATGATGCTGACAATAATAATGATGATGATGATGATGATAATACCTGGGAGCATCTTAATCTCTTCAGGACACAGTCTAGGGCTGTTGCAGAGCATCAATGCCTGATCTAAGCAGTTGCCTCATTAAATGCCTCAGCCAGAGGCTGCCACAAATCTGCAAGTCCTATTTTTGACCCTATCGAAGGCTGTTCTGTATACATTTCTTCCAACTTCTTCTTTTTTTTTTTTTTTTTTTTTTTTTGGTTTTTGGGCCACACCCGGCGTTGTTCAGGGGTTCCTCCTGGCTGTCTGCTCAGAAATAGCTCCTGGCAGGCATGGGGGACCATATGGAACAACGGGATTCGAACCAACCACCTTTGGTCCTAATCGGCTGCTTGCAAGGCAAATGCCGCTGTGCTCTCTCCGGGCCCTTCTTCCAACTTCTTAACCACTGTTGCAAGTGATTCCCAAGTTTCTCCCGGGCCAAATGGCCCCTCCTGCGCCCCACGCTTGTCTTTCCTTCCCTTTATAATAACATCAGAGGGTTTTAAAAGCTCAGCTGTAAATAAGCCCTAACTAGCTATGACTCACTCCCAGATACTCCCGTTTGCAGATGGGATTATGAATTTCCATGAGCTATCTAAACCCAATTTCAGCGGCCAGAATTCACATCTGAACAAATAGGAAAATCCCAGCCCATACGCAACAATCCTCTCTCCTGCCATTAATACTGCTGTGTGTGTGTGTGTGTGTGTGTGTGTGTGTGTGTGTGTGTGTGTGTGTGTGTGTGTGTGTGTGTGTGTTGGGGGGGGGGTGGGGAACTGTTTGTTTGTTTCAACTCTGCTAGCCCCTGATTTGACTGGGGAGTCCAAAGCCTTCTTTGGACAAACAGAGACAATGGCTCAAAGAGCCGGCTCAGGTGCTCCACTTTCTTCTGAAACGGTCTGGGGAAGGTTATAGGATTCCACAAAATGTCTCCACATCTTTTAGGCTCCCTAATTCTGTAGCAGAAAGATGCTCAGCATGTCCTTATATGAGCATTTGCATTTCTGTGGGACTTGTTACAACTTCTGCCCTTTTATTTCTGATCTGATTTATTAGCATTTTGTCTCAGTCTAACCAAAGTTTTTATGGGGTTTAACTATTCTTAAAAAAAAAAAAGTCTTGGTTTCATTGATATTTAGGGGTTTTGTAATTTCTCTATCAGTGGAATTTATGTAAAATTTTATTAATTTCTCCCTATTGCTTGTTTTGGGATCTCTTTGTTCCCCCTAGTACTTTAACAGCGCATAGTTCAGTTATTTATTTGGGATTTATTTCCCGATAAAACCCTTGAGTTGCTATCAACCTTCCTCGTACAGCTTTTGTTGTGTCCCATATGTTCTGGCAACCCAAGTGTTCTTGCTCCTTTGCTTCTAGGAATTGTTAGATTTTCTTTTTTCCTTCTTTGATATCTTCTTTTTTTTTTTTTTTTTTTTTTTATTCAACGTTCCAGTGCCAATCCCACAACCCTGTGATCTGCCTTCCACTGACCTCTAAGCCTATTATCCCCTTATCAGGCACAAAATGAATTTTTATTATAATAAAATTGTTAAGTAGATTTATCCAAATATAGTTTAGTAAGAAAAATTTGAGAAAAATTATTAAATTCACAATAGTGTTGTAAAATCATTGTCTAAAGATATACTTGGTGGTTGTTGTTAGTTGATTTCTTCTTTGACTCACTGGTGTTTGGTAGTAAGTAGTTTCATTTCTAAGTGTTTGAGTTTTCCCAAGTGTTCTCTTTGAGGCTCCCTGTCAAGGTATTGATGGTCCAAGAAAATATTTGATATGATCTATAGTTTCATTCCATAGAGACTTGTTTCACTCTTCAGTACATAATCTGTCTTAGAGACTATAAAATGTTCCTTGTGCATTGGAGGACTCTATAGGGTGTGGACAGAGACCCTACACACATCTATTAAGTTCTGCCATTCCTTTAAGGCCAATGCATCCTTCCAAAGTTTTTGCCTACCTGATGTATCCAGTGGTGGTGTTGGTGTTGGTATTAAAATATCCCACTACTATTATATTATGTTGCTGTCAACATCTTCCCTTCAGCCTATAAGCAGCTGCTTTATATATTTTGATGTTCCTTTATTGGATAATCATATGTTAATGAGTATAAAGTCTCCTTGATATATAGATTTTTTTGATCATTATATAATATCCACCCCTGTCCCTTATAACCTTTTAAAATTTGAAGTCTATGTTGTCTGCATTAAGGGATTCCTTTTTTTAAGAGATGCAAAAATATAAAATTTCATTCTCATCAAAAAAATACTTGGAGTGCAAAAATTTTTCTTTGAATAAAAGTTATACCATCAGGACGAGAAGCCCGATGCATCATTATGTACATTTGTTTGTAAATGAGCCAAAGGTGATTGTTGCATGTTTCTTAAGCTCTCGCTTCCAATGGCAGTTTCTCTTTATGCTGAATTTATTCTGAGTTGAAACAATAGCTTCTTAAAAAGCTGATTTAAGGAACTATACAGGAGTACATTCTGGCTGAGGGGGTCGCTGTCCAATAAGCTGAGCTCTCTGGCCTGCAGAGGCTCCGCCCTGCTGTGCCTTTGTTTACTCTGAGGACTTCAAGGGAAACTTTTCCTGCCTGTGCCTGTCTGCCTTTGTTTCTGAATCCCTGAAGGTCTCCTCAGAGGCCTAGGGAGAGCACTCCCAAAGAACTGTCAACTAGAGGCAGCCGCGCACTCTTTCTAACCAATGAACCCCACCACAACACGCAGGAAAAACCACACTACAAGTGTGACAATGGGGAAACCTCGCAGACAAACACCATGTACAGAATAATGAAGACGAAAGCTCGGATGACCTAATAAATTCCAACCACCTGATTAAGCTCTTGGATAAGGAACTTAAAATAGCAATATGGAAGATGTTTGAAGAACTCAAAGAAAGCATAGATCGGTCTGATCAGAACACAAAGACAGAAATCAGAAAACTCCAACTGAAATAACAGATCTGAAAAATACAGTAGCTCAACTGAAAAATCTAAATGGATGACCTTGCCAGCAGGGTATCAGCAGCTGAGGAGAGAATCGAAGTACTAGAATATGTGATGCTGAAAAACTCAACACAACATAAGAAATTGGAAAAGAACCTTAAGACAAACAAACAGGCAATGGAAAAAGTACTCAAGGCATGCGAACAGATGAAAATAGAAGTCTTTGATAAACTCAACAGAAACAACATAAGAATCATTGGAGTCCCAGAGACCCAGATAGGAGATCTCCAGGAAGAATCAACTGTCAAAGACATCATCAAAGAGATACTCCCAGAGTTAAAGACTACATGCAATCAAATCCTGCATGCCCGAAGAGTACCAGCTAAAAGAGACCCAAAGAAAAACACTCCAAGACACATCCTCATTACAATGACAAATCCCACAGATAGAGTTAGAATGCCGAAAGCAGCAAGATCAAAAAGGGAAATTACATTCAAAGGAGCATCACTAAGACTTGCCACAGACATGTCACAAGAAACTCTCAAGGCCAGAAGACAGTGGTGGGATATTACGACAAGACTGAATGAAATGAATGCCTCACCGAAAATACTGCACCCAGCCTGATCACGTTCAGGTTTGAAGGAAGAATACATAGCTTCATGGATAAACAACCGCTTAGAAACTTCAAAGATCATAAACCAGCCTTAAAGGAAAAACTGACAGGTCTACCTAAGATAAGAGAGATCAACAAACACAGCAAACTTATCTACAAAGAACATTAAATCCTATGACAATCATCTCCCTCAACGTCAATGGACTAAATTCAACAATTAAAAGACAAAGAGTGGCAAAATGGGTCAAAAAGATAAATCCAACCTTCTGCTGCCTACAAGAAACACATCTGAATAGTCAGAACAAACATAAACTCAAAATCAAAGGCTGGAGGAGAATCATCCAATCAAACAACACCCTCAAAAAAGCCGAGGTGGCCATATTAATATCTGATGACACCAACTTTATACTCAGAAAAGTGATAAGGGACAAAGATGGACACTATGTACTAATCAAGGGATATGTGCAACAGGAAGAAATCAGACTATTAAACATATATGCACCCAATGAGAGACCAGCAAATTATCTAATACAATTACTGACAAATCTGAAAGAAGAAATCAATAATAATACAATAATTGTGGGAGACCTCAACACGGCCCTATCAACACTTGATAGGTCAAACAGACTGAAACCCAACAAAAACATAATAGCCCTGAAAAGAGTAATGGAAGAAAGAGGACCAGTAGATATATATAGGACACTCCATCCCAAAAAGCCTGGATACACATTCTTCTCCAATGTACATGGTCATTCTCCAGGATAGACTACATGCTGACACATAAAACATACCTCCATAAAATCAAGAAGATAGAAATCTTACAGGCTACCTTTGCTAACCACAAGGCTCTGAAATTAGATGTGAACTACAAAGCCACACAGAAGAAAAACTTTAACAATTGGAAATCAGACACCCTGCTACTGAACAACCAGTGGGTTGAGATGAAATAAAAAAGGAAATCAAAACTTTCCTGAAAACAAATAATAATGAAGACACAAACTGCCAGAATCTATGGGACACAGCAAAAGTGGTCCTGAGAGGAAAATTTATAGCTCTACAAGCACACATCAGGAAGGAAGAAGGGCATACCTGAATAACTTAATGACGCAGCTCAAAAAATTAGAAAATGACCAACAAAAGGAACCAAAAATAGAGAGACAGAAGGAAATAACAAAGCTGAAAGCAGAACTCAATGAAGTGGAAAACCAAAAAACAATCCGAAAGATCAATGAAAGCAGAAGTTGGTTCTTTGAAAAAATAATCAAAATTGATAGACCATTGGCAAAACTCACAAAGAAAGAGAAATCTGATAATCCGTATTAGAAATGAAAAGGGGGAGATCACGACATATATTGCAGAGATCCAAAGAGTAATCAGAGACTACTTTGAGAAACTTTATGCTACTAAACATGAGAACCTAGAAGAAATGGAAAAATTCTTGAACACTTATAACCTTCCACATTTAAGTAAGGAGGATGTAGCCTATCTAAACACTTCCATCACTACTGAGGAAATTGAAATTGTAATCAAGCATCTGCCCAAAAAGAAAAGCCCAGGCCCAGATGGATTTCCTGATGAATTTTTTTCAAATCTTTCAAGAGGAGCTACTACCAATCCTAGCCAAGCTCTTCCATGAAATTGAAAAAACAGGAACACTCCCAAACAGCTTTTATGAAGCCAACATCACCTTGATACCAAAACCAGATAGAAAATTACAGACCAATATCCCTGATGAATGCTGATGCAAAGATTTTCAACAAAATCCTGGCAAATAGGATCCAATGCATCATCAAGAAGATCATACACTATGACCAAGTAGGTTTCATCCCAGGAATGCAAGGATGGTTTAACATCCGTAAATCTATCATCATATACAACATCAACAAGAAGAAAAATAAAATCACATGATCATATCAATAGACACAGAGAAAGCATTTGATAAGGTCCAACACCCATTCTTGTCAAAACTCTCAGCAAGATGGGAATGGAAGGAACCTTTCTCAATCTAGTTGAAGCCATCTACCACAAGCCAATGGCAAATATTATCCTCAATGGAGAAAAACTAAAAGCCTTTCCTCTAAATTCTGGTACAAGACAAGGCTGTCCACTCTCACCACTCCTCTTCAACATAGTACTGGAAGTTCTTGCTATAGTGACCAGGCAAGAAAAAGATATCAAGGGAATCCAGATAGGAAAGAAGAAGTCAAGCTCTCATTGTTTGCAAACGACATGCTACTCTACTTAGAAAACCCTAAAGACTCTACCAACTAGCTTCTAGAAACAAAAGACTCATATAGCAAGGTGGCAGGCTACAAAATTAACACACAGAAATCAATGGCCTTTTTATACACCAATAATGATAAGGAAGAGAAGGAAGTCAAGAAGGCAACCCCATTCACAATAGTGCCACACAAAATCAAATATCTTGGAGTCAACTTGACCAAAGACGTGAAGGACCTACCAGTGGTTCTCAAACTATGGCCCATGGGCCACATATTGTATTTGAAACTGTTTTGTTTCTTCATTGCAAAATAAGATATATGCAGTGTGCATAAGAATTTGTTCATAAGTTTTGTTTTTACTAGAGTCAGACCCTCCAATGGTCTGAGGGACAGTGAACTGGCCCCCTGTTTAAACAGTTTGAGGACCCCTGAGTCCTATACAAAGAAAACTATAAAGCACTGCTCCAAGAAATAAGAGAGGACACATGGAAATGGAAACACGTACCCTGCTCATGGATTGGGAGGATTAACATCATTAAAATGGCAATACTCCCCAAAGCATTATACAGATTTAATGCGATCCCCTTAAAAATACCCATGACATTCTTCAAAGAAGTGAATCAAACACTTATGAAGTTCATCTGGAACAATAAACACCCTCAAATAGCTAAAGCACTCCTAGGGAAAAGGAAAATGGGAGGCATTACTTTCCCCAACTTCAAACTATACTACAAAGCAATAGTTATCAAAACAGCATGGTATTGAAATAAAGACAGACCCTCAGATCAGTGGAATAGGCTTGAGTTCTCAGAGAACATTCCCCAGACATACAATTACCTAATTTTTGACAAAGGAGCAAGAAATCCTAAGTGGAGCAGGGAAAACCTCTTCAACAAGTCATGCTGGCAGAACTGGTTAGCCACTTGCAAAAAAGCGAACATAGACCCCCCAGTTAACATCATGTATGAAGGTAAAATCCAAATGGATTAAAGACCTTGATATCAGACCGGATACCATAAGGTATATAGAACAACACGTCTGTAAAACACTCCATGACATTGAGACTAAAGGCATCTTCAAGGAGGAAACTGCACTTTCCAAACAAGTAAAAGCGGAGATCAACAGATGGGAATACATTAAACTGAGAAGCTTCTGCACCTCAAAAGAAATAGTGCCCAGGATACAAGAGTCACCCACCGAGGGAGAGAAACTATTCACCCAACACCCATCAGATAAGGGGCTAATATCCAAAATATAGAGGGCACTGACAGAACTTTACAAGAAAAAACATCTAATCCCATCAAAAAATGGGGAGAAGAAATGAACAGACGCTTTGATAAAAAAGAAATACAAATGGCCAAAAGGCACATGAAAAAATGCTCCTCGTCACTAATCATCAGGGAGATGCAAATCAAAACAACGATGAGATACCACCTCACACCACAGAGATTGGCACACATCACAAAGAATGAGAACAATCAGTGCTGGCGGGGATGTGGAGAGAAAGGAACTCTTATCCACTGCTGGTGGGAATGCCGTCTAGTCCAACCTCTATGGAAAGCGATATGGAGATTCCTCCAAAATCTGGAAATTGAGCTCCCATTCGACCCAGCTATTCCATTCCTAGGGATATACTCTAAAAGACAAGAATACAATACAAAACCCCTTCCTCACACCTATATTTATTGCAGCACTATTCACAATAGCCAGGCTCTGGAAACAACCAAGATGCCCTTCAACAGACGAATGGCTAAAGAAACTGTGGTACATATACACAATGGAATATTATGCAGCCATCAGGAGAGATGAAGTCATGAAATTTTCTTATACATGGATGTACATGGAATCTATCATGCTGAGTGAAATAAGTCAGAGGGAGAGAGAGAGATGCAGAATAGTCTCACTCATCTATGGGTTTAAAGAAAAATAAAAGTCATTTTTGCAACAATCCTCAGAGACAACGAGAGGAGGGCTGAAACTTCCAGCTCACTTCATGAAGCTCACCACAAAGAGTGGTGAGTTCAGTTATAGAAATAACTACACAGAGAACTACCATAATCATATGAATGAATGAGGGAACTGGAAAGCCTGTCTGGAGTACAGGTGGGGGTGGGGTGGGATGGAGGGAGATTTGGGACATTGGTGGTGGGAATGTTGCATTGGTGAAGGGGGTGTTCTTTACATGACCAAAACCTAATCACAATCATATATGTAATCAAGATGTTTAAATAAAGAAAAAAAATAAAATACTTAATCTGCATAAAAAAGGAACTATACAGATCCATTTTTCTCTGAATTATAGTCTCAAGTTGAATGTATAAAAGATATAGAACCTGAATGGAAGTGTCAAATCCAACTATTTAAAAGGCACTTCCCTCATTGTTAGAATCTGATTTTATTATTCAAGCACTTATTTCATTTTAGAAATTAATATAAAGTAGGCTTTCTCTGAATTATAAAATTACAAAGGTGACTTACGGGGTTATTCAATTAATGAGGATGATATAAGCATAAAATTGTTACCAAAGATTATGGTGATATGCATAATACTGTAGTATTGTTTTCTTATCTACTCAGATGAAAAATTTCATACTTAGAAATAATTTTTAGCTTTTACAATGGATGTGAGGTTTTGAAAAAAGTAATCTTTCAGAATCATAACCAGAAATGGAGGTGATGGTGTTTGGCCTGAACTTTTCTAAGTTCCTTTGCATGAATGTTTATTTTTACACGAAATCTTCAGACTCAAGTTGGTAAACAAATGATACATAATTGTTCTGATAATATAAGATGTGGGTCATATTAAAGCACCATTTTAGAAATCAAGATTGCAGAACTAGGTAAGAATAGAAAAAAAAAACACCAAAAGAAACAAAACCAAAAATTACAAGATGCTTTATAAAATTCTCTGCTACCACACAGATCATCCTCTCCATGCTTTTTTTGCACAATCTCAATGATCTATTTACGATGATCTATTACCTTAACTGCTAGGCATGTTCTAAAAACCACTACTGCCTGGGTGCTGCTGGCCACCCCATTGATCCCAGCACAGAGCTGGAAACTGAATGACTTTTCTATGATTTCACAAGCAAACACTTGGGGCATCTGTCTTAAATCAGTGGTCAAAAGATTAGATTGTCTGTTCATTCTCTGATTCTAAATGTTGCCAGCATCATTTTGCTGCACTCACCTCACAGTTCACAGTGGCCACTGATGACAGACTAAACATTCAGAAATGAGGTTCTGAGCAGAAAACCCATATGGTCCCCAACTGTCCTGACCGCATCACTGGCCGTTCCTCATGCTCAGAACACAAAGCCTCCAAGCTTCATGGTGTGAACCGGTCCATGTCCCAATAGGGTCTCTAAATAAACACCACTTTTCAAAGGACTAGCTATTCAGAAGAAAATTTCATCCTAGAAGAACTCTTCTTGGGAACCTTTTTTTGTTTATTTTTGGGCCCATACCTAGTGGGGCTCAGAGGTTATTCCTAACTCTGCACTCAGAAATCACTCCTGGCAGGCTTGTGGGACCACATGGGATGCTGGGGATTGAATCTGGGTTAGTCATGTGCAAGGCAAATTCCCTTCTGCTGTGCTCTCACCCCTCCCCCATTTCCCTTTTGGCAGGTGTTTTCAACATCCTAATAAAATCTAAGAAGGTGACAAGACAAGCAGCAGGGGCACCAGGACCTGCTGGCTGGACTGGGACTAGGCCATTGGAACAGGCAGACTTGTTTCTGATGGGAAGAAAATGAAGACAGAGCAAGAAGCTTAAGCTTCTCGAATTCAAGATGGTCAGAGGCACAACCTGCTCCTTGGTTTCAGCACTCTTGGCTTACTCCAAACAGATATTTCTGGCCTCGTGGGATCTTTGGGATGGAGAGAGCACAAATGATCTTTCTACCTGTGATGGCCAAGTGGCTGGAGCTGTCTTGAGGGGAAGTGGTCAGAGAGGCCCAGGGAGATGCTTGTGCAATGCTGTCTTCAAGACAGCATCAGCTCAAGAGCCAGGAGAGGCTTTGGGGGTATGGGGGTAAATGAACCCCATTCTGGCCTTACATCCCGACACTTATCTTTGAAGAAGGCCACTCTCAAAACAAAAGATGTTTAAGTGCCTCTGCAGATGGGATGGTCCAAATCTAATAAAAACTCTCTGTGGGCCTAGACAGTTCCATGACACAGCCACACACGCCACCCCTTGTGCTGGGACCGTGGCCAGCCATGGCTTGTGTGAGCTGGCAGGGACCACACAGGGGAAAGTGTTCTGGGAGTCCCATCACCCAGGCTCCATGGTTAACATTCATTTCCTGTTGGCTCTACAAGAGGGGAGGAGGGAGAGAAGAGGACAAAGTGCCCATACCCACCCCTACATACTTGGGGTACATGACATCCCCCAACTGGGAGCTCGGACCTTCTTCCAGGGCCCCACCAGTGTGTCTCTGTCTGTCTGTCTGAGATTCTTTCTCCTTTTCCCAGGAGAAGCCCATTGGAGGGTCCCTCTCTCTGTCCTGGGTTCTAGTACTCTGCCAGCGAACATCTGGAAATACTTGGCAATGGTCATGTAATGAACACAAAGCTAATTGCCAGCTTTACGCTCCCATCCTCCACTGGACAGGGGTGCTTGCCTCCTTCTGTCCATGGAGCCACAGGTTAAAGAGGACAGGGGTTCTCTGTGGTGCTCCAGCCCAGCTCTGATTTGTACTTGGGCAGATGGAGCATCAAGAACAGGGAAAAGACCAGCTCTAGGCTCTCTGTGGGAGCCTGTAATGCCCAGAGCATTCAAGGGGGCTGATTCCGGAGCCCCTTCTATCCAGGCTTACTTCTCACACCTGCTGGAGCAGAAGGAAGAGACACAGCGCCCCCGCCCCCCCAAGGGCCAACCCTGGCTGCAAAAATGTCCATGGAAGGCCCCAGAGCAGAGATAGTACATTCTTGGGGGTTCATGGATCTCTTGTTTTACATCAGATGTTTTGTATCCCATCTTTTTTTTCTTTTTCTTTGTTTTTTTTTCTCCTTTGTTTTTGGGCCACACCCTGCTGTGCTCAGTGATTACTCCTAGCTCTGAACTCATAAATCACTCCTGGCAGGCTCAGGACCATATGAGTACTGGGAATCGAACCCAGGCCCATCTTGGGTCAGCTGCGTGCAAGGCAAATGCCCTCCACTGTACTATCCAACTGTGCTATCTCTCTGGCCCCCTCTCCTTTCTTTTCTTTCTCATTTTCTTTCCCTTCTTTCTTCCTTCCTCTTCCTCTTTTCTCCCTCCTCTTCCCTCTCTTCTCTCCTTTTTCCTTTCCCCTTTCCTTTCTTTTTTCTTATTTCCCCTCCTTTTCTTTTCTTTGTTCACACTGATTGATCCATCCATCCATCCATCCATCCATCCATCCATCCATCCATCCATCCATCCATCCATCCATCCATCCATCCATCCAGAAACCAGCAGTAGAAACTAAATAATTTGGAAAGTCTGCAGCAAATTTACACATGAAAAACAAAACTTCCAATCCCTCCCATCAGTCTGCAGGGTGAGCTTCTCCCTGGTGACCCCCTGAGCTCAAAACACCATCCTGCACAGAACAAATAATTCAGGATGTTTGTTGTCCAGGAATGATACTTTATAGTTTTGTTGGAGGCACAAACCAAATCCCAAAGGGCTGCTTTACCTGCCTCTGCTGATCCTAGTAATGATTAGCAACTCACTGTCTTCCTTTATTGCAAAGTTGGAACCAATAGAGTGAGCTAACAGATGGCTTTTAAAGTTTTTGTTCTTATTCCAAAATCTTTATGTTGCCCAAAATACATCTATTTAAATATGATACTGTAATTTCAGCAAACTATGGTCTACACGCTCTCTATTTAACACTAAACAATCTGGATGCAAAGGCTGTTTGAAAATAATGCACACAAAACCATGAAACATTAGACTAGTGCTATCATAAACAGATTTGCCTTTTCCATTTGCTTTAGAAGTCTTCCTAGGCACGCCCTAAACAAATTATTGTTTTTTTTTAAAGTAGAGTTAAAATAATGGCTTCAATGAGCTCCAATATAGCTTGCTATACCACCCCAGGATTGGTGCACCTCATAAATTATATCTCCAATCATCTCATTAGACCCAGGAACATACATGGAAATCCAGAAAATAGCTTAAAGAAAAGCAGCCAAGACTCCGGTGCTTCGGAGCACATCTGCTCAACAGGCGTCTCCCACATCGGGGACCTGCTCTGGATAACACACAAGGCAAGGAAACCTCCTTTGTCTTTCTCCCCTCAAGTCTCCCCCCACCCACCCAAGAGGCAGGAAGACTAAAGTTCAATGTCCTAGCAACATGGTCAAGAGAACTGAAGCCTGGTGCAAGCCAGCAACAGCTCCTATTTAATAGACAAAGAGAGTCTCATAAACCCAGTTCTCATTTTGGAAGGTAGCCTTCAGATACATCACAAAGAGGGAAGATAAACATGCAGAAACCTCAGCACTTTATACTTTGATGAGCCTTTTTTTTTTTTCCTAAATGGTCGGTATCTAATGTATGATGGAATGCAGAAGATCAGATTTCCCTTATCATTCCCAGCTGTGGGGTTAAGTGCAAATCTGCCTTTGCTTCCAGCGTTAGACCATGTCATTGTAAGCAGAGCATTCAGCAAGCCCTCTACACCCACCCATGTCCCCTCTTTCCCAGATCCTCTGCCTCACCGACCAGGCTCCCTGCCCCTTTCAGCATCCTAAATCCATCTGTCCATCTCCCCATCCTTCCAGTCATTCCCAGGGTGGAGAGGGGAGAGCTGCTGTGTTCCACCAAGCCCCCCTCAAAGACCACCTACCCTGGGTAAATGGGCAAAAAAAGGTGGATCCAGGCTCTCTCTCTCTCTCCTCTCTCTCTCCTCTCTCTTCTCTCTCTTCTCTCTCTCTCCCCCTCCCCCTCTCCCCCCTTCTATCTCTCTCCCTCCCTCCCCCCGTAGGACTTTTTTTCATTCTGATTTCTGCTCGCTGTCCTTTTTTTATTAATAATTGTTTTCACTGAATCACAATAAGATACACAGTTGTTCATGATTGAGTTTCAGTCATACAACATCCAACATTCTCCACCAGTGCATATTTCCTGCCACCGATGTCCCCAGTTTCCCTCCTGCCCTCTCCACCATCTGCACCTATGGCAGACATTTCTCTCTCCCCCACCGTTTTTCATTTTAGACACCATGGTCTACAATATGGCTACTGATGGGTTATCATGCCTCTCACTTTTCCTCCTTTTAGCACCCAGTTCTTGTCCAGAGTGATCATTTCCAACTCTCATTGTCATAGTGGTCCCTTCTCTGTCCTCACCGCATCCCCCCATACTCTCTTTCCTAACACTATACCCATCACCATAACGGGATCAGGAATCTGTGGAATAACCTGGCTATTTCTACTCATTACATCTTTTTCATGGTCTCCTACACCTATGTCTTCTTTCTTTCTTTTCTGTTTTATTTCAGATCAAGCCTGTTCTTTGCCATCCATTACTCCTGAAGGCACCCCTCAAAACTAATAACCCAAAACACTTTTCATTAAACTTGGCCATGTGCAGGAATTTCTACACCTCTGAAATAAAAATTCAGACTTTGCAATTCTAAATCCAAGGCTTCCATCAGCTGGCCCAGATTTACCTTTCCCCTATTTCATTTTTCTTTGGAGGAACCATTCCCCGTGGCGCTCTAAGGGTCCTGGGGGGTGTCCCTAACCAGTGATTCTCAGTTGAACCACTGGGCCATTCAGCTAATGGTAAGCCTGAGTATGCACAGTTGCTCGAACCTTGCAATGCAGGGAAGCAGGAGGGTCCTCCTTGCCATTCTGGTCCTCCCAAATCCTTTCTCATTGGTCTGAAGGGACATGGTTGGACACATGCAGGGCAGCACTCATTATACTCTCTCCTTAGCCCTAACTTTCCATTTTACCCTCTTAATGCTCGGAAATGAGGCCAGAAGATCTGCCCAGCGCAGGTTCTGGCTTCTCAGCCTTTCCCTGCATCCATCCTTCCATACCCCTCCATTCCCAGCTTCCTTCTTGCTGTCCTTTCTCTGCAGGGTGGTCTTCTTTGGGGAAACTACCCAACATCTGAATTATAGTTCTGGATTACAACACAACACTTATTTTTTTCAGGTCTTAATCTAATAAATTATTGTGCTTTTTTTTTAAACATGCAATCTCTGTCAATCTATGCAGAGAGCAGACCATCAATCAGATTAGTTTGATGTATAATAATAAATTTTGGAATACCCAAAGAGAAGGACCCACAAATCTAGGATAGGCTGATTTATTTATTTATAGTAAACTGTCACTGGAAAATGTCACACTCTGATTCACAGAACTAGAATGAGGTTAAAAAAGAAGTGTAGGGGCCGGAGAGATAGCACAGCGGCGTTTGCCTTGCAAGCAGCCGATCCAGGACCTAAGGTGGTTGGTTCGAATCCTGGCATCCCATATGGTCCCCTGGGCCTTCCAGGAGCTATTTCTGAGCAGATAGCCAGGAGTAACCCCTGAGCATTTGGGTATGGCCCAAAAACCAAAAAAACAAAACAAAACAAAAAAAAAGTGAAAGTAAGAGTATATGTATAAAATTTTTGGAAAGTGAAAATTTTGAAAGATTTTATTAACATTTTTTATAGTTAACTCCAGTATCCTTTCAGTCATATAATTTCTTTGACTTTAGTTATGGCACTTTCTAATAGGTTCTTTTCAAGAGTGCCTTTGCCGAAGAACTTGGTTGTTCTTCGAAGCCTCAATACAGTGAACTCTATCAACATATCTTCCCATTTGTTTGGGGTTCTTTTTGGGTGACACCTGTGCTCAGAGCTGACTCCTGGCTCTGTGCTCAGGGATCATGTGCTATTCAGAGGAACAAAACAGGGTTGGTCATATGCAAGGTAAGGACCTTGACCCTTGTACTACTTTTCTTTACCCCAGAACTTTATTAACCTGACAGAACTGACACTCTTTACCCTCTAAACAACTGACCCACATCTCTCTCTCTCTTTCCCCTGGGCTGGCTGAGGAAACCATTTTGCTGTTTGTCTCTATGCATCACCCATGTCAGTGGGATTGCACAGAATTTGTTCTTTCATGATTGGCTCTTTCTCAGCATCTTATCTTCCAGGTTCCTCTGTACAATCCACCTTTCCTTCTTAGGTCATGATCATGGTATTCTGTGGTTCTCTTACCACCTTTGGTTTTTCTGCTTATTCATCTATAATGGGCAGCTGGGTTGTTTCCTCCATGAGACTGTGAATAACATTGCATCTCCAGCTACCTGAGCTTGTGTTTTGCTTCTTTTGGGGACACACCTAAAAGTGGATCCCATGATGATTCTATGTTTCATTTCTTCTTCTTTTAGAGTGTCTTTTTGTTTGTTTTTTGGGTCACACCCGGCAGTGCTCAGGGGTTACTCCTGGCTCTACGCTTAGAAATCACCCCTGGCAGGCACGGGGGACCATATGGGATGCAGGGATTCAAACCACTGTCCTTCTGCATGGAAGGCAAACGCCTTACTTCCATGCTATCTCACCGGCCCTTAGAGTGTCTTTTTTAAAGAAAATTTAATATGTTATTTAAAGACCATGTAACATAGTTGACATAGTTGATCATAATACATACATAATAATACAAAATTATTTAAAAAAAAGAATAAAAGAGTACAGCAACAAGACAATCCTTGAAGATTATTGTGCCTTGCAATAAGGTCATTGAGTCATTGTCCAAAGGCTTAGTAAGCTCTTGTTGCTAGTTGACCATTCTATGACATCATATATTTCTGAACATTAGATTGCTTTAAATACACATGGGTATCTAAATTGGTGTGTTCCTACGGAGATGGCAGTATTAAAAAAATTGGAGTTGTGCAGGAATTCCAAGCACTATTGATGATACTGCAGGTTTTGTGAGGCCTGGTTTTAGCTGCCACAGCTTCCGGAAGTACAAGAAGGTGGTGGTGGTGAGGAGGCACGGACTCACTCCAAGAGTCCTACTGATATCAGCCCTCATTCCTGCATCCCTAGAGTTTTAGTCAAATTGGTCTCTGCAGAGAGCTGTGGAGGAATGGGGAAGCAGGGCAATTGGTGAAGAGGCAGTTGTGGGTGATGGTTATAACAGGTGTGGCTTCAGAAGGGCGGGGACTTGGCCCATCTTCTCTCAAGACTGACAGTTTCCAGCTTCGAGGCCGATGTACACATATTTTTTCACAGCTTGGTTTCCATCTCTTTTGAGAACAGAGTGAATTTATGAACTGGCTGCATATAGACAAGGCAACTGCATTTGTAGGCATGATTTTATGTTTCGAAACTGCACCCTTCTGGATTCTCATATGCAGCCCAGAGAACTCCAACTTCTGCACATCTTTACCATCCCCTGCACACCCCCTGTTTGCAAAGTAGCATCTTCGTGGGCGAGTAGAGTTCTCACTGAGATTTCAATTTACCTCTCGCTCTTGATGACAGACAGTGAGCATCTCTTGATTTGCATAGCAACCATTTGTATATCATCCCTGGAGAACTATTGACTTGAATCACTGGCCCATTTGAATTGTTTCCCAAGCTCATTATTGTACTATGATTATTTGTTGCTGATAGTTGACGTAACAGGACTATAATAGCATCAACATTCATGATTCTGGTGTGTAAAACTGCTACCTTATCACCTCCACCAGAGCACTACCACACCCTACCACTGTCCTGTGGTCATTTCTAGATTCTCCCCTTCTGTCCCTTCCCCTATCACCTTTGTAACCTCAGTCCTGAAGGTCAAACCCATGGATTATTCTTGTCAGACAACATCTGTTCTTTGCTCTGTGGTTTTACATCCCACATAGGAGTGAGAACATCTGGGGTCTGACTAATTCTACCTAACATGCCTCCCCACCACCCCAGATCCATCCAAGTTGTAGCAAATGTGGGATCACTCTTTTCACAGGGCCAAGCACTACTGCAGTGAGTGAGCAAGTGAGCGTGTGTGCTTGTGTGTCTGTGTGTGTTCGTGCTTGTCTGTGTGTGTGTGTGTGTGTGTGCTTGTGTGTGTGCATGCAACATCTTGGCCCACACACCTGTTCTTGAATGCAGATTGTCAGCAGTGTTGCTTCAGACACATATATGGTATATGTGTTATTTTGAATGTTTTCCTTCTGGGTGAAGAGCTGAGAAGTGGAGTCTCTGGGTGAGACAGAAGCCCTTCATTCCTTCTTTTGAGGAGTTTCTATGCTGTTTTCACAGAACCTGAACCAGAAGATAGTCCTGCTGGCTGTTTCTCGCCTCCTTTATCAAGCCCATCCTTGGTAGTGTGAAATGGCATCTCACCTTCACATTGGTTTGCATTTCCCTGATAATCAGGAATAGGGAATATTTTTCCTACATTCATTCCTTGCCCATTTTCTTTTCTTTCTTTCTTTTTTTTGGGGGAGAAGGGGCCACACCCGGTGACACTCAGGGGTTACTCTTGGCTATGTGCTCAGAAATCGCTCCTGGCTTGGGGGACCATATGGGATGCCAGGGGATGGAACTGCGGTCCATCCTAGGTTAGTGCATGCAAGGCAAATGCCCTTCTTATACCACTACTCTGGCCCCTCCTTGCCCATTTTCAACTGGGCTGGTGTTTTGCAGTTGTAGAATTTCAGGGTGTTCTCCACATCACACCTTAATGCTATTATTCCATTTAAGATATTTATTTGCATGTCTTCTTCCTTTCTGTAAGCTACCTTTTGAAATGCTCTTTGATGCATAAAAATGTTTAATTCTAAAATAGTCCAATGGATGCTTTATTTTTCTTTTGTTGATGTATGGTTGGTGTCACTTTCAAGCAATCAGCAATCTTTAGTTTTTGTGTTTTGATTTTCAGAAATTCACTTTCAGTTAATTTTTGTCTCAGGTGTAACTTCAAGGGCCCAACTACATCCTTCTGCACATGGCTCTCCAGTTTTCTCAATTTTATTTGCAAACAAGATGTTTGTTCTTTTCTCATTGCCTGATTTCGGCACCTTAAACCAAGGAAAACGATGATGTGTGTGATGATTTACTCTGATCTCTTTATTCCACTCTATTGGCCTCCATATCTGCCTGTTTTGATTACTGCAGAAATTCTCAATTTGTAGAAATATGAAACCACCCACTTTGGCTTCCGCTTTTGAATCACTTGCTTGAATCACTTAAACATTGAACTTCCATCGGAAACTGCACCATTAAGATCCTTTGAAAGCCCCCAAGAATATGAGGATTTTTGTGAAGAAGGTCACTGATATTCAAATAGAGATGGCACTGAAAGTGTAGGTAAGCAGTGACATCTGAACAAGACAATCTTCCAACTCATAAGAGGACTATAAGAACACCTCAGAAGGGTGTTCTATAGGTCCTTTTGCAAATATTTGTGGGTTTTAGTGTCAAATTCTTTCTACTCTTAGGTTAAGATAGATGCCCACTGTTGGCTATTTTTAAAGCCATTGGCACTGTGTGGATCCCAGACACAAGTTTTAGGATGTAGTACAAGGAGCAAAAATGGTTTCCTGATGGTCTGTGGTGAACCCTTGCCAGCGCAATGGCCAGATACCTGAGTGAGGGTCTTTAGAGACACTTTCCAGCTCCTGATGAACAGAGCTACTTGAGAAACACCAGGAATCTGACCCCAGTCTAACCGTTAAGTATGAAGTTGCACAGAAAACCAAGAATTTTCTTCAAGACATTACCTTAGGGCAGCAGCAGCCAAGGCTTAACTGAAATGGAACTGCAAGATTTCATTTGCTGCTTCTTAACTATGATCATTTATTCATTACTTTGTAAGTCATTTCAGCCTGACCCCCAGAGGCTGCTGAGATGTATTCCAACGGAGACAAGACAGAGTTCTACGATGCAAAATAGTCTACATTATTCACCATCTGCATGAATGATTTAAAACTTAAATGTCAGTGTGTTCTAAATAATTCATGGGTTTCAAAATTCAGATGGCTAAAATGAAATTTACTAGAACCACAGGAACAAAGATATAGTCTTATTCTGATTCATAATTTCAAACTTCACAATTGAAAAATATAAGTGTATGTTGTCAAGTAATGTTTTCAGACTACTCTTTACAATATTGCTGATATTTGTTAGCAAATTAGTACTGAGTTTATTGAGGATATTGCTTAAAATGTATTTATTATCTGATTATTTAAAAACTCTGAATAATTATATCTGGGGCAAATATTTAACATTAAAAGTATTTATATTGCTAAAGTATGTAGAAAGAAAGATGGTAACCAAACAAAATATTTTATATTACTTAAACCTTTAAAAAGGTATATGTTAAGTCTAAAATTCTATTTACTTATAAATAGATAACATTACAAATATTATATATTACTATATATATTACAAATCAGCAATTATTTTATGTAGTTATATTATGTGGAAAGTACATAAATGTTACTTAAAACATGCTAAAGTGAATGATATGTCCACGAAAGAGCTCATTTTGAGAATTTACTCTCTTAAGTCATAAAGTAGTTGTTTGAGAATGTTTATCTGATTGTTGATAGTTATTGAAAGAAAGAAATAAAGGGGCTGGAGTGATAGTATGGCAGGTTAGGCACTTGTTTTGCATGAGTTTCGGGTTCAATCTCTAGAAGTTCATATTATCCCCCCTGAGCTCTGCCAGGGTGATTCCTGAGCACAGAGATAGGCGTAAGCCCTGAGAGTGGGGCATACACACAAAAATTAAAAACAAAAACAAGGAATAGAACAGAAGAAATAAAGAAAAGAGACACAGAACAGGGAATAAAGCATTCTTATAATCAATTTTATATGCTTTATAGATACAGAATTAGGGCTTCTTTTTGACAAACGTGGAACTAAAGTCAAGATGAAATCACTCAGCGTTCAAAGTTAAGACAAATTTCTCCAAGTCTATCTCATAAATGCCTCTACATCCTTTGTTTAGGATGAGTGGCCAGAAGCATCTCCTGTTGCATCACTGAACACATCTTTTGAAACAGTCATCAGTAAGAGTTGGAAATCCCCCCCACACCGAGATTTGGGACCCAATTTGCAGAAACTTTTTTGCAAGAATATCGTCTAGATGTACAAACTCCAACACTACCAGCTACTTCTCCCCGAATGACTACTCACAGAAAGCCAAGCTTTACACACACACATAAACACATGGACATATGCACGCACGCGCACACACACACACACACACACACACACACACACACACACACACATCTATACTTCTCAACAAACCACACATCAGACAAAGGAAGAGCAAAGGCCCAACAGAAGGATGAAGAGGGACTTACAAAGTCAAAGTCTCCATCCTGTGGCACTTTCCAGTTCTCAGGAAACACGTTTTTGGACATGGGGAAAGGGTCGTGCACATTCTGGCAGCAGCTGTTGCGGCTCTTGTTCTTGAAATCCTGTTTATCAAAGTAGTCCATAAAGGCTGGCCTTGGCGCTTGTGGTGAAGTTGCATTTCCTCGGGGAAACAAAGAGCAGGAGGTGGCATGAGTTTCTCCAGAGATCTATACAGTGGCTCTATGTCCCTGCTCAGCAATACAAATACTTCACCTGGGTTAGGTGCTGGGCTCACCAAAGTCCATGATGAACAGAGTCAAAGCAAAACAAAACACACAAGTCAGGCTACATCTATAAAAACATGCAAGCCCTGGAGCAATGTCTTCACTAGACAGAGAGGCAGGATGACTTGGGACAGAAGAGAAATTTCAGAATTTGGGCACAGTCTACTATAACTTTATCCTCTTTGAAACACATAAGAAACCTGGTTCTTTCTATATCAGATCAAAGATTTATCTTTCTCCTAAAGCCAGGGCAGAGATAATATCCAGTGGAAGAAAACAGTTAACTTCTAGCAGAAGAATGTGCATGTGGAAAGTGATAAGTGGGTGGGAAACCTGAACTTTGGAGGTCAGTCTGCTGAGGTGCATCTGTGCCCCTGAAACAATCAAGATGCTGTTTTCTAAACCAATGTTCCCTTAACAAATTAAAAAAATATATTGGGGGGGGTTTGGGCCACACTGGGCAGTAGTCAAGGGTTACTTCTGACTCCTCACTCAAGAATCACTGCTGGTGGGCTCGGTCAAGACCATATGGGATGCTGAGGATCAAACCCAAGTCATATGTGTGCAAGGCAAACCCCCTATCCACTGTGCTATTAAAATTTTTTGTTTCTGATTTTGATTTCTGGGCCACACTGTGTTTGTTGCTCAGGGCTTTTTCTTGGTTCTACACTCAAGGACTCGAGGGAACAATTTGGTGCTGGGCCAGCCAGAGTGCCAGATAAGTGCCTTACTTGCTGTACTATTTATCCAGCTCCAGAATAAGCTAATTTTTAAAATAAATGGCACTATAATGCTAATTATAAATAAAAATGTTCAATTACTTTTGAGATCAAAGACAGTGAATGGCCCACCTCTTTCAGGATTCCCTACAGGAAGGATACTCATGCCTACAAGAGTATGCTGAAAGTTTACCCATAGTTTCTGCTTCTGTTGCATGTAATACCTCTACCTTATACTCAAACCCTTTGCCCCTTTGCACCCCCCAACCCCCGCCCCAAATTGCAGGCCAAGACTGAGTCCTGGCTAGGTCATATGTCCAGTAAATCGTCCCCAGATCTATTCCTATGACTAGTTTTTTCAACTCATCATCTTGTTGGCTAGCCAGTGGAGATGGTCCAGTTTCTCCACGAGCCTCTCTGGGCAGAACTAATATTGCAGCAGTGAGCTGGGAGGCCAGGAATGTGGCTGACATCTTCAAACAATTCTCACTCCTCAGAGCATGGAGTTGCACTGTTGGCTCAAGGGGCATTAGAAAAGTCATGCTGGCCCAGGGAACACAAGGCTGAAACTGCTATCATTTATTGAGACTATGCAGTGAATCTGAGTTCAAGCTTATGGGGTTAGTCTAAGTAGTGACTCAGGGGTACTGGAATCTTTAAATTAACATGTTTGTCCTTACTGTTCTGGGGCCACACCCAGTAATGCCTAGTGGGGGGGGGGGGGGAAGGCAGTGTTAGGGATAGAGTCCAGAGCCTCAGACATGGAAAGCATGTGCTCTACCATTTAAATTAAATCCCTGGCCCCAAGTAACTCTTTGACTTAAAGATAAAAGGGAGACAGAGACCAGAACAATAGCACAGTGAGGAGGGCATTTGACTTGCAAGTGGCCAACCAGAGTTCAATCCTCAGCATCCCAAATGGTCCCCCCAAGTACCACCAGGAGTGATTCCTGAGCCCAGAGCTAGCAGTTAACTCCTGAGCATTGTGGGTGTTGCCTCCAAACCAAAAAAAAAAAGAAAGAAAGAAAAATAAAAGGGAATAGACACTGGTGGTAGAATTGGTGTTGAAATAATATAAGCCTAAAACCCAACTGTCAATAAATTTATAAATAATGGTTCTTTAACAAAACAAAGAAATTTAAAAAATGTTTTCATAAATAAAATACAAAGGTGAGGTAAGGGAGACAGAGCAGTCTATAAGAATCCTTCTCAAGACCTAACTCTGACCATCTTAACCACTAAGCAATGCACGATTAATAAAGTAGCACTGGGCGACCAATCGTCAACTTTTCCCATTTTGGAAAGTGAAACTTGGTGCCCAGTTACTGCAGCTTCCCCTGTTCTTCATCCATAGCTCCAGCAACCAGCACTGTCCTTTCTGTATCTAGGAAAATCGACTGAATACAGTTCTCAGAGTGGTGGGACTCAGGGCAGGGTTTGTCTTTTACAACCTGGGCTTGCTTCACTTTAGTTTAAATTCCTTCAAGGCTGGTCCACATTATAACAGAATTCCTTGGTGTTTAAAAGGCAAATATATTCCTTGCTTTTCTGCATGCATCATATTTTATTTAGCCACTTTTTGGGGTGTTTCCAGTTTCATGAACAAAGCCGGTATACAAACAGCAAGAAGACTGTTATTCTCCTTTCTAAATTCACCCAATGCTTCCCTAGACATGTGTAGACTCTTAACTTGCAGGCAGTATTTCTTTTCTCAATAACAACATAGAGGTCTTTTTCAGTTTCTATGAGCATTTGGATGGTTAGGCCTAATCTTTAATTATGTGAATCACTATAATATGAGCAACAACAAATAATGCAGTATTTAAAAAAAGGAATCTTTTACATGTTTTAGCCTATGAAGTCTTTTTTTTTTAATTTTGAGCCACAAATGACAAAAAAAGAAGACATCACTGTACAAGAAAATTACACGTGTGTGCTTTGTAAGTTTTCATTTTTTGTGGACCAGGTCATGTTCGAGGGTTACTCCTGATGGTGCTGGGAATCGTGGGATATCAAAGATTGAACATTAGCATCTTCCTGCAAAACCTGTTCTCCAGCCTGTCCTATTTTTCTGGCCACTTAATTGATTTCTTTTCTTTTCTTTCTCTTTCTTTTTGGTGGTGATGGTAGCGGGGTTGGTCTGGGCTACACCTGATGATGCTCTGGGGTTACTCCTGGCTCTGCAATCAGGAGTCACTCCTGGTGGTACTCAGGGGACAATACGGGATGTCAGTGATCAAACCCAGATTGGCCACATGCAGGGTAAATGCCTTACCCACTGGAATATCCAGTCCTAATTGATTATTCTTAAAATGGGTCACAAGTGTAAAGCAACCCCTCCCCAAATTTAACATTCAGTATCACTAGGGTTAAGAGCTATGGTGTTCCTTTGCTTTGTGATCAGCAGTGACTTCCTTCTTGTCTCTTGACTGGGATGCCCAGTTGATGAATGACTTGACAGCCCTTCTGCAGGTGTATGAGCTACAGATGGCATCATAGAAAGAGACTCTAAAGATACCATGAAATCACCAGCAGAAAACTTTGCTTCTGGGATTTCTGTTCCATGAGATGAGAAACCAGAGGTTATCTGAGCACAGTCCTGCTGTTTGGAGGATTTCTGATGCATCCAGCCAAATTCATTTTGGCTGGTTGTGTGATGTTAACACACAAATGTGTGATACTGAAACATTTCTATTCCCAAGTAGAAGTTGGTTTTTGTTTTTATTGTTTTGTTTTTGTTTTTGTTTTGACCACACCTGGTAGTGCTCAGAGCTTACTCTGTGATCAGGGATCACTCCTGGCAGTCCTCAGGGTACCATATGGGATACTGGAGAGTGAACCTGAGTTGGTTGCATGCAAGGCAAATGTCCTACCCATTGAACTATTACTCTGGGCTCAGCCAAATACAATTTTTTTTGTTTTGTTTTTTTTTGGACTATACCCAGTGACGCTCAGGGGTTACTCCTGGCTATGTGCTCAGAATATGGGACGCCGGGGGATCGAACCGTGGTCCGTCCTAGGTTAGTTGCGTGCAAGGCAAACACCCTACTGCTGTGCTACCACTCCAGCTCCCCAAGTACAATTTTTATAGAAAAAAAAGTTCTCCCTCTTCTTCATGTGCTTTCTAAAACATATGTACACATGGTAATACCAAACAGTATAAACTATAATGCCCCTAAAATGACACACCAGCTGCTCCTTAATTCTTCACAAATTTCCTTCTAAACAGCAAGAAGTCTTCCTGGAAATGTACAAACAGAAAAGCAAAATCTCGATACTTCAACAAAATGTAATTTGTTTAAATTTTCATTTCTTTGCCTGATTGTGACAAAAAGCAAAATAACAATTAATCATAACGTTAGCATAATATATTTTGACATCTGAGGACTTTATGAGTCTTACCTAATTTGCTCTATAAATATTTTAAGATGTGGGAGTTCCACCTGATTAATGATCTTGGGAATTCGTCCTTTTAACTTGTTGCCAAGAGTCTAGCGCAGAGACATAAAAACCAGGATGCTAAGACAGAAGCTACTGACATCAGCTTTTTCTTCACTCATCCGACTCTTACTTCAAATATAAAAGAGGAGGCGGGTGATGTGGAGAAGGACCAGAGGCTTATTCGTGAAAGAGATGAAAAGCTCAGAACATAATTACCTGCATGAAGGTTAGAGGGACTCAGGAAAAGTGGGAGGATGCCATCTGACACATGTCCAAGGACATCTGAAGGGCGGTTGCCCTGGAAACAGTGACCAGCTGTTTCTCATCGCTAAGGCAGGCAGAATGAGAGGAGACAGCTGGAAACCCCAGGATCTGAGCTGAACGGGGGCCATGAGTTCTAGCCAGTGGAGGGGGTCTCAGGAAGCCCAACCCTGTGTCTGGGAAGACACACACATGCACTTTGGCCCATGCCCTGTGCTCAGTTAAATGGCAAGTTAGATGTGAATTAGTAATTTCAGCTTCTAAGACTGAAATGTTGGGCTACTTACTTAGAACTTCACCAGGAAAGTCAGGATTTTAGTGTATAATAGAACATTGTAGAGTTTAGAAAACAAGTTTTTGTTGTTGGTGGTTATTTTGGGGGGCTCTGCACTCATAAATCGCTCTGGCAGGCTTGGGGAACCATATGGAATGCCGGGGATTGAACCAGACTCAACCATGTGCAAGGCAAATGCCCACCCTGCTGGGCTATCGCTCTGGTCCCAAGATTTCTTAAATGTTCTTGTTAGAGTCTCATTGGGGGTTCACAAACATCACAACATGTGAGCCAAGGCGATGCTGACAGATGTGCCAGAAGCTACTTTCTACATGACTGGGGCAGTTCTAAGGCGATGGTGGAAAAGCAGGGGTGAAAGGAATTATGTGTGGAGGAAAAATTTACTTACTAGTGTGATACTATAAAGAACGATAATCCCTGGAAGTAAAACTCAAATCACCTGATTAGATTTTGGGAGGGACTCTGAAAGTCCTACATCATAATGTCTAAAAATTAAAGGAAATTAAAATGCAAGGAGTGCTGGCTCGGGGGATTTTGTATTGTTTAGGGACCACATTTGGCAATGCTCAGGGCTCACTCACTCCTTGCTCTATACTCAAGAATCACACTTGGCAGTGCTCAGAAGACCATATGGGATGCTGGGGATTGAACCCAGGTCAGCTGCTCCTGGCTTGGGGGTTTTAAAACTTGCTGAAGCTAAAAGATCAACCACAGTTAAAGGACCATCTCAACTTGGAACTGGGCTTTCTATCAGGTCCCTGGGGCCAGAAATGACACACCCAGGTCCCCATGATAACCCAAACTATCTCTACAGTGCTCAGAACTGACAGGTAGTGTTCCTCACCGGAAGCAGAATATCTTCTGGGCTATTGCAGGCCTTTACTAACCCCTGACAGAGACTCCAGAGTCTAGAGAAAAGGAGACGCTAGCAGAGAGGAAGCTGCTTAGCTCTCCACTCTGCCTACAGCAGCAGAACCTTCCAGGTGCCTTAGTACACAGGCTTTGGGGGCATTTGGGGTGGTGGGGCTGAGGGGTGGTGGGCAGGGCCCTGTACTGAGGCTTTGGCATGAAACACATGTGACCTGTTTGGGGGAGACAGAGGAAGCTGGGAAGCAAATAGCATTTGACTCTAACTGTAAAATGAAAGAGCAACTAAGCAGAGAGAGGAGAGAGAAGAGAGTGGGGAGAGAGGAGAGACAGAGAGAAAAACAGACAGAGACCAAGGAGCGAGTCTGGAGCCCCAAGTGCATGGACTGGGCCCCTTCCCTTGATGCCCCTGGTTTTCCTCCTAATTTTCCTTCCTACCCACTTTGGCCCTGTTACCCCTCGGCCTGCACTCATCTCTCACTGCAGCTGAACTGATAATTCAGACAACGTGAAATAATATTATGTTGTATATATTGGAACTGAATTTGAGGTTTGCCTTTTTTTTTTTTTTTAGATTGGAAAAGCAAATGTTAGGAACACTATCATTTTGATCTCTAAAAATACTTCACAAATTAAATTAAGTTGGGGGCTAGCATCATTTGACAGAAAAAGCATCTCGACCCTCAAATAAAAGATGAAGCACCTTCTGCAATCATAAGCAAGAAGGGGAAATAAAAAGAGATTTTTTTTGGGGGGGGGCCCACACCTGGTAATGCTCAGGGGTTACTCCTGGCTATGCGCTCAGAAGTCGCTCCTGGCTTGGGGGACCATATGGGTAGCCGGGGGATCGAACCGCAGTCCGTCCTAGGCTAGCACTGGCAAGGTAGACACCTACCTCTAGCGCCACCACACTGGCCCCGAGAGATATTTTTTTAAGTTTCTTTGTGACACTTTTTTTTTTGGTACAGTTTTGGGCCACATGCAGCAGCAATTAGGGGTTAATTTTTGTTTGTTTGTTTTTGGTTTTTTTTGGTTTTTGGGTCCCACCTGGCGTTGCTCAGGGGTTACTCCTGGCTGTCTGCTCAGAAAAATAGCTCCTGGCAGGCACGGGGGACCATATGGGACACAGGGATTCGAACCAACCACCTTTTGTCCTGGATCGGCTGCTTGCAAGGCAAACGCCGCTGTGCTATCTCTCCGGGCCCAATTAGGGTTTAATTTTGACTGTGTTCAGGGATCACTTACAGGCATTGCTCTGGGATGCTATGGGATGCTGAGGCTCGGATGCGGGTTGGCTGCATGCATGGCAAATGCCATCTCTGCTGTGCTATCACTCTGGCTCTCACATTCTCCTTTTTTAAAACGATGAAATAAAGCCAAGAAACCAACACAACTGGCTATCACAGGGAGGCCAGGCCGAGGCTGAATTCGGGACCCCACAGGTCCTTTACAGGGAGCCCTGGAATGAGGATGGGGAGTGCCGCCTACTTTTCATGGTGCCGTCGTCATCGCCCTCGCCCTCGCCTTCGCTGTTGATGACCATTGTGCCCAGGTCTGACTCCAGCACGCTGCCACCATGCTCGATCATGGTCTGCGCTCCCTCACTCAGGGTGCTGGTGGCCCGCATGGTGCCCACGCTCTCCGAGCTGCTCTTCACCATGGTGTGTGAGTCCAGCTCGTCTTCATCCTGCAAGGAGAGAATGGAGGATGGAGGGTGAGGGATGGCTACTCCTGGGGTGTTTGCCCACATCCGCAGGTCACACATGTCACCACAACCCACCATGATGTGAGGTGGCCATGCTGAATGACCTCTGTGATGCTGTTCCTGAATCTCTTGGCAGACGGAATCCTTAGAGAGCTATTTGTTCCAGGGGACCCCACAGAGCAATTGTTCTGGGGAATTCTCCTTGGAGCTGAGAGCTTCAGAGCTCCAGGGATGGGGAAGGACAGCACAAAGAGGGTCGCCATCCCCCCATGATTAGTGACTCCTAATCAGAGTTGACATTGGGCCATCCCTCCTCCCTCAGAGAGCTCTGGTTAAAGGAGATAACACTGATAGACACTGCTTGGGTTCAGGGGCACTCCTAAGCCACACTGTTCAAGCTTATTTTCTCCTCAGAGCCTCAATTACCCCCCTGGTTATGTCCAGTTACCTTTCATATATCACAGTTCTCTTTTGGAAAGGAATAACTGTCTCTGATCATCAGTTTGGGACCCATTCTTTCCTGGTCATGAGCAGGAGGGAATGCCCTTGGTCCCTGAATACACCAGGAGAAAGTTGACCCCTGCTGGCTGACAGGGTTGGCACAACACAGGCATGGTTATGGCCAGAGCCAAACTTGTCCAAGATAAATGAGGGGAGGTGTGGGAGATAACTAATACAGGTAACTAATACAGCGGAAGGAAGGTGACAAAGAAACGAGATGCTGGTCTGTAGGACAGGCTGCTGGTGTTTCTTGTTCAATGGTCACTGGCTTGTCTAAAATGATGATAAATATGCCTAGCATCAAGTCTACCATGGATGCCTTGTAAAACATATAGGCCAGTGGTCCTAAGAACACACAGCATGTGATAATGTGATGCTACCAGTGCAACATGTTCTTCCAGGATTTTTTTCATCAACCCAAAGAGCACCTCTGTACCTAGGAAACACCCACCCTGGCCCCTGTTGGCCCCAGCTTGGCCACTTGTGGTTGCGATGGATTTGCCTCTTCTAGAAACTTCAGACAGTAAGGCTCTCCTGTTGACTGGCAATTTCTTTTAGTGTAACTTGCTTTAAAAGTTCATCCATAGGGGCCGGGCAGTGGCGCTGGAGGTAAGGTGCCTGCCTTGCCTGCGCTAGCCTAGGACGGACCGCGGTTCGATCCCCCGGCGTCCCATATGGTCCCCCAAGCCAGGAGTGACTTCTGAGCGCATAGCCAGGAGTAACCCCTGAGCGTCACCGGGTGTGGCCCAAAAACCAAAAAAAAAAAAAGTTCATCCATGAGGACAGGAGCAATAGCACAGCGAATAGGGCATATGACTTGCACATGGCCAACCCACGTTCAATCCCTGCCATTCTGTATGGTCCTCTGGGGCCTCCAGGAGTGATCCCTGAGCACTGTCGGGTGTGGCCCCAAAACAAACAAACAAACAAACAAAACAAACAAAGAAGTTCACTCATATTGTAGCATGGATCAATTTTTTTTTAATTGTTTTCTGGGCCACATCAGCCATGTTCTAGGGTTACTCCTGGCTCTGCCCTCAGGAATTACTCTGGTACTCCTCAGGGGGGACCATATGGGATAGTAGGGAATAGAGGCTAGGTCAGCTGCATGCCAAACTTACCTGCTGTACTATTGCTCTGACCCTGATTTTCAATGCTTTTTAAGGTTGACTATAATATTCCAATGAATGCATTTGTATATATACACACTGGAGACACACACATATACATCCTTGTTACTTTTGATTTCCCATTCATGTGTCAATGGTTACTCAAGTGGGTGGTTATGAACAATAAAAACCTCACTGCTAAAGCATCTGCCTAAGTATTAAAGTACTTCTGTACCTAAAAATGCAACTCTGCATCTCTTCTTATGGAAATCTGATGAGGAAGACGTATTAGGCAACCTGCAGAGGTGCCTAGAAACTTAACTCTGTGCCCAGGGATCACTCCGGCAAACTCAGGGAAACATAAAGTGATACTAGAAATGGAAAAGGGATCAGTCACAGTCAAGACAAGCAACTTACCTCTTTATTATTTATATCTCTAGCTCTGCTTTTATTTATTTATTTACTTTTTAAGAAAGTTACCTGTGCTTCTGACAATGAACAATCAAGTCAGTAATATATAAACAAATCCACAGAACCTTCCAAGACCTAGACCTCAATGGAGTATTCAATGATATGATGCCAATGGCAAAGTCCAAAGAATCAAATTTGAACACATGGGACTTCATCAAACTAAAAAGTTTCTGTATGGCAAAAGAAACACAGGCTAAAATTAAAAAACAGCTAATGAAGTGGAAGAAATTATTTGCATTTGACACATCAGATAAAGAGTAGATATCTAGGATATATAAAGTAATTATAAAGATTAACCCTCCAAAATACAAAACACCATCAAAAATGGGGAGAGGAAATGAACAGACACATCTCGGAGGAAGACAAAAAGTGCTCATCATCATTTATCATTAGGGAAATAGAAATCAAGATGACAGTGAGTTATCATCTTTCACCAGTGAGAATGGCATGTCAAAAGGACTGGGAAAAATTTGTGTTGGTAGGATGTTGTATGATTCGACCTCTATGGAATAATGTGGATGGATCTCAATAAACTTAGAATCAAGCTGTTATATGACCCAGAATTTCCACTTTGGGGTATTCTCAAACAGTAAAATACTGATTCAAAAGGACAAATGCACACCCCTATTCATCACAGCACACAGTACAACAGCTAAGAGTGGGAATCAACCTAGATGTCCAACAACAGATGAGTGCCTCATCAAGATGTCGTACATATACACAATGGAATATTACATAGCTGTAAGAAATGATGTAACCGGGGCCCGAGTGATGGCGCAAACAGTGTCTGCCTTGCAAGTGCTAACCTACGACGGACCGTGGTTCGATCCCCCAGTGTCCCATATGGCCCCCAAGCCAGAAGCGATTTCTGAGCACATAGCCAGGAGTAACCCCTGAGTGTCACTGGGTGTGCCCCACCCCCCAAAAGAAATGATGCAACCATGCAATTTGCTGCAACACGGATTGAACTGGAAGATACCATGTTAAATAAAGCAAGCCAGAGGAAGGACAAATAGAGGATTATATCACTTATATGTGGTATTTAGAATAACTGCCTAAAGAAATGCAATGGTTTAAAGGGGACTGCCTAGATCAGTCTTGGCCCCAAAGTATAGTGAGGAGAAGGAGAGAAATTGAGGAGGGGGAGAAAGACAGATATGAAATAATGAAGGAAGGGGTCAAGGGGACTCAGGTGCATGGGTGGTATTAAGAAAGGACAAAACTGGGGCCGGACAGATAGCACAGTAGCGTTTGCCTTGCAAGCAGCCGACCCAGGACCTAAGGTGGTAGGTTCGAATCCCAGCATCCCATATGGTCCCCCGTGCCTGCCAGAAGCTATTGCTGAGCAGATAGCCAGGAGTAACCCCTGAGTACCGCCGGGTGTGGCCAAAGAAAAAAAATTATTGCAAAAATGGGGCTGGAGAGATAGCATGGAGGTAAGGCATTTGCTTTGCATGCAGAAGGATGGTGGTTCAAATCCCAGCATCCCAGCATCCCGAGTCTGCCAGGAGCGATTTCTGAGCATAGAGCCAGGAGTAACCCCTGAACACTGCCGGGTGTGGGCGGCCCAAAAAAAAAAAAAAAAAAAAAAAAAAAAAAAGGACAAAACTAAATATCCAAGCCATGCAGTCAACAACACTGAAATCATGAGACCCAAACTTGTACAACCAAATTTGAAAAGGTGCTTGTTGAGATGGTAAGCTGGGAGAGATGTTTATGGGAAGGACCCTGGGAACACTGGTACAGGGAGGCTGATAGTGGAGGTGGAATTGTGCTGAAACATTGTGTGTCTAAAAAATAAACTTAGCTGTGAATTACTCTTTAAATCATAATGCTTTAAATACAAATATTAATAAAAACAAAGAAAGAAGAATGAATTGAAGAAATGTTCTTTGGACCATTCACCTAAAGATGTACTAGAAAGAAGCCATAACAGCAAATGGACTAATTCTGCTGGAGAGACCAAGAAAACTGCTGTCTGAAAATGCTGGATCACACACTAAAAAGCTCTGTTCCTCTAGGTACAAGCCAACAAGGAAAGCTGGGTGCCCAGAGAGCTCAGAGAGCTCAAGCCATGGGCAGGGACAGAGGTATCTAAGAATGGAGACCCATGTACCCCTAACTGCTCCTCCCCAGATGAAACCAGCACCTTTGCTCTACTTTCTTCTTGTTCCTTTAGTTTAGACTCTCAGGAGAATTCTTCACACCCTCTCTCCAACCATGCTCCTAGAGTCTGGAATGTTCTGGTCTTTGCTTGTGGTTTAAATGCTTATGGAGTCTAAAACATTAGGGTATTCCCAGACCAATTATTATGACACCCATCCCCACACCCTCAGCACCTTCACTATCAACAGCCAGAACTCTGGTCTCCTTAGGATCTCTCTCCCTGCTCATCCTCCCTCCCTCCCTTTTCCTCATTCTTTTCCTCTCCCTATCCCATCTCTCTTATACTCCCTCTTTTTTCTCTATCTCCTCTCCCTTCCTCCCTCCCTCTCTCTTCTTCCCTTCCCTCCCTCTCTTTCTGTTTTTTCTCTCTCTCTCCTACTCTCCCTCCTTTTCATTCCCTCTCTCTTTTTCTCTCCCTCTCACTCCCTGCCTACAATCATTCTACAGGTTTCTCTTCAAAAATCTTTGCTGCAAGTTCTCTGTTCCAGCATCCTTGACTCTCTGTGCTGGAGAAGCCTTTGTTCTCTCTAGAGCAGGGGTCTCAAACTCGTGGCCTACGGGCCACAAACGGCCCTCCGAACAACATATTGTGGCCCTGCCCTAGAGGAATCTTTTTGTTTTGTTTTGTTTTAGTTGTTTGGGTCACACCTCCCAATGTTCAAGGCTTACTACTGACTTTGCACTCAAGGATCACCCCAACTTTGCCTCCTGTGGCCCCCAGGTAAATTGAGTTTGAGACCCCTGCGAGTCTAAAGGGTAGATCTTACTTTCCTCCCTCCCTGACTTTCTCTCCTCCCTCTCTCCCTTGTTCCCTCTGTCTCTGCCTGCATGTCTGTCTGCCTCACCCCCCCCCTCTCACTCACTCCCTCCTTCCCTCCATCCCCCTCCCTCCCTTCCTTTCCTAAATTCACCTCTCCTGATCCATGTTTCACCTTCATCCTAAATCCTTCTCTATGTGGGAAGGCTACATTCTTGGGAACCTGGGGAGAAATTAGACCTATTCTCCTCTTCTGCAGAGAGCCATCCCTCAGTCCCTTACCCCAGCCTGTTCCCCAGGCTCCCCAGGGCTCCCCCGGGGAGAAAAGACCATGCCCCATCTGTCCTGTGCAGGGCCTGGTATTTCCCTGGTCTCTTTCACAAGGTCTCAGTCCTGTGTCTCCCAGTCCTTCAAGCCCCAGGGTTGGGACGATTCCATACCTGCAACACTGAGACTGGGTATGCCAAGGTCCTTTAATCTGCTTATTCCCCTCCAGGGGTATCCAAATCTCTATTGTGCAAAGGGTGCTCTGAAGTTGAAGCTTGAGAAGCAATGCTGGGTTCTAGCCAGGCCATACTGATGATAAAGCCCAAGATCTGATTCCTGTTTGCATAAGGCTTTAAGAAATGATCTCCAGCGCTGTCCAAGTCTCACTTAATTCACATTAAGGATGTGTTGGAGCATATTCTATTTTTGTTAAAGCCGAGAGATAAAGAAACGGTGCACACAAAAACTGCTTGATGAAGAAAAAAAAAAAAAAAAAACAGTACAAAACCCGTAACAGAATGAATTTGATGTTCCCAATAGGGAAAAAGAGAAAAATGGAAGGGTTTTCTATCATGTCTGCTAGCTTCATGGCTACATTTATCATGGATGCAACAAATTCATTCTCAAACAGCAAATCTGATTCTAGATGCGTGAGTCATCTCATTTGCCCCTAAACCTCGTAAGACTCGCGGCACAGACTCTTCAACTAACAAGCGTCTGGCTGGTGAGAACCAGCTGGTACCTTCAGTCCTCTGGTGTTCTCTTATAGCTGAACATTCAAAGGAAACCAATCTAGATTCGTACACTGGCCAAGATAATCACTAAGCTGATAAAACAATGACTCAAATTTCGAAGGGGGCCTTTTATAATTTTTTAACTGCGTATTATTCTTGCTAGTTACCTCGCTAAAGGATAACCAGTTAATCTCCAGTCTTACAGGAAATAACCAAGGAAAGAATCAAAATAGAGTGAGTTTTCTGTGCAAAGGGGACAGAAGGGTTCAAGGAACAAGAAGAGTTATGTGGGGAGTTGTCAAAAAAACTTTGCCAGAAACTTTTTTTACTTTTTAACTCATTAACTCACACCATTTGCGCTATCTGAATTGACCGTTAAAAACACATTTGAGGGGCTGGAGCGATGGCGCAGTGTTAGGGCATTTGCCTTGCACGTTGCTGACCCAGAACGTACTGCAGTTCGATTCCCTGACGTCTCATATGATTTCCCAAGCCAGGAGGGATTTCTAAGTGCATAGCCAGGAATAACCCCTGAGTGTCACTGGATGTGCGTGGCCCAAAAACCAAAAACCAACCAAACAAGCCACATATGACACTGTAGATCATTATGCGGAAAGTTCCTTGTAATTAATGAATGAAAGAATAAAAGAACTGGCTTTCCAAAGTTACACTTCATTCAAGTGTAGTACTATTCCTCACAAAGGCGAAGCAGAAGGGAAACCTGTTGAGACTAGAGAGGAAAAGGTCTGTGCAGCAGATGGCTCTGGAAGCAGAGAGCAGCCATTCCAGTGAGGAATACAATAGTGTTTCAATCAGTGCTCATCATGGACCAGGAATGCAACACAGAGTGAGGAGATTAATCCAGGTTATGAATCACAATGTCCATGGGGAAAACAAATATTTGAAAACATTATTAGGAAATCCTACTCCATTGCTAAGAGATTTATGTTCTAACAGTTTGAAAAGTAATCAAGAGGCAGTCCTGGGGATCTTGACTTTTGCAGTATCTGTTACCTGCAAGGATTAGCGAAATGCTCAGCGATTACCTGATTGAGGATTAGGACACTTACACATTTTCTAAGCATTTGTCATTTGCCAGAGACAAGCAGGCTGTTCCTAAGTTAATGGGTACCTTTCCTATTTAGAAATGCCCCATTTTTTCATTTGTCTTTTAGAAATGATTAGTAAAAACTTCGCTGCTGAGAATTGTACAACACAACATCATTAGCACAGAACAATGGCCTTAATGACTTTGATTCAATTAGACAAACCTAGGGACATTGTTTTAGAGCAAGAAAAAAAAATTCATCTTATTTACCAGGAATAAAAGAAATGGGAGACGTACAAGTGTACTAAGTAAACAAAAATGTGCAATCTCACAATTCAGGGGTCTCAAACTCAATTTACCTGCGGGCCCGCAGGAGGCAAAGTCGGGGTGATCCTTGAGTGCAAAGTCAGTAGTAAGCCTTGAACATTGGGGGTTGTGATCCAAACAACTAAAACAAAACAAAACAAAAACAAAAAATGATTCCTCTAGGGCAGGGCCACAAAATGCTGTATGGAGGGCCGTTTGCGGCCTGTGGGCCAAAGTTTGAGACCCCTGGTAATGCTAAAGCATCTCAAACCAGATAGCACTAACCAAGCAAAAAACAATGCAGCAGACATGTGTGTGATAAATCGTGACTGCGTGTTGGGGCATGTCTGTGTGTGCACGTGTGTGTGGCGTGTGCACGTGTGTGTATGTTTTGGGTGCCATACATTGCAGCATTTAAGGGCTACTCCCAGTGCTGTGTAGAGGATTCTGCAGGGAAAGGGATTGAATCAGGAGTTTTTTGTTGTCTCTGCATTCAAGAATTATTCCTGGTGGTTCTCAGGAGACCATATGAGATGCTGGAACAGGAATCAATCTGGGTCAGCCGCATGCAAGGCATTTGCATCAGGTCAGCCCCCTCGGAAGTGAGATATTTCCAACGCTCCCAAGATAAAGTCAGGACAGACAACATTCTAGATCCAAGAAAGAAAAAAAGGTGCACAAAAGTTCAGGAGCCCAGAGCTTAGAGAGTGTTTAATGGGCTGGAACCCAGCAGGGCTGCTCTGAGGAGGGGAGAGGAGAGTGGAGGAAGAGATGGGGGAAGGGAAGGGAGGGGGGTGTGTGTGAGAGAGAGAGAGAGAGAGAGAGAGAGAGAGAGAGAGAGAGAGAGAGAGAGAGAGAATGAAAGAGAGAGAATGAAAGAGAGAGAATGAGAGAGAGGAGAGAGAAGGGAGGGAGAGAGAGAAGGGAGGGAGAGGGAGGGAGGGAGAGAGAGAGAGAGAGAGAGAGAGAGAGAGAGAGAGAGAGAGAGAGAGAGAGAGAGAGAGAGAGAGAGAGAGTATGAGATAAGCCAGACTAGGAAACAGCCAGGAAAGCAGCAGCCAGAAGGTTGTTAAGTAAATTCCAAATTTGAGGGAATCAGGCTGGGGTTAAAAAAAGGTGTGGGGGGGTGTTCCTTCAGGGACCAGGGCGATACTACAGCAGGCAAGATACTTACATTACATGTGACTGACCCAGGTTTGATCCCAAAACTCTATAAGGTCCCCCAAGCTATCCTAGGAGTGATGTTTGAGCCAGAAAGGAGTAAGCCCTAAGCACTGCTGGGCTCCCCAAAAGAGAAATGACAAATCAGATCTGAAAGAAACCCCCAAAGAAAAATCTGCCTAGAAACTTTCTGGGCAGTTGAGCACAGTAGGTCAGAGATGAGGCCAAATATTCTAAACCTGCAGTGAGGACCAAACGAACCTCAGCATTCAGGAGAGTCTAATATGAATAGATGAAGGAAGAAAACCAAGAAGGTGATGCTGTTTATAACCAATCTAGAAAAGACTCTGGAGCACTGCCAGTGGAGAGCATACAGAAGACACAGTTTGCCTATCGATGGGTGAGAGGGTGCTGCAGAAACTGGAGAAAATGGGGGGCTGGGGAATCTCTTCTCTGTTTTCTCTGCATAACCACATGGGGGGGTGGTCATGGCAACATGCTAATCCAAGTCAATAAATGTGCATTTTCTGAGTTAGAAGGAGTGAAGGTCAGAGGGTGTCACGAGACATTCCTTGTAGTCTCCCAGCATGCCGCAGTCCCAAGCCCCACTGAGCAGAGTCCCTTCTCCTTGAGAGTGAGGCAAGATAGCAGGGTCTCCCTCAGCAGGTCCCCACTGCCCCCTTTCCCCACTATGCCCTCTTTTCTGTGCTCCCTCTTGAGATGGGCCATACTTGCACCCTACAGAACTGACAACTTCGGTCTCTTTTGTGCTTCCACTCAAACTGAGCTCAGAGTCTTAGACAAAAAACATCAAAAATATGCTCCTTTGGGACCTGAGCATAGCACAGCGGGGAGGTTGCTTGCCTTGCATGCAGTCGAGCCAGGTTCCATTCCCTGGGATCCCATAGGGTCCCCTCACCCTACTAGGAATGGTTCCTGAGATCAGGGCCAGGAGTAACCCGAGCAATGCCAGGTATGGCCCAAACAACAATAACAACGACGACAATGATGACAACAACAACAACAAAATGCTCCTCATATTGCTCTGAAGCTCGGCTGCTTTCAGGCTAAAGTTCTGCGAAGTGCAGTAAGGGGAAAGTGCATCCCAGACACAGACCTTGTTTCCCTGTGGCTAGAGCCAGGTGATCTGGTTCCACAGCAGAACCAGCTGACGGGCTCACAAGGCTGCTTGCCTTCCACATACCTGCCATAAACAAACAGAAACTTCTGCTCCACTGGCCTTGAGCTCGTTGGGTTCCCAGGCGTGTTATAAAGTGACATCAAAGCCTTCACGAGGAATCATGAAAGGCTTGTTCCCCAGTACAATGAACTGAAATGGGGAGCTGGGGGTGTGGGAAGGACTTCAGAGGCGGCAGGATGCAAGACTGCACACGCTCCAGGCTTTATCTTAAAGGTTTCCAAACAAAAGATGATCGTAGCAGCCTCGCCATGCACCACGCACATTAATACGCAAGAAAGCGAGTTAAACAGCAGAGGAAACCTGAACCATGACCTCTGATATCTTCTCTCAGGAACCAAAGCATGTCACAAGGTTAGCAAAATAGAGTATCAAGCCCAACATTGGAAGGTTAAAAAAATAATAATAATAATAACCCAACCTTTGTGGAACATGTGCCACAAGAGGGCACCAAAGACAAGAAACTAGAACAAATACAAAAAACAGGTTCAGAAAAAGTTACTGCTTTCAGGAATTTTGGAAGGTCTAGTGGTCACCTTTTTTAAAATTCCTTTTTTAAAAAAAAAGAATTTTGGGGGTTGATTTTGAGGCGCATGCAGCTGTGGGTATGTGCACATGCTTAGGGCGTATTCCTGGTTCTGTGCTCAGGGATCATACCTGGCCATATTCAGGGGACCATTTGGGATACTGAGATCAAATCTGGGTAGACACCGTGTAAGGCAAACAACTTTCCCACTATAATCTCTCTCTGGACCCCCAAAAGGATATATTTTAAAGTATGGCAGTCACAGGGCCTGGAGAGATAGCACAGTGGCGTTTGCCTTGCAAGCAGCCGATTCAGGACCAAAGGTGGTTGGGTTCGAATCCCGGTGTCCCATATGGTCCCCCGTGCCTGCCAGGAGCGATTTCTGAGCAGACAGCCAGGAGTGACCCCTGAGCACCACCGGGTGTGACCCAAAAACCAAAAAAAAAAAAAAAAGTATGGCAGTCACAAGTATGATGTAAGTTACATTTTTAAAATAAGCAGCATTTATATTTCTTATTATACACATTGTTTACATTAAACAATCTCCATGTTATATATATTTAATAGTAAGAACTAGCTTAGATTAACCAAGATTCCCCAATATGAACAGAAATATACAGGAGGGCATATCAAATATTCACATTATCACTTCATCTGTAAAAAAAAATGAATGAACCTAATATTCCTAAAACAAATGCAACTAATAATTTTCCCTTCATCCTTTCCTCCTCTAATTCCTTTTCTGCTCCATTACTCACAGTGCTCAATAGCAAATACAAGTTTTGAAATGCTATGAAAGGATAGTGTTATAAAATGATTTTTTAATTTAATAAAGAATCATATTTTCTTTTAGCTTTTAGTTTTTATTGAAACTTATTTAGAAAGACGTGATGGAAGGGAAAGATAGACATGTATGGGACGAGATCAGGAAAGAGACAGAGAAATCAGCAATCGTGTTCAAGGGAGAACACGAGATCGAAGGAATATCTGTCTGAATGAAGAATTCAGAACTTTGCTTTAAAGAAAAATACGCTCATTTTGTCTGGGGCTAAAAATCCCCTCATGGGTGCCATCTGAGGTGAGAAAGTATTGGGTTAGCAGAACCACCCCACCAATCTCCACTGCTTCAGATGTGGCTTGGCCCTTTAGGCCCCCAAGATCCATCCAGCAGAGAGAGCTGATCCTGCAGAACCACAGGGATGCAGACATAGGCACAGGGATGCAGAAGCTCAGGGCAATGCTCAGGCTCATGTCTGTCTTGAGAGGTGTCCAGTGTCCAGGAGGGCAGGGAAGGCAGAGGGTGTGCAGGGGAAAGGGATCAGGGACTGCCTCAAGGAGGAAAAGCCTTCACGTAGGCAGTGAGAGTGAAGACATTAGTGGGGTATCCAGTTCTCTAGGGCCACTTCCATCTCACAGAAACTACCCAGATGGAGCTTCCAGCCCCTCACATGAAGCCTGAGGTCTCTTCGAACCTTGACAGCGACAGTGAGTGACAGAGGACTCTGCAGGGATAGGAAGAAGCAGGCCATGAAGAAGGAGGAAAGGGGAAGAGTTTGTTTCTGAGAAAAAGTTTTCAATGGTCTAAAAAGAAATGCCAGTAGGGAGGGCTGGCTGGGGAGTAGGAAAGAGATGGGGGGGGGTGCAGTCAGAGGGGAAGGGGAGCAAAACCGACATCCCAGTGCTCTGGCTAACTGCCTCCCAAACCCCCATTTGGACCTGAAGCTCACCAGGGCTCTCTGCAAACTTCTTGAAGGGAAACACTGGGTCTCTCTCTCTTCTCTCTCTCTCTTCTCTCTTCTCTCTCTCTCTCTCTCTCTCTCTCTCTCTCTCTCTCTCTCTCTCTCTCTCTCTCTCTCTCTCTCTCTCTCTCTCTCTCTCTCTCTCTCGTTTTTGGGTCACACCCGGCAGCGCTCAGGGGTTACTCCTGGCTCTGCGCTCAGAAATTGCCCATGGGGGACCATATGGGATACTGGGATTCGAACCACCGACCTTCTGCATGAAAGGCAAGCACCTTACCTCCATGCTATCTCTCCGGCCCTAGTTCTTTTTCTCTTTTATCCATACTTAGAGAATATGTTAAACAGAAGCCTGAGACAGGAAGAAAGTGAGGACAAAGAAGCATATTCAAGAAAAAAGAAATCCAAGTCATGAAGTCATGAAATTTGCTTATACATGGCTGGACATGAAGAGTAGTATGCTGAGTGAAATGAGTCAGAGGGAGAAGGATAAACAGAATAATCTCACTCATGGGATATAGGAAAAATGAAAGACAGAGTGGGGATGTTATTCCGAGAAAATAGGGATGAGGATTAGGAGGACCAGGCCTCAGTAGGAAGCTTACCACAAAAAGCAGAGAGTGCAATGAGAGGACTTTGAAAGGGATATGCATGGCACCCTTTTATAAACAGTAGTGTAAACCACAATGTCAAAAATGGGGAGAGAGAAAGAGAGAGAAGAGAGGCTCATAAGCCAGGCTTTCTGCTGTGCCATCCTGTCTAATTTTTGCAGCAGTGTTGCAAGGCTCCTGTGCTTTGTCATGGTCTGGAAGAATGGAAGTCAGAGATCTGAGAAGATCTGTGACGTTTCCAGCCACACCACAGCATGGGGCAAAATCAGACCCTGAAACTGGGCTGCAGGATTGTAGTGCTCAGGGATCATTCCTGATGAGCTTAGGGGACAATATGGGATGCCAGGAGTTGAACCTGGATTGGCCACCCACAAGGCAAGTGCCCTACCTGCTATACCATCACTCCAACCCTCATTATTAATACCTCTTCTATGAAAGATTTTTTGTAACAATAAAAATGCTTTTAAGCTATGTCTCATGAAAATATTACTAGATGCCCAAAAGTATGTGTGCCATATGCAAGTCAGCTATTAATAGTACTAATGAACTAATTACCTAATGACTTATGTAAATATAAAGGCAGTTATTCAATTTATACTAAAGATTTCAGAATATCTTTATGAAGGGGTAGATTTGGGCCACACTAGGCAGTGTTCAGGCAGGGCTGAGTCCTGGCTCTGCACTCAGAGATCACTCATAGAGAAATTTGGGGGACCCTGGGAATTTCTGGGGATTGAACCTGGGTCAACAGCATAAAAGTCAAATGCCTTACCCCTTGTACTAGTGCTCAGATTTCCAGGTTTAGGAATATCTTGCACTAAAATTCAGAAAACAAATTCCTTCTTACTATGGAATACAGCTGACCCATCTCAGCACCAAATTTATATCACATGTTCAGAAACGCTCCCCCCCCCAAAAAAGAAGACTTTGTCATATTTAGCAATGCTTTGACTAACACAAAAAGCTTGATACTGGTATTAACCTGCTGCAGAAATCTCTGTTTGCAATTTGTTTAATTTTTAAAATCTGTACAATTACCTCAGCACCTATCAAAACACGTCCATTTGTCAAGATATATTCTCATCAGATGAGCTTTTCCTCTAATGGTTATAAAAATCAACTTCACGAGGCTTTACTTCCAATTGTATCCCATTCCTTTCACGAATAAAATATTTAAAGAGGTTTGTTGATAACAGTTTCCCAGGACACAGGTGCATAGTACTAAAACTTAAAAAAAAAAATCTATCTTAATATGGTGATCTATATTGTTTGCTTTTCAAAAGTCAAATTCAGAATTGATGGAAACGTCATTTGAACTTAAGGCCAAGAATGTTTCTCCAAGTGTAGTAAAATGAACTTTATGAACTGAAATTAAATTTGGAACAAAAAATTGAAGTTGATATCGATAGGTTTCAGCTTATGTTTTCAGAACAACGCTCTCTGAAAAAGTGAACTCAAAACAGAAAATGTAAGTTCTCCAACAGGCGCAAGTACAATACTGAATATTGACTATAAATACTTTCCTGTAACATGTGACTCAACATGGTGAATTTTGTGGCTCTAAAAATTGGAGAAGAATTTGACCGACATAATTTCAAAATTTAGCTTTATGAAACATTTTCCGTGCCAATGGGCTCTGGCTTCCAATTAGACAGAGACCAATCCTGGGTCACGCCTAAAAAAAGCTGCCATAGAGGCTGCCAGAAAACCCAGATCCTTGCTCAAATCCATGCAGAAATGAAGTCTGGCAGTGCTGAGCACTCACATGCCCACTTACTGTTGAAATAATCAAAAAAAGAGGAGATGAGAGGAATAAGAGAGAAAACCTCAGTGAAAACAAGCAGGATACCCATCTACCAATCATCTTTTGCTGGGCCCAAAAAGATAACTAGACCTTGGGACAACATCTTGTGGATGCAGACAGTCCACCAGTACCCCTAACTGATGGGTCCCAGTCGAGGGAATTCCCCAACTGGAGCAAACTCCAAAGGAACTAGCAGATTTCGTGGAGCAAAAGTAAATCAAAAGCTTTTATGAATAAAAATAAATTGCAAAGCAACAGCCTTGACTTTAGAATGTAGATGTTAATGCGAGCACAGTACCAACCAGATAAAAGCTCATTTCCCTACAACTGCTCTTATATGGGAGGAAAGAAGATGAGAGGGTTAACAAATGGACCTTTATTCCACCATGTAGAGAAAATAATTTTGCGGAAGAAAAAGTGGTTAAGACAAAGAGAAATACCTATTTACTTCTATTCTTAAAAATGTCTAACTTGGCATGACTGTTGTGACAGGTCTTGATCTCTTAAGTCCTTTTTGTTGTTTGTTTTGTTTTGTGTTTGGCCACACCTGGAAGTGCTCAGGGGTTACTGCTGGCTCTGCACTCAGAAATTATTCCTGGCAGGCTGGGGGACCGTATTGGGATCCTGGGGATCAACTCTGGGTTGGCCACACGCAAGGCAAATGACCTTCTCATCGTGCTATCACTCTGACCCCTCATGTTTTAAATTTTTCCCCTCCGTTCCTGGGAAAGTTGTATCAAAAATTGTCTAAACTATAGCAAAAAATTGTTTAGAGTAAACTAAAACTGAGCAGACAATAGTTTTCACTTGACATGTGCAAATTTAGGAGAACCAAAGAGTTTGTCACCACTGGTATAGATGGTGTGTTTTGCAGCTTTATAAAGAGATTATATTAAAGTGGAAGCTCAATGTTTAAAATGAGACTTGCAGAAGACCCAAGAAATAATAAAATAATAAATGGCAGGATCAGAATGGAATTCTTGGGCCAAGGTGTGCCTTAGTGGCTGGGAGAAGCAAGTCTGGGTTCAGTCCTCAGTATCACAGATGAACACTTTCAGGTACCATATTTCTTCACTTATGCATTCATTAACACCATCATGTCTGGCCCCTTCAGATACATCTATTGTACTGGTTGTGGCTCCATGGCGAAAGCATCTGTCTTGCTAGAAGGAGGCCATGAATCTCCTGGATGTCCATGAGGATCAGGCATGATCCAGGATGCTCTGCCTTTTAACTCCAGCTACAACAAATGTGATTTCTGGCCTCACCACAACTAAAAATTTTAGACAAGTCCATGGCCAGGAGATTTCTTAGGCCCTCTTGAGTGCTACAATCCCTAGCACGTACCACAGTCAAGTGTGTGAACACCACAGCAGAGGATGTGTGTGTGTCTGCTCATAACTGCTGGATCAACAGAAGAAGGGTGAGGAGAGGGAAGATAGACAGACAGATAACATTACAACCCATTCTACAGTGTAGACTTTTAGACATGCCTGTAAATCTTTTCAGAATGCATTCTATTCTAGTTCACTTAAAACCAGTTTTGAAGGGGCTGGAAAGCTAGTGCAGGGATTAAGGCATTTTCCTTGCAAGCGACTGACACCAGTTTGATCCCCAGTACCACATGGTCCCCAGAATCACTGTTGGGAGCAACCTGGGAGCACAACTTAAGAGCAGCCCTGAGCACTGCCAGGTTTAGACCAAATTAATCCTCTACCTCAAATAAAAACAAAACTTGTCTTTTATAAGTCCTTAAGTCAAACTCTATAAATGTTTACCGCCTGTTGTATAATAAATCACAAAACGCATGCTTAACATTTTTTATGCATTTTGTGAATTATAACAAGAGGATAGAAGGTCCTTTATGCTGCAACTTGTATATAAACAACCTAACTTTATGCTGCAATTTTGGGTTAGAAATATATATATGTTTTGTGAAAACAGTAATAAAAACTATCATTTTAATGGCATTGTTTGGCCTGGATTTTGAAGAAATGCACAGTTCTGTAAGAATTCAGCTGTTTTATTTTCAAACTGGGTATGAAACCCAATTTAAAGCCAAGATACAAGAGAATCCCAAAGGTATGAACCATATAAAGGCAAACTCCCCGACAACTTGAGCCTTTGGTGCAAATAAGCGTTCCTGAGAGAATACAATGCTCTGTTTAAAAATCTGTCAGAAATGCAGTCACAAAGAAATCACTCTTATAGGAGTTCTGGGGATCTATGCTTCAATCTCAGCCATTATAGAGACATATGCACATATTTTTACATTTACATGAAATGTACAGTGATTACAAGATGGAAATGTGAAATATAAAGCCAAGCAGATGAATATTGTTCAGGACAATATTTCATTTTTTAAAATTTTTTTATCTTTATTTAAACACCGTGATTACAAACATGATTGTAGTTGGACTTCAGTCACAAAAGAACACCCCCTCCACCCATGCAACATTCCCACCACCAATGCATTCCATCTCCCCCACCCACACCCCCTGCCTGTATTTGAGACAGGCATTATACTTCTCTCACTCATTAACATTGTCTTGGTAGTTGTTAGTGTTTTAACTGCACTTGAGGTGCAGCTTCATATCATGATCTGGTCCTGCAGGCACACATCTTGCATTACTTGCCCCTTTATCAGAGATTAATTGATTGTATATCTGGGCACATTTTCTGAATACTCAAATCTATTTCACTGATCTGAGGGTCTGTCTTTATTCCAGTACCATGCTGTTTTAATGACTATAGCTTTGTAATTTAATTTAATCTGGTCCTTCAGACACACATCTCTGAGCATTAATGCAAGAATGTCTTTTATTTTCCTTAAAACCCATAGATAAGTGAGACTATTCCGTGTCTCTCTCTCCCTCTGACTCATTTCAGTCAGCATAATAGTTCCTGTATAGGAAAATTTCATGACTTCATCTCTTGATGGCTGCATAGTATTCCATTGTATATATGTACCACAGTTTCTTTAGCCATTCATCTGTTGATGGGCATCTTGGTTGTTTCCAGAGTCTGGCTATTGTATTTTTTTATTTTTTTAATTTTTTTATTTTTAATTATGAGAACAATGATGCAAAGAGGACAAGTGAAAGGACAATCGCCCATAAACAGAGTTCTCAGAAGAAATCCCTTTGCTGACGTCTAAATATTGAACTTACAGTCAAAGAACATTAAGAAAAATAAGGCAGAATCCAGGTACAATTACTTTGTTCACAAGTCCCCAGATTGTAGTACATTATAACATTTCTTAGCAGTACACAAAGCAACCTAAAGCCATAAGATTTATGTGAGTCTGGCTATTGTAAATAGTGCTGCGATGAATATAGGTGTAAGGAAGGGATTTTTATATTGGATTGTGTTCCAGGGTATATCCCTAAAAGTAATATAGCTGTATCATATGGGAGCTCAATTTCCAGTTTTTTGAGCAATCTCCATATTGATTTCCATAAAGGTTGGACTAGACAGGCATTCCCACCAGCAGTGAATGAGAGTTCCTTTCTCTCTTCACGTCCCACCAGCACTGATTGTTCTTGTTCTTTGTGATGTGTCAGTCTCTATGGTGTGAGATGGTACCTCACTGTTGTTTTGATTTGCATCTCCCTGATAAATAGTGATGTGGAACATTTTTTCATGTGCCTTTTGGCCATTTGTATTTCTTCATTGAGAAATTGTTAATTTCTTCTCCCCATTTTTTGACAGGGTTAGATGTTTTGTTTTTTGTTTCTGTTTTTGTTTTTGTTAAGTTCTGTCAGTAACTTATATATCTTGTCTGATGGGTACTGGGTGAATAGTTTCTCCCATTCTGTGGGTAGCTTTTGTATCCTAGGTACTATTTCCTTTGAGGTACAGAAGCTTCTAAGCTTAATATAGTCCCATTGGTTTATCTCTGTTTCCACTTGTATGGAGAGTGCTGTTTCCACCTTGAAGATGACTTTAGTCTTAATGTCTTTAATGTCATACAGTATTTTACCTACATGTTGTTCAATATACCTTATGGTTTCAGGTCTTTCATCCATTTGGATTTGACCTTTGTGCATGGTGTTAGATGGAGGTCTGAGTTTGCTTTTTTGCAAGCGGCTGGCCAGTTGCTCCAACACCACTTGTTGAAGAGGCTTTCCTTGCTCCATTTTGCATTACTTTCCCCTTTATCAAAGATTAACTGATTGTTTATCTGGGGCACATTTTCTAATACTCAAGTCTATTTCACTGATCTGAGGGTCTGTCTTTATTCTAGTACCATGCTGTTTTAATGACTATAGCTTTGTAATTTAATTTAAAGTTTGGGAAAATGATGCCTTCCATAGTCCTTTTCCCAAGGGTTGCTCAAGCTATTCATTGGTGTCTATTGTTCCAAATGAATTTCAGCAGTGTTTGATCTACTTCTTTGAAGAATTTCAAGACAATTTTTTCTTATCATTTCAATGAAAAAATTTAATTAAAATTTTTTGACCTCATAAAACAACACAGTTTCAGAACCTAGAGGCTTTGGGAGGCTAGGGGGGAATCACTACAACTCCAATGTTAGTTTTCGATCTTTCTGCACAATGTCAATGCAGTTGTGCTGTCTGAGCATGGGGTGTGGCAAAGACTAAGTGACATTTCTTCAAGAACCAGAGAAGTTGGCAAGAGGCAGTGGGAGGAAACTGGGTGGCATCATTCTGAAAGAAAATTAGTAACCACCAAGATAGGCACAAGGATCCTGGGAGACATCTCAAGTACTTTTAGGAGGCTTTGGGAAGGAAGGAAAATGTTGGGACACAAGAGGGAGAATGTTCTTATGCAGGGGCAGAAAAAGGACAAACAACTCTCTCTCTATCTCTCTCTTCTTTTTCTCCTCTCTCTTCCCTCTCTCCCTCCCTCTCTCTCCCTCTTTCCCTTTGACTCCCTACCCCCCTCCTTCCCTTCCTCTCTCCCTCAACCCCCCCTTTTTCTGTTTTCTCTTTCTTTTCTCTCCCCTCTCTCTCTTTTTTAGTTTTTGAGCCACACAGGACCATGCTCAGGGGTTACTCATAACTCTGTGCTCAGAAGTTGCTCCTGGCATGCTCCAGAGACCATATGGGTTGCCAGGAATCAAACCCAGGTCCTACGGGATTGGCTGTATGCAAGGCAAAGTCACTGCTGTGCTTTCTCTCTGGCCCCTCTCCTCTTTTTTTCCTCTCTCTTTCTCTCTTCTCTCTGTCTCTCTCCTCTCCACTCTCTCTCAAATCAGAATAGCCAATAGTGCTCTTCTCAATGCTGTGAGAGCTTTTGTCCATGGGGTGTCTTTGTAACTATTGTGTGTGCCCACAGAGAAAGTTGAGGGGAGGACCTTCAGAAAAAAAGAAAAAAAAGAAAAAGGGCAAACATGATTATAACTAAGAATATAACCAGAAAAGCAAGAAGTGGAAAACAAACACAAAGACAAAAATTAAAAACCCCATCTAGTAAATTGGAGAACCTATTAAGTGAGATTTCTGGGTAAAATGGTTTTTCTCAGGGAAAAAATGTGAAAGGAAACAGAAAAGATTAAGAAAGGACCAACAAAAAAGAGAGTGGCCTCCTGATTTTTTAAATCTCTAGATGTGGAAAACGATTAAATCATGAATTCAAAGTAAGCATCAAATTAATTTCTAATTGGACGTAAAATCCGAGGACCATTCAGGAAAGCATCGTGTCTAAATCAAAGTGTAGAGAAGACTGCAAAAGTATTCAGAAAGAGCCAACGCACATGCCCACACTTTGAAGCAGCTCATTCAGTCCCAGGTGGTCTTGGGAGAAGTTCATGAGAGCAAAACAACGGCCCCTACAGAATTCAAGGACACCTTCTGTTCTCAATGAGTGACCATGGATGGACGTGCAGGAGATCCACAAAGGGGTTTTGGCAGAAAGTCTGGCACAGCATGAGAAGGGCAGAGACAGCTCAAACTGAAACCTCCAGTGCACCAAGACAATGATTTCACTCCAAACCCTGGCTAGCTCCGGGGAAAGAAAAGAATGACTCAACAAGCAGGATAGGGAGCAGCAGGCAAAACAGTGGCCTTGAGAGTTTATCAATGCAGAGAAAGAGGTGAGTCCATCAAAGATGTTTGAACATTTACTAGGGAAGATCCCAAATATGTACCTGCTGGACTCTTTCTTTTTGTTTTTGGATGGGGGGGGGGGGGGAACACACCTGCTTGCGCACCAGGATAATTCCTGCTCTGCACCAGGAATCACTCCTGGAGGGCTCATGGGACCCTATGGGGTGCTGGGGATTAAATCCTGGTCGGTCATGTGCAAGGCAAGCACCCTCCCCATTGCACTATCACTCCAGCCTCTCCTGGACTCTTGACTCTTAAGAGGCTGGTCTTCTCTGCATTTGTAACAGAGAAGGATGAGGTTATGATGTCACATCTGATCTACCACTAAAGGTGGGGTACATGGGGGAAGTGCACTTTGATCTCTATCTTCAGGGGCAGAAGCTGCTACAGGGCAATCTGAGCTGCTTTGAAAACTTGGCCATGGAGTCGCCGGAGAGTACATCCTTTCACCACATCAAAGACTTGACTGTCAAAGTCATGTCAGGAAAGCAGCCCCTCTATTTTCCTCTTGGCGCACTAACATTGGAGCTAAGCTGTGCCATCCTACCTGCTGGCTAAGGGCTGCTGGCTCCTCACTAGTCCCAGCTCAAACCTTGGGGAGACCGCTGAGCACTCCACTGAGTCCTGACACCAGGTGGTGGGTGAAGAGATGGCACTATGGTTGGGAGTTTGGGATTAATCCCCAGCACTGGAGAATTCCAAGCAGTACTAGGAGTGATTGCAGAGCATCAGGAGTAACACCCAAACACCACCAGGTATGGCTCAAATACATCCATCCCCCCCCAAAAAAAAAGAAAACAGAGGGTAAGTCAGGCACATATGACAAAACACCAGAGAACTTTCCAACGAGGCGAGTGCTTGGGTTTCTGTTAATGGCTCTGCAGTGCTGTGCTCTGTCTAGAAGAAAGAAGTTGATTTGTCAGGTTTTGCCACCTAGAAGGCAGCTTCTAAGAAGGCACTGATGGATTCCTGGAGCTCTTTACTCTTCCATAGCCCATGGCCAGAGAATTCGCCTCAGAGTCAGTATGAAAAGGAGTGGGGAGGATGACAACATGCTTCACCCCAGATTATGTCCAAACAACACATCTAATTCTTGCACTGGCATCCTTTGTGCTCAGCGAGGCCAGAGAGGTGAGCGGCCCTCTTCCAGCTCAGAAAGAGCCTTTAGACTCTTTCATGGCAGGAACCAAGCTAGCCTCTGCCAGGTGCCTGTCCAGGTCTTCAGAAAGCCAGGGGTTCTCAACAGGACTGTGGCCAGAACAGGTGGCCTCTATGCTGGGAATGTCCAGCTCAGCCTCTCCTGGTGATAAATGTGATCCTGGTTAGGGGCTAGTCCATATGCCTCGGTTATGGTACAGGATCAAAACCCAATAGATGAGAAGAGCTGCCAGGAGGCTCAGGTGTGGGGAAGAGTTTTCTAGAGCAGAGGGGAGATGAGGACTTAGAAAGGGACAGGACCTGGATAGGGGAGGCGAGCCAATAAGGACTCCCTAAGTGTGGGAAGGGGTAGGTTGGCTTAAACATGAGACAGGCTGGGGAGTACTGAGGGTAGGCAAGGATTGGACAGTCAAAGGGGCACCCAACCTGTCATCCACTTCAGAGCAGCTTTGTGCAAGTGTGTGTGTGTGTGTGGGGGGGGCAATTGCTCACTCCAGGGGTGCAAGAGACAGAGACAGAGATCAGACTTGGTTTTCAGCAGAAATCAGCAGAAATGAGCGACTGCAGAAAGGTACTCTGTATTCTGCCCTATTTGATCAGAAAATAAGTTATCCTTTGAAATAAGGAAGAAACTCATTAGCAAAGGTGTGAGCATTAGGTGTTAAAATTTTGATTTAATGGGGCGGAGAGATAGCATGGAGGTAAGGTGTTTGCCTTGCATGCAGAAGGTTGATGGTTCGAATCCTGGCATTCCATATGGTCCCCCGAGCCTGCCAGGAGCAATTTCTGAGCATAGAGCCAGGAGTAACCCCTGAGCGTTGCTGGGTGTGACCCAAAAACAAAAACAAAACAAAAACAATTTTTTTTGATTTAATGATATTTTGTAATTAAAAAGCTGTGACTTGCCAATAGAAAGAAAACAAAATAAATTGGTTTTATTATGGGAAATCTGTCTTTATGGTTTCTTTCTTTAGTAAATATATCTGAGAGAGTTCTCTCTCTCTGTGTGCTCTCTGTGTCTCTGTCTCTGTTCTCTCCCTATCTCTGTCTCTCTCTCGCCACCAGCATTAGGATCACCAGTTCAAAAAAATAGGGCACAATTAATTTAAGGACAATATTTATTTAAGAAACAGTCATTGCAACTAGATAGCACACTAGTCCACCAATATTCACCTATTACACTGATCACAATTCCAAACACAATGGAAAGGGATAGAAAATAGTTGATGCAGCAACACTGGTTCTTTTTTTGTTGTTGTTTTCTGGGTCACACCGGTAGTGCTCAGGGGTTACTCCTGGCTCTGTGCTCAGAAATCACTCCTGGCAGGCTCAGGGGACCATATGGGATGCCGGGATTTCAACCACCGACCTGCTGCATGTAAGGTAAACGCCTTACCTCCATGTTATATCTCCAGCCCCAACAACACTGGTTCTTAATTCAATAAACACACTTACCTCCTTGTGCTATAAAAGTACATAGTTTTCTTATATTTCAAGAAAATAAAGCAACACCATAGACAAATGACTGAAAGAAAATGAAAACTACCCTTTCTGAGGGCAATTACGCACCGAATTCTCTTCCTCCTCTTCCAGCTCTCGCTGCTGTTCCTCGTGCCTTTTGGCTTTGATCTCCATGGCTTCTGTTATCAGGTCTCTTAGAATCGACACCGGCTTTGCATTCTTGATGAAGGGATGCTAGGAGTAAAATTTAATGGTGTAAACTGAAATGTTTCTATAGTGCTACTTTAACATATTCAACCATTCCTACAGTCAATCTTGACTGTTCTTGCATCTAGAACTCAACATAGAGGTAAAGTAATGAGTATTTTTAGTGCTTTAGACATAAATATTTTGCTTTATGTTTTTGGTTGTTTGTTTTTAAAACATTGAGTTACAGTAAAAAAACTGTACATAAAACTCTGTTACACTCAAAAGATGGTCAATCCTGGCACCCCATCTGGTCCCCTGAGCATTGCCAGAAGTAACTCTTGAGTGCATAGCCAGGTGTAACCCCTAAGCATCAGTGAGTGTCACCCCAAAACCAAAATAACCAAAATAAATACAAAAAATTGATTAAAGATGAGTGGTTACATGACATACATAAACAATATTATTCTGGTATTTGTTATAGGCTAACAGCTAGAATCAGTAGTGGTCAAAAGGAGGGTAACTATTTTATTAATACCTTTTATATCCCTTCTATTTTATTTTGTCTTGAAGAATTTATTTTTTTCCCAATGGCTAAACTAGCATGGCAATACAAGAACAAAATGCTTTTCCAAAAATAAATATTGGCTCATTTCTATATTCTACATTAAACAACATTTCAGTTAAAAAAAAAATAATCACCCTGATCTAGATAAAATTCAGTTAGTTGTGACTCTTCAAAGCAACTGGGCAACACTAGAAGAGAGATTTGTTAACTTTTCCTTGTTCCAAGAGAACATGAGTAAGAGGCAGAAGGAGAAACTACAAGGAAAGCTTCAAAGTCTGTAGAAAAAGGAATGAAAAACAAACATACAGGAAAGACATGTGGCACAGGCCACAGCCTGGCAGGGATAGGAAGAAGGGGAAGGTGACTGGGGTGCCTCAAAGGTTTGTTTTCGAAAGGAGCTAATGTGCATACACTCATGCACGCAATTAAATATACACAAACACATATGCACTGCCCGAGACCAATCCTCCCCCCCAAAATAATACAAGCAGAAATTTAAAAAAATTCAAAAAAGCCAAGCAGTCAGTCACCACCATCCAGGGGATGGAGTAAATAACTGGAAGAGCATTTAAGGACCAAGACCTGACCGTAGAGTAACAGGTATCCACATAACACTTCCTTGTGATGTGCCAGGATTACAACAATGGAGGCCAGCAGAAATGCAACGCATGGAACAGGCAAAGAAACCATGAGTTCAAACACTTGATCTCTTCCAGGCATTGGGAGCCAATGGTCAAGTGCAGCTCGACTGACTGGCCTTTAAAACAAGTCGCACCAGCCACACAGTCCAAGATACTGAGGCAGACAGAAAGATGGGCAGTGAGCTCCTTTTTGACTCAGAAGAGCCATTTTCACCCCAGGTCTGTACACCCTGAGAAGAGTGCGGCTGCTCTGCTTCACTCAGTGGCCACTCAATTAGTTCTAGTCAATAAGCCCCACCACAACACATAAAACACACTTCAACACCACAAAGTTCACAATGGGTAAAACACTCTGCAGCCCACGCACTTCCCAGAGCTGCCTGCTGGCGGCCATCTGCAGCTCTGGGCACTAGGGACACAGCCCAGACACACTGACGCTCACTAGCTGGAGCCCCAGATGTCTGTGCTCCACAAAACTGCCGCACATGCACATCTGGGCCCAGGAAGGAATCATCCAACACATCTGGAACTTGGACAACACCGATTACCTAACCTTTACTCATGGTCAGAAGATCGAATGGACCCACCAGCAGATCTGTGAAGGGGAATGTCAAAGGTTTTGTAGCCTATGGTAAATTAAAACTGTGAAACTCATAGAAAAATGACAAAACACTCACAAAATCAAACAAGTGGACAACAAGAAAACATGAACGTTGCAATTTAGAACATCACCAGCATAAAGGCACATGCCAAGGCAAATAAATGGGTTTAAAAATTACATTTATTCAAGAGCAGTTTAGTTCAGTACTCAGAGACATTGTGTTGGTAAAGATAAGTTTAACCACATGCTTTCTATATGAGGCATATTTTAAAAGAAATCCAACTCAAGTTTCATATTAGAGGAATACTTCAAAGAACTTGAGTTTTTAGCTTTGGTTTTTTTGGGGGAAGGCTCCCAAGAATTTTCAGCCTACTGTAAGAGGACACCAGCTATTAAACAAAAGGCATTCCCCCATATTCCTCTTTTCTTTAAACCTATCCCATTGATATGTAAAAGCTCACCAAGTTCACTCAACCTTCTCACCTCCCCACCCCTCCTTGCCTGGTGGACTTCTGTACAGAAAGAATAAAGAAAGAGTAGTCTGGCTTTGGTGTGCCGGAAGACCACAAGGAAGAAGCAACTGACTTTATGCCTCTCTCCTGACTAGCTTCGTTTATTAAGCCTTCTTGGCTACCTGAATCAGATCTGACTGCCTGGGGGTGAAAATATGCATGTGGGTGATTTCACAACAAGGGGATTTATTTTACAACTAGTGCCTAAACAGGGACCCAGGCACCCAAGAAGACAAGACCCCCACTGATGATGAGTTATTTGACCCTCTTATGGATTATCATCATCACGGCCTCCTTCAGATGGACTGAGTGTTAAGTGCCCTTCATCAAATATCAGTGCATATGGCCCCTGTTCTGAATGTGGCAGAGGCCCCCTTGGGTAGAACAGAAACAGGAAGTGAAGGGGAGAGAGCTGAAGTCTCTGGGCAGTGTCCCAGATGCCTACACCTGCAGCCTTTCTTCTACTAAAGGTGTTTTGTGCGAGACCTCAGCCCCCCAATCTGCATCAGCTTATCAAGGTCACTGATGGGGTAGAAGCCAAAGAAAAAGCCCTATTGGAGGGAGACCAACAGCAGGGAGATGAACATGTCCCCCGACCAGATTCTGGTTTATGTACTAGGGGCCTTTTCGTTCCAGGAGACCCCAGCAGTCTACTACAGAAGGAGAAGATGGAGAATCCAAGCCCAACTGAGGAGCAACTGCTTTCAGAACCTCCTGCAACTTTCTTCTATGTTATTCTCTCAATCCTGTTTGTATTGGTCACTAAAGTGCTGGTTGAACTGTGTTCTACCTATATAGCTCTTAATAACTACCATATTTTCTGATGTATAAAACGACTCCTTACTTTTCCTGTTAAAATACAGGGTTTGGGCTACATTCGCTGTATAAAACTACCTCTCTTTTAATGCACACCAAATGAAAATTAAGAGTAGACCCCTCAAAGGTTAACAGTATATGTTTAATAAAGCTTTTGAAGTGCCAACAATCATTCTACATTCGGCATTTTTAGTGAGTGACTGTGATTTTTTTATTGTGATCTACACTGAGAGCAGGGAGTGGGGACTCCTCCAAGAACAGCTAGCTGGGGTGCAGTGATCAATAGGACAGCTAAAGGGAGACAGCTCTGTGTCCCAAAAAAGCTGAACATAGGACTGAGCACCGGAAAGCCACATACCTGGCGGTTGGATGAGATGTGGTGCTCGGTACCTCAGCTCCTCTCTGTGCCCTGAAAGATGAATCAGGACAAGCAGAGGATTCAGTGATGACGCCTGGCAGCTGGATGGGATGTGGTGATAAGAGGGAGGTGGATTACTCGTTCCTGAAGCTGGAGTAAATTTCAGCATGCCGTATATCGGTGTGTAAGACAACCCCCGACTTTTAAGAAGTTTTTCATGGGTTAAAAAGTCGTCTTATATGCCAGAAAACATAGTATTCATTTTGTTCTATATCCCCTACAAATAGATAATTATGTATCCAACTTCAGTGATTTAATATTAGCTTGCATAGTTCCAAGGAATGAATAATGTTGTTATATTTTTAATGGGTCTCAGCTATCCAACTGTTTCCCAATTGCTGTGATGCCTGTGTATATTAAATAGCAACTTGTTCTTAAATTATGTCTGCAAAAATGCTCTAATGCCTTTGTCCACAAAAAAACAACAGAAAGGGAACTTGGATAGTATAAACTCTTATTACAGTGCTCATTATAAGAATGCTTTGGCAAACTTATTTTCAAACTGTATAAATATCTGCAGAAATGTTCTTATGATTTTGTTTAGAGAAGTTTCTAGAAAAAACTTAGATGCTATAGACTTTTATTACAGTGCTCAGTGTAAGAATTTTTAAGAATTTTCAAATTAAGTATATCTGCAGAAAGGTTCTAATGTTTATGTTTCAGAGAAGTCTATGAAAAAACTTTGTGAGATATATAAGATAAGGATATGGAAAAAGCTGATTGTTTTGAGAATGATGTATACAATCTAACATTTGATGCTTTTACAGCCTTTTATTACTGTGCCTTTCCAAAAATAAAAACCAAAACTCCAAACCACTTTTATAAGTTCTGATCTGGGGTTCCTGCCTCTGGCAGAGAATGGTAGAACAAAACTTTTGTAGCATTTCACAATTTTTTTTTGTCTTGAACAGAAAGGGTGAAATTGTAAGATGCCACCCAGTTATTAACCCAAAACAGGCATTCTCCCCATCTTCCTCTTTCCTTTAAACCATTTAAACTTTTAAACCACTGATATGTAAAAGCCCACCTGGATCACTAGGCCCTCCCTTGCCTGATGGATTTTGGGGAGGAAGGGAGGGAGGGAGGGAGGGAGGGAGGGAGGGAGGGAGGGAGGGAGGGAGGGAAGGAGGGAGGGAGGGAGGGAGGGAGGGAGGGAGAGAGAGAGAGAGAGGGAGAGAGAGAGAGAGAGAGAGAGAGAGAGATAATATGAAGGAGAAATAACTGACACCATGACTCTCTCCTGACTGGCTTGGTTTATTAATTCTTCATGGCTACCTGCATCAAAGCCGTCTGCCTTGGAGTAGAAATATGTGTGGAGGGTGATTTCACAATGAGGGGATTTATTTTATAGCCAACCAGACCAGCACTTCAGTATAAGGGCTAGAGGCTGTGGTGCTGTGTAGGCCCTGCGATGCCAGAGATTACCTGTGTCAGCCCAGTAGTGTTCAAGGGCAATGTTCACTACATGATGTGGGGAAAGAACGAGTAGAAAAAAAAGGGGGGGGGGGAGAGAAAGAGAAGAAAACCAAAACAATGTTTTTTACAAAACAAATTATCCTGGAATAGGAGATCACTCAAAGGGTAGAAGTACTTGATTTGCACATGGGAAGCCTAGATCTGATCCCTTGAGCACTGTGAGAGATGACATTGGTGCACTAAACTGAGAGTAGCCTTCAGCATTGCCAGTATGACTCAATGAATTAAATCCACTCCGCTTCTGAGTCACAGCCCCCATCAGAGCTCAGAGCCTATAAGAACATAGAGGAAAGGCAGTTAGTATTGAATGAGAAGGAGGAAGCGAAGGAGCTCACAGTAGAACTTCTATGAAACAAGTAGCTAATTTTTGAAGAAGAGCGTCTCTCCAATTAGGTGTGGTGTGGGAAACGAGCATGAACAAGGTGAAAGAGAAAACTAAGAAAGCACCACTGTTTGCTTGAGAAACACAAGTCTATGATTTTAATATTTACAGAAGAAAATAAGGTGGAAGGGATTGACAAAGGGGCTGCCTAGGCTGGTGTTCATGATCATACAACAGGACAAATAAATGTCAAGCAAATAATAATTGTGTACTCTATAGACCTCTACCATCCCAAATAGGGGTACTGTGCCCTTAATAGAAAAGAGAACTTTCCTGGATTGTGCCAAACCCCAGAATCAAATTACCCACAAAGTCTACACAGTAGGTTAAACTCACGAGCAGAAAGTGTAGGGCAGAGTGCTTTCCTGAAAGGAAGAGGTGAGGAACTACAACACTTATGTAAGCACTGGGAGTTTTAATGAGTCAATGAAGTTTTTACTTCATTGATGCCAGAGATCTTTTTGGTGTCAGAGAAAAATCTGTAGTATATCGGGGCTGTAGTATCTTTATCCAGAAAATTAGAAAATTATAGAACATGTCCAAAGTACTTTTTGTTTTATCCGAAAAATGCTTAGTTTTAAAAGAAAGACAAATTTCTTTTCATAAGAAAGATTTAAAAAGATTGCCTAAGGGACCAGAGAGATAGCGTGGAGGTAAGGCAAAAGGTAAGGCGTTTGCCTTGCATGCAGAAGGTCGGTGGTTCGAATCCCAGCATCCCATATGGTCCCCCGAGCCTACCAGGAGTGATTTCTGAGCATAGAGTCAGGAGTAACCCCTGAGTGCTGCCGGGTGTGATCCAAAAACCAAAAAAAAAAAAAAAAAAAAAAAGATTACTTAAGACTAGAAAAGACCACTAACTCATTTATCTGAGATTTATCAAACATACTTAGTATTATATCTAGTATCATATAGTGGGCTATTCAAATCATTTTTTTCTGGTTCCCTCCCTTTCTCTCCTTGCTTTATTGGGGGTTGAATAAGACCCTTGATATCTGTACCAAAAATTCCTCTGAAATGCTGATATTTTAAAATAAATGTCCCTATAAAGTAACTGTGGGAAAGGTAAGAGTTATTCAGAGAACAAAAGGGGCATTCAGTGGTGGAAAAAACTAACTCTGGGTTGGATCCCTGATGCTACCCAAAAAACATAACAGAAAATGAAGTCTCTCTAAGGCCCGGTCCATAGTACCATGAGCTGGGCACTCATGGTACAAGCAGACAACCCAGATTTGATCTCTGGCACCTCGTAAGGTGCCCTTAATTCCAATAGGAGTGATTCCTGAGTGCAGAGTATTCCTGAGTAAGAACTGTCTGATGTGTGTTCCATATCTCCACCTCCCCAAAAAAAAGAAGACAAAGGGGAAAGAAAATATAGCCTTTCTAAGAAACCTGCTACTTAGCTAGATTATTAGTCTGCAAAGGCAAGTTTCTTGCTTATATCCCCAGAGTGATTTCCCTCAAGATCTGGCACATGCACCTTACACACAGACTTAGGGTGCTGGTGAATCGTTTGCTCTGATTTTGAAGCCATACTTGGTGATATTAGGGGTTACTCCTGACTCAAACATCACTCCTGGAAGGCTTGGGTGACCACATGGGATGTCTGGGATTTAACCTGGGTCAGCTGCATGCAAGGCAAGTCTCCTACCAGCTGTGCTCTAGTGAACATATTCTGCTGACCACCTGGATAGACTTAGACTGCTTCCTTCCAATTTTCTAACAGATATTACCTTGTTTCCAGTCTCTGGCCACTACAATATTCTATAGAGTTTTAAATATATTTAATATCACAGATGTCCTAATTTCTAGACACATAACTGCTGGATTAAAAGAACATAAGGAAATTTTGTTTGAGAGATATTACTGAACAGCCTTACATAATGGCTGTATAATATATTCAAGTTTTCTAACAATAAACATATTTAAGAGCCTGATCTGCTATCTTTCTGGTTTTGGGGCCACACCTAGCATACTCAGTGGTTACTCCTGGCTCTGTGCTCAGAAATCACTCCTGGCAGGCTCGGGGGATCATATGGGATGCTGGGATTTGAATTCAGGTCTGTCTCAGGCTGGCCAGATGCAAGGCAAATATTCTACCACTGTGCTATCACTCTGGCCCCATGATTCCTCTATTTTTTAAGAAATTTCTTTCATAATAGTTCCTGGGAAAAATTACTTTGTATAAGAACTAAAAAGTGAATTATTTTTTGTCTCTTAACCCAGTTTGCAAATGTAAATTCTGTTCATGTGAAGCACACTTTCAGCTAGAAGGCTTGAACCAGTTCTGCTGAGAAAATACTTACAAATACTTCTTTAAAATAGTAGTTCTTTCTAGTTTCATTCAAATAATTTCTTTGGTTTTGGGGTCATACCCAATGGTACTCAGGGGTTACTCCTAGTTTATTCAGTGATTATTCTTGGAGGGTTTGGGAGGCCCTTCATGATGCCAGGGAGTCAAAGCCTGCACAAGGAAAATACTTCACCCCACAAAACTCTCTCTGTCATCACTGAGGCAGAATTCAAAAACAAAATGAATGTAGGCACCAGACACAAAGTTGACTTTTGCAGAGGTAAGAGAAAGTCTTTATCTGCAAAATGCCATAGCCAGCTCTGACCAGGCATGACCTCTTCACAATTCCCAGTGTCTGTATTTCTGTATAATGTGAAGGGAACAAAAAAGTCAAAAGGAGAAACGTTGGGTCAAGGTCAAGGGAAACTACATCAGAATAAGAGATACCGGAAACAGTCCCCCTCTGAAACAAAACTCATTGGGAAATGAGCGCCCTTCGGGAGGTTTCTTCTTTTTATTTAAAAAAAATTACCTTATTAAACTCTGTGGTTTTCAAAGTTGTTCATAATTCATTATTCTCCCCCCGCCCCCGCCCCAGTTACAAAGTTGTTCATGATTGAGTTTCAGTCTTCTGAATCAACTCTATGGAGGCAAGACTTGACTATATACACTGTTGTTGTTGTTGTTGTTGTTTTTTAATGAGGGTAGAAAAAGACAAAAGATTGAGAGTAGGAAAACAAAAAATTTCAAGACAGAAGTCATCTAGAAGTGTGTGTGTGTGTGTGTGTGTGTGTGTGTGTGTGTGTGTGTGTGTGTGTGTTGTTTCTAACCATCTCTCTTTCCTGAGAGAGACACAACTGCAGAAATCAGTGGCCAGAGCTCCCCAGCAATCCTGGCCACCGTCCGAAGGCTCATAGCTATTTCCCAAGCCCCCTTCCCGTCAAGCACTGACCTGTAAAAGTTGCGTGGCAGTAGCTCTTTGCTCAGGATTCTTCACCAGGCACTTCTTAACAAAATCGGTGAAGTCATCAGACCAAAGTTCTGGCTTCCTGAATGTTGGCGGTGGATTGGTGGGAATCATAAAAATCGCCTGGTAAAAAAAAAAATGAAACAGCCAAATGGCACAGTAAGAATCCCAACAGCACAGCAAATAAACAAGTCACTCTAACTTTTTATCGGGATCAAAATCTGGGAAACAAATTTAAGCTGTTCTAAGATTTCCAGTAAGACTGCAATTCAGGAAGCAAGCCCATCTGCTACTAATGGAATCGTTTCCCATTAAATTTCCTCTATTTGAACTGTAGCTCATTGAGCACATCATTCCTTATTATATCTATCATTTTTAATGTTTTCAAAGTGGATGGCACTTTTAACCCTTTTGACAAACTAAAGATACTCTCAAGTTAACAAACATGTCGTCCCTCAACTGTGATATTGCAAACTGGATTCACTTCACAACAGTTTATATAAACCTTGGCAAAAGGCAATTGTGTTTGCTTTCTACAATACAGCATATCTAAGCACGACTGTAATTAATACTGTGACTTGATAGAATACCAGATAGAACTAAGTAAGATCTGTTCTGTTCTTTGTAGCTGACTTGAGAGTTTAAATTTTAAAAATGCTTAAAGTAATACGCGAGTTTCATCTAGCATTGATGATGTGATGTTGTATTAATAACTCACTTCTATTCAAGCAACAGTATATCCAAAATAGTTCAAAATTCAATCATCACACTCAGTCATCACCTTTTTTTAACCCCAAATCAATCCCTTATACTCTCAGAAATTATGAATTTCTAGAATACATTTCTCTCTGCCCTGGACATCTCAAACAGTTACTGATAAAACACAGTCACTAAAACATCATTTTCTTTGAAAACATTGGGATGCTGTTTATCAAGCACTCAAGCAAAGAGTCATCATTTACATCTTGCATGATGAGATAAAAGATAAAAAAAACATAAAGCAAGAATTCAATCAGATAGCAAAATATAATTCCATAGGTGAGTTGAGAGAATTATGCCAATCAACAGTGGTGAAATACAGGAACATTAACTTTTTTTTTTGTGGTTTTTGGGTCACACCCAGCAGTGCTTAGGGGTTACTCCTGGCTCCATGCTCAGAAATTGCTCCTGGCAGGCACGAGGGACCATATGGGATGCCGGGATTCGAACCGATGACCTTCTGCATGAAAGGCAAACACCTTACCTCCATGCTATCTCTCCAGCCCCAAGAACAATATCTTTTTGACTGCCCTTGCTTATGTACACTTAGCCACACAGATAGCAAGCATAGCTTAAAGATATGCTAGTACCGGGCCAGAGAGATAGCATGGAGGTAGTACATTTGCCTTGCCTGCAGAAGGATGGTGGTTCAAATCCTGGCATCCCATATGGTCCCCCAAGCCTCCCAGGAGCAATTTCTGAGCATAGAGCCAGGAGTGACCCCTGAGCGCTGCCGGGTATGACCCAAAAAACAAAACAAAACAAAAAAGATATGCAGGTGCCTAGATGCAATTCTTGACTACAGAACTTGGCAGCTCTTCGGATCTGTCTTGCTCCATGCTTACTCTCTCCCACCTGGTGCAAGGTGACCCTCTTCCTTGTGTGCAAACAAGCTTATTATACATCAACTAATGTCCTGGATTTTCAGACATAAAAAGAAAGATGACAAGCCATAACAACACATAGAAACTAAGCTTTTGGATATTAACTCAAAGTAGCAGGTCATTGCTACATTTCAAACCACTGTTCTATGCAGAAAACACTTCACAAGTTCAGAAGCAATAATAAAGACAATCTACTGAAGGAGAGACCAATTTTTAACTTATTTCTTTTATTTGATAAGTTGTTTCACTCTCCAGTTGGATTTTATTTACTATTTAAAGTCTACTTACCAGTAACTGGGACCATGTAATTGCCACAGTGAGAGAAAAGATAAAGTTTAGATCCTTGAGCACACTCTTCTCATCTGAGAGAAAGGAAAAGTGGCCAGAAGATGGCACAAAAACCTGAGCACATGCTTTTCATGTGGGACCCTCACCAGCAATTCTCAGCACTGCATAGTCTCCCTAAGCATCACTGGAGCAATTCCTGAGCACCAAACTAGGAGTATCCACTGAGAACTACCAAATAGGGCAAACAAAACAATCAGATCAATAATTAATAGAAGAAAACCAAATTTCCTGAGCAACCAAGTCACTTAAAAATAACAACAAGGCCTTTACTTAAAATAGGTTAGCAATGTCTCCGAATGCTTCAACCGTGTTTCCAGAAATGGGAATATGGGCAGGGACATGGCTGGATGCTGGACAGGCAGGGCCCAAGTCCACTATCCAACACCTGCAGGAATATCACAGAGGGTAGTGAAATGGACAAACTAAGACAGAGGTGCTGACAAACAACAGAGAATTAAACTGTGACACTGGGCTGGCACACACATTTTCCCCAGCTCCTCTTAATTTTAAATGGGGTGAGGAAAGGCCTTCTTGACTGGCATTGAATTTGTTGGTTTGGAGGCCATACCCAGAGGTACTCAGGGATTTCACTCAAGAATCACTCCTGGTGGTGCTTGGGGAAACTTGTGGGATGCTAGGGATGGTACCCAGGTTGGTTCCTTCTGGCCCTTTTCCTCACCTCCCCTCTTTTCCTGTATCCTCCCCTCTCTTTCCTTCCCTTCCCTTTTAGCCCTCACCATTTTAAGGCTCTCTGGCCTATGGCAAGAAAGGTCTTAAAACTTGCTACAATCCATAATTGCTGAAACAGTTCTAGATCATTCAGTTAACTATGACAACACATGTTAATAAGACTGTCTATAGATGAGCAGCAAAGTATGCCTGGACCTTACACCATACATAGAAATGAGTGAACTCAAAGGAACCCAGCCTTAAGAGTGGAGGCAGTAAAATTGAGATACTGTGGGGGCGGGCAGGGAATGGGAGAGTTTTATCATACAGAATTGAGCAGTATTTCTTGTAGGTGAACCAGCAGTTTGGGCATTTAAAAAAAACCAGATAACTTGAAATTTATCATAATGAAAATGTTTGTGTATCTGAGGACACCCAAGAGAGTGAAAAAACCAGCAACGCAGTGGGGAAAATAGTTATTAACTCTCTATCTTTGGGAAGTGGTCAATACCCAGAGTATATAAAGGATACCTTCAATGCAGCAACAATAACAGTAAGTCAATTTAAATGTGAACAAAGAATTCAGATATTTCTTCAAGAAAGATATACAGTGGTGGGAGAGATATTACAGGGGATAAAATGCTTGCTTTGCATCACCTTTGCAATCTTCCTTGAGTATGATTGAAGTGAGCACAGAGATAAGAATAGTCCCTGAGCATCAGTGAGTGTGGCTCAAATCTCCCAACCTACCCCTGTCGCGCAAAAGCAGATATAAAAAAGGTCAACAGCATGTGAAACAATACTCATTTTTATTTTAGAGAGAGAACTGCTTGGTATGCAGTTGATCCCCATGTGATCACCATAAATGGATATGGTCGACCCCCCAGAGTGATCCCTGAGCATTCTACAGAGTCTGAGAGTAAGCCCCCTCCCCTCAAACAAAGGTTCTTTATAAGGCATTTGAGAAATATAAATCAATTCCACAGAGGATACTATTTATACCTGCTAGAAAGACTCTTCTAAAGCAAACCAGAAAACAACCTTGGGCTGCAAGGACAGGAGCAACCCACATGCACTGCTGAGGGGACTCCAGAATGGAGTGGATAGGATGGTGGGTTCTCAAACCACCAACCTTAAAATGACTAAATGTTTGAATTGTACTCTGGGTTTACACTCAAAAGAACTGAAGGAAGACAAAGGGGGGGGGGGGAGGACTGAAGGCAGGGGCTAGAGAGAGACTATGGGAGTTAAGGCGCTTGCTTGGCTTGCATCCTGCTGACCGTTGTTTGATCCCCAAGCACAACTGGGTTGGTTCCCCCAAAAGAAACAAAACAAGAATGAAAGGAAGAAACTAAACAGATGTTTCTATACCTACACTCAGAATAACATTATCCCCAACAGTCAAAAGATGAAAATAGTTTAAGTGGACATACAGATGAACGAATTTTTAAAAAAAACATAATGGACACAAATGCAAATATCAACCTTCATCACAAAGAGAATCCTTACATACTAGAATAGAGGAGAAGCTTGAAGATATTAGCTGAAAGAAATCAACAAAAATCTGAGAATTTCTTCTTTCATGAGAATCCTTGAGCAATCTCATTCATGAAGATGCAAAGCCCAATAGGGCGCTGCCAGATTGGGGGAGCAGTGTCTGCCCCAGAGAACACAGAGTCTCCCAAGAACCAAAGGGAAAGAACTGAGATGCTCAACCTGTGAATACACATCCTCTCAGATAAACCACATAGTTCTCAAAAAGGCTGAAAAGGGGGCCATGGGTACTGAGTCTATTTTACCACCTATTTCACCAACCAGAATCATGAATGAAAATCACAGGTGCTTGTTGAGTCTCTGCTAGGTTTATAGCACTGCATGTGTGCAAAGATTGAGCAGAAAGTACACTCCCTGCCAACCAAAAGCTTCTGAGCAAGTCTGGTAATAAAAAGACCAATATGAAAAGATGTAAAGAACAGCATAGCAATAGGAGAAACAAATAGGGCACAAAAAGCGGGTGAATGTTCCCCTCACTGTGAGAAGACAAAACAAGAGAATAAAATTAGGCTTATGGATGAAGCAGAGAAAAGATGACTGGTCTTGTCTACTTGTTTGTTTGGGGGCCATACCTGGCAGCACTCAGGAGCTACTCCTGGCTCTGCACTCAGGAATCCATCACTCCTGACAGACATGGGACACCATTTGGAATGCCAGTGATCAAATCCAGGTCAAATGCATGCAAGGCAAACACCCTACTTTGTGCTACTGCTCTGGCCCCAAGGTGACTTATCTTGTAATGCACCAGGAATGACACAATTAAAACAAAACTGAGGGTGATGGAGCTGGTCTGCAAAGAAGTGCAAAATAAAGTGTTGTCCTGGTGTTTGTGTGTGTATGTATGCATATATGTGTGTGCACATGTTTGCTCTTTCTTTTAATCAAGAGTCTGTTTTATGATCCAAGAAATAGAAAAAAATTAAGAGACATGAGACATGGAATACAAAGGACAGTTAGGGCAGAGTGGAGATGTTCCAAGACGAGTAATAAAATAGTTCAAAGGAGTTTGCTGTCCGAAGGGATTAAATGGAGAGAATGAGGTATGGACTACTTCAAAGAAAGAATAAGAAAGACAACATGCTCACAAATTTGTTTATAAGGTTTAGAAAGAGGGGAATGAAAAGATTACTCCAGAAAATCCAAGAGTGGAAAACAGCCAGTTCAGGGGAAGGGACTGGATTGTGTTAACACGTGTTAGTTCTGAGCACCCTCACAACATGCACGGTTGACCCTGATGTACAATCACTGGTTTCCAGCATAAAGTGACCCAAAAGCTAGGGAAATGGCAACACCCACGTCTGCTGATTCTCCAGTACAAGCTCACCTCGGTGTTTGTGGATGCATCTTCTTCCATTAAAGAAATGTCCTCAGAAAATGTTCTGAAACATCTGAGCCCCACCACAGGCATTTCACACAAAATGGTCCTCCTAAACCTGTATGGATTTTACAACATGATAGCAGAGGCTCTCACAACAGAAAAACACGGCTTCAGTAAGTGCTTCCTTTGTGTTCTCGCGCATAACCTCATGAGGAAGGGATAAATTACAGGCCACAGACCTAATAGAATCTCTTGTGTGGGTCTATTTCTTCTCTGGCAACATTGAGCAGGAATGCATAGTAAGGAGCAGCTGCAATGGGCTGCTTTTAAGCAGGATGCACAAGATCAATTTGAAATGGGCCTTACTTGTCTTCCCTCAACTGTCCTGGTTTACCTGATGGGCCTTTTTACTCATCCATTCTGTGAGCTGCATCATCAGACTTTAAAAGAAGATGCAGAGCTCTGGAAAAGGGGAATCTAAGCACATCTGAGTAAAAAGAGAGGTTCTACAGTGTCTAAAAGGATCAAAAAAGTAGGGTGCTAGAAGTAAATTCTCTCCTGACAACCCCAACAAACCTCAGACGCCCCTCCCCGCCCACGAAACACAACCAAAGCTGGCTGTAAAGATGGTCAGCGAGGGGTTAACAGGGACACACGACCACATATGACTTCAAATTAAAGAACCAAGAAAAAATTTTTTAAGTTTGAACCCACATTCCTGCAAAACCAGTTCAAAGCACCTACCTCACACTCCTGCTACCCCCTCCGCCCTGCCCATCCTACAGAGACTGACCTCGAACTGCGGCAAAGCAGACTAGATAGTCCAAATAACTGTCATCCATCCACACTTGTGTCCCGAATGGATGGGCAACATCTAAGTGATTTATGCCCTGGAAGCTAAAGCTCGCGTTTGAACTTTGAGCCAATGAGCTGCCACCTTATCTTCAGATAATCTGAGCATATAAGGCTCACCTCAGCAGTAGCTATTAGAAACCCAGGGATAAAAAGCTTAGCTCGAACTCTTATTTACCAAGTCCTACCATAAAGTGAACCTAAAATGTTCCCATCTTATTCTCAAACAAGTGCCGAAGTATTCAGCGGGCTGGTTCAAACAAATAAATCTTCACACGTGATATACCACGACAGACTATGAAGCCCCAGGAAGACTCAACCTCTGGGGTTGTTTATTCAATCCCCAAGGGGGGTTTTCATTCAAATGTCCCACATTTTACTCTGTCTTGGTAATTAATTTTTTTATATAAATTCTTTAATTGAATGACCATGGGAGACACCTTACAAAGTTGTTTCTGATTGAGTTTTAGTCATACAATGTCCAACACTTATCCCTTCACCAGTGCACATTTTCCACCACCAATGTCAACAGCTAATTAAAGCTGACCGCAAAGGATCCTTTAAGAATCTCTGGGTTCCATAGCAGGTGAATAGGCTGTGACTTCTGCTGTGGAAAGTTCTGGCCAGCAGTTGTCCCCCCTTACCCTGACATTTCACTCCCTTCCAACCCAACTGCAGGGATATACCTTGTAGCCATATACTTTATCTTATCTCTACCACCGTTTTTTGATGGAAGAATGTCAAGACAATAAATGCTAGGATTGTCCCCATGTTTGTTTCTACACAATGTGCTGCTTATCTACACATTGAGCCTTTGATTAAGTTTGAAAAGGAACTTCTCTGATCACAGCAGCTGTCTGGAGGGAGCCAAGCAATTGTGTTTCGAAACCAAATCTCCCAGGTTGGGAATTTCATGCCTTGGAAGCTAGGAGGGCTCTGGAGGACATGGAAAGAGCTGAGAGACAAACTGAAAGGCTGAACCTTATAATCTTGCTAGGGTGAGTCAATGTTTTTGTCCACAGCTAAGGGAGTTAGATTTGAGAGCATACAGAAGCCAAGGATATGCTAGATGACAGAGAAGTAAGTGCCACTCTGCAGGCATTTCAGCTATGTGGGTCAAAGGTTATCTGGGACCACAGGTAATAGATAAAGAAGGAGAAAGCGCTTTATAAAGCTGCAGAGAATGGAAGAAACCTGGCTGTTTCCGAACAGTAGGCCTAATGCCTAACTGCTGAGTAAAATGAAGATGATCCACTTCTAAATGGGGTGGACAGGGAGGGCCTTAGAAAGATACACAGATAGGCACACAAAACAATCTGAAGAGAGCCTGTTCTGACCCCAGTGTGTGGCTTGCTTCCTGGAAGCAAGGAGGAGGGTTTAGCTTCCTTATTGCCTGTAAACAGCTCTGGCCATTGAAGGGTATGGAGGATTTGGGGCTAGAGAAGAGGAGATGGTAGTGATAGAGGGAAGAAGAATCAAAACACTGACTAGAGTTGGAAACCAAGACATGTGGAGCTAGAGAGCATAGGGTGTTCAGGGGCTTGCCTGCCATGCAGCCAAGCCAGGAATGATTGAACCCCAGCATGGTACAAGGATTCCCAGGCACTGTCAGGAGTTAGCCCTGAGAACAGAGCCAGAAGTAGGGGTGGCCAAAAGACAAATGTAAAACAAACACAAAACGACAAAGAATATTGGGGCTAGAGAAATAGTATGAGTATCCAACTAATACCTCCAATGCCTGTCTTACTGCAGATGCCCAGCAATGCACACCTTTGGACACCACAGCCAATGTGTCCCTGTGCTTCTTCTTCATTTCTTTATGTTGTTGTTGGTTTCGGTTTGGAAGCCACATCTAGCAATGCTCAGGGGTTACTGTACTCAGGAATTACTCCTAATAGTGCTAAGGGGGGACCCTATGGGATGCCAGGAATTGATCCCAGGTTAGCTGTGTGCATGGCAAATGCCCTGCCAATTGTACTATCCCTTTGGCCCCACTCTGACTCCATTTCTGTGGTCAAAAATCTTGCTGGAGAGTAACTCTCAGTGCTCCTTCTTTGAGGTGCAATAGAGAGCCTGGAAGCTGTGCAAATGCCTAGGGTATAGACATGTCAACATGGGGGCAATCTAAGCAAAAGCCACCAGAATGGTTTGGGACAGGCAGCATGAACTGTCACAATTAGTGAAGTGAAATATCACATCACTATAAAACAGAATCACAAAGCATCTTGATTATTTACAAGTTAGGGTAGATGCCGGATGTGAGCCTGATTTGGGTTTGCTTCTGGCCACGTGGTGCCCTGAGCACTGTAGAGTGCAGTCTCAGAGGTCCCCTAGCACTGCAGCATAGCCTGGGTATCCTCAGTACTGCAGGGCTCAGGCATTCCCACATCCTCAGGCCTTGTGCTGAGCCTCTGCAGTTGGCTGAGAATCACAGAGTTCAGGGAAACATAGGCAGTATCAGGGATCGAACCAGGACTGGGTTGCATCAAGGCAAGTGCCCTACCTTTTGTATACTCTCTTCAATTCCTAAACCTCTGAAATTCTACAGCACTGCTAACCATTGTGTGTGTGTGTGTGTGTGTGTGTGTGTGTGTGTGTGTGTGTGTGTGTGTGTGTGTGTGTGTGTATAAAATACTGGAGGGGCCAGAATGACAGGACAACAGGGACAGTATTTGCCTTGCACATGGCTGACTAGCATCCCTGGAGTATAACCAAGAATAATTCCTGAGCACAGAAGCAGGAATAACCCTTGAGCATCACTGTCCCCTCTCCAAATAATACTGACCACCTCATGAGCCTGATTAAATTTTACCAAAATGTCTCAGTAATTTAAGTTCACCCACAGTAGGTCAATAATATCCAGACTGGTTAAATTAGCCCCTCTACCACCACAAGAACTGAGGGCAAGAAAACAGATACCCAGAGATTATGAGGTTACCACTCATACACTCCCACTCTTGACTCATAAATCACCCCAACCATCCATCAGAATCCCGGCTTGAGTCCTTCTGGCACTGGGCAGGCACCTGACAGCTGCTTCCTGCCCACCCCCAGCTCAGTCCAGGCTCTCACAAGGATCGTCCTGCAAAAGACATCTCAGTCATGGGACAGGAAATTCAGAATACTGGTCTTGCTGTAGATTCCACGGCTCTAACACAGGAAGTAGCATGGTCAGTGTCAGGTCAACTAAGAATAGGCTTTCGCCAAAGTCTCCAGTTACCCAGCAATGCAGGTGCCCCTCAATGTGGCCACCTAGCATCAAAGTCATAACAAGAGCAGAATAACACTCCACACTGTACACCAGGTAGTTTAATCACATCACCCACAACAGAGTGAAATGTGGAAAGGCCAGTTAGAAGCAAGTCAATCCTCCCAGTTCTATCAGAGATGGCAAAGCTCAGGCAGAGACCAACCCAAGTCAACTCAATGAAGTAGGTTAAAGCCACTCCAGTTTCCTGTGACTGAACTCACCAGTCCTGAGGGAGCAAAGAGTATTATGCAGGGGGTGAGGCTCCCACCTCAGTACTATGTCCAGCACAGCTCACAGGACCCACAACAAGAAGAAATTCCAGAATGAAGCCAATGTATATCAGAATTAAGAAAAACTGAAACAACAACACTGACGAGAAGAATAAGAAAGAAATAGAAATAAAAATGTGTAAAGTCTTATCAGAAAGAAACCCTGGATGTCAGGAATATTCAGGTTGGCAAGCTAAGAATGAAATATGTTTCAGGAAAAATAAAATCTGTCATCAGGGTCCTGCTATGCTCAAACATGAAAGACAAATAAATCAAAGAATCCAAACAAGTCAAAAGAACTAAAAGTGTAAACATTTAAAATATCCATGGGTTAATTTCTGGTTCCATATTCTTTGGGAAAAGCCTTAATAGGCCTAAACTATCCCAAATTCAAACTCCTGCTCAATGGTTCTCAATACTGGCTGTATATAAGAATCCCTGGGGAAGTTTGTTTGGTTTGGGGGCTATGAGCTTTCTCCTGGTTCTATGCTCAGGGATTTTCCTGAGTGCTGCCTTGGGGAACCATTGGGGCGCCCAGAATGGAACCCGAGTCAGCTGCATGTGAGACATGCTCCTTACCTGCTGTGCCTGGGGGAAAAAAAAAAACCAACACAATTAAATTGCTAATGCCTCATCCAAATACCATGAACTCAACAAAAAGAGAAAACTAAAAATTGAGTCCAGCAAGACAAGCATGCGGGGAAAAAAAAAAAAAAAAGGCATTTCAGTGGACTAGCAATGAGTACTGAAGACAAAATGGAAAAAGCACTATATCTTTTGAAGTTGCTCAAAAGAATTCGGTGGAGAAACCTCAGATCCCTTTGTTTCTTTTTTCCGAACATGTTAAAGTCTATCAGTTTCTCTTAAAATAAACAACAAATATCAAAAACAACAATAACATAACAACAAACTACCACCACCCTGTTCATCAACTTTTCTTGGTTTTTATTTCATTAAATTTTTGGTCTCAAATTTTATTCTTTTCTGCTCCTTTTTCTTCTTCTGTTTTCTTTGGGTTCATTTTGTTCTCCTTTTTCTTGAAGATGAGATTGCTGACTTTTGTTCTTTACTATTATAGTATTTAGTACTAATAATCTTTCTTTTCACCATCATTTTAACTATCCTGCAAATTTTGATACCTTACATGTTTGTTTTTATTCATATGGTGTTTTTAAATTTGTTTTTTGAGCCATATTCGGCAGCACCCAGGATTACTCCTGGCTCTGTGCTCAGAAATTATTCCTGGCAGGCCTCAGGGGACCCTATTGGGTGCTGGGGATCAAACCCGGGTGGGCCATGTGCAAGGCCCTACCTGCTGTACTATCACTCTGGCCCCTCAGATGGTGTATTTTTTTTTAAGTTCTTGAGACTTCCTTTTTTGATCCATGGATTATTCAGAAGCATGCTGTTTAGTTCTTTAAGCATATAGAGAATTTCATAATCTTACTATCATTCGTTCTCATTAGATTTCATTGTGCTTGGAAAATAAACTCCATGATTTCACTTCTTTAAATTTGTCTTGCTTGGGGTATTTTGCATTCATTTTCATTTTGGAGGGGTCCTATCTAACAATGTTTGTCAGAGGCTACTCCAACCTTAGCACTGGGGGGGGGGGGCACTTCTAGAGGTGCTGGGGGATCAAGTGGTATGCCAAGGAAGAGATCTATGCTATTGCACAGAGCACATACATGAGCCCTTTGAGAGAGCTCCCTGCTCAATTTGTTTGAAATTTGTTGAGTCGCAGGATCTAGGCTATGGTCACTATTGTTTTTCAGCGGGAAACATACCCAGAGGTGCTCACGAGGTCCTGGCTCTTCAATCAGGGATCACTCCTAACAGTACTCAAGGGACCATAGGGAGAACCTAGGATAGCTGTGTGCTATCCTACTGTACTGTCACTCTGGTCCCTATGGTTGCTCTTGGTATATATTTCTTAAGCACCTAAAAAAGTGCTCTGCAGGAGTTCAGTGAAGCACATCCCTAAATCAGTTAGATCCCATTGACTGATGGTGATGCCCACTTTTATTATCTTATAGATGTGCCTAGTTGTATCCATTGATCTGAGAGGGCATGAAAGTCTCTAGTAATAGTGAATTTGGTGAGAGTGCTTTTCATTTTCCAAATTGTTTTGCATCTTAACATTTTGTATCTTAACAGCCCCTGTGCAATGCACTCACATTTAGGGTTGCCATGTCTTCTCTATAGGTTGACTTAATACATAATGTCTCTGTTCCTGGCAACTGCCTTTGCTTTGAAGTCTAATTCACTTGGCATCAGTAAGTCACCTATGCTTTCCTTTGATTAAAATTTGCCTAATAAATGCAGTCTTTTATTGGACATTTTTTGAATAAGAACAGGCACCTTCCCCTGCTTTCTCGTACTTCCAGAACCTCTAGGAGCCCAAAACATGCCCCATAAAAGTCACAGTACTAACAATAGTGCTGGGAATTCCTGAACCATTTGGCCAAAAAAATGCACTTTAATTTTTCAAATACTGTCACCCCCACAGGCACATGCCAATTTAGAAGCCTAAATCTGAAGCCGCCTACTGTTTGGAAATAAAAGAAGTAACAGAATCAACTAGCAAAAAGAGCTACTATACCTCCTGTCAATGACTTAATGACCTCATTGTGAGATACAATAATTTTCATAAATTTCATAAATTTTCTGTTGCTGTACTCTTTTTCCTTTCTTTTTTTTTTTCCTTTCATTTCTTTGCTCCCATTTACCTGGAAACAAATGTATTATGATTAACTATGTCAACTATGAGATACAAGGTCTTTAAATAAAGTAATTTACATTAGGAAGATTTTGCCTAATACATTTTCCCTATGATTTTACTTTCAGGATACCTATTACATGATATGTGAAGGGAGTTTCTTATAGGCTGTATACACTTTAATTTATGTGTGTGTGTGTGTGTGTGTGTGTGTGTGTGTGTGTGTATACCCATACATATACCCAGAAATATCTTTGCCACGCTTCCAATTTCTGCCTGTAATTGGTATATTAGACCATTTACCGTATTTTTTATGTAACGATACATTGCTATGCAATGTTAGAGCTTAAAGTTTCCACTTTGTATTTTGTTTCCTGTTTGTTTTCTCCCATTTGTTTTTTATTTTTCCTGTCTTCCTGTGGGTATGTGAACATCTTCTAGAGTTTTGATTTGGTGTAGTTGTGGTGTTTCTGTGAGCATCTTTCTGTGAAGCAAACTCAGTGCTGTGTTAAATCTACCAGAGGCTCCCTTAGCTTCAGTTTCACTTTCCATGGTTTCATACTCCTGCTGTCTGAGAAGATGACGGTCAGCGACTCTGATAGCGAGAATAAAACAGAAGCACTTTCACTCACGAAACTGTGTCATACTTCTTTGCTATAAGAACTCTTTATCAGTAGTTATTATTATCTTAATTTTCATCTTGTTTTGTTTGAGCACCATACCCAGTGATGTTCAGGGCTTATTCCTGGCTCAGTGCTCAGGAATCATACCTAGTGAACTCAGGGGCGAGAAGAGTACCAAACGGAATGTAGGAATCAACTCCAGGTTGGCTACGTGCAAGGTAAGTGCCCTACCTGCTATACTATCTCTTGAGCCCTTAATGCACTTAATTTATAAATTGAACACATCACTGGCATACATGTAAGAAAACAGGGTCCTCACTCTATGCGCAATTTCAGGCACCCTTGGGGCATTGGGACTTAGTCTCCTATAGATCAGGGTAAACTATTGTTCATATCCTCCTGCTCAGTCTGTCCTCAATGTGCCAACAGCTGAGGAGGGGCTTGTTCAAGCTCTGAGAAAGGTGGTTTACTACATGGCTTGCCCCCCAGAACCACACTCTAACAAACACCTTTCCAAAGAGCAAGGAAAAGAGCAGAATGGCAGGGGGCTCTCAGGAAACACCAGGGTTGAGCAGAGCCAAGTTTTCTCCTTTTTGCTTCTCTCAGGCCTTCAGGACCCTGATGGCAGAGACACCTGTTTAGCTCTGAGATCTGAAACTCCAGTCAAAGAAACTCAACATGTGACCCACAAACAGCCATGCAGGGCTCTTCTGGACCTCTCGGAATGGAAGGGAAACCCGACAGGAGATGATTGACTACCTGAAGAATAAGGCATCTCTGAGCAGTGCCTCCAAATAAACATGTGAAAAGCTTGATAATAAAATGATATAATTAAGCAAAAGGAACAAGACGGTCTTGCCAAGATTTGCTATCATTGGCAAGCATCCATATGAAACTCAGCTTCCCCAACTCCAGATCCAAATAGAAATGTGAATCTGGCAACTGGCTGGAGAGAAAGACTAAAGTACAGTCCGGGTTCATGTTCAAGTGACCTCATTCTTCACGACTTAGATCTGACCCAAAGGGAAAATTTTTAACAGATTGCATTGGCAGCATGCCATACTACTTTCAGACGAATTCAAAATTAGCATTTTAGATGCTAACCTAAAGGGTTTGAGTTTGTTTTCTTAAAACTATAGAGTGGTCTATAAATTATTATAGATAATCTATAAAATAGATTATTGAAAAGAAATAGGTTGTCAAAGAAATATGCTAATTATAACACTAGTCCTTCTCTCGTCTTTTATTGATTTCATTCATGCAAGGCATCATTCAGAGCTTAACACATGGGAAGGCTCAAATTGCTAATGGGCTAGAGAGAAAATGTTTGGCTCTTTCTAGGTTTATCCAAATTTAGCAATGTGCACCACAGCAAGTCTGCCTCAACCACCCCAGTTATTAAAACAAAAATGCAAATAATAGTTACTTCAAATGTAGGTGTTTCTGTGTAGATTGGGCCATTCCATTTATTTTATTCCTACAGCATCACCACTTAATATGGTGGGAACTGAAGAAACAGAAAGATGTTACATGTGTTCTTAATATGCTAAGAACGCAGTGAAAGAGTCAAGCCCATAACACCAGAGGGTCCTGAACCATGAGATCCTACGGTATGTGGGTGCACTGAGGGGGCCCAGAAGGAAGGATCCATGTGAGACTGAGCAGATGAGCAATGGGAGAAGATGCAAAAGCCTACAGGCACCCCTGAGCAGGGACTGTGAAAAACCCTAAATAACTATTGATGAGGGTGAGTCTAAAGGAAAGGAGTCTCCCTGGAATAAAGAAGAGCAACATTTTGTAGGGTACCCCAAAGCACCTACATGCTTAACCTGGAGACCAGTGAAAGTGCTTGCTTTGTCATCGAAGGATCGAAGAGATTAATGGGATCTGTGTTTCATGGGAGAAGGAACAATCTGTCAGTCCCATAAAGAGGCCACTGGAAAGAGGGCCACATAGTTAGACTGATTATCAAGAGACAAATGCAAAGCCCAGAGGTCTGGAGGAGAAAATAAAGATGGAGATGGAAAGAAGAGGAGTGTCTGAGCAAGAGTAAGGAGGGAACAACAGAGACTGTGTGCAAAATAAAAGTGTGTTGGCACTACAGACAATGTCTTAGATTGGACGATCTAGCTTGCCTGGAGCCTAGAGTTGGTCTTGTGCCAGGAAACTTCAGGGGTCGGGTCTCTTTGTATTTAGGCCAAGGTTATTCCTTTCCATGTCCCTCATATTTTGGTGGGCCTATGCAAACAACAAGTGCCACTCTAACACCATTTTTACTGTGCTCCTTTGACTCTAATCCTTAAAAAGAACCCACTTAAAATTTGAGATTAACTTAAGCTAATATGCATGTACATGGAAATGTAGAAAAATACTATGCCTGTAATGTTTAAGGAGTTACGTAAGTTTTATGGCTTTAGATTGCCTTGTGTGCTGTTAAGAAATATAATGTGTTACAATCTGGGGACTTGAGGGACAAAGTAATTGTACATGGATTCTGTCTTATTTATCTTAATGTTCTTTGGCTGAAATTTCAAAGTTAAGATATCAGCAAGGGGACTTCTGAGAATTCTCTTTATGGGTGATTGTCCTTCCACTGTAACTTTACCTTGTCCTCTTTCTTTGCATCTTTGTTCTCATAATTAAAAATAAAAAATTAAAAAAAAACAAAAGAGTAAGGAGGGAACACAAATGGAAAGTGGAAGTAATTGCAGTAGCTGAGTGGCAGAGGAGCCAAAGAGGAATTTTAAGAAAACAGAAGGCAAAATCAGTATAATCTTGTGATCAGTGATGGATGGCTGCATGGAGTAAACATGGTCTAGTAGATGTTCAATGGCAACTGGCCAGGTGGCAATACTTATAACCAAGAGAGAAAACTTACAAGGGAAACAAGTCTGATGAGAAATCAGTGAAGGCACACCTGAAGATTTATTGCAGTGTTTCATGATGATGTAAAAAAAAGACTTGTCTTAAGTTTAATAGATAATTTAAAATGAGTCTAGAACATAAGAGATAAATGAGGACATTTTGGAGATGAGGAAAAGAAAGAACTTTGAGGGAAAGAGCAGCTGTCAGAACAGGAGCAAACCTGCAGATGCATAAGCTACATAAACATAGTGCTCTCCACACAGATAAGAGAACCCACAAATTTTCCATTTCTTTATTGAAGTTCTGGGGCTCAAAGGAAATGCAAGAGCTCATAGGAAATTGGATTGGGAAGATTCACCTATAAGTTCTCTAATGCAAAGCAAGAAAAGGTGAAGGTAAATGACAGGGTTTAAGGAAAAAAAACATAAAACTAAAAGCCTTCAAGCTAGGCATCAGCCTTCCTTAGAGATGATCATCTCTGCCACAGGATCTCAGGACTACTGTAATTTTTTTCTGCAGTACCATTGACACATATGCAGTATATGTAATGATGGTCAATATTGACACAGCTAATAGAACTAGAAAATGCTCAACAAAAGGACCCAAAAATAGGAAGACAGAAGGAAATAACAAAGCTGAGAGCAGAAATCAATGAAGTGGAAACCCAAAAAACAATCCGAAAGATCAACGAAAGCAGAAGTTGGTTCTTTGAAAAAATAAACAAGATTGATAGACCACTGGCAAACCTAACAAAGAAAGAGAGAGAGAGAAACTTGATAACTCGTATTAGGAATGAAAAAGGAGAGATCACTACTGATATGAGAGAGATTCAAAGGGTAATCAGAAACTACTTTGAGAAACTCTACACCACTAAAAATGAGAACCTGGAAGAAATGGATAAATTCTTGGACTCTTATAATCTTCCACGGTTGAAGGAAGAGGATGTAGCATATCTAAACACCCCCATCACCATAGATGAAATTAGAATGGTAATCAAAGGTCTGCTGAAAAACAAAAGCCCAGGCCCAGATGGATTCACTAATGAATTCTTTCAAACTTTCCAAGAGGAACTACTACCAATCCTGGCAAGACTCTTTCATGAAATTGAACAAACGGAAACACTTCCAAATAGCTTTTATGAAGCCAACATCACCTTGATACCTAAACCAGACAGAGATGCTACAAAAAAAGAAAATTACAGACCAATATCGCTGATGAATGCAGATGCAAAGATCCTCAACAAAATCCTGGCAAATAGGATTCAATGCCTCGTTAAGAAGATCATCCACTATGATCAAGTAGGTTTCATCCCAGGAATGCAAGGCTGGTTTAACATCCATAAATCTATCAACATCATACACAACATCAATAACAAGAAAAATAAAAACCACATGATCATATCAATAGATGCAGAGAAAGCATTTGATAAGGTCCAACACCCATTCTTGATCAAAACTCTCAGCAAGATGGGAATGGAAGGAACCTTTCTCAATCTAGTTGAAGCCATCTACCACAAGCCAACGGCAAATATTATCCTCAATGGAGAAAAACTAAAAGCCTTCCCTCTAAATTCTGGTACAAGACAAGGCTGTCCTCTCTCACCACTCCTATTCAACATAGCACTGGAAGTACTTGCTATAGCGATTAGGCAAGAAAAAGATATCAAGGGAATCCAGATAGGAAAGGAAGAAGTCAAGCTCTCACTGTTTGCAGATGACATGACACTCTACTTAGAAAACCCTAAAGACTCTACCAAAAAGCTTCTAGAAACAATAGACTCATATAGCAAGGTGGCAGGCTACAAAATTAACACACAAAAATCAATGGCCTTTCTATACACCAACAGTAATAAGGAAGAAATGGACATTAAGAAAACAACCCCATTCACAATAGTGCCACACAAACTCAAATATCTTGGAATCAACTTGACTAAAAATGTGAAGGACCTATACAGAGAAAACTATAAAACTCTGCTCCAAGAAATAAGAGAGGACACGTGGAAATGGTAATGCATACCCTGCTCGTGGATTGGCAGGATTAACATCATTAAAATGGCAATACTCCCCAAGGCATTATACAGATTTAATGCTATCCCTCTAAAGATACCCATGACATTCTTCAAAGAAGTGGATCAGACACTTTTGAAATTCATTTGGAACAATAAACACCCTCGAATAGCCAAAGCAATCATTGGGAAAAAGAATATGGGAGGAATTACTTTCCCCAACTTTAAACTGTACTACAAAGCAATAGTTATCAAAACAGCATGGTATTGGAATAAGGACAGGCCCTCAGATCAGTGGAATAGGCTTGAATACTCAGAAAATTTTCCCCAGACATACAATCAACTAATTTTTGATAAAGGAGCAGGAAACCCTAAATGGAGCAGGGAAAGCCTCTTCAACAAGTGGTGTTGGCACAATTGGATAGCTGCTTGCAAAAAATTGAACTTAGACCCCCAGCTATCATCATGTACGAAGGTAAAATCCAAATGGATTAAAGACCTCGATATCAGCCCCAAAACCATAAGATATATAGAACAGCACATAGGCAAGACACTCCAGGACATTACAGGCATCTTCAAGGAGGAAACTGCACTCTCCAAGCAAGTGAAAGCAGAGATTAACAGATGGGAATATATTAAGCTGAGAAGCTTCTGCACCTCAAAGGAAATAGTGCCCAGGATACAAGAGCCACCCACTGAGTGGGAGAAACTATTCACCCAATACCCATCAGATAAGGGGCTAATCTCCAAAATATACAAGGCACTGACAGAACTTTACAAGAAAAAAACATCTAATCCCATCAAAAAATGGGGAGAAGAAATGAACAGACACTTTGACAAAAAAGAAATACAAATGGCCAAAAGACACATGAAAAAGTGCTCCACATCACTAATCATCAGGGAGATGCAAATCAAAACAACGATGAGATACCACCTCACACCACAGAGAATGGCACACATCACAAAGAATGAGAATAAACAGTGTTGGCGGGGATGTGGAGAGAAAGGAACTCTTATCCACTGCTGGTGGGAATGCCGTCTAGTTCAACCTTTATGGAAAGCGATATGGAGATTTCTCCAAAAACTTGAAATCGAGCTCCCATATGATCCAGCTATACCACTCCTAGGAATATACCCTAAGAACACAAAAATACAGTACAAAAACCCCTTCCTTACACCCATATTCATTGCAGCACTATTTACCATAGCAAGACTCTGGAAACAACCAAGATGCCCTTCAACAAATGAATGGCTAAAGAAACTGTGGTACATATACACAATGGAATATTATGCAGCTGTCAGGAGAGATGAAGTCATGAAAGTTTCCTATACATGGATGTACATGGAATCTATTATGCTGAGTGAAATAAGCCAGACAGAGAGAGAAAAACACAGAATGGTCTCACTCATCTATGGGTTTTAAGAAAAATGAAAGACATTCTTGCAATAATAATTTTTAGACACAAAAGAGAAAAGAGCTGGAAGTTCCAGCTCACCACAGGAAGCTCACCACAAAGAGTGATGAGTTTAACTAGAGAAATAACTACATTCTGAACTTTCCTAATAATGAGAATGTATGAGGGAAATGGAGAGCCTGTTTAGAGTACAGGCAGGGGTTAGGTGGGGAGGAGGGAGACTTGGGACATTGGTGGTGGGAATGTTGCACTGGTGATGGGTGGCGTTCTTTACATGACTGAAACCCAAACACAATCATGTATGTAATCAAGGTGTTTAAATAAAAAAAAAAAAAAAAAAGAAAAAAAAAAGAATAAAAAAAAAAAGAAATGATGGTCATTATTGCTGGTACTGTATGGACTTTATCTAAACAATGTACATGATTTCCAGTAATTCTCACAGAAACCACAGGAGGCTAATTATTCAAATATATATCTAAAAAAAAAAAAAAAAAAAAAACAGCAAACAAAGGGGCCAGCACAGTGGCGCTAGAGGTTAGGTGTTTGCCTTGCCAGCGCTAGCCTAGGACGGACCACAGTTAGATCCCCCGGTGTCCCATATGGTCCCCCAAGTCAGGAGCGACTTCTGAGCGCATAGCCAGGAGTAACCCCTGAGCGTCACTGGGTGTGGGCCAAAGACAAAAACAAAAAAAAAAAACAAATATATATATATATATATATATATATATATATATATATATATATATATATATGACAGGAAGGTTTAATAACTTGTATCTGAAGATTTCCAGAGTTAAAAACTGAACAGAAACCAGAGGTCCATAATCGCATTCTTAACCGTCAAGATACACTGCATTCTCTCTACCTATTGATATGAACTACTCTTAGCTCACTAAATTAATCAGCAAACAACATGTTTTGTATTGGGAACTATTTATAACTTAAGAATAAAAGTAGGAGCTGGAAAAACTCCCTCTCCCTCTCTACCTCCCTTTCTCCTTCCTCTCTCTTTCTCCTTTCCCTCTCTTCTCCCACTTTCTCTCCCTCTCTCCCCCTCCCTATCCTTCTCTTCCTCTCTTCCTCCCTCCCTCTCTCTCCCTCCCCTTCTCCCTCTCTTCCTCTCCCTGTCATTCCTTTCTCTCTCTCCCCCCCCTCTTTCTCCCTCACTGTGCCTCTCATCCTCCTCTCTCTCCTTCCCTTTCTCTCCCTCTCTCTCCCTCTCCCTGTCACTCTTTTCTCTCTCTCCCTCTCCCTACCTCTCCCTCCTTCTCCCTCGCCTCCTCCTCTCTCTTCTTTCCTCTCTCCTCCCTCTTCCTCCCTCTCTCCCTCTTACTCCTTTCTTCTTCCCCCTCTCCCTCTCCCCCTCTCCCTCTCACTCCCTCTCTCTCTCTCCACTCTCTCCCTCTCCTTCACTATCTCTCGAGAAGAAAGAAGAAAAAAAGAATAAAAGAGAAAAATGATAATTAGTCAGAAATTTGCTAGATTACATCTAATATATCAAAAGAGAAAGCCTTAAATTTTTATGTATCAAAATTTTTTCATAAAAAACATTTCATTTGGGCCTGGAGAGAGAGCACAGCGGCGTTTGCCTTGCAAGCAGCCGAACCAGGACCAAAGGTGGTTGGTCCGAATCCCGGTGTCCCCGATGGTCCCCCGTGCCTGCCAGGAGCTATTTCTGAGCAGACAGCCAGGAGTAACCCCTGAGCACCGCCGGGTGTGGCCCAAAAACCAAAAAAAAAAGAAAAAAAAAAAAAAAAGGCATTTCATTTGGGGCAGGTGAGGTGGTGCTAGAGGTAAGATGTCTGCCTTGCAAGCACAAGCCTAGGAAGGATCGCGGTTCGATCCCCTGGCATCCCATATGGTTCCCCCAAGCCAGGGGCAATTTCTGAGCGCTTAGCCAGGAGTAAGCCCTGAGCATCAAATGGGTGTGGCCTGAAAAAACAAAGAAAAAAATCTTTTTCATTTGGTTTTTGGGATATTTTGTTATTTGTTTGGGGGGGGGGGGCACACCTGGCAGTACTCAGAAGTTACTCCTGGCTCTTCATTCAGGAATTACACTTGGCAGTGCTCGAAAGGCCATATGGGATACTGGAGATCAAACCTAGGTTGGCCCTGTGCGAGGTAAAAAAAAATGCCCTTTCTGTTGTTCCAGCCCCAACATTTAAAAATATTTCATTAAAACAAAACCTATGGTGGTCCTGGTGATGGGGATGCAATGCCGAGGATTAAACTCAGACCTGCCGCTCTGATCCAGGGCTGTGGGCCTGAAATCTTGCCAAATGGCAGCACTTCTGGGGGCAACTGTGAAAATCCTGTTAGCTTCACCTAGAATTTAGCTTTGGTAGGCCAGAGGCCAGGCCCAGGAAGATCTATTCCCAGAGAATGCTCAGAACTGCTTGTCTACCATTCACCAGTTTGAAGGAGTCTCTTTCAGTAGCCTTGGAGGGAGGGAGTGACCTCAACATAGAGACTCGCTGTGCACAGTGAACTTTGAATGGGAATTGCACTTTTGCTTGTGACAAGTGTGACCATGGCCTCTGCTATTACCCATGTCATGACTGAGCTGTCATGTCTGTTTGCACTTGGGACAAACTGTGCACATCCCTTTAAAGCCATGCTGAGTTCCCAGGGTCCAACCTCCAATCCTCTCAGCAATCTCAACAACTGACTCTACTTTCCATTCATCATTCCCAGGCCTAGGAAAAGAAGAAATTCCTGGTCCTGGTGGACAGGCAACTGTTCTGCTCCCAAGTCATTGCCATGCCTGTCAATGAGCTTTCAAAACACTACCTTCCCTTTTAGGGTTTTCTGCTGCTGAACTTGATAGATGACACATGTCTTCTATCCTTCCCAACTACTTTGAACATTCCCAAAGGACCAATACTGGCATAAGGCAGTGTTTATATGCCCTTTCCTTTATTTTATTTTATTTTATTTTATTTTTGGTTTTTGGGTCACACCTGGCAGTGCTCAGGGGTTACTCCTGGCTCTATGCTCAGAAATCACCCCTGGCAGGCACAGGGGACCATCTGGGGTGCCAGGTTTTGAACCACTGTCCTTCTGCATGCAAAGCAAATGCCTTACCTCCATTCTATCTCTCCGGCCCCCCTATGTGCCCTTTCCTGAGGGCTTATTGTTATTTACTTGTACCTCCGTAACAACTCAGGATAAAGACTACCATGATTCTCCTTTTAGATGTGGGAAAGAAATAAGATAATAAAGAGAGGTTAAATGAACTGGCAAGTAGAAGAGTCAGGATTCTACCATTAGAAGTATACTGATATTTGAGTATTATTTACATAGTGGATTTTTTTCTTCTGGTGGAAGGCACACTTAGCAATGCTCAGGTGCCACTTTTGTGTCCCTGATTCTGGGCTCAGGACCATGGTGCTCGAGGGACCACATGGGGTACTGGAGACTCAAACCAGGCAGAATGCCACAGTCAGATGCAGGGCACACAGCTTAGACTTTGTACTATCTACTTCTCCAACCAAGGTTTAGAAATATAAATCTAAATCACTGCCATATTACCTCGTACATTATTTAACTAAGGAATAGGAGGGATAAGATGGAGGGGAAGATAGATAATGAACCAAAAGGAATCACACATTTCAGTAGAGGAACAGTAGGTTTCTCAGGACTATAAAAAGAAGCTTTCACCTGTCTGCATTTCATTTTATTTTTTGTTCGTTTGTTTGTTTATTTTTGGGCCACACCCAGTGATGCTCAGGGGTTACTCCTTGCTCTGCATTCAGAAATCACTCCTGCTCAGGGGACCATATGGGATGCTGGGTATCAAACCCAGGCCCATCTTGGGTCAGTCGCATGCAAGGCAAATGTCCTACCACTGAGCTATAGCTCCAGCCCCTCATTTTCATTTATCTTAACTAAAATACAACTACCATGTGCAGGTCATATAACACTTTCAGAAGAATCACTTACTACAATTTTGGTTTTTTTCGGGGGAACCACACCCAGTGGTGCTCAGGGGTTGGTTACTTGGTTCTGCACTCAGGAATCATTCCTGATGGGCTCAGGGAAACATATGGGATACCAAGGATTGAACCTGACCGAAAGCAAGGCAAGAGCCCTCATACACCATCACTATGGCCCTGACTTACTCTATTTTTAAATGACCTTACAAAGTCAAATCAAATGATTGAATGATTTTAAATGTTATATATATTATTCAAAATGCTATTCAAATTATTTTGTTCTGTGTACCCTAGGGAAATGCAGTTATTGATTCTGAACAAATATACTAAATATCTAACGCCAATAAAGGGGCACTTGAAGGAGCCTTGCAATAGAGGCCATGATAAAGGTAAAATAATATGCCAAGTTTCTGACAATCCTGATAGTACATAAAAGTGCTTCCACTTTGGAAAATGTTAACGTTCTTGAGAATAAAGATTAGTCTTGAGATCTATGACTTAATAGACTTTAAGATAAAAACAAAAACACTTTAATACTAAGTTTCAAAGGGGATATAAAGGCCAATATTTTTTATAGGTAAAAAGTTTCCTAAAAGTCCAAGTACTGATGTTACAAAAAGACATGAAAGGTAGAAGCAAACAGGAACCAGTTCCAGAGTCCTGTATCTTCAGTTTCTATTTATCAAACAGAAAAATCTCTCCAACTTTCTCCTTTCCTGTATAAGACCAAAACTATGCGATATTCTGTTTGTATTACAATTACACTAATTCAATGCAGGTCACTTGCTTTTTACTGAGTCCAGATGACATTCAGTAAACTAAACATGGGCCAATTAGTTTTTAGAAAAAAAGGGGGGGTATGAGGGAAAAAAAGAGAAGAGAAAGAAGTGGGGCATGCTTGTTGGTCGCCTTTTGAGTCTACATAGCTGCCCAGAGCAAATGCAGTATCAGACCCTGGTTTTATAACATGAACGCCAACCAGGTGCTAAAGCAGGGCCGAGCCTTGGCCAAGTTCTCACCACCATCTCCACCTCCACCTCACAGTTGTGCAAATTTGTGTGTAAATTCTCTCTCTCTATTACTACTTACTGCCCTCCTGTATCCACAGGAGCGGGCTCAACTCTCAACGTCAAATAGAGTTTACTGAGAAGAAACCTACTTATTGGCTCAAACACATCATGGCTCTCCTGATGACCTGGCTGCTGACCTGATGACCTGCTCTTTCCTTATCCCAGTTCTAAGGGAGTCTATGAAACTGTTCAGCTCATTGACACATGAGGGAGGAAAGATGCTCTATGGCTATAAACTCTCAGCGTCAATATTTGTGATCTTAAATCAACCAGACACCATGTAACCAAGGTCCTTGACAAGCTGGAGGGTAGGAGAAACACTGGCCACTAAAAATACAAACAAACAAAAAAAACCACCACCATTTTTATGACCTCATCAGAAGCAAACACTCAGCACCTTCTCTGCAGCCCATGAGTAAAGAAATTCCAATTATCTTCTCCTCAAACTCTATTTACTGATAGATATTCTCAAAAAAAAAAAATCATGACTTAATTCTAAGTTAGAGTGCAGACAGACATCACTTCATCAATTCACATCAGACTACATCTCTACCCTTAAAAAAAGAAACTACAGAAGGCTGGTGCGGTGGCACAAGCCGTAAGGCGTCCGCCTTGTGCACGCTAGCCTAGGATGGACTGTGGTGTATCGATCCCCTGGCGTCCCATATGGCCCCCAAGCCAGGAGCAATTTCTGAGCACATAGCCAGGAGTAACCCCTGAGCGCCACCGGATGTGGCCCCAAAACAAAAAAAACCTACAAAAGTTAATTACTCATTCCACCTAGGTATATCTTATCAGCTGCCAGCATGGTAAATTAAAAACGAATCACTAGCAATTATTACCCCCCCCAAAAAGAGAGAGAGACACACCACACAAGTCTTCCAATGTTTAAATTAGGCTGATTTGCAGGTTTGCATTATTTACTTTCAGCCTGATTCTTTTTAACTTGCATAAATCCAAGTGGAAGAATATTATGTTCCTGCGAGTGTTCATGAATACAAAGATAGAGTAATGGAGATGGAAATTATTTACTCTGAAAATCCTGGCCGCGTGACTGCTAAATCACTTACATACGGCCAAACGGGCTACGGGAAACCAGGGAGGTCCTGAAACCAGGCACTCGGCCCCGTGCCCAACTACTGCACCGGCGACACACTCCATCAAGGCCCGAGTGAAGCAGAGTGGAGCGGAAGGTGAACCACAGAGGCCAACTATACTCACAGAGCAGCCTCCACCTTTTCCAAAGTGCCCTCCCGATGCTCCCGAGGCCCAGGCACTGGGCACTGCTTCTACTACACTCAGACACACACATGGCACACTTCAAAGGTGCTGGTGACTGAAAAAAATTCCCCATTAGCCAAGTGCCTGCAAGTGCAGTTTCTTGCACCACCTGGACAGACTCGCTGGCAACACTTTCTGAAGGGAAGGAGAGTGATGGTGCTGGGTGAGGGAAGAGGACACCAGAGTCTGTGGGGTGCAGCAGGACTCTCCCAGGTGGGGGTGAGTAGAGCAGCGGCCTGCCAGAACCACTGATAGGGGTTAGGAGACCACAGCCCCTCTAGAAAAAGCGGGGGGGGGGGGCTGGAGGGGGATGCGCTATTGGCCTTTAAGCAAAGGACAGCCCAGAGAAACAATTCCCCTCTGTCCTCTTAGGACCAGAAGATATGGCCTGACGTCTCCACCACATCTTCTAAAGAAATACAATTTTAAGAGTCTGGGTGGTATAAACTTGAGCTTTCTCAGTTTTACTTTCTTTTGAAATTATTCAAGTCAAATTATGTATTAACCACAGTAATATATCTCAGATCTAGAAGTGATGCTAGACACTAACCTTCCATGAAGATAAATTCACTGTTGACCAAAACTCTGAAATCCATTGCGTACCTTCCCTGGCTCTGCCCAGACCCAGTGACATCACAGGGAGGGACCATGGGAGAAATGTCCAAACCTAATATATGCCTAATTTTATCTTTTAAATCAAATCCATTACTTTACTCCACACAGTATTTCTCTATTCCAGTTCTGCCTTTCCACCATATTATCCTTTCCCTTCTACACAATGGTAAGTCCGAAAGGCTTGGAGTCACTTATTTACACAAGAGGTTCAATCTCCGGAAGACACAATCAGGCTCTGTTGAGCCACATATAAGAGCAGAGTGACACAATGAATAGAAAAGCAGCTGGGGCCAGAGAAGACAAACCTAATTCAAACTCATTATTTTTTACTGTATTCCAAAATTTGACAGCAAACTTCTCTTGGGCTTGTGTCCCACATTTCTATGAATCAGTACTGTGTGTATACTTTTTGTAATTTACTGGGAATCATTCTCCAAAACTACATTTAAAAAATGTAAAATCATAAAGAAATAAAAGTGAAGTAGTTTGGAGGGTGGCTCAGAAAAAAGGAGAAGGGCGGAGGGCATAAGAGTCTGGGGTACATGTTCTGTGTGCAGAGAACTCAATTCCACTCCCAGTACCTTCTGTAGCCAACACTGCCAGGTGTGGCCCTGCTGGTCCTCAACTGCAACATTTTTACCCCTGGGCACTAGCATGGAACCATCCAGCCTGGCTAGCCCTTGGGAGGTACTTCCCCACCAAAAGACTGAGCTGAAATGGTGGTGGTGGAGACAGGGTAATCATTCATTCCCACAGGACAGAGCAGTGGCAAAAAGCTGATGATTCAGAGGCTGAGGGTGTAGGGGGGCACCAGCAAAGAGAGGGGGAGAGGTGAGTTTTCAGAATAAGACAGGGATGCAGGCTCAGCTCAGGCAGAACAGAGCACTTGGCTGGCAGTTCTAAGGTGCTGGGTTCATTCCCCACACCTCACAAATAATAATAATTGTAATGATAGTTAAGTAAAAATAAAATGTGGGAACAGCCTGTTGCTGAATAGGAAATGAATGGGTAGAATAGGCAATGTAGCTGTACTGTCCAAACTCACACTTTAAACTTCATCGCCAGCCAGAAGGCAGAACACGGAATATAGAAGAGTTTAAAAAAAAAAATGTCCATTCCGTGCAAAAATTCCTAGGGGAGTACTTGCTTCTCATTATATGCATAAACTCTCTTGCTCGAGTTTTGGGGACCCTACACAATAAAATGGTGGTTCTGTAAATAAAACCTTACTTTTAATCATTCTACTTTCTTGGAAGAGTAAATAGTTAAAATGTTACATAAAAGTCCTATGCTAGTCCCAAATTCCTTCTATTCAAAATTGTGGGCCTGTATCAAATCTGTCATTTGTAGTTCCCTGATCTAAAAATGGTGTGAAAATACTCTTTAGGGGCCCGAGAGATAGTAAGTACAGCAGGTAGGAGCTTGCCTTGTCTGTTAATGACCCAGGTCTAATCTCTGCCAACCCTACATTCTTTCAAGCCCCACTAAGAATAAGCCCTGTGGATTGCCAGGTACGGTCCTTGGGCCAAAAGAAATATAAGTATGTGTGTGTGTGTATATATATATATGTATATATATATATATACACACACATATCCATATAAAATTATGCAGTAGTCTACAAACTTTTATTCATTCTCATCTCATTTCTTTATGAGACTATTAGTCCTCAACATTTTCGTTGCTACCAATAAACTACCGCAAAATGATTAATTATTAGTTTTACTGCATTTACTATTTACTCAGGAGCAGAACTACTAGGGCTATGAAGGACAGTACCAGGAATCAAACCTGAGGCCCTGTGTGCATTGGGCAAGCATGAGACAGTCTGAGCTCTCTCCTGGATCCTACTGCTTGCCGCTAACTTATCATCCAATGAAATCCCTCCTAGAAAGGGGCAATTCTGTGATAATTTACTTTGGGCTCTTTTTCTTGGGAGATTCACATTTCCTTTACTCTAGAGCACAAAGATTCTACCTTATTGATATAGTATTATTACCCTAATTTTAGTTCTTCTTTATTTTTTAATTGTCAGAGAAAACATGTCAACCCACAGTGCAAAGCTATGAATTCTGTCTTCTGGCTTACTGAAGCCACAGGAAACGAACTGGACAAGTGGCCAACTTACCCAGCTTGGCTTCAGAAGAGCAGTCCTGTGGCTTTAGGTCTGTGACTTCCCCAGAACCCCTCACTTCAAGGTGCTAGTTCCTAGGGGACAGGTCTGACCCCTGGGACTGACACAGAAGCTTCAGCATTGATCCTGAATCTGCTTCTAAGTGTGCAAACAGTCAGGCTGCTCATTTCCCATTGCCCCTATGCTCGCTGCATTTTGACCATGTTTCCAATCAGATTCTCTGGGTCCCAGGCCTCAGAACCAGGAGCTACACCAGAGCCCAGATGTCAGTGTCAACTGTCATTGAAAAAATTCAGAAAAGTATGAAGAAAGATAAAGAGAGAGATACAGATCAAGAGAGAACCTGGAGTTCTCCAGAGGGTAAAAAGCTGCAAGGAGATATTTGAGATATTTTAATTCCCTACTTTGCAGTTAAGAAAAGTTAGGGCCAAAGGCACTGCAGAATTGGTTTTTTTTGTTTGTTTGTTTTTTGTTTTTTGGGCCACACCCATTTGACGCTCAGGGGTTACTCCTGGCTATGTGCTCAGAAATCGCCCCTGGCTTGGGGGGACCATATGGGACGCCGGGGGATCGAACCGCGGTCCTTCCTTGGCTAGCGCTTGCAAGGCAGACACCTTACCTCCAGCGCCACCTACCCGGCCCCCTTTAAATTTTTGTTTTTTTGTTTTTTTTTTTTTTTGGCACTGCAGAATTGGGCAGGACTATAATACACAACTGAGCCTAGCTGGAACCAGAAGAGGCAAATGGGGAACTTCCGGATGCGAGTGAGATCTGGCTGCGACGACATCTGTCACCCAATTGATCGTTAGGGCTCATTCGGCTGATCTGCTGGCTTGGCGGGTGTTCCCTTCCTCCCTCACCACTCCATGTGCGTCCCTCCCGAAGCTGTGCGCTTGGTCAAAGAGGACAGACAGCCTTCTGCGAATAGAGATGGACCGTTTTTCAGTTGAGGGTATATGAGTAGCTGCGCTCCCCTGCTAGAACCTCCAAACAAGCTCTCAAATGGGGAACTTCCCACCACATCTCAGTCCCTGCTTTGCTGTGATTACTTTTTACTGTACTAGAGAGAGACACATATGAAATTGAAACATTAAAACTGCTGGTGTTCTTGCTGCCAACAGATCACATGGCATAGGCTAGGGGTTCAGGTAAGAGTGGCAAGAGCAAGGGAGGAAGGAAAGACCAAAACTTCTGCAGGATGTGCCACAGTGATTCATTCCCACTCTGCACACTCTGGGTGCGAGTGTCTAAGCAACCAGATCTCCATGACTGCAAAAAGCCAAGTTATTAAAGAAAACATATCTGGAGACCTTTGTGATCATTCATCACCTTGATGGTGGAGGAATGGCCTGGCACTGTCTCCTGACTCTGTCTGAACATAATGGACACCAAATGCCCCATCTCAGACTCTGGGCTTTGTTCCTCAACAGTCCTGTGACTTTGCTCCTTCACGTCCTTCATGCTGTTGTGGCACTGTATACTTCCCAACTTCTCTCTTGATGTTGCTGAAAATGCCACCAGACTGTTACATTCCCACAACACCTGATGGTCCCATTCACAAACTGGCAGAGCCAACTGCAAGGTCAACCCCACAAAAGGCAGCAATTCTGGCTTTATTCAGGACTGGATCCTGCCCTCAGACCCAAACCTAGTTCTCAAGAAATATTTATTGAGGAATAAATGAACTTCTAACTAGAAATTAGGGACTGAGTTAATTTGGGGAGGGGGCACATCTGGTGACGCTGAGGGGTTACTCCTGGCTATGTGCTCAGAAATCACTCCTGGCTTGGGGGGCCATATGGGACACCGAGGTCCATCCTAGGTCAGCCACATGCAAGGCAAACGCCCTACCACTACGCCATTACTCTGGCCCCAGTTCATGTTATTTTTATGACAGCAACAGATTTCAATGAAAGGTACCAAGGAGACACCTTGGGAGGCTTAGGGTTAGAGTAAGTCTGGCAGGTGTAAGGCCCAAGTTTGAGTCCCAGCATTCTTTGCTCCCCAAGCACCACCAGGCCTGGCTCTTAAAGCCCCCAATCAATGGGGTCTGGGCACACCCAGGAAAGCCAGGGAATGCCAGGAACAGTCCAGGCACCCTTTGAAAACAGGAAAGGCACAAAATAGATATTTCAATGGATGTGTCTTCCAAATACAATTCTATTTTAACTGGCACACACAGAAGTTCCTGGCTATCACATGTTTTATTCTGCATCTATGGTTTAACTGTGCATTTCTTTTCACTGCTATTTTTAGAGACATCACAGGGAGTAAAACCAAACTGTGACCTTCCAAGTTCTCATTCTCATGAAACTACACACAGCCGGGTCCATGTCACTTGACGCTCCTTTTCCTGGGATTCAGGAACATTCCAGCTCTGGGAAGCAGAGCCTGGGCCTCACAACTACATATTCTCTGCTTCTTTACAACCACCTGCAGGGAAAGCAATAGTCATGGGGAGCACGGGGTGGAATGTGGGAGTTCTGTGAGACAGCATTTGCAGTAAGACCCTGAGTTCAATCTCTGGCACTACAAAAAATTTTTTCAATCATTAGAAAAGGCTCTAGAAAAACGAAACATCTCATGTTGTGGAGGGATCCTGGAACCAAAGATCTGTTAGGAGATTCCTAGGAATGAAGTATCCCACAAGACACCTCTGCACTATCCCGTCTCCCAGTGGTCCCCCTCTGAACTATTCATTCTTTGAAACCTTTTATTTTATTCCTCACCAATAGCTTTTCACCCCTAAGGAGCACATGAGCTTGTCACCCTCTACCCACCACCACCCCATTATATCACTTTTATTATTTCAATTAAATAATTAACAGAGACTGGCAATTTTTTATGACCATCTCTACACATTTAGAAAAAGTAAATAAGCTAGAGATCAAAATACACAGTAAAAACCGTAGGCACAGCAGTTTTTCATTGCCAGCTCGTTCTGTGTAAACACGGGACGCAATTCTCTGGAAGTGCAGCTCCATGGCCTCAGATGGGGGGGCTAGGTCTGTTTACATATGGCGCTTTCCTGCCTTGTACCCCATTGGGCCCGGACAGCGCCTCTGTGGTTAAGATTTACTGCGTGTTCATATTAAAGTCCCATTTCCAACATTTAAACACGCGGCCACAAAGGCCAATTACCACAGTTATTAGAGCAGCCCAGGGTTATACGCGAGATTGGGGCATTTGTCAAATTGGAATGGATTGTTTACGGGCAATTACAGGTACTGAGATTATTTCAAACGTTTCCATTTTTGTTTGGCTCGGGCGAGCCAGACTATCTCATTTTAAATAACCAAACCAGATGCGGAGAGTTAAATATCAACTTCTAATCAAAAATCACCACTAACATCTTAGCAGGGTGGCCTAGCTTCTGCTCAGGAAGGATCCTGGAGAAGACAAGAGCATGGTGGTGCTTGTCCCAAGCAGGGCTGGAATAAACAGAAAATATGCCCATAAACGAAAAGACATGATGTCTAGCAAAAAAAAAATTTTTTTTTGGTAAGCTTTCCGAAACTAAACCTTCAGCTGCAAGTAACAGAGAGGTTCAAAGAGAGAAATTCATGTTTCAGACACTTGGCCAAGGAAGAACATTTGCATGCATAATGCTGCTAGTGGCTAAGTGGTACCTCTATTGTATAGCTCAAGCATTTTCAAGGGCCAGAGAGATAGTCCAGTGGGTAGGGAGCTTACTTTGCAAGGGACTGACCTAAGTCAAATCCCCAGCATCAAATATGGTACCCAAGGACTCTCAGGAGTGATCCTTGAACACAGAACCAGGAGTAAGCCCTAAGCACAGCCAGGTCTTGGCCCAAACACCAATCCAAAAAAAGAAGCCTTAAAGATAATAAAGTGGGTAAGGGCAGTTGCTCTGCACACAGCTTGTCTGAATCTCCAAAACCCTATATGGTCCTCTGAGCTCTTCCAAGAATGATCCCTGCCTGAGTCAAGAAGCCACAAGTCAGCCCTGAGCACAGTGGGGTATGGCCACAAAACAGATAAAAAGGGAAAGCAGCACCATCTCCTTGTTAAGCACTGACTCATACATTAGACTTAACAAAGGTGGTGTATCTCTTAGAAACCTTAAGGTGAGCGTTTGCAAATGCCCTGGATGGCCACTGACTGTGAGCTCCTTTAGGAGCTCAGGTAGGCCCATCTAAGGAGCCAGGGCCTGCGGAAATGGAGGAAACTCGGTAAATATGAAAAAAACGGGGCTTAAAAAGAACACAATAGAAAGGGGACTTTTGTTGTGACATTTCTGGGGAAAAAAAAACATGGCTCCTTCTTGAAGTCAATGGAAGGATGAGAAAGAACACTGGACCTTTCCACCTGCCTTTATGTGCATGGTGCTAGGCAGGACACTGTCCCCACAGTGGTCATCAGGGCCCAGGGCTTTTAGCTCTGCCTCTGCTGTCTCCTTCCAGATAGACCAGAACTCTGGGCAAAGGAATCACTGTCAGGCTTGGTGCCTGCACCATAATGAAGACCAGAAGTGGCTGGGTTCCACTGCACGTGGGTTTCCAGTCTCCCCACTGGGCACCGCAGTGTCCCTCTGCTGGAGGAATCATGTAGCAGCTCTGGCAAAGGCAGGAGCAGCCCCTAAGGAGGCCGGTCCCTGTGATCTCTTGGCCTGGGGTAGGACAATCCTGCTCCAGAGAGAGGAAAGGCCTGAGCTGGGCCCCTCAACCCAACACCTAATCTTTCCAAAATCCATGGGCCTCACTCCTCTCCCCACAGTGGGAGGCTCAGCCAAGCACCTCTGTTCCTTTCCTTATTCCCTGAAGAGAGGCAGTGAGGACAGCCTGCTGAGGAGGCAGAAGACTTAGAACTATCCAGCTCCTTTTCTCCTTCCCACCCATCCTCTCCATTCCCTCATTCCTACCCAAAGTCCTTCAACACTTCTCCCACTTTCAACCAAAAATGCCAAAATGGGTGTTGCAGTGATGTGCTGTCTATACCATTATCTTCAGAACATGGGGTAGGCTGCAGAGCTAGTATATAGCAGGGAAGGTGCTTGCCTTGCAGAAGGCAGATCTATGTTCTGATGGTACCTGAGCACTCTCTGGAATGACCCCTGAACATAGAGATGGGAGCACATGGAAGGAAGGAAGGAAGAAAGGAAGGAAGGAAGGAAGGAAGGAAGGAAGGAAGGAAGGAAGGAAGGAAGGAAGGAAGGAAGGAAGGAAGGAAGGGAGGGAGGGAGGGAGGGAGGGAGGGAGGGAGGGAGGGAGGGAGGGAGGGAGGGAGGGAGGGAGGGAGGGAGGGAGGGAGGGATAAGGGAGAAAAAAGAAAGAAAGGAATGGAGGGAGGAGGGGTGGTTCACCTTTCTATAGAATATTCCTCAAATAAACAGTATGTACATGAAAAAATTCTCAGCATCACTTCTCATTAGGAAAATCCAAATCAAGACAACAATAAAATATCTCAACCAGTAAGGATGGCACACATCATAAATAGTAGAAATTATCTGTGCTGGTGGGATGTGATGTAAAAGAAACTCTCATCCACTGCTGGTGGGAATATTGTCTGATTCAACCCTTGAGCTCAGTATAATTAGAATTGAACTGCCTGATAATAAAAAAAAAAAAAATTCCAATTTTGGTATCTACCGCAGGATATGAAAACATTTGTTCAAAAGGACGTAAGCACACCATCATTCATTGCTGCTCTTAGTGCAATAGCTAATATACAGAATCAACCCAGGTGCTCAATCACAGATGAATGGTCTATGAAGATGTGGTATACACATCTTCATACACAAAGGAATACTGTGCAGCTGCAAGTAATGATGAAATCGTGCAATTTGCTAGAGCCTGGTTGTAACTGGATAATATCATGTAGAGTGAAGAAAACAAGAAGAAAGACACAGGATGATCTCACTTACCTGTGGTAACTAGAACAACAGGGTGAGGAAATATAAAATGCAAAATGTAAAATGTAGTAAAGGGGGATGTCTAGATCACCCTCAATTCCCAGATCCAAGGGAGGAGAAGGACATAAAAGCAAAGTTTACAAGGTGGGAAAGAAAAAGATGAGAAATGGGAGACCAATTTTAGTTATATTGAGATGTGGGAGACTGGTGTAGCTCTATACACAAAGTATAGACTCAGCAACACTAAAAACATGAGATCTAAGTTACAACCACTGAACTTACATTGTAATATGCTTGTCAAGGTGGCAGGCAGGGGGTGGAATGAGGGGAGGGGCAGGGTGGATGATGGAACATAGGAACACTGGGAAAGGGTAGCTGACATTGATGGCGTTGGTGTTGAAATTATATGCCAAAAACATTATAGTTCGTGGTTCTTTGATTACATGGAAAAAGTCCTTCAGCTGGCACAGTCCGGAGAACTTCTATATGCAAAACACTAAAAGCCCAATGAAGTCATTTTCTAAAGAGATTTCAATGAGTGGAACTGCCCATAACTAATATTGTTAGCAACTATTAATAAAAAGTGAAGAACTAGAGAGATGATACAGGAGGTAGGGTGCTTGCTTTAAAAATGGCTAACCACCCCCCAAAAAATGGCTGACCCAAGTTCAATCCCCATCACTACACAGAATCCTGCCAGCAATGATCCCTAAGTGATTCCTAAGTGCAGAGCCAAGAGTCAGCTTCCTTCCTTGCTTACTTCCTTTCCCTCTCACCCTCTTCTCCTTTTCTCCCTCCCTCCCTTCCTTTTTATCACCCTCCTCTCTCCCTCTCTCTCTCCCATACCCAGTGGTACTCAGAACTTACTTTTAGCACTGTGCTTAGGGATCACTCCTGGCAATGCTCCAGGGACCAACATATGCGGTGCCTGGGGTAAAACCTGGGTTGGCTGCATGCAATGCGGTTGTCCACTGTAACAGCTCTCAAGTATAACTTTTAAATTGGGCTGGGGGTGGGGCTTTTGGGCCACACCAGTGGCACTCAGGGGTTACTTATTCCAGCTCTGTGTTCAGTAGTTACTCCTAGCAGGTTCAGGGGACTATATGGGATGCCAGAATCCAGGTCAGACGCATGCAAGGCAAATGCCCTACCTACTGTGCCATTGCTCCAGCTCAAGTATAACATATTTTGGGGGGAGGGTCCACACCCATGATGCTCAGAGGTTACTCCTGGCTATGCACTCAGAAATCGCTTCTGGCTTGGGGGACCATATGGGATCGAACCAAGATCCATCCTGGATCAGCCACAGGCAAGGCAAATGCCCTACCACCGTGCTATTGCTCTGGCCCCTCAAGTATAACTTTTAATGCATGTGGACCTAAAATACATTGAAAGCAAGAAATGCAGACTTTATCGCCCAACTCATGTTTCCTATGGATTCAACAAGTGGTCTGGTAAACAACTGGTTCCAGCCAACACTGCACCAGAATACAAAGCTGCAGGATCCAGCTTTGGAGCATGATTCTAACTGGGCCGTATCCCAAGCTCGAAGTGTCAGAGGTGACATTTCACTGACAGCTCATGCAGAAGGATTAGCCCTTGGAAGCTTTCCCAGAAGGTAAGCTGCAATCATTACTCCCTTCCCTTAAACTCGCACATGCTGCCAGGAAGCACCTGGAATCTGTTAGGAATACCTCAGAATCACAACAATATTTTAACCTGGTACAACCTCCATCAGCAAAGCACTTTTTCATCCTCTTTATGTGGCCAATAAAGATAAAGCACTTTTAGTACTAAGTGAAAAAAAAATTGTTCTTGCTTCCTAAACTTTAGACGCCTGTTTCCAAGACTTTCATCAAGCGGAAAGGACTCTGTATCCTCTCTCATCCTCACCATTAATTCCTCTCCTGCATCTTTTCCTTTCAGCTCAGAATTCCTGAGGTTGCTTCACTTCCTTCCAGATTTCGACTTTTATCTGGGTCCCAACAAAGTTTGTTCCTTGGACAAACTGCCACAAGACACCCTCTTTGAATTTTGCACTTATCCCTTGTTGTAATGACCTGGTACAATTGTCTATTCAGGACCAGCCTCGTGAGCAAGAAAAGACAGTGGATTTTGGACAGGATTGGGTTGGTCCAGGAGACCAGCCCCAATCCAGACTCCCCCAGACATAACACATCTGGGTCAAATGCCAGCCCTGACCCCCTTTTCATCTCTCCCTTGCCCGCTTCTGCCCTTCTCCTTGGATTTAGGATGACTCCCTCCAATCATCCTGCCTCCTATCTCACCCTAGCAAAAGAATTGTTGACCTGACCCACACCCACATAGCAACAGGGGCTTCCTTCAGTTTCTGTTCCCTTGGTTTCTCTGAACCCAGCCCTCACCTTACACGACAAAGGCCCTGCAAACCTCTGAAAATGCAAACCACAGTGACCACTTGGCTGCTCACTGTCCGGCAGAGGTCAGGGAATGTCCAGAAGAGTTCTGTTCCTAGTCTGGGCCCCTACCATCACCTCCTTCCTGCCCTACTCTCCATGTCTCCTGCTCCTCTCTCCTGCTCCAGCCCTTTCCCCAAACACAGGAGCCTTTTCTGCTGCCCTCACTGCTGCCTGGGATGGTCTTCCCCAGTGCCACTGTAACCCACAACTACAGGGCCCTCAAATCAAAAGCCGCAGACACACTGAGGTACCTTCCTGATGACCCCAGAGCCCTTCAGAAACCAAAGCTAACCTGGCCCAGAAGAAATGTCCTAGTTCTAAACCCCTGTTCTGAGTCCCCTCACCCTGATTTCTGTTAGCTGGTCTTGTCAGACTCCATAATTCTGGTTTCGGCTGAGCCAAGGTCAGAAATGAGCCTTTACTGGAACCTCTACCACTTGCCCTCTCACAACACAGCCTACAACACCGTAGCCACACCTCAGTTTTGTTTCTCACTTTTCTCACTTCATCACAGGTAGTATATCTATCCACATCCACTGGTATAGACAGACTCTGTTCTTGTTGGTGGGGAGAGAACTCCATTTGTCTTGCGGGTGTGTCCAGGTCTCTGTTCTTCTTGCTGGTTCATTCTTCCTGATGGCTAAACGCCCCTTTGTCTGTGGAGCTTTTCTGTGGCTCCTTGTAGAACCATTTTTCCATCACTATGTGACTGGATTTTTCTTTTATACTTTCTGGTTTTCCTGTGTTAGTTAGAAATTTCTCTCCAACTCCCAACTCAGAATTATCTAAACATTTACTTGCAGATGATAAGAACTTGTAGATCAGTCTGTCTGGAATACAGAAGACACTGTAGCAGCACAAATGTCATTTTCTGTGATTCTGTATCCCTCATTCCCCTGGGGATGCTTTAACCAGAGCACTGGGGAAGCAGCTCAGTGCAAACTGTATGAGACTCTTGGGTGTGACCCCCAATCAAAAGGCAAAAGGGGTCTTTCAGCATACTGTCAGCCAAGAACTGAATAGGTGAGTATTGAGAACTGAAATGCTAAAAAGAGAAAAAAAAAAATAGGCACTGAATATGAATATGCGACTGACTGCAAAGGCTTTTGTATCTAAGGAATCTTTTTTTTTTTTTAAATGAAGATACAGACACATTCTTCATCCTGAGGGAACCAAGAACAGGCATTTGCAGACCCACCACTCATTGGAAAATCTTAACTGGATCCTTTACATACTTACTCATCTCCTTCTCCTAATAAGCCCAAGTCCAGTAAGTCTCCTGAGAACATGAAGCTGAAAAGCACAAGCACAGTATCTTACTTACTGGAGGGAAAACTAGAGATCTGCCCAGATGGTCTGCTCAGATCTCAGGGGCTGAGAGATTTGACTTGCTACAGGGGACAACTATGTGGGTTCAATAAAGCTGTAGGTTGCATGGTGATGTAGGAAAAAAACAGTCTCTGGACCAGAAGGGATAGATTCAGCTTCAATCGAAGCTGAGTGACCACGGTGTGGCAGTTTAAGGGCTTTTCTCACACACTGCTCTGTGATGACCCAGAAGTAGAATCAGAGTAACCCAAGAAATCCAGCACACCTGAAATCCCATTCCAACAGTCATTCCCTGGATCCCTAAGAAGCTAACATGCTTCTCCACCCTGGGCTCCCTTTCTTCCCTCTGTTCAACCCAGGCCACCTTCACACACTCTTCCAAATTCCCCCTGTTCCTCAGAGGAGCTTCCAACCTTACATCCTCTCCTCTTGGCCAAGTACCCTCTGCCAATGCCTTTCTTCTCTTCCCCACCAGCTCCTCCTGGGAATGCTCATGCGTATGTTCATTGCCTCCATGTAAACCCTGATGTCTGATAAAGCCAACTTAAGGTAAGCTTCCACACCTATTCTGCAGGTACCAGGGAGAAAAATGGGTCATGACCATAGTGGCCTATGTTCCAAGAAATGGATATGGGGGAGGGGGGAATTGATACCCTCAACAGACAGGATATTAAACATCCGCATAATAATTCTAAACTGTTTGGCAAAATCCAAGGAGTAAAAACATAATCCACCTCATTCAGCAGCTGGAGGGCTGTACCCTCACAGAGCAGCTGTGGGGCTCCTGGCTCTGGAGCTCCCAGCCTCACATGTCCTACCATGTGGCCAGAATAACACCTCACATACATCATGAATGAGTCACAAAGCCAAGATGAGTCACTGACAGTTTACCTATCGAGGAACTCGGAGCCCAGTAATCACCACAGGGCTTTTAATTCTTATCATATTACTGAAATTGTATCAGAAACAGATGTCCACAGCCCAATTTTGATGGAATTAGTTAACTCTCCCTTCACTTTCATAACAAATTAAGCACTGCTGAACTGAACAGTTATAATGTCATACATAAGCCTGGAGGCCGTGTGAGCCATCATAATTCAAACCGGAGTGGTGTGTATGCCCAGTCCCTGGAAAACAATCTGCAAATCTCCTTCCTGGAAATGACGGAGTCAGCTAAGTCCTGGGTTCTCTTTGCACTTGCAATCAATTATCTGTCTAAGGAAGCTAATCAAATACCTGAAAGGTCTTTTAATGCACATAACAAATATAGTGATATATAAATTAGCAATAGGGTAGCAAAATACGTTGGAGGTATTCCCATTAGTGAAAAATTCCAAAGAACAAAATCAGATAAATGGTTTATGTCCCCAAATAAGCTATGTCCTCTGGAGATATAACTACTGTAAGTGGAATAATTTATTCTTAATTTTTTTTTCAAAAGAAAGAGAATAAAATAAGACAGTGAATACACCATGTTGAACAGTATTCAGCCTTATAAGAGACCCTTGTTATCTATCTACTATGTATGAGTGAGTCTTTAAGGTCTGTGGCCAAGTGAAAGAAGGCAGACACAAAAGCCACAAATCCTGGAATATTCTCCTTAAATTAAATCAAATTTTCCTTAAGTTAAATCCACAGGATAGGTAGCAAAATGGAAATTCACAGGGGCGTTATGTGTGGAAAATGGGGAGCTATGGAACAGGGAACTAATGGATGCTGAACACAGCAGAGGGCATTCAGCTGCACTGAGCTGCACACAGGATAGTGGGAAGGATGGGAAGTTCTGGGACCGATGCATTTGACCACAATTGTTAATGAGAGAACAAGGAGTGAAGAAGACAGAGGTACAGTTGTCTTCCTTCGACCTAATCCCACGGTGCCACGTAAGGACCTTCTCAGACACTGACCCCTGGTGGGCTCAGTCCCCCCACCCCGAAGAACCTGCTATGCAGATGCCATCAGATGAGGCCAGTTGACCCCAGGTCCCCCTTCCTCTTCAATATCACTGCCTGCCACTGTCTTCCCTCCTAAATGCTAGACAAAATCATGACATTCTTAGTTCCAGAGACAGGACAAGAATCAACACTAGGAGACCAGCATGCAGAAGACCTGCAAAGAGTTGCCGATTTGAAATAACCCCAGGCACCAAATCAAAGCAATCTTCCAGGAACAAGAGCCACGGCCACTGCAGTGGCCAAGCCAGAGAGAGGAGTATATTTCTGGCCCTCATTTCTGGAGTAGCCAAGAACTTAGCAGGTCAAGGGTGAACCTGTATCAACATGTGGGCTTATCTTTTTCATCCTGAAATGAAGAAGGGAAAGAGAAAGGAAAATAAAAATGGGGGAAGAAAAAAAGCAAATGTAGCCCTACAGAGAGGCCTTGCTGCAAAGGTGGTATGGAAGCCCTGCACAAGGAACTAGAGTCTAAAATGGCCTTTCTTCCCAGAACAGTCAGCTGCCCTTTTCCCAACATCGGCCCTGTCAGATCCTCCAATGCCTTACATGCTGTCCCTGGTTTACTTCTTTGCTTAGCAATGTCACCACAAGCCAATCATGGAACTCACGCAGTCCCCATTTTTCCTGGGAATTTGGGGGTATTCTGTATTCTCCACCCTGGCACTTTCCACACTGCTGCCACAGTGACCCGATAACATCAACTGGCATCCATGTTGCCCAAAGCCACTCAAGAGACAAAGGCATTGTGATTCCCCCACAGAGGGCAATCAAGGCATCCTGGCAGAAAACAGGAGCACCTCTTGCATTGGAGTCACCTATGCCAGGCTGCAGAGTGCTGGGGGGTACTGAAGATCCCTCGAAATTCCAGGTCTCCTTTCACATGTGCTGTTTTTCAAATTTCCTCTCAAATGAGAAAGCCCTTACCCAACACACCACCTGATTTCTACCCCAGATAAAAACTCCCTTTGATTCAGGATTCCAAGTCTACAGTTACGTCCACATCCCACACTCCCTCCTCCAAACTAAGGCTGAATTTTGACACTATCTCTACATCATTACTGAACTTGATAGCAAAATATACTTTTCAAAATGTGCTTTACAGCACAATTCTCCCATAGACTATAACCTAATCATGTATCAAGATCTCTTTTGCATTCCTAGTTATTTTTAGCTACTACATATACAGATTGTGCCCAAGATGAAATAGGTGGTTAAGAAATATTTGCATCAGGGTCCTGGAGAGATAGCACAGTGGCGTTTGCCTTGCAAGCAGCCGATCCAGAACCAAAGGTGGTTGGTTCGAATCCCAGTGTCCCATATGGCCCCCGTGCCTGCCAGGAGCTATTTCTGAGCAGACAGCCAGGAGTAACCCCTGAGCAACGCCGGGTGTGGCCCAAAAACCAAAAAAAAAAAAAAAAAAAAAGAAAAAGAAGTATTTGCATCAAAGATAAACCAGGTGATACACTACTAGATAATGGAGAAGCAATTCCATTTTCACTTTCTATAACTAGTAACCAAAAAAATGTGAATTACCTAGTGAAACAGAAGTGCCACAATTAATCCTTACTAGATATATAATGGTTAAAAATAAGTACTCTATTTTTCGCTCTATAAGATGCACCTGACCATAAGATGCAAATAATTTTTAGATGCTCTCCTCCCCTGCTCCAGACAGCATTCGCTCCAAGTACCTGGGGGGGGGGGGGAGGGTGTCTAACGGTACAAAGAATATGATAAATAATAGAATGGCATCCTTAATTTTTGCAGTTAGATTCTTCAAAACATTGTCTTCAATGACAGTAAAGTAAAAGTCAGAAAACATGCTGTCTCTCTCCAAAAGAGAAACACCATCAAAAATAGAGAGAATTTCAAGTTATCACCTAGAATCCCTGGTTAACTAAAAGTCAAGAAAAACACAAAGAGGGCCAGAGTGAGTGACATAATAGCAGGTAAGGCACTTATCTTGACATGTGGCTGATCCTGGTTCAATCCCTGGCCTCACATATAATCCCTAAGCCACACTATGAGTGACCCTGAGCATAGAGTCAGGAATAAGTAAACCCTGGTCAGCACTGGGTGTATCCATAATCCAAGCCCATCCCCAATCTATTTCCATAAAGCCTGAATGGAGAGGGAAAGAGCATACAAGCACAGCAAAAGCAGGAGTAAGTAAAAGGTGAGAGAAAAATCTCCACATGTGGGGTATTCTCTTAACAAGGGTTCAGGTAAAGTGACAGTTGAACTAAAAGATCTTGGAACAACCCAGCAGCCCACCAAGGGCTCTACTTCCTGCTGGGGTCCTGAGTGCTGGGGTGCATTGATGGAAAGGTGATAAGAGGGGAGAGGGCAGTCACTTAATGCTCAGCCCCAAACTAAGCAAGGCTCATACCCCCCACCATCATCCCCCCAGGCACATTACCCCCAGACTCACACCCCAATGTGGAGAGGGGCTCCTCTCATCAGCTCTCCTGCTGGTGGCGCTATGCTTGCTACACACACATCCTTCAGGGAAAAAGAAGGTTTCCCCCAAAAGTCTCACTTCCTAGTGACTGACCTCATACCTTCACCCAAGCCCCAGGGGTCTTCCTGGGACCAATAACTCACTGCAGTCACTGAGATAAAAGCAGCAGGAGTTACAGGAAAGAGCGAACATGTCCTCCTGGACCTTTCCAGTGAGTGGGAGGGGGGGGGAGCTGTAAAGGGTGGGCAGGGGTGTAGGGGTGTGGTGGTATGTGTATTCAGGTGTATCTTTGGGGTGTATAGATATATATTCAGGTATATTATGGTGTGTGTGTGTGTGTGTGTGTGTGTGTGTGTGTGTGTGTGTGTGTGTGTGTGTGTGTACTAAAACCCTCATTCAAATAGCACTCAATTAAACCAGAATGAATTCCTCCTTCCCCTGACAGTGTTTTTGGCAAAAATAATGCCAGGCACAGAGAATATTACTGCATGTAAGGTGCTAGTGGTGCATACAGCAGTCTAGGTTTGATCCCCAGCACCCCAGATGGCTCCCAAGCCCTGCCAGAGTGCAGAGCTAGAACTAACCCTTGAGTATAACTGGGTGTAACCTTCCTCCAAAACAGTAAAAAAAAGTGGTGCCAAGAAACTCTACTTCACATGAGACCACCTTCTCCATTAACATGTTGTAAATTTGAATGCAAGAAAACAAAAGTGGAGAGGTGAGGGTCCAGTTCAGTCCCACATCTGAGAGACAGAAGGAACAACAGACTCCACTCTGCGGCTGTCAAGCCTTTAGTGCCTTTGTTTGTTCTACACAAAGTACTGCCTAATCAAATCAGGTTTGGGGTTTGGCTTCCTGGAACTCTCTCCATGGCAAGACAGAATCTTTTTATTTTTAAATCACAAGGCAAATTTAAACAATGATTCTCTAGTCCACACACAAAACCCCTTCAAAGTAAATCAAAATTATCCCAGGTGAGCCTACCTTTGGAAAATTCAAGAATAAGCCCCACTCGGTGGAGGAAACTTCCAGAACTGTACCATGAGTTTGCCTCACAGAAGATACACAATTCTGATCTCTAGACATGGAAAAGTTATTCTTTTCAGCCACTTGTTTAACTGAATGTATGTCTCAATTACCCAACACTAAAACAGAATAATGACCATTCATGATCCCAAATACATGAATCAATGAAAGGGTAGAGGGGAGAGAATATGTAGCTTCCATCAGAAAAGGTCCAAGTGATTAGTTTTATCCACTGCCCTGTAGAAATCTTCCTAGCAGAAACTTTTATGCAACAGACCTTGATCCCTCACAACCTTCGGGGAAAGAAAAGAGGATAATGCTCCCTTCTTTAAAATCTCGAATTGTTAGTAAATGAATGAAAGGGAGCTTAGCTTTCCAAGACAATGTTCCAATTCCAGATACTTTTTCCCCCCCCTACTTGCTGTCAGTTAGCTTTTCTAATTTCTAATTCCAGTTCTCAAGGAAAAGAAATTTAACATAACTAAGAAAGACAAACTGAAATTACTCAGGGATTTTTATGCAAAACTTCCAATTGTGTGTCCTAAGCTGTTTGACTCTGAAGTGAGTTCACAAACTCTGACAGATGTTTCATGGCTCTGTTTAAATATTTAGTCAGTAAAAGGATGAAATTTTTTAAAACCCAGAATGATTTCATTCTTCTCAAAAACCAGGGTGGTCTACAGGCAATTTGGGTCCCAGTGGTGTTGCCGGGGGAACAAAATGAAAGCAGGTGCCATCAAATTCAAATTAAAGATTTAGTTCTATTTTAAACCACCTTAAACGATGTTTCCATAAACTTTCTAACTGATACTACTATAAATTTGACAATATTTTATAATAAGAAAAGGATTATGAATTTCTGTAGACCATCAAATTTTAACTGTAACAAATTTAGGTTGATTGGCAACACTTCCTTTTAAAAACCGTCTTACATTAAATATGCAGCATCATTTTTAAATGAAATGAATATATAATAAAAGGCAAGTCAAAATAAGGAAACAGAAAACATAAACTCTGAGTCTTTTCTGAAAAACAGTTTAAAAAAGAAAAACCTCAAAATCAAACGCAAAATTTTAAATGTATTACAAATAAGGGAAGCTTATATAATTAATAACATTGTAGAAAGATTAGCCTATCCTCATCCTATGATAGAAATGCTAATGTTAGAACTGAATGAAACATTCTCTCCAGTAAATTTAATAACTTGTGCTTTATTTTGCATCCAAGTACTTGGCTTTATTATTGAAAAGCATGTTTTATTTGCTTTTGGTTTGGAGGGCATTCCTGGTTGTGCTCAAGGTTTACTTCTGGCTTTGGGCTCAAGGATCTCTCCAGGCAGGGGACTCTCTCCTGGGGACTAGATGCTAGGGATTCAACTAAAGTTGGCTATATGCAAGGCAAGATAGTACCTGTACTAGCTCTCTGGCCCAGCAATTTCATATCAACTCAAAAGTTAATTAAAAGAAAAATCTTCAGAGGCCAGAGCTATAGCACAGTGGTAGGGTGTTTGCCTTGCACGCAGCTGACCCAGGAAGACCCTCGGTTTGATCCCCAATGTCCCATATGGTCCCCCAAACCAGGAGTGATTTCTGAGCACATAGCCAGGAGTAACCCCTGAGCATCATCAGGTGTGGCACCAAAAGAAAGTCTTTAGTGTCCAGAGCCAATAAATGTTAGAGAAAATACAGGATAGAATTAGATGTTTTCTTACTTTATATATTCTCAGGGATAAGACATCTCCATTTTGTTAAGTTTTATTCTAAAAAATGAACTAAGTTATGTGTAGACAGGCCATATATATTGATAGGTAGATGTCCTGAATATGAGAATGTCAAGGAAAGTGAGATGTTCTGATCCCAATGAAGATTCTAGAAATAAAGGTAATCAGAAAATTTCCCTATCAGTTATGACACCTGAAAACTTCTCCTCTTGAAGGGGTATTTCATCTTGCACAAATGAGAGTTCTTTGATCCTGATCATAAATAATCCAATTCTGTTGCCATTTCAAGTCTTCGAGGTCTTATTTTTAGCAGCGCTCTGGGGAAACACAAGTTGGTTCCTTAGAGCAGAGTCAGTTCTCAGCCAAGTCTATTAGCTGGGTTCCTTCCAATATTTAACCACACAGGATTTCATCAGCTAGTTTCTCCCCAAATTCAAGTTTTCATTATTAATAGGCAAACATCTCTGAAATGAAGTTTAAAATTTCCCTCTAATAAATTATCTGAATAAAAATGATGGAAGTAGACTTTTTTTTTTCAGATTAACACTTGTAAGCATAAGAGAAAAACATAGTATTTAATAAAGTTAACCAATGTCAAACTTCCTTTACAGTTAGAGTTTCAAATCATCTCACTTGAGTGTAATTATAAAATTACTGTACTGGTCTACTGCTGACTTTGAAAGTGATTAATCAAAGTCAGAGAAAGCCAACCATCAACTGACGTGTTTCAAATTTCCTTCTCAGAGAAACATTAAAAAAAAAAAAAGATGAGCCCGTTTGACTTTAATTAAAACCTCATTGAGAAATATGATGTGAATGTTTCCTATTTAATTCCAATTATTTTTCAATCATGTCCAGCTTTCCAACTGCTTCTGCTACTTGATTACACGTGCCAATTAATCTTTTTTTTAAATTCCAATAAATGGACTTAAGACCAAGGATCTGGGTGCCTGTTCTAGAAACTCACAGCCTTGTATATTATACGAGAACGTAAACAAGTTCAAAAAATAAGAAAAAAATTACCAACATTAACATTAAACATACCAACTTCTATTTAATAATGAATCTCCTACACTTACCCTAAGAGCAAATACTTAAATTTCATTCTCCACATTTTAGAAATCTTCATTTTTTTTAATATTCTGCACACTCTCATAAAAGCAAGAATATCTATTAGCCTAAATGCCTGATTCTGAGTTGGCCAAAATAACCAGATGTCACTCTTTGTGCCAACACTAGGCTATGTCACAGCAGCCCAATTATGAAACTCCCAGAAGGTCTGTGGCTGGGAAAGACTCTGCTTACCGGAACCAATGGTGATGGCCAACCTATCACATGTATTTAGCCTTGCCTCCAGCCTTGCCCTTCTTTGAGATTCAGGCAGCTAAGATTCAGGATGTGTTTTTCCTGAAGAAGAAGAGAGAAATGATGAAATGTCCTGGGAAGATACCCACTTCCTGCATCCTTCGGCCATGGACAACTGCATCTCGATTACCAGGTGGTTACTGGAGTGGGTTAATTTTTCAACCCTCTTAAAAGGTTTCAAGTGGGCAAATATGTGAAAAGTACTGTAATGCATTAAAAAAAAAAACTAGTGGTAAGTGAAAACAATCTACACTCACATATAGTTCATTATATGGTGGGGCTTAAGGAGGGACAACTGGTGATTCTCAGACAACCCAACCAGTGATTGCACACACCTGAGGACACAGGGCTGCTCAGTTCTTGAAATTCTGGGGATTACCTGGCCAATCCAGTGTTCAGGGGGCCTTACAGGGTGCACCCTACCAAGCTCTGGAATCATGTGGTGGCAAGAATCAAACAGGTCAGATACAAGGCCTCTCTCCCCCTTGACCCCTGTACTCTCTTAACCATAACTCATGACTCAGTACCAACTTCTTCACTTCCGTTTGTATTTTAGAAGGGCCAAACCAAGCAATGTGCTGAGATCCCTGCAGTGCTCGGGAATCATATTCAAGGCCACACATGGGGTCCACCAGTGGGGGCCCAGTCCCACCCCCCAGAAGCACAATGTGAAACCTACCAAAGCAAAGGTACTCAACACTATGAATAAAGCCAATGAAGTCAATGAGAACAGCCAGGGATGCAGCACTAGAAATCGAGCATTGACAAGGCAAATGAAATTAAATAAGGAAGAACAATGTGCCATGGGTGAAAGTCTTCAGTTCTAGCATATCTATCAGAAACATTCCCTATGGAATTAGAAAAGGACTTACAGGACAAGAAGGGCTAATCAGAATACTGTCTAGGTCTACCTCCTGCCAGAGAAGCAAAAAACACAGCTACAAGGAGTAATTCTACAAACGAGTAGTGCTGGATGAAAAGAAAACCAGAAAGTGGTTGCTTATGTGCATCCAAAGATAACAGCAAAGAAAATCTTTCCTATTATGTAGCAAATGCTGAAGGACTCACTGATCATCTTTTCAAAGGTGTTTGGAATATATATATATATCATTTTGGGAGACATTTTCTAAGGTATTATATAATGGGCATGAACATATTTGCTCAAAGTTTTGCTTTATATTAATTTTTCATCTAAACATCATTAAACTAGTTATATGAATATCACCACCATCTTTTTTAATGGTGATTAAGGTTTCATAAAATAATCTAAAATTTTTTGTGTTTCTGTTGTGTTCTGTTTTTCAGTACTCTGCTAAAAAGAAAAGCCTACAAAAGAACACTTATTTCCCCAAAGGTTTCAAAGCAATTGCTTCGGTCAATAAAAAGAATGCTTTCTTGATTAGCCAAAGCATATAATTTAAGAGTAAAGGGCTACATAAGAGGATTTTAACTGTTCTCAAAAAAAGAAGGGAAAAGTTAGGTGGTAGTAAGATAGTGATCGAAATTCTGGCACTTTCTGATCAAGCTATTTCATATAAAGAGAAATTTCCATGATATGTGTCAGAGCTCTGAGCAGAAGTTTCATCCTTTGCTGTGTTTCTTTAAAAAAGAAAATAAAAATGGTTGGGACCAGAGAGATAGTACAAGGGGTAAGGCACTTACCCTGTGCATGGCTTACCCAGTTGGGTTCCTGGCATCACATACAGTCTTCTAAACAGCTCCTGGAGTGATTTTTGTACAAAAAGTCAAGAGTAACCAACCCCTGAGCACCACTGTGTGGGGACCCCCCAATTTTAGGTGGTATTTAACTTCAGAATATAAAAAAAATTCTCTCCGTAATCAATGTTTGGTCTCAGATGTGTTCATTTTGGCCTCTAAATTTTCTAATTATCCAACTATTCAGTTTTTCACCTATACCTTTCATGTCATAAATTTGTTCCCCTTTGACTGGGACCCAGTTTACACTTGGGACTGACTTCATACAAGATTAACAGCACACTATCTTCTGTCAAGGTTAAGAGGCCAAGACTCCAAGTTTACTGCCTGCTCTGAGTTTACAGATCTTGTGTCTTGTAGAATGACATGACTTTTCTAATTACTAGTTATATAACCTCTTTATCCTTACTTTTTATCACCACTGTCAATAATACTAATATTAACTACACAGGCTTACTGTGAGGATTCAATTAGGAATCATAACAGTGTTGAAAGCAAAGCCATAAACGTGAATAAGTACCCCACACAGTGCAACATGGACCAACATCAACAGCACAATGCAGGGTATGGTCTGATCTAACTTGGATAACACCTCAGACAAGGTGAGTCAGTAGAGACGGAACGAACACAGGCTTGGGGCAGCAAGAGATGGGAGGAATAAATGCGGCCGGAAAGATGGACAGGAGCAAGGCCCTGTCTGGACAAAGAAACTGGCTCAGAACACGAGAGGGTAAAATTTACAACAGGAATGGACTAATTGTTACCACTTTTTGTTTGTTTGAGGGCCATACCTGGAGGCACTCGGGTTTCTCCTGCTCTGTGCTCAGAAATTACTCCTGGCAGGCTCAGGGACCATAAGGGATGCCAGGGACCAACCTGGGTCAGCTGTATGCAAAGCACTGTGCCATGGCTCTGGACCCAAGGTTAGGATAGTACCTTTACTTTTTTAAATTATTCTAAACAATGTAATCTTTAAATCTGGTGTGAAATCGTATGATTCGTCTAGCAGTAACTTATATCATCCACACAAAAAAGGAGATATTTACTGAAATACTTATAAAAACAGCAACTAAATTACTTTGTATATTTTTCAATTTATAAATATAATTTTGAGAGACAGTACTTAAGTGTTAAACCCCTTAACACTTAAAGGGAAAAGTGAGTAATATTATGAAGAAACTACACATAAAACAACCAAGAATTCTTTCGAGAACTTAACCCAATGTACTAAAAACATTATACTACTGCTATACTTGGATATAAATAATGCAATGTGTGAGACAAGGGAAGGTCTGTGATGAATCAGAGATTTCTTCACAATGGAAGACAAAACGGACTTTTTATAGTTCCGTCCAGAGAAATCAAGTAAAAATAAAACCACAATGAAACAAAAAAGATGAGTAGCTATAGGGCGCATTCATTTCCCCATTTTATCTTTTTGTTGTTGTTGTTCTGCTTGGGAACTGTCCCCACTTGGACTGATGTCAAGCCGCAGTGCCTCAAAACAAAGCAGCCTCTGGTATTCAAAGCTGAGCTCACTCAACTGAGCTCTCTCCTCGCCCTCACTTTCCTGTTTGAAAGTGAAAAAGAAAAAAGAAAAAAAATTCGTATTTCAAACTTAAAATCATTCATCCTATCAATGAGGTCTTACGCTAGTAATGAAGAATTATATCATTTTTCTGATTATCAATAGGGCAGCCAACAATGAAATTGAGACTGAAAATGACCTCAAATAAAAAGGTCGCTAGGAGGCACTTTTCACTGCCTTCTCAACAGAAAAGCCAAGAAATAATCCACAGGCAAGGGACATGTTCAGAGTTTCTATCTCCTTGCTCACAGGTGCATTTTACTGAAAGGGCGCCTTTTTGTTTTCTTTGTCATGCCTAATGTTTAGCTTCTAAATTTGCTTTACATGTGTTACAAAAGGTTCCTGCTGGGAATGATATAGATTTCAAATCGACACTTATAAAAAAGCAACAGAAAAAGCAACTGCTATTCAATAATTTTATTATAAAATTTAATTTGGGGACTAATCTTTCAAATATTATATGCAGACATTGGCCAAGGAATCAGGGCATGATACATGTCGCCTATGCTGGCTTTGAAAGCACAGCTTATTTCGGTCAGGCTTTTTAGAACCACTTGTTGTTTAACAATGGAAGAATAAATGTGCACTAAGTGCTTTAGGAATAAAAATAGCTCAGATAAATTCTGTTTGCATGCCATATGCGACATGGAAGGCATTCCAAATCCCACACCAACACTAAGCAGTACAACACTCTGTGTGCTAGGAAAAAACGCTTGCCAACTCTAAACTCTGGATGTTTTCGGTGTTACCTTTCCCTCCAAAGACCTGGAAGAAAAATAACTGAACTCATTTCTGCAATCATTTAAATATGATTGTAAAATTATTTGAATGATTAAATTATTTGAATCTGATCATTCATAGACCTCTTGCAACCCAAGATAAAAAATATTTGAATGAAAAGATTATTCATTTTCTAAACCACCTGATCGCATGTCAAATATCGAAAGAACTGAGTGAGCAATGGAAACCGGATGGTGGTTCCTGAAAAATGTACACACATAATTAATAGCCATACGACACACTAAGTGCATTTGTAAGCGTAAACTCAAAAATGCCAGAAGCAGGAGAGGAGAGAGAGTTGGCAAGCCTGGCCCAATCCTCAGCACATGGTCCCCTGAAGACCATTAGGAGTGGGGGTGGGGCGGGGTCGAAGGATAGGAATTGAGTGTGAGACAACTAACCCTTGTCATGGCAGGACGCAATTATCAATGGGTTCTCAGGTCCTCACACTGACCCTCATATCAGTTGGCCAGGAATCAGCAGGATGGGTCAAAGAGATTGGGCAGTATGGAGGGCATATGCCTTGCATGTGGCTGACCAGGTTTGATCACCATCAGTCCCCCAAGCATCACCAGGAATGACACTTGAGCACGAAGTCAGGAGTAATCCCTGAGCAGCACAGGTATGGCTCTCAAACCAAAATAATTAAAAAAGTGAGAGAGAATCACCAGGAGAGAGAGAAAGGGGGGAGGGCTCTTGCCTTGCACACAGCCAACTGGGTTTCATCCCCAGCATCCCATATTATGCACTGCCAGGAGTGATCCTTGAGTACAGAGCCAGGAATAACTCCTGAGCATCTCCAGGTGTAGCCCCAAAACCAAAAATTAAATTCAGCCACTAGGATGAGCCCCAAATCTCCATAGGCACTTCTTGGGAGGCCTCCCAAAACCCAACAAAGAATTAAAAGCAGGATTTCAAGCCAATATTTATGTTTCTGTATATACAACAGCATGATATAAAGTAAAGGGGATGGTGGTGGGAACACCCCCCGAATTATCATTCAGTGATGAGGGGACAAAGTAAAGCAAACACAGACATGGACTCAGATCCAGCGGAATAAGAAAATCGATTTGACACCAGCCACAACATTCAACTGAGAAACCAGAAAGAAACCAAAGGACAATTGTTGCGTTAAATAATTAAGGATGGGGCTGGAGAGATAGCATGGAGGTAAGGCGTTTGCCTTTCATGCAAGAGGTCATCGGTTCGAATCCCAGCGTCCCATATGGTCCCCCGTGCCTGCCAGGAGCAATTTCTGAGCATGGAGCCAGGAGTAACCCCTGAGCACTGCCGGGTGTGACCCAAAAAAACCACAAAAAAAAAAAAAAAAAAAAAAAAAAAATAATTAAGGATGGGGCTGGATGGTGGAGGATGCCATTCAGCCCACATGGCTCTGCAACCTCCATGCAGCCGGCGAGTTCCAGGCCCAGGTGAAATCACTCACTCACAGGCAGCCATCAGGAAGAATCATCTTTATTCATGCCCTTGCCACCACAGGTGTGTGGCCTATGTCAACCTTTTAAGCATTCAGCTATATTTTGCTAGCCCTGCATCTTATCTCCTGTTAGCCATCTTCCCTTTGGGCTCCATGCGGCCCAAAGATCCAAAAGCCAGGAAGCCAAGCCGGGCCAAGAGAGAAACGGCAAAAGGGCCGAATCCCCTGGCTCAGAGGTTTATCTATCCTTTTCCAGACCCCTCCCAGAAATGGGAGGTCTTGCAGGTAGTTACACCTATTATCCGGTTCCCAAGACCCCTCCCAGATATGGGTGGGTCTTAGGGTCTTTGCACCCCCAACTTCAGGGTTTTAGCTAGGTACACCAACAGACAATGTTGTCAGATTCTCTTTATGCCAGGTACTACAGTAAAACTGACTCCGGTGATAAATAAGATGGAGCTGGAGAGAAGGGAGTAGGCAGCACCGTGCATGGGGATGGCCCTCATGGGTGAAGTTCCAGGGGAGGTAATAGTGATGTTTGGGCAACACCTGAACGTGCATGCGGCCACAAGACAGAAAAAACAACAACAGTGAAACAGGGTAAATTTCATGTGACCACAACGTGTTCTACCACAATATTAAAACTGGAAGGGTTGAAGCACAGCAGAGAGGGTAATTGCCTTACATGCAGCTAACTCAGGTTCCATCCCCAGCACCCCATCTGATCTCTCTTACTGCCACTGATCCCTGAATGCAGAGCGAGGAGTAAGCTCTGAGTACTGCTGGGTATGAAAAAACACAACTAACCAAAAAATAAAAATGAGGGAAAGCTTTGAAGTTCTAGAATTGAATAGTGGTGATGGTGCTGTATCTGAATGTCTATAATGCAATGGAATCAACCTTTGGAAAACATCCATTTTCATGCTGTGTGAATTTTCTCAACCATCCTTGTTTCACTTTTGACTTTTTTAAGTTGGGTGATGTTCCTCTTGGACTCAGTTGCTTTTTAGAAGTGCCTCAGAATATGGTGGTTGTACGTCTCATAAATACTGTAAGCAACTACATCTCCCCCTAATGCCAGGCATGCTGGATCATGGCCTTTCTTTCCTCCAGATGCTGGAAAAAGGAATATCCTATCCCAGGCCACTGAATATGCAGCTGTGGGTTTCCACCAGATTTTGGGGGACAGAGGTGGGTGGCTGGAGGCTCCTTGGGGAGGGGACCTAAGTAGCCACTCACACCCAAGGATGTACCCAGCATGGTCACAGGCAAAGTCCAGTTGTCCCAGCCTGAGTGACAGTGGACCACTGTTCTATCCAGGGCAGACCCACATTATCCTGGGTCCAGCTGGCTGGGACCATGGACAGACCTAGATGGTTCCAACAAGATGGCCAGGAAACAAGTGAAGAAATACAATGACTCTCAACAGCACAACTGTGTTTTACTGTGTTTACATTTGGGTATTTAGGAGCTTGGTGATGCTTTGGAGACAGGAAAAATGCCATAGGAACTTACCCTCACAAGCCAAGGACAGAACTAATCTCACCAATCATTACCTGGCATCAAGTGAGCTTTCCACAAACCTATGGCCAACACCACAGCCTGAGTGCTGCCTGCCTACCACACACTAACTCAAGCCTGGCAGCACCCAAGATGCCTCCTGATGCTTCTGTAGCACTTAGCCATGGGATTTGAGGTACAAATGCCTCACCCTGCTTCCCCATGAGGCTCAGTGCTCCCTCAATCTCTTTCCTTGCTGCCCTACCCTGGGGATCTGGCTCTATTACATCTCTGTGGCCTACATCTCAGCTGATCCATAAAATAAAGTCTTTACTCCTCCCTCATAAGATCAAAGTCCACCCATGGCCATTCTTCTCTTCTGTACCAAGTTCCCCAAATAATAATCAAACAGCTGTCCTACTTCTAAGGTAGCCTGGTCCCCCAGAAATTGTGGAATAGAGACTCCCTGATAGCCTCTTTGTTTTTGTTTTTTATTGTTTTGTTTTTTATTTAATTTTTTTATTTTGAATTATGAGAACAAAAGATGCAAAGAAAGAGAACAAGATAAAGTTACAGTGGAACGACAATCACCCATAACATAATTCTCAGCAGAAGTCCGCTTGCTGATATCTTAACTTTGAACTTTCAGCCAAAGAACATTAAGATAAATAAAACAGAATCCATGTACAATTACTTTGTCCCTCAAGTCCCCAGATTGTAACACATTATAATATTTCTTAACAGCACACAAGGCAATCTAAAGCCATAAAACTTACGTAACTCCTTAAACATTAGAGGCATAGTATTTTTTACATTTCCATGTACATGCATATTAGCTTAAGTTAACCTCAAATTTTAAGTGGGTTTTTTTTAAGGATTAGAGTCAAAGGAGCACAGTAAAAATGGTGTTAGAGTGGCAATTGTTGTTTGCACAGGCCCACCAAAATATGAGAGGCATGGAAAGGAATAACCTTGGCCTACATACAAAGAGATCCTACCCCTGAAGTTTCCTGGCATAAGACCCTGAGAGCCTCTTTGTATCGCTCAGTCCAGAGACTAAAGAGACAGCAACACAGGAGGCATTGCCCGTTAGGCCCACACAGGAATTCTCCTAGTCTCATAAGCCATTGTTTGAATCTTCTCTGTGTCACTCCAGAACTCCCCACTAAGGACATTTATTCCATCCTTCACAGCCCCAATGCTTTTAGGAACCTTTGAGAACTCTTCTTCCTGAAACTGCAAAAATATCTGTGCAGAAGGGCCCACGGCACAAGAGACAGTGGGAGTTGGGCAGGGAGAGCATGGTCCCCCCACATCACAATAATTAATTATTGGCAGTCAGAAGAATGCTTCCCAAACCCACGTGCACACAGCAGCGCTCAAGGTTAAGAAAACCACATTTGTATTTTTTGGCAGGTAAAATACATTTTAAATGAAAAAAACATTTAGAATGTTTTGTTTTTGAAATGATTGTACAGCTAGAAGGAAGTATCGAGCAATCTGTTCGTTATTAATTGCATGTTTTCTGATATGGTTAATTATTTAGCCTTGATGCAATCACTCAGCTGGTTTAAGACTGCTTACCGATACCAAGTCTGAGATGGGATGTATGAATTGCAATATAAATATCAGTGTCTGATGGCTCAAAAATAATTTCCCCTAATATAAAGTTTTTTAAATTCCACGTAGAAATAATATTTGTATAGAGGAAATAGGAAAACAAAGTCCACCAAAAATGGATACGCTATATAGCTTCGTTTAATAGTCATCTGAATATTGATATTCTTGAATGTAGCACTTATGAGAGACAAAAGAAAAATAATTTATTGGTATGAAAGATTAAAACCAAGGACACCATACACCGTTTGGGACAGAGGCGGTGGTATGCTCAAGCTGCTCCCTTTCACTTCATGAAAAAAATGAATCGTCTTCAAAGCTTTATCATAAAAGCTGAACTTTAGTAAAATTATTTTAGTTCAGCAACTGAAAAAATATTAAAGGCCCCAAAAAAAACACCTGAAGGATATGAAGAAATTATCAAGATATACCACTGAAAGATTCCAAACACATTTTAAAAAAATAAAATACAGACAAAGACAATAGGGAAAGTCAAAGGTTAGAGCACCCTTTGGGTACAAGTGGGTATTAATTTTCTTTTGGGGGTTCTGTGCCTTCTTGACACTTTCTTTTCTTGAACAAGTACATATTCCATTGGCAGCTCGGAGTCCTGGAAGAACACACTCTACATGCTCTTGATCCTTTGCCTTAACTGTCTGAACAAAGTGAGGAAAACTCATCTTCAGAACCTGCAGGGAGTGACAAGTGGAACTGTCTGGGCTCTCATGCACCTGAGCCATGAGCAAATCCTGCCAATTCTCCTTCCATAGACACCAAAAAGTCATGGTTCAGCATCTTTATACTTCCACCTTTCACATCCATGTTACTGCTATATTCCACCTTGTAATTCTCTACTTCTTCATTCTATTGCTTATGCTTTGGAGAGAGAGGGGAGAGAGAGAGAGGAAAGGAGAGAAGAGGAGAGAGAGAGAGAGAGGAGAGAGAGAGAGAGAGGAGAGAGAGAGAGAGAGAGAAAGAGAAAGAGAGAGAGAGAGAGAGAGAGAGAGAGAGAGAGAGAGAGAGAGAGAGAGAGAGAGATCCCACAGTACTGAAGATCAAACCTGGGGCTTTTAGGTCATATCCCAGCCCCTTTTAATTGTACTTTTGTAATTGAGGTCATGTGGGTTTGCAAGAAGACATCAATGTTTACAGCACATCACTGTGTCCACTTATAACACATACACCAGCCACCCAAGTGCCACTGTCCCTCCAGAGCCTGCCTGCCATCCTGTGGTGGGCTTAGTACTGCTGTCAGAGCTATTTTCAGGCTATTCTTGGCCTCAGAACCCTTTGGGGATGCCTGAACCTTCAGAGAACAGACCCAAGTGCTGACTCTGGCTAAGTAATGACATGAAGTCATTAGTACCCCAAACTCAGAGCTACATCTGGCACCAAGAACAGAGCCACATCCTGTCCACCCTGTACCCAGGTGACCAGTGTCCCACTTCCTGTTCCCATGAGACCTTTTCAGGAAAGTTGGCACAGCAGCTGCCAGCCCAGCCCTCTCTGCTCAGGTGCTTCTAGAACTTTCTCCTCACTTCAGGATGGCCAAGTCACTTCCCAGATGCTTTTTTATTTGCTTCCTGAGTGAGGGCATCTCAACCAAGAAGATCAGCCATGGCTGTCTACGCCCTGGGATAGCCTATTGGGCGCTATCCCAGCTTCCCTGGCACTGTCAGAGCCAGGTCACTAGGCAGGCACCTTGAAAGATGGTGACAGAGACCAAAGCAATGGCATAGGGGAAAGCGTCTGCCTGGCACACAACTGATCCAGGCTCCAACATAATGGTCTCTTGAGCCCTTTGGGGTGATCCCTGAGCACAGAGGCCAGAGTAAGCTCTGAGAAATTTCAGGGGTGCCCTCCCCGAAGCAAAAAAAAGGAAGATAGTGGCAAGGTGAGAACTGTTTGCAGAGCTACTGAGTTCCCCCAAAGGGAACTCCAACAATGCCCAGCTTTCGAGCCTGCCCCAACATGCCACCCTTCAGCAACAAGGAAGAAAACAGCCCAACAGCTCTGTCCAGGGGATGCCACTGTCACTCCTGCCCAATGACTGATGGTCTTGAAAACCCAGACTCTATGAGCTTTCCACTGGAATATTTGATTCCCATCTGGAGGGGCCCCAATCTAAAACTTTCCTCCTGTATAAACAAAACCAGGCTGGAAATGGTGGCATCAGGTATATGAGGGCTTTGCTTTCAGACAGATCTCGGGGGCCCTTTGTAAACATCAATCAACGCCGGTAAGGATAAGGGGGGAGAGAGAGAGGGAGAGGGGAAGAGAGAGAGAAAGAGAGAGCAGCAGCAATCAGTCCCCACCCCCTTCCCGGCCATGGTGGCAGTGACACCGCGAGGCAGGAGGGACGGATAATCTGGGTAAGTGCCATGGAAAAATAAATACCATGATTGGACTCGAGGCAAATGGAAACAGTTCAAATTGGCTCCGTGCGGCTCTCGGCAGCACATATGATGTCCATATGTCCATTCCCGACATGCTGCAACACGGAACCTCACAAAAAGCCAAGGCCAGGAGGGACGCAAGCATATGCCCAATGCCAGTCCTCACCACACCCAGAGAGCTGAATCTACTCCTGTTGCCAGGTATGGAGGGACAGAAGCAGCATGAGGCGGACTGCACCAGGTGCTCCCCTGACAGAAGACAGTGCTGGGCCTAGAGAAGAGAGCTCAGAATGTGGCCACAATAAAGGCTGTCTTGGATGCACTTTTCCTCCTCTCTTCCCCAAAAACAGTTTGCTTACCATATTTTCCGGTGTATAAGACGACCCCCTAATTTTGCAGTTAAAACATAGGTTTAGGCCTATATTCGTTGAATCAGACAGAACGTTCCTGTGCTGCAACTGTATGGACCACAGTGAGCCAATCACAACAAGCAAAGGTTCAAAGGTTCTACTGTCATAGACTTCATCTCTGACTCTGGCCCATCTGAGCAGGCTTTTGACAGTGTAGATTCGGGTCCAGAACATTGTCTCATTGGCATGCATCAAAAGCCTGCTTGGATTGGCTGAGTCAGAGAGGCAGTCTGAGCAGCCTTGCAGTGATTGGTCCCTTATCATAGGCACCTTTTCTGGCAATTCCCTGGTGGCGTCGGTTAATCTCCCCCACGACATGAACCAAACAACACCCCATCCTCGGACCCTAGCACTGAACCACCAACACGGTTAGCTGGGTTTTGCCAGAAGTGGCCCCCAGATCTCCTGAGTACTGTTTGGGAGCCCCCAAGAAAGAGACTAGAAACTCTGCGGCCTGATTTTTTTGTTTGTTTGTTTCGTTTAGCGGCATATTGAAACATTTTTCGGGATATACTCGCGTATAAGACGACCCCCGATTTTTGGTTGACTTTTTTTTTTGTTTCAAAAGTCGTCTTATACGCTGGAAAATGCGATAAGTAGCAAATGCTTTCCAATGACAGTGGTCAGCTATTCCCGTTTCTGGGTGCTTTGTTGATTTTGGTTTCGGGGCCACTCCTGGCTGCCACTCAGACCTTGACTCCAGAGCTCACTCCTGTTAGGCCTCAGGGGACTATACAGGGTGCCAGGAAGTCAAACAGGGGTTCATTGTGTGTAAGGCAAAGCACCATAACCTATGCAGTCTCTCTCTGACCACAGGTTAGTGTTGTACCTAAAATTACATGTAAATTCAAAGGTAGAGAACCAAAGAAATAGTAAAGTAGACAGAACATCCAATTTTTTTTTCAAAATGATGTTAGAAAAACATGACACAGTTTTTCATGTTTTCATGGAAAAATAAAACAAGATAAAAAAAAACAAGAAAAATAAACAAGATATCTTTGAAAAACATGATATAGAAAAGCAGAGTGACCACAGATGCTCTGAGGCCCAACATGTTTTATAGCAGTGATATAAAATTCTCTTCCCATATCTTCGAACCCCTGAACTGACACTCTAAAGCTATCATCAGGGCAGTTCTAAAGGAAGTGCTCAGACAACGCTTCTGAAGAACCAACTGGCACAGCAAAGTCAAGACTACACTGAGAAGCAAAACTCTCCAGGGGTTAAGAGATGACCCCAAGGGCCAGAGCATGAGCTTCGCATGTGGAGTCTAGGATTTGAGCCCTGGCCTTGTAAGGACTGCTGAGTGCCAAGCTGAAGCAGCTCCAGGGCGCCACGAGGTATGTCCCCCAAAGCATAAAAATGAAATTAAAAATGTTTAAAACAAAATCTCTGAAGAGCAGGGCTAATGGAGCAGGTCTTTCTGGGGGTCCAGACATGTTCCGCCACTCAGGGCAAGTTACACAAGCAAAGGAACTGCCTAAAAATCACCACTCCTCAGGTGCAGGAGCAAACCAAGTATCAGTCACCAAGCCAGCAGTTCAAAGCACGTAACTATTTTTGACAGTAAATAGCAAATGTCAGTCCTGTGTTCAACCTGGGTTTCCCTTCTTTCCTTGCCCCCCACCCCAAACTCAAAACCAAGTACAATTTCTTGGGTAGCTGGAGTGTGGTGAGGGAAAGGAAGCTATGCTTGTTTGTATGGAATCTGCCATTTCCTCCCTGCCAAAACACTTGTTTAAAAAGTCATGTAATATTTCTATTAAATTGTAAATGCAGCCGACAAGGAAACGGCCTACTGGCAGCGCATTACCTTTGTGGCGGTGCCAACGGGCCTACAGCAAAATAGTGCGCATGATCATTTCAACATGCATTCCCGAGTAACACAATTGGGCTTTACATAAATACCACAGGACCGGAGCAAGATCCAGAAAAAGCAAGGGAAATTTGCCCGCGCTTTCATGCTTGCCTATATCAATTGTATGTCATAACGAAAGCAAAATAGAAAAGCATCTACATATGTCCAAGAAGCTTGTGAAGTTAGATCATATAACCCTGGGAAAACTGGGGCAACTTAAATCTGTGTATTTCTTGTTAACCGCTGTAACAACTCACTAATAAAAATTAAGAAAAACTGTGGGTATCGAATGAACCCAAATGTACTAACTACGCACAAGTCCTTAAAGACCATAATGCAACTTATTAACAGGAACATATGTTCAGTGGAAGCCACAATTGTTATGTTCAATTACTGTTTCCTTTGATAGCATTCATTTGATTACAGAATTTAAGAGATTCACAAACCTTCCAATTAAAATGGTGACCCTCAGTTTAGACGCCATTCATAGCGATGCCTAGAAAGTCACCTCTGGTCATTTCTCCTCCGCCTTTCATTATATGGCACAACCACACATAATTATGTAGATAAATGGTGCCAGATGGAATGAAGATGACTCTATTTATATAAAAGTTATACTGAAAACTAAGTTAACCTCACCAAATAATTAACCTCAATTAAATGTAGTCCTTTAGGTCAGCTGAAGAATTACATTCTTTTTTACAAGAACTTCAACTCAAATAGACTTAAAGAACAAGTCAATATATCTTATCTACCTGCATATTTTAAAATATGTCTGGGCCAGAGCGATAGCAGAGTGGGGAAGACATTTGCTTTGCACACAGCTGACCTGGCTTTGGTCCCCAGCATCCCATATGGTCCACCCTCAGCACTACCTGGAATAACTTGTGAGCCCTAAGCCAGGAGTAACCCATGAGCACCACTAGGTATGACCTCCTCAAACAACAATAAAACAAAAATTCTTAAATGAAGAGAATATATCTGTCCAACCATAATTTCAAAAAAAATTTCCTACAAAAATTATGATTTTTCTTGTATGCACTTGAGATGACAGTCGAGCCCTGCTCTCAGATAACCATAAGTCCCTTCCTTTTCTCCCTATACACCCCAAGGTCACTGGGTCTTATAAATAATAAATGAAAGTGGGCCCAGAGAGATAGCACAGCGGTGTTTGCCTTGCAAGCAGCCGATCCAGGACCAAAGGTGGTTGGTTCGAATTCCGGTGTCCCATATGGTCCCCGTGCCTGCCAGGAGCTATTTCTGAGCAGACAGCCAGGAGTAACCCCTGAGCACCGCTGGGTGTGGCTCAAAAAACATTAAAAAAATAATAATAATAATAAATGAGAGCTGTAGCTCAGGCCGAGACAGTTCTCACTAGTTGAGAACAAAATTTGCGGGGCCGGGAAGGTGGCGCTGGAATTAAGGTGTCTGCCTTGCAAGCGCTAGCGTAGGATGGACCACGGTTCGATCCCCCGGCGTCCCATATGGTCCCCCCAAGCCAGGGGCGATTTCTGAGCGCATAGCCAGGAGTAACCCCTGAGCGTCAAATGGGTGTGACCCAAAAACCAAAAAAAAAAAAAAAAAAGAGAGAACAAAATTTGGATCAAGCTGCCACATCCAAATCAGTGCTTTCAAGGCCTGGGACTTAAAGTTCCAGCCAGACCAAAGCTTAGAACTTACAGATTTCTGGATAGCCTTCGAATGGAGAAAGAGGACTGATTAATCCCACCCCCACCACCCCAACTAATTAATCAATAGGAATATGTGCTTTGAAAAACTGAAATTGGGAACAAATGTGTGCTAAGTAAGGGTGTACAAGAAGTGAGGAGCAGGTGTATATGGGGTCAGCTCCCAACTGCACTCATTCGGCTTCTCTTTTGGGCTCGGCCTCTATGCTGGGGGCGCATTTATGATGCCAAGCGATAAAGATGCATGTGTCGGGCTGAGGACTTAGCATTGCGTCTCCCCAAAGTGGGAGAGAAGTCATCACTGAGGTTTCTGCCTGGTGCTCAGTGGGTAGGTGGCCCCCTCAGGGGTTCACCCCCCACACAGAGGTGACACTTTGCAGGCCTGTGTTTATCTCACACAGTCAGACATGGCAGCTAGGATGGGACACAGTGAACTAGAAAGTGCCACCAGAAAGTCATTGTTAACAGTGACAAAGAATTCAGGAGAAGGAAATGATCCTGTGTTCTTCTTCGTGTGGGTCCACACTCAGGGGTGCTGGGGACATGAAGGGGAGGGACTTGAACCCAGGAACTGTACATGTGAGGCTTGCACTCTACCACTTGGGCTATACTCCTGTCCCCAGGGAAATGCTCTGTCACACAAAAGGGGGTGATGAATAATTTCCACCCATAGCCAGGCACCCCTACAGTTTTCCAGAGGTCAAAGGAGCTTGAGCAGAAGTCTAGACCCTGGATTATGTACATATGTATGCATGTTCTGGCTCCAGATTGAACTGCATAAGAATGGTGAACAGGCAGGGATAAAAAGTAGCCAAGGGAAACATCCCTTATAATAAGAACTTCTCATGAAGCTCCTATCACAGCAGGGAGCTGCCTTCTACGGGAGATTTTGCCTTCCCACCCACCAAGACAGTGAGCACTCCCACAAGCACAAGCTCAGGGGTCTGCTGCTGGGATTCCCCTGCACATTCTCTACCTAGCCTGGACTGGCACAAAGTATAACTCAGGCAGGCCCGGGGTTAACCACAGATGGGCCGAGGCCAAAGCGATATGAGCCACATTGACTGCTGCCCATTCCTGCAGCTCTGCCGTCCCCACAATGCTGCTGGCAGAAGCCACATTCCATGGTTCCCCTCGGAAGCCCAAAGCAGGCAAACAAACTTCCCAGGACCTTTACAATCGCCATTGGCTCTTCCGGGGCCAATCCCACCCGGCCTAGGGGAGCCACAGTAGAGCAGAGTGTTGGTGAAGTAAATGGCCAGTCTTTCCTGTGGCTGAAAGCTGCCTCCACGACAAGAAAAAAGGCTCTGCAGCCATTTGCCTGCAAAAATGGACACAGGGCTAGGAGTAGCCCCCCAAACCAGACTTAAATTAACATAGAGATGAGAGAATCCTTCTCCACCCCCAACTATACCAAACCAAATCAAATGAGAGACAGGAAAGCACTATTAAATTTGAATGACAAGAAATCTGAAAGGAAAAAAAAAAGACATTTCAAAGGAGAGAAGAGGGTGCAGGGATGCAATGTTAAGCTGCAATGCCCAGGTGCTCACAACCATCTCTAAGAATCCCTGGATGAGGGCACATGGGAGATCTTTGCAGATGTCATTATGAAAAAGACCCAGATATTGGGTAGGCAGAGGAAAAGCTGAGACCAAGAGATGAGGGAAAAGACACAGACAAGCATGGAGAGGAGCTATGAACTTGAGGTGGTGGTGACAATGCAATCCAAGGAATGCTGGGGGGCACAGAGCCACTGGGAAATGGGGAACCGAGAGACACCAGTCCCAGAAACCATGGGTGCAGGATGGTCCTGCCAACACCTTGGCTCAGGATGGAGGAATTCTGCTGGGTGAGACCACATTTGTGGCTATCGGTGACAGTGGTTCAAGCAGCTGTGCAAAGGGTGTAAAAAAAAAATAAAATGGAAGCACCCTCCCCTCCCAGGATAAGGATTCATCGCTCATCCCAGCACAACTGGGAAACACAAGAAGAGAGGGAGGGGCCTGGCTGCCCCAGAGGCCAGAGTCCTAGGCACAGAAGGGTCATGAGCCTACCTGCCTGCCTGCAGCATGCCTGCCTGTGTCTCTGTGTCCATCTATGTGTCTGCATTCCCACCTGTATTTATGTGCCCAGTCACATGTCTGCATGCCAAAATCTGTGTTTGCATGTCTACCTGTGTATCTGCATATCCACCTGTGAGTCTGCATGCCCACCTGCATGGGATGGCAGAGAAAAATCCCTCCATCCATCCATCTCCATCCACCACCATCTTTAATTAATTAATGCAACATATGCCCACTTGTGTGTCTGTGTGGCCACCTGAGTATCTGTGTCCCCACCTATATATTGCATGCGCACTTACATGTCTGTGTGCCCACCTGTGTGTTCCCATCTGCATTCCCCAAGCATGGCTAAGAGTGATTCCTGTATGCAGTGCTAGGAGTAACCCTAACTCCCGAACACTGCTGGGTATGGACCCAAAGTCAAAAAAATCAAAACAACCCCCAAACAGCCCAGATTTCCTACACAGATAACCCTTCCACATGCAGAATGACTGCGCGTTTCTTCCTAGGAAGGGGTGTGAAGGTAGAGACAAAGGAATCATATAGGTACAAGGAGTGATATAGATATATGTAAAGAGAGAACTTTCAGTAGTCAGAAAAAAAATCTATTGTCACTAAAACAGATCATCCAGCTCTGTTTTAGGTAAAACTCCAGAAAATGGCTACACAAAGGCCCCCAATTGCCTCATCACATTGTCTATCCATCTCCCTCAACACACTGTACGTTTCTGCATCATAACTTCAGACACGCTGGGCTAGAGCACCAATGCCCTGGGTCTTGAGCCCTTACCCACAGCCAGGCTGGTGGCACTGGACACTCACCTCTCACCCAGTGCTGCTTCCATACCTCCCCACCTTAGGCTGGCACCAGGCACTCATGGGTCTTCCAACACAGAAATTAATGCACAGAACACAAACAGGTCTTTGGCCAAGAACCAATATGGCCTTGGTAGTGTCCAAAGTGCTTTGGGTTGGGTACAGTGATAGCTATTTAAGAAAATGAGACTCTTCACTCACTTCCTAGTTTTTTAAATATCTATTTTCTAAATTAGCAGAGAGAGGGGGGAGAAAAAGAAGACGATCTCCACAGAAGGATGTGGTGAACTGAATTCAAAAGTAAGCCTTTATTTATTTAACTGACCAGAAATGAATTCAGTGGTTGCATAGTTATCATTTAAAAATAAACTGGGTTTTCATAGAATTTGTTTCATTTAATATTTAAGCAAATTGACTTCACTTTACCATTACTCATTAATTTTAATCTAAGACCTAGATGTAAATGCATAGACATTTACATCTCTTTCCTGTTTTTTTTGGGGGGGGGGGGGTATTTGTTTTTAGTTTTTGGTTTTGGGGCCACACCCTGTGACACTCAGAGGCTACTACTGGCTATGTGCTCAGAAATTGCTCCTGGGTTTGGGGACCATATGGGACACCCAGGGATAGAACCACGGTCCATCCTGGATCAGCCACGTGAAAGGCAAATGTCCTACCACTGCGCCACCACTCTGGCCCCCTCTCCTGTTTTAATATGTATTTATGGCTGTGCTCTATTAGGTACTTACTGCTAATTATTACAATGAAAATTTACAATGGAAAATGAAGGAAGACAACAGACAGTATGTGATTGCACTGCTCAGAATGTGCAGCTCTTGATATATTCCTGGTGTAAGACACTGAACCCCCATTCCCCAACTCCTGTTCAGAGTAGCACTGGAGCAGCAGCCCTTTTTAGACTCTTCCAAAGTTACCATCCTTCCCTCTCATCTGCCCTCTGCCCACCTCTCTGCCAGCTGTGGTCCCTACCCATTTTTCTACACTATACAACAAACAAGACTCTCTCCCCAAATTTTTTATTTTTTATATCTTCATTTAAGAACCATGATTACAAACATGTTTTCAGTTGGGTTTCAGTTATAAAAAATAAAGAATATAACACCCCCCCTTCACCAGTGCAACATTCCCACCACCAATGCCCTCCATCTCCCTCCTCCCTCACCCCTGCCTGCATTCAAGACAGGCATTCTAGTTTTCTCCTCCTCTGCATCTTCTCTTCCTGAGGTGTCAGCAGCCACTAGAGGGCAATAAATTTACAGTGATCCATGTTCTTATCTCTAATGAGCTGAGATTCTCATGTGGCCAATCTGAAAACCTACATCACCACCTGCCCAGCCGGAAGACAACTACAGTGTGTTATGCAGGACCCCTCTAGGACCCCTCTTCCCCCACACTCAAAACCTGCTCTGGAAAAGTAGATGCCGGAAGAGCATCAGTAAGATCCATTTCTTACTCTGTGCACTAAAAACCAAGACCTACTGACTTACAAATACATACACAACCAGAGGCGGCATCCAGATTACTCCAATATGGGGTGAGAGGGAGAGGTGGGAGGAGGGGGATACAGAAGGGTGAAGAGAGAGAAGTTCAGCTTATCTCAGTCATACCCAGAAAACTAAGCCAGGAAACAGGGCTGACTAACACCCCTTTCTCCTACCCAAGTTCCCAGGCGGAAAGTGGGGCTGTCAAGACAAACAGCACTCACTGTTTTGTTTTCTCTTTTAAGATATTAGTGTGGGGCAGAGAAGCTAAGAGAAGCTTATTCTCTGATGATTTCAAAACTCTTATACAACCTAAATTTAAAATTAAATTTAAATTAAATTAAAATTAAATTTAAAATTTAAAATGATCTACTCTCTATTGACTAATGTTGATGTTGGCACATCAACACTGCCACGTTGCTAACAGTGACATCCTTAGGAAACTTTTGTGTTTCATTTGTTTTGTTTGGGGAACACACCTGAAGATGCTCGGGGCTTACTCCTGGCTCTGCATTCAGGGATCACTCCTGATGTGCTCCAGAAACTAAAAGGAGTACTGGGGATCGAAACCAGGCTGGCTACAGCCTCGCCATTTATACTGTATCTCTCTAACCCCATAAACCTTACTATCAGGAAACACCAATGGTGTCTTGACCAAGACCTTGCCTTATTTGTTTTAAAGGAATAAGGTAACACTTCTTCCAGTTCACCTCCACCAACCTCAATTTCCACCTCTCTCTATCCCCATCACTGAACCTTCTCCCCAATTCCCCCAGTGATACCCACAGTTGAGTGGGCAGAGCCCAGTCAGTGTCCGATGCCCACATCCTCTTACCCTCATGGGATGGATATCCGCATATGGAGGTTTCCCTTCAGCCATTTCTATAGAGGTGATGCCCAGGGACCAGATGTCTGCCACGCAGTTATAGCCGATCTCCTGGATAACTTCAGGAGCCATCCAGAATGGGGTTCCAATCACAGTGTTGCGTTTTGCCATCGTGTCCTGAAAATGCACCCCACAAACATCAGAGGTGCTTCAAAAGCATAAAGGAAATCTGCCCACCCACATGTTCTGTGAGCTATCCAGGTGAAGCCTTCAGGTATTACATCCAGGTTATTACATGGCCCTGACTAGTGTCCTAAAATGGAGTTCGAATATATCAGAGAATTTTGAACTGGTAATTAAGGCATCCAGAGAGAGCACTGCCCTAGCGTCTTTACTTAATAGCCATTAAAGGCAGAAGCTAATCCTTTCAAAATCTCAAATGTGTGAAGCTGGAGCAATAGCATAGCAAGTAGGGTGCTTGCCTTGCATGCAGCCAACCTGGATTTGATCCCCAGTATCCACAAGCCTGTCATGTGTGATTCCTGAGTGCAGAGCCAGGAACAACTCCTGAGCACCACTAGGTGTGGCCCAAGAACCAAAACAAAGTCTCAAATTCTTCCCTTAGTACTAATATGACATCTCTCTCCCACTCCTACCCTGAACAATGAAGTTGTGTCTCTCTTTCCTTCTTCTCCCCCAAAGATATCCAAGTCTGATCAACAACAACACCCAGGCACAAACAACCCTTGTGCCTGCAGAATGACCCTTTATACCGTGAGTTGGCCAGCCACACCAAAATCTGCCAGCTTCGCATGTCCTTCTGTGTTGAGGAGGATATTCCCAGCCTTGATATCCCTGTGGATTTTTCTCATAAAGTGCAGATACTCCAGCCCCTTCAATGTAGATTTCAGGATTGTTGCGATCTCGTCTTCGGTTAACTGGCGAGAAATATTTCAAGGACACAAATAAGAAACTCAGAGGTACTGCAAGGTTCTGGGGTCAAGGAAGGGAAAATGTTCAAGTTCCCACAAGATCCTCTGCTCACCTTCCCAAGGGAAACACAGGACATCTAGGCCCTTTTCTCCTCTGTCTCACATCACCCCTTGGGCATACAACTGAGCTCTGGTAACTTCCCCTGAAGCCTCCAGCTCTATTCCCATTCCTGGGAATCTATCCTGAAATTGGGAACACCACTTGCACTGGCCCCAGTTCTTCATGAGGGCAAAAACCAACGGGTTCCCACAGAGCACAGGAAACCAGAGGGTGGGCAGCTGCTAGGAATCTGCTACCCACCCATGCCTGGGCCATCCCTGTGAGCACTTGGAAAAGAGTATGTCAGGAGATGAGAAGGAGAAGAAATGAGCTGCCAAGGCTTGGGAGGAGGGATGCATTCAGGATAGAGAGACATAGAGCAAGGAGGCCAGGACTGGCACTGTGTTGAGGACTCAGTATGAGTATCTTTTTTTACTTAATTTAAACATTATGGTTATGACTGTTCATATTATGTAAAGTATTGTTTTCAGTTACAAATTTTTTGGTTGAGTTTCAGTCACACAATGTCCAACACCCTTTATCGGTGCACATTTCCTGCAACCAATGTCCCGTTTCCCCTCTTGTCCTCCCCCTTTATCTACCTCTAGTGCAGATGTTCTCTCTCTCTCTCTCTCTCTCTCTCTCTCTCTCTCTCTCTCTCTCTCTCTCTCTCTCTCTCTCTCTCTCTCTCTCTCTCTCCCTCTCCCCTCTCTCTCTCCCCTCTCTCCTTTCATTTTTTCCCCTTTTAGACACTATGGTCTGCAAACTGTTAATGAAGGGTATCATGCATGCCACTATCTCCTTTCAGCACCCAGTTTCTGTCCAGAGTGACCATTTCCAACTCTGTCGTAATAGTCCCTACCTTTCCCTAACTGCACTCCCCAGCTCTCTGTGACATGCTTCCTATCATGGACTGGTCCTCCTGGCCCTCATCTCTTTCTCTGGATAGTATAACTATACTATTTATTTTAATATCCCACAAGTAAATGTAATCATGCTATGTCTATTCCTCTTCCACTGACTCATTTCCTTCAACATTATACTCTCCATATCCATCATGAATAAGCAAGTTTCATGATTTCATTTTTCCTAACAGCTGCTCCACATAAGTAATCATCAGGGAGATGCAAATGAAAACAACAATGAGATATCATTCACACCACTAAGACTGGCACACATTAAAAAAAAAAAAAAAAAAAACAAGAACAACCAGTGCTGGTACAGATATGGGGAGAAAGATTACCTTTCCCTCACTGCTGATGGAAATGTCAACTGGTTCAAATTTATTTGGAAAACAATATGGAAATTATTCAAACAAGTAGAAATTGAACTTCTATCTGACCCAGTATGTTCCTAAAGGAAGATATTCCTATATGATCCTAGAAAATGATTCAAAACACAATGTAGAAAAGCCCTCTGCATTCCCATGTGCCCCAAAACAGACATGAATTAAAAAAAAAAAACTATGGTCCATCTTTACACAATTCTTGATTCTAAGTTGTCCTTAAAACATCTGCCGGATAAGACTACCAGTATCACCTGACAGATGAAGACATGCCTGGAGAGTAGATCCTTGCCTTGTCCTGGTAACTGGGGCTGGAGAGAGAGGATGGAGGGCAGGGCACTGGCTAGCACAGAACAGACTTCAGTTCAATCCCCAAGAACTGCCAGGAGCTATCCCAGAGCACAGAGGCAGGAGTAAGTCCTGACCACTGTTGGGAGCGGCAGCTACAGAACTATGTATAGAGGGCACCAGCTGTAGTGAGTCCTGAACAGGAGGACTAGCCAAATCTGGAGTCAGTGTGTAAAGACAATACAACACTTATTGCATTATACTTTTCTCCCTTTGGTAACAAACTTCCCTGGTCACTTCAGAAGGTCACTTCAGAGCTGCCCTCAGTCAAGAGATTCAACATCCAATCCTCCCCACAATTGCCTGGGAACATTCAAATTCAAAATTATCTGTGCAATAAAATTTTTATTTATTTATTTAGGGTTTGGGGATCACACCCTGCAGCGCTCAGGGATTACTCCTGGCTCTACGCTCAGAAATCACTCCTGGCAGGTTCGGGGGACCATATGGGATGCCAGAATTCGAACCATTATCCTTCTGCATGCAAGACAAATGCCCTTCCTCCATGCTATCTCTCTGACCCCTGTGTAATAATTATTTTAACCACCATCTAAGAGCTGATTCGCGAAAAATATAAACAAAATTAATAAACTCTCACCTAGATTTCTCAAGAAAAAGAAAGGACTTAAATAAGTAATATCAGAAATAAAAATGAAACCACAGAATACAAAGGACTATAAGAGATGACCATGAACATTACACAAATCAAATCAGACAACCTAGAACTGCAATGGCAAACCTACGGCACACGTGCCAGCAGTGGCACACGAAGAGGTCCGCAATTAAAATATGTGGCTCATGCTGCATAGTTTTTAAATACTAAACCCTTGTTATTAAGGTTTAATTGACGTTGGTTTTGTGCAGCAGTTTGGGCACGCGGGCTCAAAACGGTTAGCCATGACTGACCTAGAAGAATAAATTTTTAGAAACACAGCAGTGACCTAGCATAAATTATTAAGAAACAATGGATCTGAGACTGTATCAATAACGAAAAACATGCCAACAAACAGAAATTCAGGAGCAGGCAGCCTTGCTCAGAGCTGTGCCAGACACTGATGAAAAATGTAGGCCGGTGAGCCTCAAATTACTGCCAAACACTGAGAATGAGGTCACACATCCTCACACATTTTGTGAGGTCAGCACCCCCAGAATCCAAACCAGAGGAGCATGCCACAAGGAGAGAAAGATATGTATCAATATTCCTAATAAGCACAGGTCCAAGTTCCTCTACAAAATATCATCAGCAATCTCTACACTTCGAGGACTTAAGCACAATAACCCAAATATGCATCCAACTTAAAATGCCCACTGACACGGTAAAGGGGCAATGATAGGTACACTTAATAGAATACTACTCTGCCTTTTGGGACTAAATGTATGGAATCTAAGCCAAATGAAAAAAGTAAAGAAGCAAAATAAAAATTTTAAAAAGAAAGAGAGAAAGGAAGTAAAAGACAATTACCAGATGGTTGACTCATCTGTAGAACATGAGTAACTAAAGAAAACTGAAATAAACCAACAAAAGTAATTCCTAGATTGGGTAAAGTCTACGGCTGTAACCAGAAAAAAATGCAGTGAGGAAGATGAGCAGAAGGGTCATTTTGGTTATGAGGTGGCACTGAAACATAGGTGGTAACTATGGTGTTTTACATAAATAGAGATATAAAATAAACCCTAAAGTTCAAAACTACAAAAAGCCAATTTTTGTAAATTTTACAAATCAGTAGCTGAGTTCAATGACACAAAAATTAATGTGTGGGTGTTGAACCATCCTTATATTCTTATGTGTGTGATAATTATCCAGGAATACAAGAATGGTTAAACATCCAAAAATCAACCAACACACATTAACAAAAGGAAAAACAAAAAAAAAATTACATGATCTCTCAATAGCTACAGAAGAAGCATTTGACAAGATGTAACATCTATTTAGGGAAAAAAACCATGAACAAAACAAGTATGAAAGAAATGCTTCTCAATATAAAGCTAGATAGGACAAGTCTGCCATATTTACTGTGTAGTAAAAATCTGAATAACTTTCTTCTGAAATCAGGAAAGACAAGGATGTCCACTCTCACCACTACTGCAGAATATTGTGTTTGAAGTCCTAGCCAGAACAATTAGAAAAGAAAAGGAAATATAAGGAAATATAGGTGACCCAAATTAGAAAGGAAGAAGTAAAAATATCACACTTGCAGGTAACATGATTACATATGCAATAAATACCAAAGATTCCAGCAAAAAAAATCCATATAAATAATAATAAAGAGCAGAGGTCTATTAAAATTAACACAGAAATAGAATTGCATTTCTATAAACAATGAGGTAGAAAAAAGAGGTATCAGGGAAGCAATCCCATTTGTAATGACATACAAAATAATTAAAATAGAAATACATTTAGTCAAAAAGGTGATTGATCTATTGAATACAAACAGCATTGTGCTGCAGAGAACACAGCAGAGAGGCACTTGCTGCGCACATACACTCCCTGTGGCTTCTTCTGCTGTGATTCTGGTTCAAATCCCCAGTACATAACACATTTGGTGAACTGATTACTGCCCAGGGAGGGAGGGAAAGAAGGAGGGAACGAGGGAACGAGGGAGGGAGGGAGGGAGGAGGGAGGGGAAGATGCTGATGAAATGATGAAGAGAAAGACAAAGAGAAGGAGAAAAGGAGGGTAAGGGAAAGAAAAGGAAAGGAGAAAAGAAAAAAGGAAGGTAGGATGAAGCAGAGAGCTGTGGTGTAAATACACAACAGAATACTGTTCCACCATAAGCAAAGATGGACTCCTGCCACCTGCCTCTATCTATCTGTAAGTGAACTGTGCTCTGCTGAGTGAAGTTCATCAATGGGAGAAGGACAAATATGGAATGTTCTCGCTCATAGGTGGAGCATCAAGGAATGTTGATAAGAGGCCCTGAGACCTGGCTCCAGAACTCAGCTCTGGAAGGAGGGTATGGGGTGTGAGAGGGCCCTACACACAGTGATGAAGGGATGCTGACATTCAGGTGGTGGCTGTGATATAGCCATGATGTATGTCAAAACATTATGACTAGTAGTACTGTAAATCGTTGTGCCTGAATAAAATATTGTTTCTTATGAAATGAAGAAAACTAACAACTCGGAACATGTCATAGCTTCAAATTAAATTTAGCTATTTGTCAAAACATATCTATAAACTTTTAAAAAGAAGATGAAGGGGCCGGAGAGACAGCATGGAGGTAGGGCGTTTGCCTTTCATGCAGAAGGACGGTGGTTCGAATCCCAGCATCCCATATGGTTTCCCGACCCTGCCAGGAGCGATTTCTGAGCGTAGAGCCAGGAGGAACCCCTGAGCACTGCCGGGTGTGTCCCAAAAACCAAAAAATAAAAATAAAAAAGAAGATGAAATACCAAGAGCTAGACAGTATGTGGAAAGATGGGAATCTTTGTACACTGTAGTGGCAATAAAAGTAAGGAAGGCCAATCACTAGAAATGTAGATTGCTTGAGATATTAAAGGCAAGAATCACCCCCAGTAAGGGAAGAGATATGTGTGCCCCAGAATCATCCACAGGGTCAATAGCAAGAGCCAAAACTGGCTCCAAAGTCTTCACTGGCTGATGTTGAGATGAAGAAGAATGCAGTGGAAAACTACTCAGTTTTTACAAGCATGGTGCATGTCCTAGGAAATGTTAAGTGGGACAGAGAAGATAAAACCCTGCATGACTTCACTTCCATGTGACAAATAAGGAAACAAGATCCAAGGAAGACAAAACAAAAACAAGTGTTCAGTGGCTAAGAGCAAACTGATGAGACAATGGGAGCACAAACACGTGGGAAGTGAGGCCCTTGAACCAGGTGGCGGCTATATGGAGAAGGATGGAAACTGGGCTTTAAAAATGCCTGCTTCTCATATATATTTTAAAAATATTCAATATGGTGATAATATCCAAAGATAATAAAACCAAGAAGTAAAAAAAAAAAGTAATAAATAAAAAGTAGGAGTTGGTCCATAGTAGGAAGCCTGTCACAAAGAGTGGGACAGAAAAACATTCATCCAAAATGATGTATGCACACCACTATTCATTGCAGCTCTCGGTACAATAGTTAAGATTTGTAATCAACTTAGATGTCCAACAATAGGTGAGTGGGGCCGGAAAGGTGGCGCTAGAGGTAAGGTCTCTCTGCCTTGCAAGTGCTAGCATAGGACGAACCTTGGTTTGATCCCCCGGCATCCCATATGGTCCCCCCAAGCCAGGGGCGATTTCTGAGCACATAGCCAGGAATAACCCCTGAGCGTCAAATGGGTGTGCCCAAAAACCAAAAAAAAAAACCAAAAACAATAAGTGAGTGGACTGTGAAGATATGGCACATATATATAATGGAATATTACATAGCTGTAAGAAATGATGCAGTCATGCAATTTGCTACAACATGGATGAAACTGGAAGATATACGTTATGAAGCCAGAAGCCAGAAATACAGAATGATATCATTTATATATGGCGTTTAGAAAACCTGCATGAAGAAATAAATGCAATGGCCTAAATGGGAGTCAGTTTGAAAACCCTTGGCCCCAGAGAATAGGAAGGAGAAGGAAAAAAAAACTGAGTAAAAGAGGAGAAACACAAATATAGAAGAATGGGGGCCAGGGACCAACCGATCTCAGGTGCATTGGCAAAGATTTAAAAACAAAACACAACTAAATATCCAAGCCAAAGTTAACAACAGTGTAATCAAGAGATCAAACTCTAACTATCTAAACTTTGAATGGGCCTGTTATACTGGCAGGCTGGAGGTTCAAGGCTGGTGGCATGGTGGAGCGAGGTTGACACTAGTGGTGCGATTGGCCCTGATTCATTGTATGTCTGAAACCCAACTATGAAGGACTTTTTAAATTACAATAGTTTAAAATTAAATTAAATTTAAAAAAAAAAAAAGGCGTGGGAAGTACAGTTAGTGAGAAGGGACCAGTACGAAATTGAGAGTTGGAAAAGATCATAGTGGACAAGAACTGGATGCTGAAAGGAGGGAAAGTGAGGGGCACGATACCCCTTCAGTAACAATATCACACACAATGAATGAACAATATCACAAAAAATTGAAAAGGGAGAGAAAGAAAAAATATCTGCCATCGAGGCAGGCTTGGGAAAGCGGGAGAGAAAGTGGGATACTGGGTGGGGAGTGTGCACTAGTGAAGGGACGCTGTTGGTCATTGTATGACTGAAACTTAATCAAGAGCAACTTTATAGCTCGCATGATTCAATTAAAATTTGTTAACTAAAAAAATGCTCCCTTCACTTTATTGCAGCTAGTTTGGATGTCATGGTGAAAGTGGGGTCAAACACAATGGACCGTAAAGATCCTGGGCCAGGGCATTCCCTGACTACAATGCTCGCATACTGTCTGTGGTACACCAGAGATCACACATTTATGTTGTGGTGCTGGTACACATGGTACATACAGGGGCAAAAAGGCTGCACTACGCATCTCTAATCCACCTACAGAGAAAAGAGCTCCACAAGCTACACAACAGGAAAGAGGGAGCATACGACTCACCACACTGAAGGAGAATTAGATAATATGATGGAAAATATTCACCTGCACTAAAGAAAAGGAAGGCAAATTAAAAGAGTGAGGTGTCAACTATAAATTTATCATGTAAGGCTCACAAGGTCACATACAGTAGTCCTGAAGATAAGAGTCCACGTGAGACACAGAGTAAAAACTGTGTATAAAAATAATCAAACAATCTAGAAGATGTTTCTAAAAAATGTCCCAGATAGCATAATTCACTGGAAAACATTTACTGAGCACAGGCTCTGTGCTGGATTAAAAAGAAAAAACAACACTAATGTAACATCATGGGGTTCCAATCTAAGCATGAAAGACAGACTAGAAATTCATAGACTATGATCAAAAGCACATTCAAGGTGAAAGGAAATTGCAGTAAAAGCAACTGATTCGGAAAGCAGAGAGGAAGTGGCCTTCCCTAGAAAGAAAAGTGGTTAACCATCAGGAGAATGGAAAGATGATCCAGAGTAAAATCAGGCAAAGCCCAATTCTTTCCCTTCCTTCCACTGAGAATGATAAAAGCTGTGAAGAATGACCGGGAGGGGGGCAAGATTTCAGCCTTATTAGTACTGTTAAGTGCTTATGCAGGTTGGTCCAGAAAATCTGGAGGTATAACTATTTCTCTGGTCACTGAAACGTCAATAAGCATTATTAGGTACCCAGCTCTTTCCAGCAGCCACCACTAGACAGAGATTCCGAGTCATCCAGCATCCAGGAGAAGAGCGAGAAAGGTAGGCAGCAAGATGCTGGTGATTACTTGGTGGGCACGGGGGGGGGGGGGGGGGGGGGGCATGGCTGTTCGTGCTCTCTGGAGATGCACTGGCCATTCTGTGAGAAAAGGGAGGGGAGGGGAGGGGAGGGGAGGGGAGGGGAGGGGAGGGGAGGGAGGGAAGGGAAGGGAGGGAGGGAGGGAGGGAGGGAGGGAGGGAGGGAGGGAGGGAAGGACGGAAGGAAGGAAGGAGGAAGGAAGGAAGGAAGGAAGGAAGGAAGGACGGAAGGAAGGAAGGAAGGAAGGAAGGAAGGAAGGAAGGAAGGAAGGAAGGAAGGAAGGAAGGGAGGAAGGGAGGAAGGGAGGAAGGGAGGAAGGGAGGAAGGGAGGAAGGAAGGAAGGAAGGAAGGAAGGAAGGAAGGAAGGAAGGAAGAGAGAGAGAGAGCAGATCACAGTCACCTTAAGAGTTTTGTTTTAGGGCCCGGAGAGATAGCACATCGGTCAGAACCTAAGGTGGTTGGTTCGAATCCCGGTGTCCCATATGTTCCCCCATGCCCGCCGGGAGCTATTTCTGAGCAGACAGCCAGGAGTAACCCCTGAGCACCACCGGGTGTGACCCAAAAACCAAAAAAAAAAGAGTTTTGTTTCAGAACTTTTAAACAGTTTCACACATTACACTTGTACACCATCAGTTATCAAAGCACAGTGAGATCTGAATGTGGCAACAAACAGAAATTCTAACAGAATGTGAAGTGGTTTTGTTTGTTTTGTTGGGGGGGGGGCACACCCAACAGTGCTCAGGGAGTACTCCTGGCTCTGAGCTCCAGAATCACTCCTGGTGGGGTACTGGGGACCAGATGGGTTATCAGGGAATAACCCAGGTCAGCTATGTGCAAAACAAGCACCTTACTTGTTGTGCTATGATTTCGGCCTACATGACATGAAATTTAAAGTGAAATCAAAGCTTATCAATAGAGGATTTCGTGTGTGGATTTAATGAAATCATCTTCAATCCCATTACAGAAGTAATGTACCTTTTAAGACATATAAATCATTCAAATTTAGGTAAATGTTAGTGCCTTTAAAACATGTGTATTTGGGATCCGGAGAGATAGCACAGCAGTTCTGGTTCAAATCCGGCACCCCATATGGTCCCCCGAGCCTGCCAGGGGTGATTTCTAAGCGTAAAGTCGGGAGTAGCCCCTGAGTGCTGCCGGGTGTGACCCAAAAACAAAACAAAAAAAATTGTGTATTGGGGGGAGTGTTTCAATTTCATGCTTCTTATTTTTTAGAGGGGGATTTTGTTTGGGGTTTTGGGTTTAGGGCTCTACACAGCAGTAATCAGGGCTGACTCTAAGCTCAGGGATCACTCCTGGCAGTGCTCCAGGGAGCATATGGGATTGAACCAGACTCTTCAGCATTAAATGGAAGCATCTTAACACTTAAACTATCTCTCCAGCCCTTGAGCCCACTTTTGTTAAACCAAGGTCAAGGGGAGATTAATAAGCCATTGTTGAGACAGTCAGCAATCAGAGATGGAAATAAAACCCCAACACAATAAAAGACGCAGAGCAACATCTGCTTTCCATACCGGTATGAATTCATGAGCACATTTTAAAAGACTCTCAATGTCCAAAAACAAAAAGACGGCTTTGACGGGCATTAGTCCTCTAATTACTTTTGTTTTTAGGGTCACGTGACTCATAACATGATACATTTAATGTCACTGTTTATATGGTTTTCATAAAAAGTGCCACACCCACCAGCTTGTCTCAAAGGCACACAGACACAGCCTGTCTGAAAATAAGCAAACTGCCTTAAATGTTTTTTGGGGTTTATTGTCAGTAAAAAATTCAGCAGAGATTGTTAATTCATTTAAACTTAAGCTTTCACATTGCCAAATTATCTTTGAGGAACTAGAACGAGAGCATAGCAGATAGGACATTTGCCTTGCACGCAGCCGATATCTCATATCTCTATATGGTACCCTGAGCCATCTAAGAATAATTTCGGAGTGCAGAGCCAGGAGTAACCCCTGAGCACCACTGAGTGTGACCCTGAAACCAAAACCAAAATTATCTTTGACCATCTTCGTTAAGCCTTACCTTCTTGGAATAAAATTAATCATGCATATAAAATACTGTAATTCTAAATTTACTATCTCATTAGATATTAAAGAGAAAAACGATACATAATTCCCTTTTTTCAAACATCTCAATAGGGTTTAATACAACATGTTAAGCCTTCTCTTTGACAATAATTTTTGACAATGTCTTAAAAATCAGTTAAGAAGACTGGCCCCTCTCCTAAGGCTTTGATTGAATCTCACCTCATTCAGAATTTTGTTATATTTGCCAAGTCCCATCCAGAGCTCCCAGAGCTTTCACATTGCTGGCCCACATCACAACGTCTCACCTGTTTCACTTATACACAGCCGTGGAAGCTGGCAATGTACAGAACTTGCTGGAGCCTGAGTTCCTGTCATGCTCCTGGTCCTCCAAATGGTGGGAAGAGCACATGAAAATGTGGCAGCCACACTAGATGCTGGCTCAGCTCAGAACACCAGGGGAACAGCTGCCCATGGGGATGAGGTATCAGAACCAGCACACAACACATCAAACCCAAGTACTGGGCCTGAGCCCTGAGGACCAAGAAGAGCATTTGGTACCTCTAGGTCTCCACGATCTCACCACCTCACTGTCCATTCCAAGAAGCCTTCCTGGAAGAGGTGACTTCAAAGCAAACTTTTTTTTTTTTAATTTTTAGAATTTTTAAAAATTACTTGGGCTGTCAATGAGGAGCAGGTCAGGCCAGTAGGCCTATTTCTGGTGTTACTGGGCTGGCAGAGGGGTTGTCCCACTATGAACTCAACCTTTGCAGGAGCAAAGCATGGCTCTTGCCCTCTGGCTTCATCCCCACAAACCCCCAGCCCTAGAGATAAGCCTGGAGTTCTGAGTGGGAGGAAGGTACGCTCGAATCTGAGCGTCCAAGAAGGAAAAGGGGGAACAGGCAAAGTCTGAGCAGAGAGGCAGGGATAGGAATAATTTGAGGGGCCCACAGAAAGTGGGCAGGATTCAAGCTGATGTCAGATCCCAATAAGATTTATAGCAAACATTAGACAGAAGTGGGGACAATACCAATGAGGAGGACAGAAGACACATGGGAATACACGAAGGCATGGAGCGTAAAATCTAAAGTTCTAGAATTCCAGCAAATAGGCTAGGCACTGAAAATACCATCTGTGGCTTAGGAACCCCAATCAACGCCCCCAAATACTGCTATTAAAAATGAGCCTTGTGGTCTGGGACAAAGGCTCTCAGTGCTGGAGCAGGACCTTTGCACACAGAAACCCAGGCCAGCTCCTAGGCATTGCACTCTCCCCCAAACACCACAAGAAGCAAATGCAAGGACCGCTTGCCTTGTGTGTGATTCCAGCACTCATACGGTCTCTAGAGCCCTGCCAGAAGAGCCTGGGGGAAGCCCTGAGAACAGAAGAGGGAAAGAAGGTGGAGGAGGAGAAGGAGGAAGAAGAGGAGGGGGAGAAAAAAAGGAGGAAGAGGAGGAGGAGTAGCAGCAGCCGGAGAATTATGTGGGGAGCAGCACCCAGACCACCACTGGGTATGGCCCAACAACAACAGCAGCAGCTGCAGCAGCTTGCCTTAAACCTAGTAATTTCAAATCTCAAAATAAATCCAATGATCATAAAAAAAATAAAATCTATGCTTATAGATGTACAAAAGTCTCCCGCAATTTTGATGATAACAACCTAGAAAGCTGAAAAGCTGGGACTTCCTGTATTCCAAGCACTGAAAATCTATATTGCTGCATAGGCAGAGGCCTGGATCAAATGGCAGAGAAAGATGTCTCAGAACTAGTGGAAGTTTTGTTGTTTGTTTTGTTATTGTTGTTGTTCTTGTTATTGGCCACATGGACAGTGCTTAGGGTTTATTCCTGGCTCTGAATTCAGGAATTACTCCTAGGAGTTCACAGGGGACCATAAGGAATGTCAGGAATTGAACCCAGGTCAGCTGCATGCAAGACCCTACCTGCTGTAATATTGCTTTGGCCCCTTGAGGAAGTTTTCTAAAAGAGCAAAGCAGGGGTCAGGGAGTGAGCTTGGAGGGTTGGGGCTGAGGCTTGGAGTGCCCAGGACCCAGGCCTACTCCAGCACCCATGGATCAGTACTGGTACTACAGTGCCAGCTTATGAGGCCCAGTGCCCCATGACCCGTGAGCATGGATTGGACACCCATCATCCCTCAAACGGGGGTAGGTCCAGAACATGGTACAGAGCTCAATTCTAAAACTCAGGCCCAAGGAGCCAAAGTGATTGCACAGCAGTTAGGGCATTAGCGGTAGCGACAAGCAGGGCTTGATCCCCAGCATCCCACATGGTCCCCTGAATCTGTCAGGAGCAGTTTCTGAGCACAAAGTCAGGAGTAACTCCTAAGTGCCATCAGATGTGGCCCCCCCAAAAAAACAAAAACATAAATTAAATAAAAAAATAAATAAATAAAACTAAGGCCCAGTGTGAGATAAAACCTACACCTCAGGGGCCAGAGTGATAGCACAGAAGGAAGGACATTTGCCTTCCACAGGGCAGACCCATAGGATTCCCCAAGTCTGCCAGGAATAATTTGCTGAGTGCAGGGCCAGGAGTCACCCCTGAGCATTGCTGGGTATATGGCCCCAAAACAAACCCAAAATCCCACATCTGTCCTAAGGCTAAGTGGGGAGAGTGGGTCTCAGCAGCTTCACGACACTACTGGAGATTTGTACAATGTGCCCACATTACTCTGATTTTCATAGACACCTATAAAAGAACTAACACATTAAAAAGTATAAAAAAAAAAAAAACTTGGGGGCCGGAGAGACAGCATGGAGGTAGGGCATTTGCCTTGTATGCAGAAGGACGGTGGTTCGAATTCTGGCATCCCATATGGTCCCGAGCCTGCCAGGAGCAATTTCTGAGCATAGAGCCAGGAGGAACCCCTGAGCACTGCCGGAAGTGATCCAAAAACAAACAAACAAACAAAAGTATAAAAAACTACTGGGAAACAATATTTTAAAGCCCCCATTTTCTGAAAAGGTCCCTTCTGATTTCCACTTCTTGATTTCCTAAGGTTGAACAAGCCTCTACTGGATAAGGCCCAATGAGCTTCTCATTCCTTCTCCTAATGCTGGGGGATTAGCCACGACTTCAGCAGAGCAGAAAATTCTCAGCTATGAACAACTAAATAAATACCCCTCAACACTTTGGACCGTCACAGTAACAAAACAGCCACAGGCGTATGAACAGAAAGAACTAGGAGGTTCCAAAAGCTCACTCTGACAGTCTGACACTCGTTCCACTGGCTCCTCACAAGGAAACACTGAGGTAGGTAAGAGCAGAAACTTGACACGGGGTGCAGTTTAGGATTAGGCACCTGAGGAGTACACAACTTGGGGGTAGGGAGGTCCTGGTGCTGGAAGGGGTGGTTCGCCGAAGAACCACTCCATGCCTCCCTCAGGACATGCCATCACCACACACGATCAGGGCCAAGGGTAAGACAGTGGGGAACAAAGGGAGACAGGGGGGCTGGCAGAGACCCCATGGGGCCATGCCTTCCAGAGGAGAAACATACAATGGGTTGGGGCATGGGGGGGGGGGCTGATGAAAAGGAAACAGGCCTGGGAGAGATGCCAACAAGAACAGCCGCTAAGGTGAAGGCTGGGCGGCCGCCCAACAAGGGTGGCCAAGGAAATGCCTTTGTGAGCTTAATTGACTTAGCCAAGGTAGCAGACCAGGCTCACCGAGGGACTGTGCTGCCATGTGGAAAAACCACAGGGGAAAGGTGTTGCGAATCGACTCAGGAGCCTCAGAAAGGAGGTCATGGGAGGGTGACGTGCGCCCTGTGTTTAATCCTGAATTAAGTACTGGGTGGAGGGGAGGGGAGGCAGGGACTGACCCACCCCCCCAGGGCATGCTCTCTGTTCAAGTTGTGGCTTGGCACCTTGAGAAGCCAAGTTAGAAAGCGACTCAGGACTCAGTCTAAGGGAGGCACCAGACAGAAACAAAAGCTTCATCCCACCTGCTGGGAGGGAAGGGCGCAGAAGGGGCCTGCCCAGGGTGAAGGAACCCTGGATGCCACCAGAGCCATGTCACCAGGGCACCCATGGTCTTCAGAGCCACTGCACCTCACAGGCTCCCCTGGCCACTCAGAAACCTCTTCTACTGTGTGTCCACTGTGGGGTCCCCTGAGACGAAGTGATCCAATAGCTTTCCTCCCTGAATTGTTGTGCTATGACCTGATTTGGCAAGCAGAGAAGTTCCTGGTGCTGAGACAGAGGCAGCTTGGCTGGGCTCTGACACCAGGTAAAGGGGGTGGGAATTACTGGAAAGAAGGTTTGGATGCTACTGTAAATACCTCCGACCAAGCCTGGAAACATGGAAACACTTCCCCATTTAGAAAGGGGTCAGCTTTCTGGTAGGCGACCCTAAACAGAAGGTGTGTAGCCTCTGAGGGGGGCGCAGAGGCAGGCAAATCCGAGAAGCCTGCATCTCTCTCTGGCCTTGCTGTCTCAGTGTGCATCCTCCCTCGCTGATAAACAATGACTTCAGACTGTACTAATACTGCAATCAGAATTCTGCAGACTAGGCAAATGCTCATTTCTTTTCATCCTAGAATGGCCTGTGTGGGATACTCACATGATGGTGATCCCAAAAAGTCTTGTTTGTTTGTAGTAGTTGTTGTTTAAAAAGAAAGATGCTGAGGCAAATTTAAGAAGTTAAGCAGCACTCTCTGAAATAGTAAATCTCCAAAGTAATACTCAGGCTTCTGTGTGGGACTCGAACTAAACATCTATCATGCCTGGGATTTCACCTTCTTTATTACCAAAACGCCTCCCCTCCTACTCCTTCCCTAAGGGATTAATGGGGGCTCTTAAGGGATGATGGGGAGGAAGTGAGGGAAAGATAGAGAAATGAATAATACCTTCCAGCCCTCCCCACTCTGCAGTATTCCCCTCAAAAAAAGAGGCCTCAGAGTATACAATCACCAACATTTCAACGACTTAAAAAAAAAAACCTGATAGAATTCTTTCAGAAAAATACAAATCTGCTCAACACCAAGTACATACATTAGGAAATATAAAGCGAATATTTTAGCCATTATTATACACGAAAGGGCAGCAAGAGGTTGGCTTTCATGAAATCTGGATTGCAGATGTCTGGCAGAAAATAAATATAAAAAAAAGATTAATAATCTATCACAAAGCCCCACAACTCGTGATTTCAAAATGAAAGCTTTCACTACTTACACCATATGTAAATACACATCTAGATGCTGCTTAGAATCCCTTGATCTGAACGAAGGAGGGAACTGATACTCTACTGTGAAAACGGTCAGTGGGCAGGCACGGGAGAGCCCCTTCCCACATGAAAAGGTTTCTGAAAGAGAGATCAGAAGACAACAGAAAAGCACTCAGTGTCTATATGGCGCTGTAAATCCTGTCGGAACCCATATCCATTACACAAAGGGGAACAGAGCAACAAAGCAATAACGAAAGTCGGGTCGTCCAGGAACACAGCCACAGCGCACAAACTCCTTGTGCACAGAAGCATTCCGGGGGGAGATGCTGGGGGGGGGCTTGAAATCTACACATATCACCAGATGTCCATAATTAACAGTGAAATATTACCGAACTTTGAAGCTCCGAATAGACCTTAAATCAATAATAAATGCTTGAAGCAGTACATCATTAACATCAAGGCAAAACACGTTTTAAAAAAAATGTATGACACATTTCAAAACACTTACTAAAAGGCTTATTATATGCGTGGCATTAACTGTAGGGGCAGGAAGATAAAAGAGCCCAGTGGGTTCAGAACCGCCAGGGCTTCATGCGTTAAAAGAAACTCGGCAATGCTGAAAGCTGTCAGCGCGTCTTAGCGAACGTAGTACTTTCTCTTCCAACGTCTAGCAGTGGGGAACACTCAGAGGACTAATGGTGGGACAACAGGGTAGCAGCGGATCCCAACCTCCAGTTTTATATCACAAGCCTCTTCCCCAAGGACAACCCAGAGCACTGCACCAGGAGGAGTCTCTGAGTACTTCCAGGTGTGTTCCCTCCATCCAGAAAAAAAAAGTCCTAGTGGTAAATGCTGGGATTTTGCCCATGTTCTTGAGCTCTCTGTAATTCTCCTCCAACACACCTGCTGGGGAATGTTCTTTAGCAAAACATCCTCATCAGGGTGAATGAGGAAAGGGGAGGCTGTTGCCAACTGCATCTGTGAATACACATGAGGCTTTTCACTGGCCAGGCACCACCTGGTCTCCCCGTACCCCCCAGCACATGCCTGGAAATGATCCTCCAAGCATTGAGCTGGGAAAACCCTCTGGAAACCTCTGCCTCTGAAAACTCCAGGTATGGCTCAAAAGCAAATGATTATCTAAATAAAGTGTAAACTACCTATGTGGGTAGGCCCTTCCCCTTGAAAGTCCAACAACCGACACACACACCTGCCTCCTCATTGCTCCACCCGTAGCTGCTTTCCTGGCTAGTAGGTCAGCCCTGCCTGGGGTTGCAAAGCCAACTCACTGGAAGAAGAGAAACTGTAATCAAGAGGAAATAAGAGGTAATCGAGGAAACAGAAATACCTTTCAAAGCGCATATTATTCTTGGAGCAAACAAAAAAGCAATTTGCATTTATTTCTCAACTTCAATATATTAAGGAAAAGTAATAATCAGAAGTGGAAAAAACTGGGGCCAGTGGGATAGCACAATGGATAGGGCATTGCCTTGCATGCGACAGACCCAGGTTCTATCCCTGGCATCCCATATGGTCCCCCAAGCACCACTAGGAATGACCCCTAAACACAGAACCAGGAGTAACTCCTGAGTACCAGAGGGTGTAGCCCCCAAAACACACACACACACACACACACACACACACACACACACACACACACACACACACACGACCTTAAAGCAGAAAATCTAGGAGCGAACAAATAAAATAAAATACAATTTGGAAGAGTCACCACATGTAGCAGAAAACAGAGGCAGCAATTTTTCCAAAACAGAAGATGCAGTATTTACTCGGAAGGAAATACTTCGTGTTCAGAACCATGAATGACAAGGACCGTCCTGGGGAACACATGTCTCTGTATTATCCCAGACACCACATTAAAGAAGTGTGACCCTTCCCCCAACTTCCTGTTTCCCTAACCTCTTCTTTTGATATGTCAAAGTCCACCTAAATAACAGGACCTTCCACCACCCTGGTGAGCGGGTTCCGAAGAAAAAGTGTTGGCTTTGAGTTCAGGAGAGAAAGAAAAGGGGCCTGAGAGATAGAACAGTGGTAGGGCGTTTGCATGTGACCCGGGAGGGACTCGGTTCGATTTCCCCAGCATCGCATATGGTCCCCCAGCCTGCCAGGAGCGATTTCTGAGTGCAGAGCCCAGTTGTAATCCTTGAGCACTGCTGGGTGTGGTCCAACAATCAATCGATCAATAAATAAATAAATAAAATTTTTTAAAAAAGGAGAGAAAGAAAAAGCATAGAGGACAGAGAAATCGGCAAAGAAAGCAGATGGCAGAAAAAAGCCGCGAGCTGACTCCAATGAATATCTTTTCTGACTTCTGTGTATAGTTTCTCTGCTGCTACTACAGTACTTCATCAGACCCATGACTGGGGGGGGGGGGGGGGACACTACAAAGAGGAAGGGGGGAAAAAAGCTACAAATAAGAATAGAGCTCCAGCCTCATTGAGCACTACAGGATACAAGAGGAAAGCGCTTCAAACTAGTGAGGAACTCGGTATCACATACAGCTGCACCAAAGGTAACATCAACCAAGCAAGAAAGCAAAATAATGGCCCAGAAAGAAAGCAAATGAAATAGAAAGACAAGGGGAGAAAAAATAGGCAAGAAAACAGTTGCCAGTGACAAAAAAAATTCCAAGGATGCAGCTTATCCACCATACCTGAAAAAGGGACCAGGAAGCACCTGAGAATGTCATTTCCAAAAGTCAACACTATCAACAGCAGGAGACAGATAAATGAAAAAAGATGCTAAGACAAAGTGAGTAAAATGATAAAGTGGAATATGCTCTTACTCTGAACATGAATTAATGAGAAAAGCTCCAAGAACAATAAAACAAAAATCTGACACCATCAAGTTCTCAACGCAGACTGACCTAACTCAAACCGAGCAGAGCATCTGAGATATGACGAGAAGAGAATTCCAGTTACTCTGGCACTGTGACCCTAAACCTCAACCCTCCTTCAGATGACCAAGAGTGACGCTGCCTTGCAGGGAGATAAGTGCCATTACTCTGGGAGACCATCAGCCTCTAGGTGTGGGGGCCACATGCCCAAGGAATGTACTCTGCTCCAAGAACCCACTTCAGGTGTACTCACTTGGGAGGGGGACCTCTGACTTTCCACAGCGGCATTGCATGCTTCTTTGCTGTGCTGGAGGAACAGTCACTGAACCCAGCCTCTTACCTTCTTCCTCCCTCAGCTAGTGGGAAAACCAGCCCCCATCCCCAGAGAGACCTCCACTTGGGCTGGGTCCACAGCAGCAAATGTACATGAGGCCTTCCAGGGCTCAGCGCTGCAGGGTAGAACACACAGGATAAATGCAGCTTGCCTTTGACCAGAGGAGCTGCCCCAAGCCTGAGTGTGCTCAGGCTTTGCCCAGATGGTAAAAGACATTTGTGGAAGTGCCAAAATGGAAATCCTTGGTGTGAGGTTGAATTAAACAATGGTCAAATCAGAATATGGGCCAAACAGGGAGAGGCATTTTCTCAAAACAGTTCCAAGTAGACAATAAATGTCTAAGACATAGAATCTATTTCTTCCATATGTTAAGGCATAGCTTTTATGTCAGCAATCATGTAAAGATCGTTTTTGAATGCCTCTCATCAAAACATATAATCTATCTTTTAAAAGCTTAAATTTCAGAGCTGTATATTTCTACTTTATAGCATATAATACTTGAAAATCATAAATGTTTAGAGATGTTAAAGAAGTTCAATAAAAGTACATTTGTTAAAAAATAAACAGATCCTAACACAGAAAGCTTCAAAACAGTCCTATTCATATTTTATTTTCATAAGTACTGGACTTTTTCTTTTTAACCTTAAAGCACTTCCAAAACAATGCTTATGCTAATATCCATTACCAACAACAAAAAAGGGCAGATTTCATCACCCAAAGGGAACCACCTATGTATTGGAACCAAAATAGACACAAAGAAAACAGAACAGAGGTGGGGGTGTGGGGTGGAGGGAGGTTGAAAAAAAAAAAGAGCAGAGACAAATTATGACAAAAGATCTAAGATCATACAAAGGGAAGAAAAATCTGTTCAATAAATGGTGCTGGGAAAATTGCACGAAGGAAGGAAGGAAGGAAGGAAGGAAGGAAGGAAGGAAGGAAGGAAGGAAGGAAGGAAGGAAGGAAGGAAGGAAGGAAGGAAGGAAGGAAGGGAGGGAGGGAGGGAGGGAGGGAGGGAGGGAGGGAGGGAGGGAGGGAGGGAGGGAGAGATGGAGGAAAAGAAAGAAAGAAAGAAAGAAAGAAAGAAAGAAAGAAAGAAAGAAGGAAGGAAGGAAGGAGGAAGGAAGGAAGGAAGGAAGGAAGGAAGGAAGGAAGGAAGGAAGGAAGGAAGGAAGGAAGGAAGGAAGGAAGGAAGGAAGGAAGAAAAAGAAAGAGGGAAGGAGGGAGAGAAAGAAAGAAAGAAAGAAAGAAAGAAAGAAAGAAAGAAAGAAAGAAAGAAAGAAAGAAAGAAAGAAAGAAAGAGAGAGAGAGAGAGAGAGAGAGAGAGAGAGAGAAAGAAAGAAAGAAAGAAAGAAAGAAAGAAAGAAAGAAAGAAAGAAAGAAAGAAAGAAAGAAAGAAAGAAAGAAAGAAAGAAAGAAAGAAAGAAAGAAAGAAAGAAAGAAAGAAAGAAAGAAAGAAAGAGAGAAAGAGAGAGAGAAAGAGAGAGAGAAAGGAAGGAAGGAAGGAAGGAAGGAAGGAAGGAAGGAAGGAAGGAAGGAAGGAAGGAAGGAAGGAAGGAAGGGAGGGAGGGAGGGAGGGAGGGAGGGAGGGAGGGAGGGAGGGAGGGAGGAAGGAAGGAAGGAAGGAAGGAAGGAAGGAAGGAAGGAAGGAAGGAAGGAAGGAAGGAAGGAAGGAAGGAAGGAAGGAAGGAAGGAAGGAAGAAAAAAGAGGGGCCAGAAAGATAGCAGAGAGAGAGAGCGCGCGCATGAAATCACTATTTAATAGAAAATCAACTCAAAATGGGACCAAGATCATGGATATAAGAGCTGAAAGCCTTGATTTGGCCAAAGAGAAAGGGTAGTGGATAAAGCACTTAGCTTGTATGTAGCCAATCTGGATTAGATCTCTGGTACCACGTATGGTACCAGGAGAGATCTCTGCCAGGAGAGCTAGGTGTAGCCCCCAAACAAACAAAAAATATATCAGATATTATATAATACACAAAAGAAAGCATACCAGATCCTCCCTTGGAAGAAGTATTTAGAGACTCAATTCCATTGGCAAAGAAAGTAGAAGCAAAAGTAAACAGAAGGGACAGCATGAGTTAAAAAGCACTTATACAGCAAAGAAAGCACTGCATAACCAAAAAGGCAGCCTAGTAATTGAGAAGATATTTGCACACCATATGTTAGACAAAGGATTAAAAAATATATCGAGCTCACACAATTCAAAATAATAACAAAAGAAACAGACCAATATAATAATGCATACATAAATGGGCAAAGAACCTAAAAATATACTTGTCCAACGAGCACTTACAAATGGTCCACAGACATTGGGCAAAAACGCTCAACTTATTATTAGGAAAATGTAAATCAGGACCAGAGAGATAGCATGGAGATAAGGCATTTGCCTTGCATGCAGAAGGTCGTTGGTTCGAATCCAGGCATCCCATATGGTCCCCCGAGCCTGCCAGGATCAATTTCTGAACTCAGAACCCCTGAGCGCTGCCTGGTGTGACCCAAAAACAAAACAAAACAAAAAAATGTAAATCAAATCCACAGTGAGTTACCACCTCACAATGAAAATAAGAACGTTGTGCCACTATCTATGGGAGAGTAAATGGTGCCACATTTGTGGGAGATGGTATAGTGAGTCCTTGGAAAAATGGAAGACTGAAGAAAATAAAATAAGCTCCTTCCAGTCAAGTATCCAAAGGGAAGGAAAACATCAATTCAAAAGAATATTTGCATTCTTTTGTTCCCAGCAGCACGATTCACAATAGTCAACACCTGGAGTTGCCCAGCAGCAGAAGTCAGCAGAGAAAAGCTATGCACAAACATTGGAATACCCCAACCCCAGAAAAAGATGAAGTGACTTTGGGGTCTAAATCAGTGGATATTGAGTTGATGCCACTGAGTGAAATGACTGATGAAGTAAATGAAGTATGATTACCACAGGGTTTCCCTCATCTACGGGATATCAGTTACTAAACACAAGAGATGCACTTCTATCTGTGTATCTATATATATAAATTCACAGTTAGAGATGTGAGACTGTATGCATTCATAAAATTCAACAAAAAAATTAAATTACAGCCCTAAGTTTTATAAATATCAAGGAACTAATGCAACAGGTCCGATTCTTTTGTACATTCTAAGTTTACTTCTAAGCACTTATTTAATGGCCTTTTAAGACCCTAATCTGTTCCATAACTGATACTATTACTAGTAAGAGTGGTTGTCATACAAATGATAGCCATTTACAAAATTAGAATTATAAAAAGGTAAGTTTGTTTTATATTTCACAATCACACCACAACAGAAAAGGCCACTACACAAATGCAAAGGAGTTCAGACTATCTGCAGGTAAAAATACATAAATAACAGTGAAAATTATGTTAATAGCAGCTGGTATATAGATATAAAGTCATGCTTTCATTCTTTCTCCCTAAAAGACTTACCTGATTACTTAAGCAATGATAAAACTCTAAAACTCTCGGAAATTGGGGCCAGAGCAATAGCAAAGCAGATAGGGCATTTGCCTTGCATGGGGCCAAACCAGATTCAATCCCCCAGCACATCCCATATGACAAATAGTCCCCAGAGGCTGACAGGAGAGATTTCTGAGCACATAGCCAGTAGTAACCCCTGAGTGCCGATGGGTGTGGCCCAAGAAACAAAAACAAAACTCTCAGAAATTGGGAAAGTTTCAACAGGAATATATTAGAGCTAACCCTTTATAGATAAAATAGGGAATAACTGGGTAAAGGACAAAGCAATTGTATCTATCAAAACACTAAATTTTGAATCTGGCTTTATTCTAGAAGCCAGTTCTTTCTGTGAAGCTGATGTCTGCAGGCATGATCAAGTAACAAATGAGAAAACTCCAGATAGGAGGGATATGAGTTGATATACTTCAGGCTAAAAAAAAATTTTTTAATGATTTTTAAACGGCATGAAACAATCCTTGGGGACAAGAATTTATTTTTTTCTAAAAAAAAAAAAAAAAAAAAAAGCTAGGAGCCTGAGCAATAGCACAGAGGTAGGGTGTTTGCTTTGCCTTGTACTCTGCTGATCCAGGATGAACCTGCATTCAATCCCCGGTATTTCATATAGTCTCCAAAGTCAGAAGCAATGGATTTCTGAGTGGATAGCCAGAAGTAACCCATGAGCATCACCGGGTATGGCCCAAAAATCAAAACAAAACAAAAAAGCTGTTTTATTCTGTCTTTAATTTTCAAGAAAACATTTGATTAGAAACAGATGGAATTCAATAATTAAGAATCAAAAGCATTTTGATCCCTAATGAGATTTTTTTCAAAGACACACAGAATTCCACATAAAGCATACTATGTAGGTGGTTTTTCCTAGTCATTTCTCTAAAAACAAACCAAAATATAAAGGAAGGTGCCAACATAGAATTCTCTACCTAAAAAATACAAGTTTCAAGATGAGGTAAAATGCCATCTTTTCATATCAAAAGAACTGAAATCAGGACCAGTGAGATCGCTCTCATGCCCAGAGTGCTGAAAGGCAGGGTTTAATCCCTAGTACCACAGTCCTCAAAACATTACCAGGAACCAACCTTGAACACTGAACCAGAAGTAACCGCTGAGTGCTACTAGGTGAAACCCAAATACCAAAAGAAAAAATTTAGAAAAAGAAAGATAAAAACAACTGAGATTGTATCATGGTCATATCCACATAGAAGCAATAACAAAAGGATACTGGCTTACATACAACCAATAAATGTGATAAAGAATAATGTCTAATAAAAAGCAGAAATAAGTATATATGAACACTTGGCAATATAAAACAAAAGTCCTGGGCTGTTTAAAATGCATAAGAATCAATCACACACACACGCATACAGAATTAAACACATACACAACACACACACACACACACACACATACACACACACACTATAAACACTAAACCATTTCCCACACACTCAGGAACAAAGTGATTGTCCAGGGACCACAAAACCAGTAATTAGGAGAGTGAGTTTTAGTAGAACAAAGACAATGTTTCCCTGGTCCCCTTTCTGGAAGTCAGACTATCAGTGAGAGCCAGGCCTGGGTAACTGACGGGGTCTCTCCAGCAAATATTCCTAGAAGATAATAGAACATTTTTAGGACGAGCAAGAGTGCCACAGGCTGAGGACAGGCTATGGACAGGCTCTGCACGTGGGAGGTATGTAGGCAATTCCCCGCATCGAGTGGTATGCTTCCACTCAACAGCACCGCATCAAGTGAAGACATCTCTAAGCAGCACTGGGTATGACCCCCAAATTTTAAGAAGTGAATAAAATTAAATAAATAAAAACAAGATTCTATATTGGGAGGTGGCGTGTATTTGCAACATTTGGGCTTAAAAAAGACCCAAGTTGATGAATGCCTTCTTGCCACTAACATCTTTGCTGATGATACCCAATTGTAACTCCACCCTGGATTTAGGTGTACCTATCTGAGACCCGCCCATTTCTGGGAGGGGTCTTGAGAACTGAATATTAGGTGTGACCTTACCTGCAAGACCCCTCCCATTCCTGGGAGGGGTCTTGGAATAGGTAGATAAACCCTTGAGCCAGGGGATTAGGGGCTTTTGCCCTGCTGAGCTAGCTCTCTGGCTTCTGGGTCTCTGCCTCTTTTGGTCTTGGACCAGGATGGAGGCCAAAGGGAAGATGGCTGAAAGGAGTTAAGACGCAGGGTAGCCTAGAATGGCTGAATGCTTAATTGGTTATGATATTGGCCACACATGTGGTGAATAGGGCATGAATAAAGCTGATGCTTCCTGATGCCTGTCTCTGGATGAGTCTGATTCCGCCGTTCACCTGGGCCTGGGACCCGCCGGCTGAATGGGGGTTGCAAGCCACGTGGCCTGGGATGGCATCCACCTCCATCCAGCTCCATCTTTAATTATTTGATTCTACAACCAATGAGAAAAAAGTAGGATGCACACTTGAGGTGTCATAGATCCTATATCAAGGCCACCTCCGCACACAGCCCACATGTGGCTCCTGATCTGGGGTCGCTGCCCTCTCAGGGGTCGAACTCCTTTGTCATCCCCCACCCCAATCTAATATAACTGCCCAGTGAGGGCAGCAAGAAGACTCTAGGTTCTGACTTGCCAACCTAATCAGCGGACTGTCCTCTAAAGAGAAATGAGACTAGGGTAACTGAGAATCTTTCTCTGACAACTAGGAAGATATTCTCGAGGATAACTTCCATTTCTAACCATCTTACAGAGCTGCAGAATCCCTTCAACCTTTGTAACCCCTGACAATTAGCAAGTACTACCCAGACCTCCCACCCAATCAAAATGAATGTATCAAAAGAGTTTACAATCAAGCAAACATATCTTCTATGTAACACACTTTTTCTTCATATTTCTACTTGTGATTTTACGTGCCAAGTGCACAGAGTTTAGCCCTAAAATGGTTTTAAAATACCACTCAAAGTGGAATACAATTATTGCGATTAAAGCATTGTTCTGCTACTCAAGAATGATCTGACTTACGTGAATGCTAAACACCAGGCAAATTCTGAAATGCATAACTAGAAAGTAAAAGATCAGTTAATCCATTATGTCAAAACAGAGATTATTTTAATTTCTTTTTGACTCCCTTTAAAAAGAAGTCCTATTTATTTTTCTAACATAAAAAAATTAGGATAAACTTACAAGAACCTCCCGAATCAAACTTTAAAATGATTCTGGTTAACCACAAATTGGCTCAAGTAGTTAAATATTTTTTGAATATATTTTACTAAAACATGTATGACAACATATAATAATGTCATATAGTAATTGGGTTACTGTTTTACAGAATCACTTTTTTTTTTTTTGCCAATTCTTATTCTCAGTCAACTCACAGATTAAAAAGTTAATTTTTGTTCTTATAAATTATCCAAGTGAAGTAGATGCTCAGCTAACTTCCCAATGGTTAGCCTGTGAAAAGTTCCTTTATTCAGGGTCCAGAGCCAATGTGCAAGCAGTATAGCATCTTGTCTTACACACATCAGCCTAGGATGGACCTAGGTTCAATCCCTCGATGTCCCATATGGTCCCCCAAGCCAAGAGTGCATAGCCAGGAGTAACCCCTGTACATCACCAGGTGTGACCCAAAACAAAAACAAACCAAAAAAGGTTCCTTTATTCAGAATTTTAAAATAAACCTTAAAAGCTGTTTTAAGTGATATATTTCACTGAACTAAAATCACACACCAAAAAGATTAAAAGCCTTGTTCCTTCACTTTCTTGCTTTATTACTTTCAAACACTCAAGCAATACTTTGAAAAATAAAGACATTTGCTTTTCCAGTTATTTTGGAAAATTCAGAAAAAGAAACGGTAAATTTTTATGATTTACCAAAGATTATAGTGCCAAAAAAATTAAAACTGAGACTATAGGGACTGAAGCAGTGGTGTGGAGCAGTAAGGCATCTGTGCTGCAGGCGCTAGCCTAGGACGAACCACAGTTCAATCTCCTGGCATCCCATATGGTCCCCCAAGCCAGGAGCGATTTCTAAGTACATAGCCAGAAGTAACCTCTGAGTGTCACCGGTTGTGTCCCCCTCAAAAAAAAAACCTAAGATGCATATTGACTATTATAAAAATTCCATCAAATTCTGGCCATAATTTATTAAAACCAGATTTAAGGAGAATGTACATGTTGATTGCAATAAAAAGAGAACCAAGACAGTTTCTCAGTACTTTAACTCAAAATTATCTTGATGAGTAAATTAAATAATCATAAGACTCCAACACTTGCCAGAAAAAGATATTGGGTGCTTTCTCACACTTCATCCTAGATCCCTTCATTTATTTAGAGTGTCAAACCTATTCTTTTTTTTCCACACTTGTTTTTTTCTTAGTAATAAAATACTACCTGGTCAGGTTCCAGAAGATGCAACTCACAAAACCATTTGAAAATACTTACCGTCTTGTTTCGTAACCGAATTATGTCAGAGACGGAGCCAGCACCACAATACTCCATGACAATCCAGAGGTCTGTGTTCTTGAAGTAGCTTCCATAGTACTTCACAACGTACGGGCTACGGACAGACACAGAAACAATTAAACCGTGTATTCTCAAAGCAAACTATTCCTCTAATCCCGACACGGACTGTTTTCAACAGTTCACGATGTTCCAATAAGAAAACTTAATGAGCAAACTGCTATTGTGCAGTAAATTGACTCTACATAAGGCTCACCAACTGGGTGTAATTAGTCTTCAATTCATGGATGAAATTTAACAGGATTACAAACCAGAAGAGGCCCAAATGTTTTGAGCGATTCCCAGGAAAACAAGGCTCTGTTCTGGCAGACCACTTACCATTTAACATAAGGAACGAATGAAAATACTTTCCTTTGGCTAAAATATTTTCAAAATAAATCTGCACAAGGATTTCGCATTCAGTCAGATATTAAGCACTCAGCTTGAAAATAGTCTATCTCCATGAGGCCAAAAAATGTTTCGAATTCCCTTTCATTTTGGCTTTTGGAAATTCTAGAAATAATGATTACACTTTTGCTTTTAAATTGAGGCCAGTAAAAGTCCTAAGAAATTGGAAGTGTTTGGGATTGAGGTGTTGCATCTTTAAGAACAGAGCAAACTCTAGTTACACCCAACTGTTCACTTTGAAAGGTGTAAAGAGACAGGGGGTAAGGGAGACGGTTCAGTGGTCAGGCCAGTGCAGCCTGCCTAGTGAACCCCAGTTGCAACCCCTGTATGGACCAGACCAGGTGTGGCCCTACTGGCCCACAGCACAGCCAAGCAGGAGTAGCACCACTTTACCAGAACTGAGCATTGAACTTTTTCCAGCTCCAGTCTCACTGACTGTAGCCCTTGAACCCCTTGAGTACTGCTTGGAAAGCCCCTCATTCCTCACCCAATAAAAAGAGAGGAATGACTATCACCTCTCATATTGTTATAGAGTATACAACGCACAGTAACATGCAAAGCCTCTTGCCCCACTAGAGGAGAGAGCCTAGACTCAGAGTCCCCAAAAAAGCAAACACGACACAGAGTAAGTAAAGATGCTACAGTAATTTGGGAAGTGGAAGGAGGAGGGGTGCCATGGGGGAGTCATCACAAAGAACTCTTGTAGGAAGGGTGGAATTTGAATTATGAAAAAAAGCTGAAAACTTCCCAATGTGGGAGGAGCTTTCTGGAAATGAGAAAGGCACCAAAATGGGAAGGGCACATTTCAGAGACAGCATGGGTAGATATAGGAAAAGGAGCTAGACTGGAAGATAGAGAAGCCACAGGCTTCCCACTAGCAATCAGTAGGGAAAAGCACCATCAGAGAGCACCACACTCTCAGGAGTGACCTCTGAACACAGAGCAGTATGTAGTATGTCCTGAGCAAAGCTGGGTGTGGCAAAAAAAGAAAAAAAAAAAAAAAGAAAACCTAAAATTTTAAAAAGTGTTAAGTAGCAGTAGCTTAAGATTATGGTAATTTTGTTGTTGTTGTTGTTGTTGTTGTTGTTAGGCCATACCCGGTGATGCTCAGGGATTACTCCTGGTTATGCACTCAAAAATTGCTCCTGGCTTGGGGGACCATATGGGACCATATAGGAGATAGAACCACAGTCCGTCCTAGGTTAGCCACTTGCAAGGCAAATGCCCTACCGCTGCATCATCACTCTGCATCCTATTTTTTTTTAATTTAATAGTATATTCCCTAAAAAGCATGCAGAAATGGATGAATATTTTCCTCCTGTACCATATGTTATATAGACAGCAATCCCAAGCAATATTATACTAACCACACTTAGGAAAGTGGGGCCACTCTAGTCTGGGCTCCCAGAAAAGGCAGCTTTACCTATCTTTACAGGCAAGTCAAAAGAATCAATAAAGAAAAAGGTACAATGCTTGTCAAAAAAAAACAAACTGTGGTTCATGCTAATGTAATCCATACATCCAATAGACGAATCAAAGTCTAACAGTTTTCACCATTACAAGGTTGATCATTTCAACCTAAAAGTACTTAGTAGGTGGAACCGAAGTGTCATGCTTGGAACACACTTCCAGGCACAGTTTCTCTTAGGAAGTGTTTGCTGAATTAGTAAAACAAGTTTCTTTTAATCTGGGGCTGGAGAGATAGTACAGCAGGTAGGGTGCCTGCCTTGCACACAGCCAACTTGGGTTTAATCCCTGAAAGCCCAGATAATCCTTTGAGCACTGCCAGGAGTAATTCCTGAGTGCAGAGTCAGGAGTAATCCCTGAGCATTACCACACACACACACACACACACACACACACACACACACACACACACACGCCTCTTAGTTAAGAAAAAAAATTATTTTTATTAGTAATATATAGAGACAATAGAGATGAATAACTTTGCATGAAAAAAAATTTTACCGGAAAATAAAAATCTTGAGTATTTTCTATCATCATATGAGACCTTACTTAATTTTGGGATGAGGGGCCCACACTAGCAGTGCTCAGTACCACTTCCAGCTCTATGCTTGGGAGTTTTGCCCTGTGACATTCAGAGGACCAGAGCAGTTCCAGGGATCCCCTGGTCCAGCCCATTGAGTCTCTCTAGCCCTCCACATGCAACTTCATAACCAGCTATGGAGCTAGGGCTTTGGGGTGCTTTATAAAGGCAGTACCACAAAGTTGCCCCCATCTTCCTTAAAGAATTCACCTCAATTCCCATGAGAAGTCAGAAAAGGAACCTGAAAAGATAAAAAGTGAATGCCCTTTTACTATACTTTATCAACAAAATTCATCAAAAGGAAGGCAAAAATCTCTTCATACCTGTCACACTGCTGCATGATAGAAATTTCTTTGATTATTTCTTGAAGATCTGACTCAACAGGTACTTGCTTAATTGCCACAACTTGTCCAGATTCCTTATGGATTGCTTTAAATACACTTCCATAAGACCTAAAAGAAACCGAGATCTTTATTTTTCCCCTTTGAAAATCATAATTATTAAGAGAAAAACAGTCTGCATTTTTTATGTTGACTTTTCTGGTGTCAAACACAAATATTGACAAATCAAAGTACATAAATCAATGAAGAATATGAATTACATCTTCATACTACTACTCCAATTACAGATTTACAAAATCAAAGTAACTATTTTTAAAGTGCTATTTTTCTTAGGAATGAAAGAAAAGGACTTACATTTCTGCCCACTCAAATGAACGCAGCTTTAAGAAGATATAAAGGGGAATTAGAAAAATGAAATGCAGATTTAAAAGTTAGGAGAAAAGGCTTAACCTCACTTATGCAAAATTCACCCCAGAATATCCAAACCCCATCCCTGTTCTGACTAAGAGAGAGTAACTTCGACTCTAGGTCTGGCCCAGGTCCTAGGCAGAGCCAAGGCTCTAAGATTCCTTCCTCCACCCTCATCCCTCAAGGGCAGAGGACATGCTAGGGGTAAATGACCAGCAGGATCTAATGGCCTTTTGTCACAAAACTCTGTGTTGCCACCCTGGAAACTGCAACTTAAGCATGCATGTGCTCTAACAACAAAAACAAAGAGAATGGAAACCATTAATTCTGTGGGATGAACGAGGAGCTGAAATTAAAGCCTGCTATTATACATTGGGGCCAGAGAGACAGCAGGGAGGTCGCTTGCCTAGCACATGACAGACCTGGGTTCTATCATCAGTACCCTATATGGTTCCCCAACACCACTAGGAGTAAGCCCTGAGCACTGCCCAAAACAAACAAACAAACAAACAAAAATCTTGTCAAACTATCTGTTCTGATTGTCATAAGCTAAGCTTCAACTTTTAACATGCATCATCAAATTTAAGCCTATTATTGGGCCAAAAAATTATTTGTTACTGTTTTAAAAGTTAAAAAAGCAGAGATTCTGGTACTGGGACCACCAGCAAGGCCAGAACTCAAACATATTCTGGAAGAGAGGGGAGCAGAGGGAAGGAGAGGAGAGGAGAGGAGAGGAGAGGAGAGGAGAGGAGAGGAGAGGAGAGGAGAGGAGAGGAGAGGAGAGGAGAGGAGAGGAGAGGAGAGGAGAGGAGAGGAGAGGAGAGGAGAGGAGAGGAGAGGAGAGGAGAGGAGAGGAGAGGAGAGGAGAGGAGAGGAGAGGAGAGGAGAGGAGAGGAGAGGAGAGGAGAGGAGAGGAGAGGAGAGGAGAGGAGAGGAGAGGAGAGGAGAGGAGAGGAGAGGAGAGGGAAGAAGATGAGAGGAGAGGGCCTAGCTGGAGGAGAGAGAAGGGGAGGAGAAGGGAAGAGAAAACAGGAGAGGAAAGGGCAAGGGAGAAGAGGGAAGGAGAAAGGGAAAGGAAGGGAGAGGAGAAAGGAGGGGAGGAGAGAGTAGTGAAGGAAAGGGGAAAGGAGGGAAGGGGAAAAGAGAAGAGGAAGAGACAGAAGGGGAGGGGAAGAGGAAGAAAAGGGAGTGGAAAGAAATGGGTAGAAAGGGGGAGCAAAGGGGAGCAAGGGGGAAAGGGGAAGGGAAGGGAGAAAAATTGAAGGAAGAGAAGGGGAGAAGGGGGAAAAGGGTGAAGGAAAGGGGAGGGGAAGAGGGGAAGGGAAAGGAGAGGAGAGGAGAGAATAAGAGAAGGGAAAAGGAAGGGGGAGAAGGGGAGGGGAAAGGAGAGGAGAGGGGAAAGGAAGGGGAGAGAAGGGGAGGGGAGAGGAGAGGAGAGGTGAGGAAAGGGGAAGGAAGGGGAGGGGAAAGGGAGGGGAAGAGAAGGGAGAGGAGGGGGAAGGAGGGGAGGGGAGAGAGGGGAGGGGGAAGGAGGGAAGGAAGAAAAGGAAAGGGGAGGGGAGAGAGGCCCAGTGGTGGAGGCTGAAAAGGACATACCAGATTTTCATTGTGGCTTCCCTCCTTTGAGATAGTACAAACCATCTTTCTGGGTGCATTGGTGAGAGCATTTCAGATTCCTGAGGTAACCCCATCCCACAGCACCTGGCACATCCCTTCTCCCTTCCTGACCACCCCTATTACCGACTGAGTAGGTTGTTTTCATGCTGTGATCTTTATTATCAAATTGCATAGGTCATGATCAGAAACATAACCTGGAGAATCTTTGCAAGGCTGAGTTTGGTGTTGAGGAATTTTTCTTTTTTTCTTTATGTGAACATTGTGATTGATTCAATTTGATTTGATTGTGCTACCACTGATGTATGGCAGGGGACAGAATTTGGGAGTATAAGATCCCATCTCTTCAAATGATTGCTCAGTGGACTATTAAAAAATACCCCTTAAAATGAATATTATAAGAAAATAATGTGTAAGTATGATTCATTATATGCTTACATATTGAATCAAATGTATTGACTAAAGAAGTTCCCAAAATTACTTGGTGTACAATCCTCTTTAAAAGAAAGTAAAAATCACTCAGCACACTCCTGAAAGTCAACCTCTTTTATTGTCTTTTGTTTTTTTTTTTTTTTTTTGGGGGGGGGCACACCCAGCAGTGCTCAGGGGTTACTCCTGATTCTGCACACAGGAATTATTTCTGGTGGGCTTGGGGGACCATATAGGATGCCAGAGATGTAACCCCAGTTGACTACATGCAGGGCAAGAGCCTTCCCTGATGCACTGGCTCCAATCAAGATAGCATGGAGGTAGAGTGTTTGCCTTGCATGCACATGTAAGTCCTGACATCCCATATGGTCCCCAAGCCTGCCAGGATCGATTGATTTCTGAGCGTAAAGCCAGGAGTAACCCCTGAGCAATGCCAGGTGTGACCCAAAACAAACAAACAAAAAAAAAAACCCTTTTTAAATAAACAAAAAGAAAGTGTCCCCAAATCACCTGAGGCTGCTAACAGCTTCCCTAGTCCCAGCACATTCCCTGCTGGGGGAACAGTACTGCCCACTTTGACTGTCAAGGACACAACTTTTCTACCATTTCTGTTCAATTCTGAAACTTCCTGTGCAACTGTCATGTCAGCTTCCAGCCCTTCCTAATTTTCCCTTAATAAATTGATAATCTTGTTATCTGGCATAAGCATGTTTGGTTACATGCTCTCTTGTATATCATTAACAATGTTCTTCTTTATTCAATAGCATTGAACTTAAAAAATGTCCTTGAATAATAAGGAGCAGGCAGCCTTCTGAAGTGGCCAAGAGTTCCAGGAGACAAAACCCTGACACACCTTCCTGGGTGCCAGTGATAGAAATTTGGCCCTGCCCACCTACCTTGACTCAGACTTTATGTGTGGCCAATTACACCCCAATACCCATAACACCTCATAACCCTGTCAGAAATCCTCATATGTTAATCCAGAAGCATACCTGCATACACGCATACACACACACACACACACACACACACACACACACACACACACACACACACACTTTTCCAGAATAAGTGTTGCTACTTTTGCTTTCTTTTTTTTTGTTTGTTTTTTGTTTTGGGGACCACACCCATTTGATGCTCAGGAGTTACTCCTGGCTAAGTGCTCAGAAATTGTCCCTGGCTTGGGGGGACCATATGGGACGACAGGGGATTGAACCATGGTCTTTCCTTGGCTAGCGCTTGCAAGGCAGACACCTTACCTCTAGCACCGCCTCACCAGCCCCTACTTTTGCTTTCTTTTAAATTTCATTTAAACTACCTTGTTTTTGTTTGTGTGGATCACATGATTGATCTTTACCTACCCAACCATGATACATGAAGCTGCACCTTTTTTTTTTCAGAGTGAAGGAGGCCATGAACCCAATCCCAGTGCCTAATGATGCCAAGCACAGTTCTGGTTGCTCTGTTGCTTAGGACTCTGAGGCCACAGCAGAGTGTGACCCCCAGCAGGTAGCCCATGACCCCCAGCAGATAGAGTGGCATGCGAGCATCATGCTTGTGTCATCTTATGTGTCGTCTCTCCTTTTGTCCATTTTTAAACCATCAATATGATGTCTTGATGTTAAGTTTTGAAGTTCTAAAAATGCTGTATCAGAAATGTGGGTTGATTTACAAGTATTTTATCCCTTTTTTCATGGGTTGTCTATTTTCTTGGTGTCCAGAAAGTCAATATTCTTCATTTCCATTTCCCCACTTTTTAAAGGTTTTTATAAAGCATTTTTTTAAATGTTCATTATTACCTGGAAGTGGGGGGAATGCAGTGTCCACCTTGACCCTGTCCCACTTCCTTCCTTCCACACAAAAGTTCTGGCCTTGGGCAGTAAGATAAGGGAGTCTGAAGAGCTACTCATCCTGTAGAGCTTCATTGGCACAAGACTTGTAAGTTTTTCTCTCCTTCCCGCCAATGCTACAGTTGTTGGAATTAGGGTGCAGAAGAGGGCGTCACATCATCTGGTTGGTGCCCCAGACTCAGCTCCAGAGCCACAGGATTTGGTTGTGGTATTCACACATACATGCTTTCTGGGGCACACACTCCTTTAGGCAAGATACTCACATCCCACTCTGTCTGCTGGGGTTCACGATCTACTGTGGCCTCAGAGTCCCAAGTAATAGAGTAACCAGGACTGTAGTTGGTGCCATCAGGCACTAGGATTGGGTCCATGACCTCATTCACACCTACAAGTCATGGATTTCGCCCCCAGACCCCCCACCCACATCACCTGTTTTAGGTCATCGGCCTCATGCCTTTGGTATGAGCGTTAAAGAACTCCACTTGCCCAGCCTTCTGTTTTCCTCAAAAGATTGTGTAATAGGACGCTCAGTTCCACAATTCATTTGAGTCGATGCTGATCGAGTCTCAAGGTAAGAACCCATCTGTGCTCACATATCTAAGTGTCCCAGTGCTGTGCGTGAAAAGATTCTTCTCTTCCTACACCTGACCCAGGCACCACCACATAGCTCAGGAAACTGTGGGTCCCTTTCTGGGCCCTGCCTGAGTGCCTTCCCTGCCACCACCACTGTCCCAATCACTGCACACTCTCTGAAGTCTGTCTGCTAGCTCTTTTCTCCGGAAGTATCACTGGCACCTGGCATTGCGCACTTTAGAGATGCAGAATGATGGCTGGGTGTTTGTATATTCCAGTATGTCGCTACAAAAAGTTGAGTTTGATTTTCACCACACCAGAAGGTACTGAAGGTGAGCACAGTCCATTTTATATACAGTCTGTGCCTGGGAGCTGCTAACCTTCTCAGGCAAGTGGGAAATATGACTCGGACTTGGATGCATGTTAGGATGTTCATGGACATAAACTAACAAAGGGGAGACCTTTGTTCGTATGGTCATGAATGCAGGGATGTAAGTATTTGTTAGGATGTTCATTGAACACAGGAATGCAGAAGTGTTTTAGTATGTTCATGACCATGGGGGCAGATGTCTGTCCTTACATGCTTGAGTACAGGTGCAGGTGTCTGTTCCTATGTCCATGAGCACAGATGCAGGTGACTGTATGTCTATTAGCATAGGTGTGAGTGTCTGTTGATTTGTTCATGAACATCGGTGCATGTGTCTTTGTTCCTATGTTCATGAGCATGGGTTGCAGGTATCTGTTCATATGTTCCTGAGCGCTAGTACAGGTGTCTGTTCATATGTCCAAGAGCACAGGTACAGGTGTGTTTTCTAGCTAGTGCTTCATTTTCCTCCCTAACTGTAGCCATGGGACTTCTGGGACCCTAGCTCAAGTGGACCCTCCACTGTTTCCCACCCACCAACAGCACGCACTGTCCCAGTACTTGCTATCCTGTCCTGGCATCCTACAGGACAGAACGTAATCTCGCACTGTGGCCTCTATTTGTATTTCTCATAATTTGTTATTTCTCATAACAATATTTTCACGTATCCGGTCATATTTAGCCTTTTTTATAAAAAGAAAAGTCTATTCAGCTCTTTACCCACTTTTTGAAACCAGATTACCTGTTTTCTGTTATTCAGCTGTATATGTTCTTTATGTAATAGATTAAAAAGATGTGATTTACAAATAGTTTCCCCCATTTGGTAGGTTGCCTTTTCATTTTGTTGATGGTGTCCCAGCCATGCTGGTTGGATGGAACCTTGTTAATTTATTTGTTGCTTTTTTTGAGGGGGCCACACCCTGCGGCACTCAGGGGTTACTCCTGGCTATCTGCTCAGAAATAGCTTCAGGCAGGCATGGGAGAACCATATGGGTGATTCGAACCAACCAACTTAGGTCCTGGGTCGGCTGCTTGCAAGGCAAACGCTGCTGTGCTATCTCTCCAGCCCCTTATTTGTTGTTTTAAAAAAAAAAAATCATTGCAAGACAAATGTCCAGGAACTCATGGCCTGTTTCCTTGCTGGAGTCTTAGGGTTTGGGGATTTTGTGTTTCTGTCTTCACCCACAGAGTGAACGCTGGTTTCTGAATGGGGACAGACTAGCCTGGCTCTATCCAGATCTGGTTGTCCAGCCTGCCCAGCTCCCTTCATTGTCTGCCTCTTCTGCACTGTGTGACCCCTTTGTCATAAACCCATGGATCATAGATGGGGGTGTAAATAAATAGGAGTATGGTTGCTTCCAGACTCTGTGTCCAGCTCAACAGATCTACGTATCTATTTCCATACTCAGGTCACACTGTTTTGGATTAAGAGTTGTGGTGAGTGTAACAGCTTGAAATCAGAAAATGTCACACCTCTGGCTTGTCCATTCTTCAGACTGGCTTGGCTGTTCAGGGCCCTCCGTGATTCTATACAATTTTAGGATTCTTTATTCTATTTTTTATTCTATTTTATTTTCTAATAATTCTTATTAGAATTTTAATAAGGGTTAGACTGAATCTGTAGCCTGTTCAGGAAATATGGACATTATTAGTTCTTCTAATCTATGAGCAGGGAATCTGATTATTTGATTTGTCTCAGAAGAAACACTGCAGTATTTCTACCCTTTGAATATTATAAGTCTCTTCAAACAGCATACATTTATCTTTGTATTTGAATTCATCCTAATTGTGTGAGATGACTGAGGTTTTTTGTTTTGGTTTTTGGTTTTTGGGCTACACCCAGTGATGCTCAGGGGTTCTCCTGGCTCTGCGCTCAGAAATCACTCCTGGCTGGCTCAGGAGGTGTGGGGAGGACCATATGGGATACTGGATATCAAATCCAGGTCTTTCCCAAGTCGGTCGTGTGCAAGGTAAATACCCTACTGCTATGTTATCACTCTGGCACCAGACTGAGATTTAATAAAAAATACTTTATATTATTTCTTCTATCTTATCACATATTTTTTTTCTCTTTTTTGCTTTGCTTTTGCTATATAAGCCATTTGGGGTTCTGTTTTATACTTCTTATTATATTTACCAGTTTTCCTATACTTTGCCATTTCCTTCAATGCTCCTCTGTATTCACAATGAAACCTGTTTCACTAGCACCATTCTGAAGTCATACCCAGTTTTTCCTTTTTCCTCACCAAGACACCATTGCTTTAAAAAAAAAAAAAAAAAACTACTCACTTTTCTCCAAAGATGAGTCTCAACATCCTGAAAGATGAAATAAAATCTTCCAATTTATTAGTGAAAATGCTTTATGAAATGAACCAGCAAGCTTCTTGGAAATGATTTTACAGCACAGTTCTTGTTTGTCTCTTACATAAAATTCCCAGCTCTTGAAAAGACTAATACTAAACCTAGCAAAATTTTTATCTTTACAAATCCACAATGACTTCTATAGAATATATTAATTTTAACTACTATATAAGAAAATATCCTCTATTGAAAGATTAGGATGATAGCATAATTTCAATGATCAATTTAGTACCTTAATGGAGCTTTCATAACTTTTGTACTTACCCTTCTCCAAGCTTCTCCAATACATCAAACACTTCTTCAGGCTGCTTAGTCAAACTGTCTTCACTCAGCTTTTTTAGTTTACTGTTCAAAAACAAAATCACAAAGAAACATTGTTCTTAAAGCCTTTTATAAACTCATTTACTTTTAATATGCAATAGACTCATTCAGACAGTTTTAAAATTAAACACGGAGGCAGGAGTACAGCTGGTAGAGCTCTTGTATTGCATGTGGCCAATCAGGGTTTAATCTCTGGTACCCCATAAAGTCTCTCAAGTACTACCAAGAGGAGTGAACCCTGAGCAGTTAGGTGTGCTCCAGGCTCTAGCATCTTTGTTTTCTCACTAATTTATTGTCCATTGTTTATAGACATCTAAGTTATCATTTGTTATTACAACCAATGTTCCCATAACTTATACACATATCAATTCCCACACGTGCCAGCATATCTACAGGAGAAATTTCCAGAAGTGAAGCTGCTAGAGCAAGAGACTATACATACATACTCATTCGTATACACTTAAATTTGCATGCAAGTTATTTGCAAATATATTAAAATGTGCACATAAGCGAATGTATACATATTCATTAACATGTATATAAGAGTGATAGTCATAGTATAAATGCATCATAATCTAAATAAAATCACTGCAATTATATAGTAGTTATTAAAAATAGTTACTGGGATGCTTTATATGCTGTGATTATGTAATAAAATATGAAAGCTGCTGAAACACTATATGGCGGATACCAAATCGTGAATAACTTTGTAATTTCATAGAAACTAATTAAAATAAAAAATTAAATAATAATAAAATAAAATATGAATGCACAGTGACATACTAACAAACTGCCCTGCAAAAATTGCACTAGCAAAGCAGTAGGGCGTTTGCCTTGCACACAGCTGATCCAGGACGAACCTGATTCAATCCCAGGCATCCCATATGGGCCCCCCCAAGCCAGGAGTAACCCCTGACTTCACCAGGTGTGGCCCAAAACAAAACAAAACAAAAAAGCATGAATTTATCCCCCCACAAATGATAGCTGAAAGAACCTTCCTGAACACATGAATACAGCATATCTAACAACAGGCACCAAATACCCAGATTTGGGTACCCAGATTTGGATTAATGGTAAGGTGAAGCATAGTACTTCAGAATAGATTTAATGTGCATTTGTCTCATGCAAGTGAGGCTGATACATAATACATGTTAATACATAATACATATTTAAAATATGGTACAATATTGGGGTGGAGAGATAGCATGGAGGTAAGGTGTTTGCCTTTCATGCAGAAGGATGGTGGTTCGAATCCCGGCATCCCCTGTGGTCCCCAGAGCCTGCCAGGGCTGATTTCTGAGCATAGAGATGGAGTAACCCCTGAGCGCTGCCGGGTGTGACCCCCCCAATATATATATATATATAAATATATATATGGTACAATATTAAAATACCACATATTTTAATGTGACAATAAAATTATACCAAGTATTCCTGTTATTTGCCTATTTTTCTACTGTTTTATTAGTATGCATGTGAAATTAGCTTTTTTAAGGTTGTAAATGTTTTCACTTACATCTTGACTTCTCTTACATATGGGTTTTCAGTTTTATGGTCTATTTTATTTGCTATATACAAATGTTTGGGGAGGGTTAATTTGACTTTTTCTTTTATTAAAAAATATATGTGGAATGTCATCTAGCTCAACTTCTGGAAAGCAATCTGAGGATTTCTTGAAAAAGTAGGAACAGAATTCCTGGATGCCCGTAGTATACCACTTATTGTATCTATCCATAAATTACAAAAACACTAATCCCGAAGTATGCACACCTAAGTTCATCACCAGACTTAGTATAATAATCAAGATTGGAAACAACCCAAAAGCCCAACTATGGATCAATGAATCAAGAAATTGTGGGGTCTGTGTGTTTATGTATATGTGTACATATATAATATATATATATATATATATATATATATATATATATATATATATATATATATATATGAAATGGAATACCATTCAGCTGTAAGAAAGGGCAGCTCAAGTAATTACCCATTACATGGCTGGAACTAGAGAACATCATGTAGAGTGAAGTCAGTCAGTAGAAGGCGAACAGAGCTATAGTGTAGTAGTCATGTGCCTTGCAACCGTTTACCCAGATTCAATCCCCTGCATCCCCTATGGTACCATCAGGAGTAGTTCCTGAGTGCAGAAGCAGGTTTAACCCCTGAGCATTGCTTAGTGAGGCCCAGAAACAAAAAGAAAAAAAGAAAAAGAACAGAAATGACACAAAATGATCTCTCTCACATGTGGAACCCCAATACAAAATAAAGGAGCAACAAATGGCTGAAGGCAACAAAACTGAAGATCTGGTCCACAGAACTCCATCCCACAGCTTATGGGATGGAGGGATGGAGATGGAACAGGAGGGACATTGGGCACGGTGGTGGAGAGAGAGAATACCCTGGTGGTGGGTGTGCTGTGGTGTTGAAAGGATGTGTACATAAAACTACCATAAAAGTCTGATAAATCACAGTATCATGATAAAGATTCAGAAAAATAAACACCCACCTGTAGAGCAGATCAGCTGGAAGCAAGAAACGAGAGAGATTTGGTGTATTTGGTGGAGCAAAAATAATTTAGTATGAAATTTCTTTTTTTTTTTAAATAATTTTTATTGTGATCAAAGTGATTGAAACTTCTTATATAAAGAACCAAAGGATGGGGCCGGAGCAGTGGTGCAAGCAGTAGAGCATCTGCCTTGCACGCGCTAACCTAGGAGGGACTGTGGTTCGATCCCTCGGCATCCCATATGGTCCCCAAGCTAGGAGCGATTCCTGAGCATATAGCCAGGAGTAACTCCTAAATATCACCAGGTGTGGCCCAAAAGCCAAAAAAAAAAAAAAAAAAAAAAAGAATCAAAGGAAAAATTTTAGATAAAGAACCAAAACTGCTCTTTCCCTCCTGGGAGCCGGGAGTTTTTGCCAGCATGGGGTTGGCAGGCCTTCGCCATACCAAAGGCCTTTTTAACCAGGCCTAGGAGGGATGTGGGGCTTGGGTCACCCCAGCACCCTTCCACCTCCTTCCTCCGGAACTCCAGGGCTTCCCCTAGACCACCTGCCCAGGCAAGTCAGTGAGGTGGGTCCCAACAAGAAGCTTAAAGGGTACCTCAAGCTTTCCCCATTTCCCACCCAGCTCCAGAGGGAGGGTTTGGGTGGGAGCTTTGAACTTCCAGGCTTTCAGCTCTTGAAGGATCTCTTTCTTTCCTGGGAGCCAGGAGTTTTTGCCAGCATGGGGAATGGCAGCACAAGAGGCTCTGGCTTCAGAAAGTCGCAGGCAACTTTCCTTACTAACCCTGTCCATTGTAAAACCGCGCAGGGGAGCTACACAAATATTTGGATATCACTGGGTTTAATCTGTTTGTCATTTTCAGAACGCCGTCCAGAAGCTCATTTTATTCCTTTATTCCCTCACCCCCACCTCTTATTACCCCACATTTAACCTTTTTTTTTTTTTTGTACTAGTGATTTTTGTTTTGGCCATGGTGGACTGCATATCTTTCACAGTAATGTTTTAGAGGGAGTCGGAAGCTTCAGCAGGCAACACGGGAACGACATGGCTCCATGCGGTAGGCTTTTTGGCCAAGCTTAGGGGAAGATGCAGCCTCAGCTGCCCCCCCCCCACAGCCTTCGCTCTCCTTGCTCCCGGTTCCCAGGGTCCCAACAAGTGGGTTCCAGCGAGGAGCAGTTTAAAGCAAACCCCAGTCTTCCCTATTCCTGCATGGGGCAGGAAGGGGACTGGTAAACTTCCAGCTTCCAGCAATTAGGAAGCAAACGCCTCTCAGGGAGTCTCCATGTGCTGCTCTTCACTCTTTATGAAGCAGATTAATCCTCTTATATAGTGACAATTTTGCCCACTGGTTTTTTTATTTGTTTATTTGCTTTTTCCCCTTTGAGATCTGTTTTATAAGTAATACTGGTAGAAGAGCATCTCTGTGTAGAATTCATGTTTGAACCAAGTTATGGGGAATGTTGGAACTGATCCGTCGACCCCCAGATGCACCAACAATATCTTGTGGCATTGTTTCTCTTTTGCACAGGCACGTTAAAATGGGAAAATAATACATATTCAAACAAGTTCTTATCTAATAGAGATGGGAACACAAATGTGGTAATGCAGTTAGGTCTTATACCCTGAACATTGGCATAATGATTTGGCTTAGGCCTCAGAAGAATCGGCATCGCCCACACACACCTGAACAATAGATACCATCTATGGAAACAACCACAATCATCTATAACATTACCAGGATACAAACCTCTACCATGAAAGACCTACCACTACTCTGGCATTGACTTACTCCAAAGAGTGCTCTCAACACCCAGACAACTCAGCAACAACCTGCTTGCAGGGCAGATCTCTCCGTATCTAAGGTGTGCTGAAACTAGAGGATGCTCCACATCAGCCTGACTTCAATGAAAGAAATGCAGAGAATCCAGAATCTTTAAATATAAGAACCTGATACCAACAAAAGCTAAACTGTGAAAAAGTTTCACCTGGACCACGGAGAATGACACAGGTTGGACAGACTGGTATGCCTGGAGTCCAGAGTCGGTCTTATGCCAAGAAAGTTCTGGGATGAGGCCTTCTTGTAATCAGACTAAAGATTTTTTTCCTGTTTTCCCCATATTTTTCTGGGCCTATGCAAACAACATTGTTTGCAATGATTTGCAGTGATTGCCACTGTCACACCTTTACTATTGTATTTTTTTTAACACTTATCCTTTAAGAAAAAGAAAGTTACTGAACTTAAAAACGAATAACTGTAGTAGAATGCCTGTCTTGAATACAGGCAGGGGATGGGAAGGGGGGAGGGGCACTGGGAGGGGGAATGTTACACTGGTGAAGGAAGATGTTCTGTTTGTGACTATAATCCAACTATAATCCTGTTTGTAATCATGATGCTTAAATAAAAAAAAAAATAAAAAAAGAACCAAAACCAGTTTAGTATTATTAAAACAAAAGTATCAGGGCCAAAGAGATAGCACAGTGGTTGGGTGTTTGTCTTGCATGTAGCCGACCTGGGAGGGACCCAGTTCGATTCCTGGAATCCCATATGGTCCTCCAGCCTGCCAGGAGTGATTTCTGAGTGCAGAACCAAGAGTAACCCTGAGTACCACTAGGTGTGGCCCAACAGCCAATCAATCAACAAATAAAGGTTTTAAAAAATAAAATAAAAGTACCATAAATTAAAAATAACCCAGATGGGTTAAGAATAAACCATATACCATACAACCTGGTAAGGAACTGTTACCAAAGATGGTTTTCCTGCAGTGTAGAGAAGGGATTTCCAGCAAGAAAACTAGAAAATGGGAATCAGAAGCTGATTCAGATGAAGCGAGCACAAATATAGCAAGGCAGTGGAAGCAAGTTGTTTGGCAGGTCCAAGAATGCACCATAGAATAGTTGTGACAACCACAGAACAATGAGGACGGAAGGTTTAAAGCTACTGGCCGAGGCATGGCTGAGAGCAGAGAGGGAAGTGAGAAGGAAGGAGATGAAGAGAGAGGGGAACAAAGCACCACCAAGTCCTACAGTTTGGGACCACTGCTCCCTCCAGCAGCCCATCTGCTCTCACTCAACAAGCAAGGCCTGGGCCTTACACACTGAGGAAGCACCCGCTCTAGTCCACATGGCATCTTTCTCAACATGTGCAGCAACTGCGAGGCTCTTAACTTAATGCAGGCAAAGAAGGGGGGGCGGGGGGAGTGAAAACACATGATTTGTCTTGGTAAATGTTCACATTCTGTGTCATTTTGTCTCTATTTCCTCTTTCTTTTCTGCTATTGTCAATGAAATCTGATTATTTCAGTTATGGTTTAATTTTAAATAATTTTTATACTGTCTACTCTTAAAACTTACTGTTTGGAGGAGAAAAAAAATACAAACAATCGCTAATTAAGACCCCAAGCTAAAATTCACAACACATTTTCCTCTTTTACTGCCCTGGCAGACATGGCGTAATGAGTCTCCTCTCATCTATGTCTGACATATGCAATGGCCTCTAAGCTCCACAGAGGCAACTCATCGTGGTGCTGATGTTTGAATCAGAGTTGTGTAGAGGTGTCCCCAGCACATGTCCTTCCCCAGATCTGTGCTCCATGGAGAGGGCAGGCCCAACACACACACACACACACACACACACACACACACACAGCCACACACAGCTACACCTAGGACTATCTTTGTAAGATGAAGTCAGTGGCTAATACAGTTTGACTTTTCTATCACCTGGCTCTCCATCTCGTAAGGTGGGAAGAAGATGAGGACCCATCCAGCCAATGCAAGACAGGTGTGTGTGTGTGTGTGTGTGTGTGTGTGTGTGTGTGTGTTTATACATGTGAATGCATGTGCATGAGTTAGTGTGTGAGTGTGTGTATAAGTGTGTGTGAGAGTGAGTAGTCTTATCCCACATTGTTTTTTAAAACAGTAACGTCCCTTTTTCCTCAGCAACATAAAATTTTCCAACATGCCCACACCTCAGTGGCTTCTTCAACTTTTCCCTAATCTCTAAGTTTGTTTATCTCACTTCTGTGTTTCCTGTTGAATGTAAGAATGTCTTTTCCTCCCAAGACCTCAATACTAAGTTTTCTAGTGGAGTCTGGGGAAGGATAAACCTTTTGCGATAGACTAGTCTATGGTTCTCCAATTCACCCTAATAGTTCAGTTTCAAGAATAAGTAACATTTAATAGATTTTGCTGGGGCCAAGGAGATGGTACAATGAGCAGGGCATCTGTCTTGCATAAGCAAATTTCATAATGAGAAAGAGCTGAAAAAAAGATGCAGGATTGGGAGTTGATTCTGATCCTTACAATTCAAAAGTCTGGCAATAAGGATTCAGCCACACAAAGTTAAAAATAGAAAAACTGGTCAGCTACATGCAAAAAAAAAGTGAACTTTTTAGCACTGTGCACAAAAGTCAAATAAAAGTGAATTAAATGCCTTGATATCATACCTGAAACCATAAGGTACATAGAGGAAAACACCATGACATTGAGACTAAAGGCATGAAACACCAGTGGTTAACCAAGTGGAAGCAAAGATAAAACAAATGGGACTACATTAAATTAAGAAGTTCTCAAAGGAAACAGTGACTAGTATACAAAGACTTCCTACAGAATGGGAGAAACCATTCACTCAATACCCATCTAATAATAATATCATAATATCTAAGATACATAAGGCACTGTTAGAGAATAGCAAGAAAAAAACATTGAAGCCCATCCAAAAATGCTACAGAGATGAACAGAAATTTCCTCAAAGAAGACTCATAGATGGCCAACAGGCACATGACAAAATGCTCCACTGTATTAATCATCAGGAAAATGCAAATTGAACAAACGAGATACCATCTCATGCCACAGAAACTGGCACATATCACAAAGAACAAGAACAACCAGTGCTGGCATGGATGTCGAGAGAAAGAGATTTTCATTCACTGCTGGTGGGAATGTAGACTGATGCAGCCATTTTGGAAAACAATGTGGATATTCCGCACACGAAAAAAAAAATCTAGAAATTGAGCTTCCATATGACCCAGCAATACTGTTTCTAGGAATATACCCTAGGAGCCCAAAAACACAATGTAGAAAATCCCTCCACATCCCTATTCGCAATAACCAGAATCTGGACACAACCTAAGTGCCTAAGAACAGATGAGTGGATTTAAAAAATAAATAAATAAATAAATAAATAAATAAATAAATAAATAAATAAATAAATAAAGGTACATCTACACAATGGAATACTATACAGTTGTTGGGAAAAATTTCATGAAGTCACGAAATTTGCTTATACATGGATGGATATAGAGTATCATGCTGAGAGAAATCAGTCAGATAAAGAGGAATTTGTGAAATATTTTAAAAAATAATAGTAGGTTAATAATATCCAAAGACAATAGAGTCGAGGGCCGGGAAGATCAGTCCATGTAATAAGCTTGCCACAAAGAGTGGGGAGTGCAATGAGGGTAGAAAAGGGACCACTATGACTCTGGACAAGAATTGGGTGCCGAGAAGAAGGAAAATGATATGTATAATACCCCTTCAGTAATCATATTGCAGAACACAGTGGCTAAAAGGGAAAAAGGAAGAGAGAAAAAGAAGAAAAATATATGCCACAGATAGATGCAGGCTGGGGGGGGGGGGGGGTAGCAAGAAGAAAACTGGCGACACTTAAATGTACTGGTGAAGCCATACACTGTATGACTAAAACTCAATCATGAACTACTTTGTGTAACTCACAGTGATTCGGGTAAATTATTTATTTAAAAAAATGAGAATGACAGGAAAAAATCTTTCCAGAGTTATTCTGCACAAACACTGCCTTGTACAAGATAAATGTCCCCGCAGAGGGGCTTTAGAACACCTCCACCTCATCCCCATGACCCACATCTCAACTGCAGCGAACTCTTCTCGCAGGCTGCGAGTTTTCACATTAACCACACACAAGTAGGATATGAAAAAGCATCACGTGACAGTGATGTGAAAAAGCAAAGGGTATGAAGCTCTTCGCCCACAGAGAAGGCAGGCAGTGGGAGTGCAGGAAGGGAGAGGGGTGCTCACAGTAGCAGGAAGATGGGCTCTGCTCAGGCCACTCACCCTTCTGACATGATCCCTTTCTCTGCCTTTGAAGAACACCCTTCAAGCCTGCTCTGGGAAATCTTCAGAGAACTATCCCCCTTCCCTCTGCCCCTGTCCCAACCCACTCCCCCCAATTCAGCAGCTAGTCCCAAAGTCAACAGCACTTGGCACACTGTGGCCCCAACCTTTCTTACATGGGTCCAAGAGTGCATGACAAAGTTAATCCATCAAATGACAGTCCATCAAAATATGGACGGCCTGATCCAGGTGAAACCTATCCCACACCTGAACTCTCATGACTGTTTAGTAAAGCTCCATGCAATAAATTCATGGGGAGGGGGGAAGGTGCTAGAGCCTGGAGAGCTGAAAAGTTCAAAGAAACTGTCATGTACCCAGTGCACCTAAGGAAAAAATGTGAACAAGACTGGAATGGTAGTATTGCAAGGAGGACACTGATTTTGCATTCCCGGTATCCCATATGGTCCCCTGAGCACGGTCAGGAGGAATTCTTTAGCACAGAGCCAGGAATAACCCCTGAACACTTCTGGGTGTGGCCCAAAAACCAAAAGAATAAAAGTCAAAGTAAAAAAAAATTACCAAAAATTGAACTTCCCGTCTAAATTATTAGGGCTCATGATCTAACACGCTTTACTCTCCACAAATTAAATGCACATGTGGTAGAAGTTGATCTAGAAGCCAAAAGCATCCACTCAAGGGCGCTGATTATAACAGCCGAAGGATGCCCCAAATCTCAGAGTTACAAAGTGACTCAATTTACCCTAGAGTTCAAAAAAGTACAAATGCTAAGTGAACAACTGTGACAAAGATCCCTGGCACTCCAGTCCCTGCTGCAGTGACCCTGAGCTGCTGGTCCCCCAGGGTTAGAGACAAAAGGCACAGACAGAATACCATCAACACCTTCCCCTTCCCGGCCAGCTTCCTATGTATTTCCTGGGTAAAATCCTCCTCTAAATGCATCAGCTACCTCCCTTACTTGGGGTGCAAAGCAGTAATACAGACAGCAAGAAGAGAGTAGGGGCCCCCAATTGAGGGGAGTAGGATTAGAACCTGTGGCAGCACCACTAAGCAGAAGCTGGCAGAAGGGAAAGGTTGAGCAGAATGTGGCAGAAGAGAAAGGTGCATCCAGAACAGACAGGTTTCAAGACAAGCAAATCAGCCACATGTCCTTTGGGAGGTTGGAAACACTAAATACAAAGATTCCACACCTCAGAGGTGTGTCACTCTGACCAAAGGGTGAAATCATAAGAGAAATATAGAAAGGAAAAGAAATATATTAAAGAAAATGTTAAAGAAGAGGAGGATGACGGAAAGCATAAAATGCACTATTCTGAGTGGAAGAAGATCCGGTAAGCTAGCCAAAGGAGAGTCAACAAGCTCTTGAGGAGAAAACTTCGAGAACGAGAGATCCACAATTAAAAGCAGAGGTATTTGGTTTCTGGGTGAGGATCCACCACCTGACTTCTGACAGCATATCATCAGACACAGGCTGCCTGAGCCAGAATGAAGTCTGAGGAACAGAAATCTCCAAGTTAGGAACAGGGAACAAAAATGGGCTTACAGAAGTCATAACAGGTATAAAAATGGTCACGCTCAAAAGTCAGACAGAAACTAGCAGGGAAGAGAGTAAAATTTTCTCTTTCTGAGCTAGGGGCAAAAATAATCAACAGGAACAATATTGAATAAAGTTTACAGTGATCGTCCACGGTAGCTTTTCCAACAGCTATAAAATTTCCACCAGCTCTGCAAAGTCAAGGCGGTCACCAAAAAACCAACAGAAGCAAAGTTGCCTATAAGGAGTTAGACTGTGGCTCACAGGTAGAACAGCTGGCTTGCAAGAGTGAGGCCCTAAGTTCAATTCTCCACACTGACAAAACAGGAAAAGAGAGAGGGAGAGCTAAATATAGACCAAATAGGGCCAGGAGAAATTAGGGAGGAACCTCAGGCTGATTCAGCAGCAATGGCTTCCTCCAAAGTCACCCACCAGGATGCGAATAAGACTCAGAGAAATTGCACAGCCTCACATGTGCTAACCAGGGTTCCATTCCCCAGCACCCAAAATGATGCCCCATGCCCTATCAGGAGTTATCCGTAGGTACTGAGCCAGAAATAAGACCCAAGCACAGCATAGTGTGGCCCAAATCCCCCTGGATCCTGTGTGCTTCCCCACTCCAAATAAAACCAGGATGCATCTCCCACTCATGTGGAAGCAGCAGCCGGGTCACAGAGACCAGAGTCCTCCACCTTCCTTCCCATTTCCAGCTCAGGCAACATGCAAGCTGGCAGACCCAGTGACTTCTGCTAAGCCCATCTCTTCTGAGAGACACAGAGCCCCAAGAAAGTAGCATGCAGAGAGCTTGACTACTCCCCAGGATACAATGAGGCACACTGGCACTGTCCCACTTGTGTGACCCTCTCCATCAACCTCTCCACAGCCCAAACCTTCCTTCTACTCATTGGCTCCTGGGCCAGCACCTGCCTGTTTCCTTCCCCAGGAAGCTACCTGGTCCAACGAAGCCATGACGAAGCGTGTCAGTGTGATCATTGAGCATGTGTCCTTTGGCTTCTTTCTTTCACCATCACTTCCAGATTCATCCCAGGGGTAGCACAGATCCCAATTCTAGTTCCCTCACTATCAACGCTGAACAGTGAACCAATTTTGTTCATCTCGTTGGATTGCTTCCCTTGTTGAGCACTTGCAGAGGACGCCCATGAGTAAGACTTGTGACAAGTATCAGCAGTCCCTCCTCTCCCTTTGCTCAGAAACGGTCTACGCTGAGGCCCAAAGTCTTCACTGTACCATTTCACCTTCTCATCCACCGAAATTCCAGCAACTACACACATTCCTCTGGGGGTCTGCACAGGTGTATCCATGTACAACTGCATACTCCTGAGGCCAGTCAAGTTGTATCTGGTTGCGGCTTTGTTTACATTTCCCTGATGACTAGTGATATACAACATCTACCTTCCTATGTGCTTTTGTTCCATTCTCTCTCTTTGAAAAAGCCTCTATTAGAGTCTTTTGGCCATTTTTCATTCGGGTTGCTGGCTTAGGCTAAAAAACTTCTTGAGGAAAAATAAATTATATTCGTGGGGCCTGAGCAATAGCACAGTGGGGAAGCATTTGCCTTGCATGCGGCAGACTCAGGCTCAAGCCCTGGCATCCTAGATGGTCCCCAGGAGCCTGCCAGGAATGATTTCTGAGCACAGAGCCAGGAATAACTCCAGAGTTCTATCAGGTTTGCCCTCCCAAAAAAAGAAAATTGTATATTTCTGATCTGCTGTGTAGTTTGGGGAGGGTGACTATGAAGTGAGGTGGGTGTATTTGGTTTCTGGACAAACTGATCATGGACCTCATCATGGCACATACTCAGGGTAAATATTTAGCAGAAGAGGAAATGTTTCCAACTCTGTAGGGGAAAATGAAAAAAATGAAGGTTTCTTCTCCCAAAAGCACCTGATTCCAGCGCTGGCTCCTTTTCTCTTCCAGCAGATTTCCCGATGGCTGAAACACTGTTTGTTACTCTGTTACTCGTGGCAACGGCTGAGTCTTCCCTGTTATTGTTGCTATGTGCTAGGCATTTGGCTTCATTTTATAAATGATGTCCCATTTAAAAATACACTCTGGTCTTTGGCCCTGCAAGTTTCATCCAAAATATTGTTAGAAAGATCCTACATGTTCAAAAGCATATGTGTGGTTCATCCATCAACACACCATTGTTCAACAATGTCAAAAAGTCCCCAAACTATGACTTAAGTAATAGACATTTTCTAAAATATACAATGATGAAACTGATTTTGGATCCGCAAAAATGAGTATTTTTTACTTCAACCCAAGAAGTACATTTTATCTCGAATCAATAAAATTTGAAGACTGTTTGTTCTTTCTGCCTTTGTAAGATCAAGCATTTCTTTAAGTATTTGGTAAGTTTTTTAACTCTAAAACTATTTTTATTTGTTTTTATTTGGGGGCCACACCTAGAGGTGCTCAGGTCTGACTCTTGGCTCTGCACTCACGGATCACTTCTGGCAGGCTCAGAGAACAGTACGGGGGTTTGAATCCAAGTCAGCCAGCCCATGTACAGGAAGCTCCCTGCCTGCTGTATTCTCCATCCAACCTCTACAGAGTTCCAATTATTTTAAGCAACTACAAGATATGCATCGGAGTGAAATTTGCCCTTTTGATCCCACTAGAAAGTGAGGTGTTTCTTCAAAAGATATTCACAATGCCAGACACATTTTTAAACACTTTGGAAACTTTATAGACAAAAGTTTGACAATCACTGATGCTTTGATCTTCACATAGCCCAAAGGGAAGAGTAAGCCATTTCTGTTTTTATTTTTGGGTCACACCAGGTGGTACTCAGCTTATTCCTGGCGCTGATCACCAGGCAATGTTCAGGACCATATGTTGTGCCTAAATCAAACCAAGGCCATACTGGTACAACGCAAGAACCTTAGTGTCAAGTAAAGATAGTTTTTAGTTTGTTTTTGTGCCATAAACTCTGGTGCTCAGGACTGAGGATAACTCCTGGCATAATGATCCTCTTGTCCCTGGCAGGCTCGGGAAACCATATGGGATGCTAGGGATCGAACCCTTCGTTGGCTGTATGTGAGACAATTGCCCTCCTCGCTGTGCTATCTCTCCAACCCTGGAGATAGTTATTTTTACCTCTGCTCTATAAGTCAGTGAGCATGTGGAAACTTAGAAAGCTAATAACTTGGGGCGGGGGGAAGAGAAAGAGAGAAAAAGAAAGAGAGAGAGAGAGAGAGAGGGAGAGAGAGTCCCAATGGATGAGTACTCACAGGAGACCAGGGTTCAATGCCCCACACTTCATGGTTTCCTGAGTGACACAAGGATTGTCCCCAGAGTAATGTGCTAAAAAAAAAAAAAAAAAACATCCCCCCCAACAAAAACACCCCAGACAAAAGCCTATGGTAGTTGCTAAGTGACTTGCTCATCACTACAACCAATATTATCAAAATTTTAATAATAAGATAGATGAAGACTGATGACCTTATTATAAAACTAATTTTTGGTAAAGATTAGTTCATTGTTGATATTAAAATGAGCTGAAAAAGTAATTTTAAAAATGAGCTGAACACCTAAGAAAATAGATGTTCTGCATTAGGTAGAAGACTTAAAAACTCAATGAAAGGGCCCGGAGAGATAGCACAGCGGCGTTTGCCTTGCAAGCAGCCGATCCAGGACCAAAGGTGGTTGGTTGGAATCCCGGTGTCCCATATGGTCCCCGGTGCCTGCCAGGAGCTATTTCTGAGCAGACAGCCAGGAATAACCCCTGAGCACTGCTGGGTGTGGCCCAAAAACCAAAAAAAAAAAAAAAAAACTCGATGAAAGTGGGCCACAGCAGTGGCTCAGGGCATAAGGAGTCTGCCTTGTACATTAGCCTAGGACAGAGGGCGGTTAGATCCCCTGGCATCCCATATGGTCCCCAAGCCAGGAGCAATTTCTGAGCACATAGCCAGGAGTAACCCCTGAGCGTCACTGGGTGTGGCTCCCCCCCCCCAAAAAAAAAAAAAAAAAAAAAAAGAAAAACTCAATGAAAGCCTTGTTTTTCCACTTATCATACTGTTTCCTCTCAGGGTGGGCTCTTTGCCCAAAAGTCTTCTAAACTTATCACTTCCTGGCAAAAAGCTATAGAGGGGAAAAATCAGAATTTCTCTGTCCTGCACCCTTAGAATGTTTCATTTTTATTTTTGAATTATATTTTCACTATGGGTCAAAGAGATCATACAGTGGGTAGACTGACTTGCATACAGTCAATCTGGGGTTCAAACCCAGACACCACATTTGGTTCTCAGAACCCTACCAGGTGTGATCCCTGAGCACAGATCCAAGAGAAAGCCCTGAGCACAGTTAAAAAGAATGTTTTTACCAATCAACTTGAAAGTGATGATTCCTCTGAATTCCTTGTATGAAGCCTATACATGGTCAACAAACACTGCATTGTTTTCCTTGATCCTAGAAACATGTTACCACAGTCACTTCCTTCACTAATTTTTTTAAAGACAAAAATCCAGAAAATACCAACGATATAAACAGCCAGTTTAAAATGTTCCAACCTTTTCATGGGCCTAATGAAAAAAATATTTATTCTTTATAAGAAATGAGGCACCGGATCATACTTTTCAATACAATTCATTATAAATATTTAAAAATATTCAATAGCCATATCTAGATGTGAGAACTAATAAAAGGGAATAGAATCTTTAACTGATTAAAATTGAAACTGGTTACTTATTTATGAACTGTGCCAAGATTGACCTATATTCAGCTGTTTGATCCTCCCGTGTCCCATATGGTCCCCAAGCCAGGAGCAATTTCTGAGCACATAGCCAGTAGTAACTCCTGAGTGTCACCGGGAGTGGCCCCCAAAAAACACCAAAAATGAAAATTCCACAATGATTTGTGCCAGAGGTATGATGAGCTACACTTAAAAACTAGATTTTCTATCCAGAGACAATAGAGAGGCCGGGAGGACTAGTCCATGGTAGGAAACTCACCACAATGGGCCAGGAGTGCAATTAAGGCAGAGAAAGGATAAATATGACAATGATAGTTGGAACTGATCACTTTGGACAAGAACTGGGTGCTGAGAGGAGGCAAAGTAATAGGCACAAACCCCTTCAGAAACAATATGGCAAATCGCAGCGTGTAAAAGGGAAAAAAAGTAGGGGAAGAGAGGGAGAGAGAGAGAAGAAAATGTCTGCCCCAGAGGCAGTCAGGGAACAGGGCAGGGAAAAGGGGGATAGAAAATTGGGAACATTGGTGGCGAGAAATGTGCCCTGGTGAAGGGTGTTGGATATTGTATGATTAAAATCATGAACAACTTTGTAACTGTGAAAAAAAAAAAAGCTCAACTGTATTATGAACAACCTTGTAACCAAGACAGTGTTCAAATAAAGTTAATTTTAAACAACTGGATTTACTTACTCATCTGCTTTCCTACTTCACTTCTTTTTCTACATTTCAAATGTGGATGGTAAATTACAAGTCTCTAACCCACCCAGTTCCTGACTCTAGTTCCCTACAGAATAGTGGTGCTAGCCCAATCCTATCAACATGGCACTCAGCCTCCTGCGGCTCTGCAGAGGCGGACCAGGGGAGTCCTGAGAAGAGAGGGTTGTGTGTATGTATGGGGGGAGGGGGTTAGGTCTGCTATGAGCACAGGAGGGCACCCCCAGGCCTGACCATTCAGCGGGTCACTGCATAAGCTGCTTCTCAGGATTTCCTTCTCTGGGGTTCTTTGAACATATGTTAAAGCAGGAAGACTGAGAAATAGTACCCAATGTTCATGTTCCTTAAAAAGAATTTTTCCTTTTAAAAACTAGAATTATTTTACCTCCATGGATTCTTTTGACCATGGTGTCAATTCCTGAACAGGTATAAATACCGTCTGAAACTCCAACTCACTTTGGTAATGACACTGCATTTCAAAACTAAGTGATGCTCCAAAACAATAGTTTATTTTCCTCAGGGGATCAGACCTGAGGCCTCATAATCAAATACCCTCCCACTGAATATATCCCTGGCTCCTAGACTTTTAACTCTGGAAATTTGTGGAATTAGGTCTGTGTAAAGGGGTCACACCCAGTGGTGCTCAGGGCTTACAAGTGGCTCTGTGCTCAGGTGTCACTCTTGAGAGGACTAGGAGACCATATGTGGTATAATAGATTGAACCCAGATCCAATGCATGCAAAGCAAGTACCTTGACCCTGTGCTCTCTTTCCAGCCCCAAGAAGCCTTTATTTATTTATTTATTTATTTATTTTATTTATTTATTTTTTGATGATGGTGCGCCTTAAAGGTCTCTTTTGATCTGGCAGGGAACCAGTGTAGTCAAATGGTATATATTAGCTTTCTTTTTATTTAGGAGTCACACCCAATGGTGCATAGGGCTTCCTCCTGGCTCTGTGCTCAAGGATCACTCCTGGCAATGTTTGGGGAACCATAAGCAGTGCCAGGGATCAAACCTGGATCAGTCTCGTACAGGAAGGACGCAAAAGACAAATGGCATCTGAGAGTCACATCTGCAGTATCTGCCCAAAAGTCCCACTTAGGTTGTAAGTCAGAAACCTTATGGACAGTAGGGGAGAGGCTAGGGGAAGGATGCACTAAATGCTGGCACAATTTACCATATTCACCCCTGCACCATCTACCACATTCACCTCACCAGTCTACCACATTCATGCCAACATCGTCTACCACATTCCTAAAGACTCTGCCAGCCTTTGAAAGCAGAAACCATTGCCAATTAATGAAGAAAATATATCTACAGAAAACTATAAGTGAGGCCAGAGAAGGTTTAGAGGTTAAATCACCTGCATTGCATGCAGTCAACCAGCTCAATCCCTGGCACCACACAATCCCCTGAGCATCACCAGATGCAGCCCTGGAGGCCCCTAAGTACCCCTAGGGTAGTCCAGGCAATCCCAGAACTTCAGGGCTCAAAGCCCCGCATCCTCGCACTGGACCACTGGCCCAGTTGTATAAGCATCACAAGGAGTGGCCCCAGACTCACCCCAGTACCACTAGGGAGTTCCTCTCACCAAAAATAAACAAATGAAACAGAAACCAGGGCTTCTTGGAGCACTGGATGGTTCTAGATATGGATGGGTCTGGGAACAGACCTAAGAAGGGCTTAGCCTTGCCTGCCTGCAGGAAACAGAGAACAAAGAAACCCAATCATGGGTGGGCAGCCACAGGCAGGCCAATGGGGAATTACAGTTCCCACAACCCGTTTGGTTCTTATCCCAGAAAAGGAAAAGGAAAAGGGCAGAGAAGGGCCTGCTGACTCCAAGTGAAAGCTCATGTCAAAATCAGGTTCAATCTTCACTACTCTGTGATGACCTCCAGCAGCACACATTCAGCATTCTAAGATGGGCGATGGAGACTGAGAGTCGGCTGAGGTACAAGGAGGAGTGTGATGGGACAGACTCAAAGAAGGGATCCAGGAACAATGAGAAAAGGTTCAAGTTCTTAACCTGACACATGATACAAAGGCTTCTATAGATACACCAAGCCATACACTTACCCTTATGTTTTGCTTTGAATAAGCAGATTTATCTGGGGGGCCAGGGAGACAGTTCAATGGGTTGAGATACAAGTGGGAGGCCTGGGTTTCATCCCTGGCATGTCAGGGTTCCCTGAGCAGTGCCAGGAGTAGGCCCTGAGGATACACTAGGTATGACCTCATAACCAAAGCAAACCAAAAACATGATTTCTTCCTAAGCAAGTTACCAGGATCCCATGCTGTATCTACACCACGCCAAGAGTGTTTCCCACTCTGCACTTGCCACAGGCTGGAGCCACATTGGGACTCACCACTTCTTCCCTCATAAAGTGGAGCCAACTCACCTCACATTTCCCATCAATTCAATTCACTTTCCAAGGAACCAGGAATTCTTCCCTGAGAGCTCACACATGCAAAGCCTGTGCTCCAGCTCTTGGAGTTATGGGAGCATGGGAATTGAACTGAGACTCAAGACATCCAAATAAGTCCCTCTCAACCCCCACAGGGCTCAAAGGCAGATCCTCCGCACCAAGACTCATCCTTTCCTCCTCTTTCCCACATCTAGTCAAAGGGTGAGTCTTACCTGGCTCTGTAAGTAGTCTATCTCACTGCAAAGCAAACCCTAATCCGGCCTGCCAAATCCAGCCAAACTCCAGCCCCACACCCATGCCCTTCTCTAGCCCAAAACCATTGAAACTGCCTCCAAGTATGATTCCAAGGCTCTGGCTCTTAGCCCTGAGCTATCTGCTGGACCCAAAACAACCAGAAAGAGCTTTTTTCAGACACAAATTTCCTGGACCCCTCTAATGATAGCCCACTTTTCCTGACGCACATTCTTTCCCTGGCCTGCATCGCTGACTCCCTGGCCAGAAATTGAGCTCAGCCTGCCACGAGGACCTCATTTCACTTCCTCCCACACCCACAACTTGCCCCATAGCCAGCCCTTCTTGGAGCTTTTCCCCTCCGCCTGAAGCACGCCTGCCCTGATCATCAGATCCATGCCACTGCCCAAGAGAATCCTCGAGAACTATCCTGACCAGTAAGAAACACAGGTCAATCTGTCCGTTCAAGAAATGTGCTGCTTTGCCCCTGCAGAACCTAGCCTCAACCTTGGTACGTATCCTGTGAGGGCAGAAAGATTACCTGGCTGCTCTACCCACCAATGCCTGCATCTGGTATGTGGGTGGCAGTTAATCATAATTACTGAGTGCAAAAATAAATGTGAAAATGCATGAGCTCAAGACTGACCCAGGCTATTCTGCCACGGATATTAATCAGTCAATGAAGAAAAGGAAGACTGTCTCAGAAGAAAACAGGGGAGGGAAGTGCAGATGGGAGTGAGGAACAGTATGACCACAGAGATGGTCGAGAATCTTGACTGTCCCTAGTACTCCCGCTTCCCTCCAATACAAGATGTTCATCTACGGGACAAAAGTTCACCAATCAGCACATGTTGTATATGTAGGAGGTCTAGGTTCCATTCCTAGTACTGCTGACCCAGGAATAGCCCCTGAGCATTGCCAAAATCAAATTCAAACAAACAAGAAGAAAAAGACTCAATCACCTATCTTCATGTCTGAAATTGTATAAATTCAATAGACTAATTCCAAACCCACACACTAACATATCATTCTCATTAATGTTAACAACTTTCTATAATCCTCACTTTTTTTTTTTACCATGTTCCAAGACCACTGCATTCATTTATCCCTTTTCACAAACTAAAGGAATTTGTACCTTAATGTTCATGGCATCAAGGGGCTTATTTCACACTCAAACATGTCTGTTTTCCTATGTTATGTTCCTTCACTGAATTTAAGGCCAGGTAAATAAATTATTGTGATAAGTCATTTTAAGTGTGAAAATCTTGGTTATAAGAGCTAAAAACTGTCTAGAAGTTAGAATCAATCTAATGTAAAGAATTCAAGCAAAGTCACATGAACATGGAAAAGACAAATGTCCCATCAGACAGTAGAGAGTACCAAGAGAAGCTGCAACCTTCCCAACTATATCTGGATGTTTCCAGGGCCCAGGCTCATTCTACACTGGCTACACTACATTCTACATTAGTTCCTCCTCCCTGGCTATCTTTCCCTTTACAAACTTTGCCAGAGATAGCACAGGAGCTGCATTTCCATACTTCTACCATGACAGAGAGTGTGCTGGGCAGGAAGTACAGCAGGTAGGGTACTTGCCCTACATATAGCCAGCCCAGGTTCAATCCCTGACATCCTATAGGGTCCCCCAAGCAACATCAGGAGTAATCCCTGAGTACAGAGCTAGGGGTAAGCCCTAAAGACATCTGTATACAACCCACAAACAAACAAAACAAAAAGAAAATGTTTAAAATATAGCAGCTTCTAATTAATAGCTTCTTCTCTCCCTTTCCCTGCTTCCCTTTCTAGAAGCCTAAAGGGTATCTCTAATGTCTATCTAGATGTAACCATCTCCAGACTCTCAGTCTTTGGCAATGTGATTCTGAAAGAACCTGTCAACCTCAGCAGAACTTTGAAAAGGAGATCCATTTCCTGTCAATAAGACACAGGCTACAGTGCTTTTTTACACTGCAAGTTCCAATGCATTTGTGGGATCGAATAAATAATTAGAAGGGTTATGATCAGTGAAAGACATCAGGACCAAAAATAGAAGTAATAACAGCTACCCATAGCCCGTGTCTGGGTCATTTCCTTTCCGACTTCTCAAATCTGACCACTCTGTGGTCATTCTTCTTCCCTACTAGTAGCTGCCCTACAAAGGATCTTGCTAATGCAACACTCCAAGGTGCCAGTAGTGAATAACTATCTCATAGGACTCGCATCCTGGCAAGACTTTCTGGAGACCTGACACAAGTTGCTGGGAAAGGTAGGACCCTAAGAGGCATCCGGGACCCCATGGCAGTGGTATGGGGGACCATATCCACTGATCCTGTTGAACATCCACCTCATCAGGGGAAGGCGGGATCTTTGGGGCAGCCTTGGCTCACGGTAATGATTTTCAGAGCTAGGGACACAGTAGTTATCTCCCCTACCCGGGGGACAGAAGAAGTGCCCTGAGAAGCAAAGTACAGTCAGTAATAACACTGGCCTAAGACTACCCCATAAAGGAGAGTGGCACTCAAAGTAGAAAGTACACAGTGAATGACAAGTACCAAGTCAGGGCAGTGACATGTCTGTGGGAAATGGAAGGGGATTGTCACGGAGAAGTAAGAAACATAGATCAGCCACTGGGATTGACAATATCTGGCTCCTAAGGCAGAGCAATGATGCACAGAGTTGCTGAATGGGCCCCTGTTCTGTTTTGGAAGTCCAAAAGTTTGTCCTCAGGGGCTGGAAAGCTAGTACAGCAAGTAAAAGGATTGTTGTGCATGAGCTCGAGCTAGGTTCAAATCCCAGCACCATATATGGTCCGCTGAACCTTACCAGGAGTAACATGTGAGCACAGAGCCAGAAGCAAGCCCTGAGTATTGCTGGGTATAGCTCCAAATCCTCAAGAGGAAAAAATAAAATTTGGCACTTAAAAAATGGGTATGGAGACTGAAGTGATAGCACTGTGGATAGGACACTTGCCTTGCACGCATCTGACCCAGGTTCAATCTCCAGCATCTCATGTGGTCTCCTGAACCGTCCAGGAGTGATTCCTGAGTGCAAAGCCAGGAATAACCCCTGGGCATCAACAGGTGTGAGCCAAAATACAATTTAAAAAAACAGGGGGTATGAAGATGGTATGTATTCAAATGGCACCGTATTGTGAGTACAGGAAAAAAAAATTTAGATTCAAACAGGACTCATTCATTCATGTGTGTTAATTCAGTCTTCTACCTTGTGATTCACTTATTATTTCTCAAACAAGATACTTCTGAAGCAGTGAAAGATAAAATATATATATATATATAACTACAAATAAAGTAGCACAAACCTCCCTAAAGGCAAAATCATGAATGACGAATGATATAGGGAGCACCAGAACTTGGGAAAATGCTCAGTGGTAAAGAGCCAAACTTGCATAAATCCCCGGGTTTGATCCCCAGCAAACCCAGATTGCCAACAACCACAGCTTAGACCTAAACAAAAAAACAAGGAAGAGGGGGTAGAGAAAAGAACAGCAGGTAGGGCACTTGCCTTGCACGTAACTGGTCTGTGTTCAATCCCCGGTACTTAGCATGGCCCCCTGAATAACACCAGGCACAGAGCCAGAAGTAAGCCCTAAGCAACAACGGGTATGGCCTGAAAACTAAACAACAAACAAACAAAAAAAACAGGGAAGCTTTGTGAGGATACTTTCTTCTGGGACAGTAACAGAATCTGAAGATAAAGTGCTGAGCACTTTGGTTCTAAGACTAATGTCCCTATAAAAACAATAAATAAATAAATAAATAAATAAACAAACAAACAAACAAACAAACAAACCCTTTTTGTAAGGAGCAGCCTAGCTGAAGAAATGGCTTAGCAAGTGAATCAGGGGTTTTGCCTAGCAAGAACTCTCACCACCAGTTCTGTAGGATGGGGGAAGGTGTCCCGGCAGCAAGCAGAAGGGCCAAAACTGGACCAATGCAGCACAGTGCTTCTGCTGTGAAAAGGTTTCTGTGGCCCAAACAATAAGGAGTGCTCAGGAGGCCTGAGGGGGTGAGGAGGCTCATAATAATTCTAGGCAAAACCAGGCCAGGGTTTCAATGCAAGGACCTGAGGCACGAAGCTGCTGACATGCTGTGGTGATATGGGGAGTCTCCAGGGTTGCACCAGAGATGCTCTGGGAATCTGTGGTGCTACGAATAGAACCCATGTTTGGTACATGCTTTGCCTGTGCCCTAATGGCTGTACTAACTCCGACCCAGTCCCCAAAGTGAAAACCAATCTGGAACAGGGCTATAAATCATGGGAAGTCACAGTCCCGAGAATGAAGAGGGAGAGATACATGCATACATCCTGATGGGACATGGCTGAGCAACAAAGTGACAGTGGGCCACTAGCAGAAGAGTCTGCTGGGGCTGGAGTGATAACACAGTGGACAGCGTGCTGGCCTTGCACACAGCAAACCTGGGTTTGACCCCCACATTCCATAAGGTTCCCCAATCACCACCAGGAGTGACTGCTCAATGCAGAGGAAAGTATAAGTGCTGAGCATCACCACGTATGGCCCTAAAACAAACAAACAACAGCAATAAAAGAATGAGTCTGCTAAGAATAATACCACTGCTAAGGGCGGGGCAGATGGCTTTGAGATGTCAGTGCTGCACATGGGGCTACAGGTTCAATCCCTGCCATCACTCTACCTTTAGGGAGTGCCACACGGACTCTCATCTTTCGAACCATAACCTAAGTGGGGGACATAGATATATCTTAACCAAAGGTGACATCCAGTGCATGCAACTCCTCGACCAAGTGTGACTCAATTACAATGCAGCTAAGAGTAGTGGACACCATGGCCACATCACCGTGACAACAACAGAGAGAGAGAGAAAAGGGGCCACATCAGTCGAGCAGCAGCACCATATCACAGCTGTGTGCATCAGCTACCTAAGTGCAAATGTGTGATTCGGAAGCTCAGGGCAGTGCCACTTGGGACATGACCCAGGTGGCCATGATCCAGGTGGCCACACTGCTGCAGAGAAAAGCAGGTACAATGTGACCGCCATGGGACCACAGAGAGGACAGCCACAACATGCAGTTCTCTTCCTCTGGACCATGTCTGTGAGCTGAACTGAGCTCCTACAGAAGGACAACCCTGACCCTATCACAGAACACAGCCTCCCTCAACCCACTTTATAGCTGAAGAAAGTGTACTTAGTCCCAGCAAGAAGAAGTTGCAGAGCCAAGACCTTCTGTCTTGGGGCAATCAGAGAAAGAGATGTACATGCTAAGTCTCAGGCAAGCAGCATGATGCACAACAGTACGTCCAGGCAAGTAGCTGGCTTTCAGTATTAGATGGCCCTAAGGGTCAATAAGGGTGATGCAAAAACCCAGGACTGTCTTCCCATCAGCAAACTCTGCCTCTACTCCAGCCCACATGCAACAGAGTTGCTAGGAGAATTCAATGATATTCTGAAAAATAAAAAGGCAATTCCTGGAACTGTGACCTTCCACTTGCTCAGAGAGAGTAAGGGTACAAAAGGCTAAGCATAAGCTTTGCATGTGGGATACCCAGGTTCAATGGCCAATACCTCGTGGGACCCCCAGGAGCAAACCCAGAACTTCGAGTAGCCCCTCAGCACCACGGAGTAAGGGCCAAGAAGACAAAAAATTGAGAGCTTTTTATGATATTCTCATATGCGAGAGATAGTGCAAGAGGAATGGCACTTGCTTGACATACAGCCGACTCAGGTTCAGTCCCCGGCATCCCATATGGTTGGTCCCCTGAGCATTGACAGGAGTGGTCCCAGCTCATAGGGCCAGGAGTAAAGCCCTAAGCACCAAAAAGCCCAAAAATTAAAAAACAAAACAAAAAGTGCTGTCCTTGAATCAATATATCTCTGAAGAGACTAAAGATAACTCTGAAAGGCACTGTTTCCATAGTGAAAGTCTCCATGCTCAAGAGTTGTGACGGAGGCACCCCTTTCCCTACAACTTGGGGTCCCTTACCACGAGAACCACTGGCACAAAGGAGACAGCGACTGAGGTCCAGAATCAATGGAGAACCAAAGGCTTCTTGCCTTCATGGCTGACCCAGATGGTCTCAGAGACCCCTCATAACTCACTGCTCCCCAAACTGGAAAAGTGGGGGGTCATGTTTCCCATGTGCCTCCAAAAGCACTGAACTCAGGTGCCCTGTTAAGGAAGAAAGGAATCTCTGGGTGGCTCTGTCTGCTAGCAGGTCTCCTTTGGAACCCCTCTCCACGCGCTTCTTTTATTCCACCTCAACAGATGGTTTCCAGGCCACCTGCCCCACAATTCACTGCCTGACTCCTGGTTACCACCTGCCTGGTTGGTTCCCTGCTCCTAGTTCTGAGCACCCTTTGGGGGTGGAGTGGGGGTGCGGGCCTGTGAGACCCTGAGAGCGTGCAGCAGCAATTATTTGGGGGGTGTCTTGAGGTTACCCTCCCTTCTAGCATCAGTGGTCTGGTGAGGGAGGGAGTGAGGGAGTGAGGGAGTGAGTGATTGAGTGAGTGAGTGAGTGAGTGAGTGGGTGGGTGGCCTGGAAGGGGAAGACCCCAAAAGGAGTGAGTGAGTGAGTGAGTGAGTGAGTGAGTGAGTGAGTGAGTGGGTGGGTGGCCTGGTAGGGGAGACCCCAAAAGGCACACGGGCCAAGACCTGCCATGCGAGTGGTCTGGTGAGGGAGTGAGGGAGTGAGGGAGTGAGTGAGTGAGTGAGTGGCCTGGAAGGGGGAGACCCCAAAAGGAGTGAGTGAGTGAGTGAGTGAGTGGGTGGCCTGGAAGGGGAGACCCCAAAAGGCACACAGGCCAAGAGCTGCCATGCGAGGTGGATGCTTCTGGCTGGCAGCAGTGGGCCCCAGCTCCCAGGGTCCAGCCAGCCCAAGTGAAGACGGAAGCGCGTTGTTTTTATTTGCTCTGAGTTAGAGCAGAAGAAGTCAAGGCAGGGGCAGGGGCGGGTCCTCCCTTGCCCCCCGCCCGCGCCCCACAAGTGCTGAGGGGCCTGGGAGGAGAGGAGGGAGGGGAGAGGGCGCACCTGTCAGTGGGGACCCCAGGCCCCTCCCGGTGGGAAGCGGGATCGAGGGCAGGAGGAGCGTCCGGCCCAGCTTCCCGGGGGCTCCAGCACGGCCAGGCCCAGCGGCGGCCCCCCAAGGGCCCCCCAGCCCGAGCCCCGACCCGCCCGCCTCCCGCCCCGGGCGCCCCGGGCGCAAGGCCCCGTCCCGCCCGGCCTAGCGGGGTCCTAGTTTACCTCTTGGGCGCCGGCGGCTGCTCCATGTCGGCGGGGGCGAAGGGGGCCCCGCGGGGCGGCGAGAGCCTGGGCAGCGACGCTCGGAGCCGGGCGCGGGCCGCGAGGCAGGAAACTTCCAGGAACTCGGCCCGATCGCCCGCACCGCGGCCGAGGATCCCGCCCGCTCCAGTCCCGTGCGCCTCCGGCTCCGCTCCGCTCCGCTCCGGCTCCGGCTGTCGACGCGCAGGGGGCGTGGCCGAGCGGGAGCGGAAGGGCGGGGCCTGAGGACGCGTGGGCGGGGCCTTAGTCGTGGAAGGGGCGGGGCCTAGCGGGAGAGGCGGGGCACACGCCGGGAAAGACCTTGGCAGGTCGCGGCCCGGCGGCGGTGGGCGGGGCCTGAGAAGGGAGTGGGCGGTGACGTTGGTAAAGTGGGCGGGGTCTGAAGCGTGGTAGGGCGGGGCACAAACCGAGAAAAGCCCGAGCGGGTTGCGCAGCCCTGCGATAGTGGGCGGGGCTAGCTCGGCCAGTGGGCGGGGCCGAACCGGGCGGGGCGGGGCGGGGCGAAGGGCCGGGCTGGCCTGGCCGAGGCCCCGGGATTGACAGGTCCGAGAGGGAGACTGGAGCCCTGAGCTCCTGCAGCCCAGCCAGGCTGAGGAACGTTTCTCCGAGCTGGCCTGCAGCTCATGGCGCCTCTCACTCATGCCTTCTCCTCTTTTGTCCCCAAGGGCGACGTGACTCATCCTTCTGGATTTCCCAAGGACACATCTTATGCGGCCCTTTGAAGTGTGCCCCCGCTTCTCTCTCTAGCACTGGGGATAATTATTGGTTAGGTTCCACACACACACTCACACTCACACACACACACACACACACACACACACACACACACACACACACACACACACTGACATGACATTGGCTGCTACAGGACCCAGGCATAGTTCTGGAAATTCTTGACACACACACACACACACACACACACACACACACACAACACACACACACACACTCTGACATGACACTGGCTGCTACAGGACCCAGGCATAGTTCTGGAAATTCTTGTTTGATTTCGACTGTGGACAAGCTCCTAAGCTACATTTCACAATAATTACGTCTAATTACAAAGAAAATAATGACTGTCTCCCTGTGCACCACATTCATTCAGTGGTGGTCTTGCCGGCTGCTCCCTTGGGGGCCATGATAAACAAACACATGACAGATTGTGTTGCACAGAAAAGGACTCAAGGGAAGTCGTTCGCTTCCTCCTCCACATCTGTGCCCAAGGTCCTGACCCTGCTGTTATTTGACACCTACCCAGGCTAGGACTTAACCTTAAGGCCCATATAGAGATGCCTTTCTTCTGACCATATACAGCTGTTACGTTATACGTTTGCTTGTTTTTGTTTGAAATGGTCAAGCTGTAGAGTCGTGGAGCTTTCTTGGAGACTAAAACAAAGACTATGAAAATCATGTCGAACTAAAGAATTCTATGAATATTAACCCACATTAAATTGATTTTAAAGAGTCATCCCTCATTTGACATTATTTTAATTTTCGCTATATGATAAATTACATTATTTATCTCCCAACCGTGTAAGTCCTCCTAAATTTAATGACTTTAAATTTAAGATTATTCATTGTAGAAACCTAAAGTCAAGACCTGTTAACATGAGGTTATTATGTTTTATAGTCTTTTGCATTTAATAAAGATCCATGGGCTATATAATTCAGACGTAAAAAGATAAGAAGAAACTAAAAATTTAAATGTTAAAGCTAGAAAGAACCTTTGAAATTATTTTATTCTATTCACTCTTCACTCTAGTTTCACTTCTGTGACTGTTTTCATCTTAACATTTCACCAGAAAAATCTTTTTTTGAGATATTTATTTCAACTTCTTAAAATATTAACAATATTGTTGTTTTTGTTGTTGCTGCTGCTGCTGTTTTGTTTTGTGATCACATTTAGTTGTTCTCAGGGCTTGCTTACTCCTGGCTCTGTGCTCAGGATCACTCCTGGTAGTCCTTGGGGACCATATGGGGTGCCAGGAATTGAATTCAGGTCAGGCACATGGAAGAGAAGCACCTTACCTTCTTACTAGTTCACCAGCCCTCAAGATATTGGTCAATATTTTTAACTTGGCTAAAATCTTATACTATGAAACAAGCTCTCAGCTATCAGCCTTAATTTTTAGGAAGGCTTTCCCAGTTAAATTCCCATTATCTCCACCTTACAGGAAAGTTTTAAAGGAGAGTGCAGCCTTAAAAGGAACCATAACACAACCATTGTCTTTAGAGGTGAGCCCTCCACACTGCTACAGAGAAGCCAAAAGGCTCCACTTAACAATGCTAACTGGGGAGGGGAGGGAAGCATGCTGTGAGTGTGTTAAGAGGAACCATGCAGTGCCAGGGGTCTAACTCTGGGCCTCATACATGGTTTACATCCTTTTGAGCTCTCTCCTTCGTCCTGTCACAGTATTAAAGTACTATATTTTTTGTTTTGGGGTCTTGGGGGGGTGAGTACATAATGAGCAATATTACTGATGCTCAGGGGCATTTTGTGACAGTTCTCAGAGTCCCTTCCTAGGGCGTTCAAGGGACCATGCAGTGCCAAGAATAGAAGCTGATTCTTGCATGCAGAGTTCAGCCCTTGGAGCCATCTCTTTTTTTTTTTTTTTTAATTATGAGAACAAAGATGCAAAGAAAGAGGACAAGGTAAAGTTACAGTAGAAGGACAGTCACCCATAACATAATTCTCAGAAGAAGTCCCCTTGCTGATATCTTAACTTTGAACTTTCAGACAAAGAATGTTAAGATAAATAAAACAGAATCCATGTACAATTACTTTGTCCCTCAAGTTCCCAGATTGTAACACATTATAATATTTCTTAACAGCACACAAGGCAATCTAAAGCCATAAAACTTACATAACTCCTTAAACATTAGAGGCATAGTATTTTTTACATTTCCATGTACATGCATATTAACTTAAGTTAACCTCAAATTTTAAGTGGTATTTTTTTAAGGATTAGAGTCAAAGGAGCACAGTAAAAATGGTGTTAGAGTGGCAATTGTTGTTTGCATAGGCCCACCAAAATATGAGGGGCATGGAAAGGAATAACCTTGGCCTAAATACAAAGAGACCCTACCCCTGAAGTTTCCTGGCATAAGACCAGCTCTAGGCTCCAGGCAAGTCGTCCAATCCAAGACATTGACTGTAGTGCCAACACACTTTTCACACAGTCTCTGTTGTTGGTATCATGTTTCTGTATTAAAGATCCTGGAATCTGCATATCCTACATTGAAGTCAGGATGTGGAGCATCCTCTCATTTCACCTCACCATTAAAGGGCAATGCAGGGAGCCCTGTCCTGTAAGCAGGTCGTTGTTGTTGTTAAGTCTTCTCAGTGTTAAGGGAAGTCTCTTTTGAGCAGGACAATATCTGAGCAGTGGTAGGGTCTTCCATGGTAGAGGATTGCTTCCAGGTGATGTTATAGACAAACCTGGATGTTTCATGGATGGCTTCACTGGTTCAGGGGTGAATAGAAAATGCCCTTTCTTCTGAGGTCTGTGCCAGGTCATTATGTCAATCAATGTTCAGGGTGTAAGGTCCCTTTGCACTACACGAGTTGTGTGTTCCAATCTCTATTAGATAAGATCTTATTTGTATGTATAGTATTTTCCCATTTTAATGTGCCTATGCAAAAAAAGGAGCAATGCCATGTGGCGTTATTGGCGCATATAGGAGCCGTAAGAACAAGTCCAACAATCCCCACGACATGGTTCAATCATAAGCATTAACCTGAGGGACTCTTTCACCAAAATTCCTTGTTGAACAGCTCATAAAGAGAAGATAAAAAGTGGTTAGAATCGTCACTGTATAAGAGAATATTTAGTAAGACTTTTAGCTGTCAGAAAAAAAACCACAAAATATTCTAAAGAAATGCATGTCCTTTTTATGTCTTTTGAAACAGTTTGGGGTTGTTACACACAATGCACGGCTTTGGTGTGTGATTAGGATTGTGCAGTACTAAAGTTAAAAAGAGTAATGTGGGTTAGTGATATTTGGGGGGGTGAGAGAGTTAAGGAGTAAAAATGAGCTTTGTAGGGGTGTGGGAAAGGGCAGAATACAAAATGGACATTCTGGATATGCAAAACTTAACATAAAGATAATACTCTTAATACATGCAGAGTGGTCAGAAATTGCCAGTGACAAACAGCGCAACCGAGCAAATCTCAGCACACCCCAAGTTAGGATCAACCATTTCTGGCCGCCTGGGCTGCCACCCCAGAAGGCCTGGAGGCTGGGGGCAGAAGAGGGGAAGGCTGGGGGCCTATCAAGGCTCCCAGCGCACCCAAGTTAGGGAGAAGACCTTCCACATGGGGTCTCCCCCTCCCTCTTGCCGGCTAGAGCTAGCCTCCAGCTCAAGAGAGGATCGAGAGAGAGCTGGAAGCCAGGATCTGCCCACCCTCCACCCTGTGCCCTTCCCACCCTAGAGCTGAGGGAAGGGCGGGGAAAGCTTGGGACCCCATCCAGGAGGGGCCCCCCACACCCACCTTGTCTGGCCACCTGGGCTGTCACCCCAGAAGGCCTGGAGGCCGGGGGCAGAAGAGGGGAAGCCTGGGGGCCTATCAAGGCTCCCAGCGCACCCAAGTTAGGGAGAAGGCCTTTCACATGGGGTCTCCCCAAACCCCATGCCAGCTCTGGAGCCATCTCTTTGATCCTGCATAACTGACTGTTATACCGACCCAACTGTGAGTCTGTTAAACTTGGACTGCCTGTGACCTGTTCATTCCTTGCATCCCAGAGCCCTGGAGTGAGAACACTTAGGTACAGAATTTCCTCTGACACCCCCAGACTCACTCTCCATCTTTCTCCTACCATTCTCTGCCCTTGGGCTCCCAGCCACTGAGTTTATGGTTTTGTCAGATGACAGAGAAAGGGATTCTAGGAGCATGCTAGTGACTTCCCCAGTGAGGGTAAATCAGTTAGGTGAGGCCACTTAGAGTTCCCAGGGAAGGTTTGAAGAAGGAAGAAGAGTCATTCCAGAAAGGAAGTCTTAGGTGTATTCTCAGTTTCAGTGCACAAGGGCTCCAATAGAAACTGACACCTAACTTACATCACCTCATTGAACCCTGGGAAATAACTTTTTTGGACAACAAAGGTAACGTAACAGGCTGGAATGCACTTTGCACAAAGGCAGCCCAGCTGTGATCTTGGCATTGCTTGGTTCCTGAAACTCAACCAGGACAATCCCAACCCCAAGCACTAAGCCAGCAGTATCCCCCCTCCCAAGCACTTCTGGGTGTGCCCCCTACAAAGGTACCCTTTTAGGGGACTCAGATTTGTGATTTGCTGATAGAGCACACCTGCCTTGCATACACTGACACCACAAATTCAATCCCCCGTACTACCCTCATCTACAGGGAGTGACACCATGAGTTCAAAACCCCCATACCACCCTCACCTCTAGGTAGTGCAGTGTAGGATTCTATCAGCTTGGTGCTCAACAATGCCCTTAAGTATGGAGTCACCAGGGCACAACCACCTTCTCACAGCAAAGACAATAGAGTGAAAGGAAAGTGACTTATTGGGTGATTAGTTCTACTTCTGAGGTAAAAGAACTTAAATTTAGTGGAGTCAAGGTAGAAGGGTGCTGATACTTTGGTGGCGGGTATCAACACTGGACTCCTGAAACATTAAATGTTAACAGGGTTGTCAATCACAGCGCCTAGTCAAAGTAAAAAAAAAATAGGGAATTTTTTTTATAAATAAGGCAAATAGAAAATCTTCATTCTAACCTAAGTCTTTATAATACCCAAACCCAGTAAGAATTCCTCTGTAAGCCAATCAACAAAGGCTGTACACATGTGTATGCCAGGCTCTGATAGATGTATTGACAACATATCCAGTATTTAGGGGTTTGACATAGGAGTAGGGCAATAATGTATAATAAAATGAATAAAGAACTAATGACGTTCAGTAAGAAATAAAAGGGCAAAAGAAAAAAAGAAATAAAGGACAAAAACGATCATCTAAAGGGGGGCAGTAAGTTCAGATTCAGCCATTGGGGAGGTCTTAGTGGGAAAATCATTACGAAGTCTAGAGACCCACGTGTCTGATCTGTTAAACACTAGGGAAGAAAAGCAACAATTTTCTCCTACACTCCCCCAGAACCAAATCAAACCCCAAAATTCAAGGTTCTGTTCTGATTTATCCTCAGAAAGCTGATCTGAAGAGTCCAGGGAGGGTAGAAAAGGAACCACCAATCTAAAAATAAGCAGCAATAAGAAATGACTGAGTGAGGAAATGTGAGGTGCAGTCCTGTCACTGGGTCTCACTTGGTTATGAAAGTAGCTCATCTGTTTCCACTGCCAGCCATGTTTTGGAGTGAAATGAGATAAAGTACACATTGTGATTATGAGCATGAGTCCACCAGTGTTTTTGACTGAGCAGGGTAGGAGAAACAAGAAAACTCTCCGCGACTTGGAGGTCATTTTCTTTAAAGAGCAAACTTATGTCAGTAAATGCAAATACCACCACATCATTGATTATACCTCTTCAGTAACAATATTGTCTAATGCAGGGGTCTCAAATTCAATTTACCTGGGGGCCGCAGGAGGCAAAGTCGGGGTGAGGCAGGGCCGCATAAGAGATTTCACAAAAAAAAAAGTTCTCAAACGTCATTATTAACAGTTTTAATTATTTCTTCTGAACATGAAAAGAACATTGAGTGAAGATCATGAACAGTTCTTCTGAACATGGCATCTTTTGCCTATTCCTTGCTGCCAGAGACTTGACAGCATTTCTCACAAATCTGAACCACATTTGGCTTTAGAGAGGAAGCAGTTGAGACCCTCAGTATGGCTTGAAGATGATCATCATTAAGTCTAGACCTGTACTTTGACTTATTAAGTTCAATGTGGAGAATAACTTTTCACACAAATATGTGCTCCCAAAAAGGCACATGGTGTGCTTGAACATTCGGGAAAGCTCAGGGAAGCTGGGGGGCAATTCTCTCAAAACTTGCCCATGCATGTCTGCTTTTCCACTAATCTCCCTGAACTTGGCTTTGAGATCAGAGTTGCATTGCAGTTCAATGAGCTCCTTTTGAAGCACAGGAGGGGCATCTTGCACATCAAAGGAAAAGGGGTCCACAAAAATTTGGAAAGTGGCTGTATGCTTTTTGAAGTCTGCAAATCTGTGATCAAATTCCTTCTCTAGCTTAAAAATAGCATCAACATATTTCTCGCCACTGAATGGTATGCCTACATCCACAAGTTTCTTCCTTTTCTATCTGGATGCCCTTTTCATCTTTTCCTTGCCTAATTGCTATGGCAAGCACTTCCAGCACTATGTTGAATAGGAGAGGTAGAAAGGGCAGCCTTGTCTTATACCAGATTTTAGGGGAAAGGCTTTTAGTTTATTTCCATTGAGGATAATATTTGCCATTGGCTTGTGGTAGATGGCCTTGACTATATTGAGAAAAGTTTCGTCCATTCCCATCTTGATGAGAAATTTTTTTTATCAAGAATGGGTGTTGAACTTTATCAAATGCTTTCTCTGCATATATTGATATGATTATGTGGTTTTTATTTTTATTTTGTTGATATTGTGTATTATGTTGATTGATTTATGTATGTTAAACCAGCCTTGCACTTCTAGAATGAAACCTACTTGGTCATAGCGTATGACTTTCTTTTTTTTTTTTTTTTTTTTAGTTTTTGGGCCACACCCAGTGACGCTCAGGGGTTACTCCTGGCTATGCGCTCAGAAGTCGCTCCTGGCTTGGGGGACCATATGGGACGCCGGGGGATCGAACCGCGGTCCGTCTCCTAGGCTAGCGCAGGTAAGGCTTACCTTACCTCCAGCGCCACCGCCCGGCCCGCGTATGACTTTCTTGATGAGGTGTTGGATTCTATTTGCTAGAATTTTGTTGAAGATCTTTGCATTTGTGTTCATCAGGGATATTGGTCTGTAGTTTTCTTTTTATGCAGCATCTCTGTTTGGTTTTGGTATTAAGTTGATATTACTTTCATAAAAACTATTTGGGAGTGTTCCTATATTTTTCAATTTTATAAAAGAGCCTGAAAAGGATTGGCAGTAGATCCTATTGAAAGGTTTGAAAGAATTCTTGAATGAATCCATCTGGGTCTGCGCTTTTGTTTTTGGGAAAACTTTTGATTACCATTTTACTTTCCTTGGTAGTAATGGATTTGCTTAGATATGCTAGATCATCCTGGTTTAACCGTGGAAGATTATAATAATCCAAGAATGTATCCATTTCTTCCAAGTTCTCATGTTTCATGGCATAGAGTTTCTCGGGATGTGTATTCAGTTTTATGGGATGGAGTGCCCTATATATATCTACTAGTCCACTTTCTTCCATTTCTTTTTTTAGAGCTAGTATATTCTTGTTGGATTTCAGCCTGGTTGACCTATCAAGGGGAAACAGGATCTCTTCCACTATTATTGTGTTGCTATTGATGCCTTCTTTCATATTTGTCAACAATTGTACTAAATATTTGCTGGTCCCTTATTCGATGTGTATATGCTCAGGAGTGTGATTTCTTCCTTTTGTATATATACTTTGATTAGTACAAAATGCCCATCTTTGTCCCTTCTAGCTTTTCTGAATCTAAAGTTTATGTCATCAGATACCAATATGGTCACACCAGCTTTTTTGGGGGGGGTTTGGGGCCACACCTGGTCCCACTCAGGGGTTACACCTGGCTATGTGCTCAGATATCGTTCCAGGCTTGGGGGACCATATGGGACGCCAGGGGATTAAACCACGGTTTATCCTATGTTAGCCACATGCAAGGCCAAAGCCTTACCGCTTGTGCCACCGTTCCGGCCCCATGGCCACTCCAGCTGTTTTTATTTGGGGGGTGACACACCCATTGACGTTCAGGGATTACTCCTGGCTATGCACTCAGAAATCACTCTTGGCTTGGGGGAACCATATGGGATACTGGGGGATCGAACCACAGTCTGTCCTAGGCTACACTCCAGCTTTTTTAAGGGAGTTGTTTGCTTGAATGATTTTCCTCCAATCTTTGATTTTGAATCTGTTTGTTTTGACTATTCAGATATGTTTATTTTTGGTTTTGCTTTTGGTTTTTGAGTCACACCCAGCAGCGCTCAAAGGTTACTCTTGGCTCTATGCTAAGAAATCGCTCCTGGCAGGCTCAGGGGACCATATGGGATGCTGGGATTTGAACCACCAACCTTCTGCATGCAAGGCAAATGCCTTACCTCCATGCTACTTCTCTGGCCCCTCAGATATGTTTCTTATAGGCAGCAGAATATTGGATTCAGCTTTTTGATCCATTTTGCCACTTGTGGTTTTGTGTGTGTGTGTGTGTGTGTGTGTGTGTGTGTGTGTGGTTTTTGGGTTACACCCGGCAGTGCTCAGGGGTTACTCCTGGCTCCATTCTCAGAAATTGCTCCCAGCAGGCACGGGGAGACATATGGGATGCCGGGATATGAACTGATGACCTTCTGCATGAAAGGCAAATGCCTTACCTCCATGCTGTCTCTCCGGCCCAACCACTTGTGGTTTTTTTTTTTTTTTTTTTTGGTTTTTTGGGCCACACCCGGTAACGCTCAGGGGTTACTCCTGGCTATGCGCTCAGAAGTTGCTCCTGGCTTGGGGGACCATATGGGACACCGGAGGATCGAACCGCGGTCCGTCCAAGGCTAGCGCAGGCAAGGCAGGCACCTTACCTTTAGCGCCACCGCCCGGCCCCCCACTTGTGTTTTTTAACTGGTGCATTTTAGTCCATTGACATTGAGAGAGATAATTGTCATGGGATTTAGTGTCATCTTTATATAGGTGTTTTGTATGTCTGTTGGTCTGTGTTGTCAAAGTAGACATTTCAGTTTTTCTTTTAAGGCTAGTTTTGAGTCTGTAAAGTTTCTGAGCTGCTGTTTATCTGTGAAGTTATGTATACTTCCTTCAAACCTGAAAGTGAATCTGGCTGGGTGCAGTATTCTAGGCAAAACATTCATTTTGTTGAGGCTTGTCACTTTTCGTTGAATTTTTTATCCCATCACTGCCTTTTGGCCTTGTGGATTTTTTGTGACAGGTCCACTGTAAAACTTAAGGATGCTCCTATGAATTTAATTCCCTTTTTTAATTAAATAATTTTTATTTTGACCAAAGTGGATTACAATTCTTTCGCAGTAATATTTTAGGTACATAGTGACATTGAATCAGGGGCATTCCCACCACCAGTGTTGTCCTCTCTCCACCCCTGTCCCCAGCATGCATCCCATATCCCCCTCCTTTGACCCCCAGCTGCTAGTATAAGTGATCCCCTCTGTGTCTCACTTGTTGTAGATTGGGTTTCAATTCTGTTGTCATTGGCTTTAGATTTGGTGTTTAAGTATGATCATTTTTTATTTCTACTCAATGTTCATACACCTGTTTGGTCTTGGTACCCTCCATTATTTCCCTCTCCATTTGTGAGGCAGAACAAGATGGTTCAAGTTATGTGGTTCTGTTTGGAGGGAAGAAAAAAGAAAGAGAAAAAGGGGGGTGGTGAAAATCAAACAAGAAAGAAATGGGAGGAGTCCTTCTAGAGGCTATAATCTTGCTGCTTTCAATATTCTATCACTATCTATGGGATTCATCATTGTGACTAGGATGTGTCTTGGGGTCCTTTTCTTTGGATCTCTTCTAGCTGGTACTCTTTGGGCATGCAGAATTTGGTTGCATGTAGTATTTAGTTTTGGGAATTTCTCTGCAATAATGTCCTTGACTGTTGATTCTTCCTGGGGATTTTCTTACTGTGTCTCTGGGACTCCAATGATCCTTACATTGTTTTAGTTTATCAAAGATTTTTATTTTCATCTGTTCACATTATTTGAGTATTTTTCCATTGTCTGATCATTTGATTTAAGGTTCTTTTCCAATCTCTTCTGCTGTACAAAGTTGTTTTGTATATCATCTTCCAGCTCACTGATTCTGTCCTCAGCTGCTGTTACTCTGTTGGAGAGGCTTTCTAGTGAGGTTTTCATTTTATCTACCAAGTTTTTCAGACCTGTTATTTTTAGTGTAGAATTTTCTGATTTCTATCTTTGTGGTCTTTTCAGCTCGATCTATGCTTTCTTTGAGTTCTCTGAACATCCTCCATATTTCTAAACTCCTTATCTGAGGGGCTAACTAGGTGATAGGTACTTTTCAGGTCATCAAAGCTGTCAACTTCATTCTCTATGCAGGCTGTTGTCCTGCGTTGTTTCTCCAGTGCCACACTTGTAGTGTGGTTTTTACTACGTTTTGTGGTGGAGTTCATGGGCTAGAAGATGTGCACAACTGCAGAGCCAAGATCTGTGGCTGCATGCTCCTTTGGCTCCCCCTTTATTGGGTGGAGACAGCCTACCCTGTACTGGGCCCTAATGAGATTATGTTTGCTGTCATCTTCTTGGCTGCTTCATGCAAGAAAGTAGGCAGGGACTGAGGCAGTAGCCTTTTATAATGGCTCTAGTGCCCAAACACACTGCAGTAATCAGTTTTCTTAATGGGTGGAGACAGCTTATCCTGTGCTGGGCCCTGAAGAGGTTATGTTTGCTGTCTTCTTGGCTGTCTCATGTAGGAAAGAGTGGAATATGTCATTTCAGTCTTTTCTTGCCTGTATTGTTTCAAATGGGAGATCTGGTTTGATTCTTATGCTCTTTCCTTTATACTTAAAGTTTTTCTTCTCCCGTACTGCTTTAAAGAGTCCATCTCTCCCTGTTTTGTTTTGTTCTTCCCATTTTGATCACTGTATTCTCAGTATTGTTCTGTTAGAGTTATTTTATTTGGCACTCTTTTTGCCTCCTGGATTTGTACAGCAGCCTCTTTCTAGAGAGTAGGAAAGTTCTCTGCTATTATCTGTCTCACAACTTGTTATTCCCCTTTCCCTTTTTCCTCCCCTTCTGGTATTCCTATATGTCAGAGATTCCTTTTTTGTCTTTGTTCATTAATTATCTTAAATTTTCTTCCACTGTTTTGTCTCTTCTTTCTTTTTTGACGTCTTTTTTTTTTTTTTTTTTGGTTTTTCGGGCCACACCCGTTTGATGCTCAGGGGTTACTCCTGGCTAAGCGCTCAGAAATTGCCCCTGGCTTGGGGGGACCATATGGAATTCTGGGGGATCGGACCATGGTCTCGATCTTTCCTTGGCTAGCGCTTGCAAGGCAGACACCTTACCTCTAGCGCCACCTCACCGGTGCCTTTTGACGCCTTTTTTTGTTTTGTTTTGTTTTTAATAATATCTTTATTTTTTGTTTGATTTTTTGTCAGTGTAGGTTTTTTGTTTGTTTCTTTTTTAATACTATTTTATTTAAACACCTTGATTACAAACATGATTGTGGTTGGGTTTCAGTCATGTAAAGAACACCCCCCATCACCAGTGCAACATTCCCATCACCAATGTCCCAAATCTCCCTCCTCCCCACCCCACCCCACCTGTACTCTAGACAGGCTTCCTACTTCTCTCATTCATTCACATTGTTATGATAGTTCTCCAAGATGCCCTTCAACAGATGAATGGCTAAAGAAACTGTGGTACATATACACAATGGAATATTATGCAGCTGTCAGGAGAGATAAAGTCATGAAATTTTTTGACTTCTTTATCAATGCTGACTTATAATTTAAGTTTGCATTTGTCTATGTAATTCTCCACCTGTGTAATTCTGCTACTATGGGTTGCTAACGTGCTTTTTCGTTCCTTCAGTAACATTTGTATGGATTTTCTCATTATCTGGAAATGTTCTTTTTTGAGTTGGTTGAATTGTTCATCTACAGATTGCTTAATTTTGTAGGCTAGTGATTCTTTGATTTCTGTTGGTAAAACATATATTCAGGCACATCTTAGTCATCTAAGTCAGAAATTCAGGCACATGTTAACTCAGAATCTCTCAAATTAGCTAGGTTATAGTGATTTCTAGCTTTAATCTGTAAATTTAGGGTCATTTAAGCTTTAAAAAAACTCAATAAGGGGCCGGGCGGTGGCGCTCAAGGTAAGGTGCCTGCCTTACCTGCGCTAGCCTAGGAGACGGACCGCGGTTCGATCCCCCGGCGTCCCATATGGTCCCCCAAGCCAGGAGCGACTTCTGAGCGCATAGCCAGGAGTAACCCCTGAGCGTCACCGGGTGTGGCCCAAAAACCAAAAAAAAAAAAAAAAAAACTCAATAAGCAGAGATGGACCCAAAATAACCATTTTATATGGAGATGTTATTTACAATTAAGTGACATGTTTCCATTACAAAGAAAGGAGGAATCACTCAATAAATTGTGTTGGGCAAATCCAAGAAAACATATAATGATACTTATTTCTACAAACTATCAAGATCATAGTCAAAAACAAGAAAAGTTTAAAAAAAGTATTACAGGCCAGATGAGGACTGAAAGTCTTAGGACATCTGGAACTCAAAGGATATCAGTAAAAACTTAAGGAAACCTGAATAAAGCATATGTTTTAGTTAATGACAGCATCAAGGTTGGGTCATGCTTATATAGATGTTAAATAAAGAAATTCCATAGGTAGGGGCTCTATGGTTACTCTTTGTACTATAATCCCAACTCTTTTTCTAAAGCTGTAACTTTTCCAAAAATAACAAGTTTGGGGCCTGAGAAATATTAGGGAGCTTGCCTTGCATACAACCAACCCAGGTTCAGTCTCTGGCATCTTATGTGGTTCCCTGAGCACTATCAGGAGTAATTCCTGAGTACAGAGCAGGAATAATCCCTAAGCATCACAAGGTTTGGCCCCAAACCAATAAATAAAACAATAAATTTATCAGTTACTGTTTAAAATAAACCCAAAGACCTCCAAGATACAGTATATTTTTAACAGAGTATAAAGAATACTTTTTGGGCCCGGAGAGATAGCACAGCGGCGTTTGCCTTGCAAGCAGCCCATCCAGGACCAAAGGTGGTTGGTTCAAATCCCGGTGTCCCATATGGTCCCCCGTGCCTGCCAGGAGCTATTTCTGAACAGACAGCCAGGAGTAACCCCTGAGCAACGCCGGGTGTAGCCCCCCCAAAAAAGAATACTTTTTGTTGGCTGGTTTGTCTTATTGGCCACACCCAGAAGTGCTCAGTACTTACTCCTGGCACTTTGTTCAGGGATCAATCACTTCTGATAATGCCCAGGAGACCATATGTAGTATCAGGGATTGGATTGGAGTTGGTTGCCACATGCCAAAAAAATGCCCTAATCCCTCGACTGTCTCGCAGGTTCTAAAAGAAGGCTATTATAATCATGAAGTGAAAGATCTGATAAGCACATTTAATATTCAGAAAGTAGAAAGGACAAGTTGAACAGATTTGACTGTGTAAGAACTGAAAACATTGACATGTATGCATGAGACAGACCTGTCTCATGAATGAGATTTATTCCTGATACTGCAAAAGACAAAGGAATAAAAGAAAAACTTGAGAGCGGTCTTGGCTTGAGTACCACATTTATGTGAAGTCCTAACTTGATTTTCAGCACCGCAGATTACCCCAAATGCTGCTGTGTGTGGCTCCTCTAAGAAAAAAATCTAAACACCAATGTTAATACTAACCAATGCTAATACACAGCCAATATAATAAAATAAAAGTATCTGAAACATATCTATTAAAGGATTCAACTCTAGAAAAAATGAAGTAAATAAGTAGAAGAACCTCTAGCTCAAGATAAAGCAAAATATCTACATTTGAAAGAAATCATGAGGAAAAATTCAAATGACTATAAATGTAAAAGATATTCAACCTCACCAATATTCAAGTTATACAAAATGAAGCAACAGCAAAGACTTTAAGTCTTTGATTTTAGAAAGACAGGGGAATAAGGGAAAAGGAAGAGGATGGCAGAGAGGCAGGCAGAGGAGGGAGTGGAAAGGGGAAACAGATGAAGAGCTGAGTAAATCTTTGACATTCAGAGCAACTTGAACATATCAATGTTCAAAGCACATGTTTCCAACATGCAGAGCTGTTTCAAGACCTGCAGAGGTCCAAGACAGTTGGAAGTTGTGCTGCAAAGCTTCATACAGAACTTAGTGAGGTAGAACGAAAACTAGTGCTACCTTTACTTAGGAAACAAGCTTGATAAATTTGAGGGTGAGAAGGTACTTGCTTTATAGAGGCGCTCTGTAAACAAAGGGAGCTGACTCAGAATTGGAAATGTATATGAGTTCCAAATGTCTCTGGACTCAGGCATACGTTTACTGAAGCGCTGTGAGAGAAACCGAATCCCATTTGATTGCCATAGCACTGAAGCGTACTCAGGAAGACACAAAATGCCTCCAGGCAGCCATACTTGTAGACTTAACATTGAGTTTTATTTTCCCTAAAAATTAAGGGCTTGTCATTAGTATCTAATTTAGATTTAGTCTAGGTTTGGGAAATGGTTATCTTTATGGGGGTGGGGGAGACAAAAAAATGTTGTGGAAAAGTTGAGGCTCTAAATCTTAGTTGCCCACAGCTGGAGGAGGCTTAACTTTGGGCATGTGGCCAGGCCCAAACCCAACCACTTACCTGAGGGCACCAAATTCTAGGCATGGTGCCTAAGAGGAAGTAAGTCAGCTCATATGGTTTAACTTATAAAGTCATGGCAAGCATCAAATATGGATAGGGTTAATTTAAATTTACTCCATAAATAGAAGAATATTAACAGGAGAGGATGCCCCTTGAAGCTTCAAGAAGCAATGTTAAGAGTACTTTCTAAAATAAAACACTAATGTTATATAACAGGTCTTCACAGAGGTTCACAACACATCCAGGCAGTCCTATGGGCTGAAACCATAAACAGACTTCAGAAGGGCTTGAGTACTGCTCCCATCATAGTTGTCTTCAGCATTATCACAGACTATGGATCCATCATATTTTGCTTAAGAAGGAAATTCCAGGCATGCTTCAAATATTCTGAAAATTCTAGAATGGAGGATAATCCCTTCCCACCACCACCACAAAGTCCTATTTCAGTCCTACAGACAAGATTTGCCTTATCAGCACCACAAGCATCATTACTTATCAACTCTTATTCTTTGCTTAGACTTGGATGGGGTGTTTTCTTATTTTTAAGTGCCAAAGCTCTGGATGCTATTACCAGTTTAGCATAAATATGATTTTCTTTTGAGAAAAGAGAATGGAATATAAACACTGAGCTGAACAAAAGGTAACACGAATGCCAGAAAGCAAATGAAGTTTTCTTCCTTACCTTTTGGCTGCTGATGAGAACTACATAATTGCAGGACAGTGGCTAAGCCCAAGATGGCTGCTGCCTTGTATGATTAAATGGCTATTTTTTAATGATTTGTCTGGGGACAATCTGACAAGGGGTCTTGCATAAATGGTATGATTAATACTTTTTAATTATAAGAGTAGACCCTTCTTTTTGTTGTTGTTGTTTTGTTTTTGTTTTGGGGCCACACCTAGTTTACTCCTGGCTATGATCTCAGAAATCACTCCTGGCTTGGGGGACCATATGGGACGCCGAGGATCGAACCGAGATCCATCTTGGGTCAGTCCTGTTTAAGGCAAACACACTATCGCTGCAGCACCGCTCTGGTCCCATAAACTCTTTTATTTAAGAGACCCAATAAATTGGGTAGTGAAGATCATTCAAAGTGGAGCACATGCCTTGCATGCTCAGGTTTCTGCACCTCCAGCATCCACTCCAACACCACTACCCTAGCACTGCAAAACAAAAGCAAAGATCTGAGAAGTATAGACAAGTAGTAAGAAGACAAGCACAAGAAAATGGTAGCAATAGTTATACATCTAACATATAATTGTCCCTAATATTTTAGCTAACCCTTTCATTAAATCTTGCCATTTTCAAGTAACATTATGCCATAAACATTTTTTCCATGCTATTAAAGAGTCTGCAATCACCAATTATAGTTGGGACTTTATATTCATATGCTCCATTAAAAGAGTTATGTTCTATATAGTTTTCATGACTAAATATGATAGTATAATGCATATATTTGTAGAGTCTATTTTGTGTTTTGAAATTATCTTGGGGATAGATGTCCATAAACAAAATTAATGTGACAAGAAGCATGAACAGCTTAAAGGTTTTGATATACTGCTGTCAAAATTGCTTTCCTAAAGATATTCTTATAAGTCGTTTGGAAATATAAATTACTAAAGACTTTTGGAAGGTAATTTTATAGTATCTTTTTAAAATAAAAAAAAAATATACTTTGAAGCAATAATCCCATTTCTAGGAATCTTGCCAACAAAAATAGTTACATATATACTCAACTATGGCTGTACAGGGGTTTCGTTTCAGCACTGCTTGAACTGGGGGAAAAGTGGAAATAACCTAAAGGGAAACTGTCAAATAGATTGTGTTATGACTGTATTATGGGAAATATGAAGAGTTCATTGGATCTACATATTTTTCTCTTAGAGAACTCTCTAAAGGACAAAAGTTGACAGATAAACCATCAGGAGAAATGATAACATTTATATAAAAAATAAGAAATGATGTATGTTTGAAGACACATTACAAATTCAATAGGGATTTGAGGGTCCTGGGATGTGGCTAGTTGGTAGCTTTGCATGCAAGGGGTCCCAAATTGAACCCTTAATAGTACATCAACAAAATCAACAGGAATGATGGCTAACCAACGATGTGGCTTGTAGCCTGTATCTTGTCCCATTTGGCCTGTTCTCTCCTTCTTCCTAGCAATTGAACATAGAGTCAGGGTTTACAATGTTACCTAACCTCCCCGATGACCATATTCGGTGACCACTGTTTGTCCAATCAGAGGTCAGCAGGTGTGTCAGTACCAATTCCTGAGACTCTCCTTTTGGAAACAGCATCATTTCCTCAGGCTAACAACAGCAGGGATTAATTGTCTTGGGTCTGTGGAGCAACTTCCACTGGGCCTTGATTGTCCCTGCAGCCCTGATAATACAGGGGTGCAGCTCACTAGAGAAGTTGAGTGGGCAACTGGAGTATTGGAAAGGATGAGTTGGCTGGTGGAAAGAAAGTTTTCTTTTGTTGCTTCTGTCTCTGCTGCTGATCAGAACATGTCACAGAGCCTCACTAAGCCTAGATGCTCGAGGAAATTCTCTTGATGAGGTGCTGCCCTGGGCTGCATGTGGCCAGGTGGATTTGTGAGACAGCAGGGCTATGTATACACGCACTTTGCTTACAGAGATTCCATAGATTGTACTAGATTACTGAACATGTGTATATCACAGCAAGTTTATTGGCTCTAACGCTCAGGGTTTGTTTTATTTTCTTATTTCAGGGCTCTGCAATTTTGTATTTTTATTCTGATATCATTCTGCCATTTTTCCCCCTAGTGGTGGTGGGATTTGCATGCAGTGCTGAGGATCAAACCTGGGCCTTCATCCTGGTTCTTCTGAATTCATCTAAAAGGACACATTATCTCTTGCAACTCAGCTCATTCGTATTTTTCTTGGCTACTACAGTGTGTTTATTATTCCAAAGAAAACTTCGGTGCATTTTGACAGAGCCCAGAAATGAAATAGCTAAGAAAATAGGTACATTAAAATGGTGAAATCTTACATATAGAAAGAAGTTCTTATATAATAAAGATAGGAACTCCTAAATTTTATATTGCAGGGAGTCTTTCACCCTGAGCATTTGTCATAGTGACTTGACTTAGGCTTCAGTCAATTGGACATCGACTGTTCACCCCTGAACCTTAGATCTCATTTTGGAACCTGCATAGTTTTCTTTTTTCTTTTTTTTCCGCATAGTTTTCTGTACCAGCAATAGAAATTCAACAACAACAACAACAACAACAACTACTACTACTACTACTACTACTACTACTACTACTACTACTACTACTACTACTACTACTATTCTTCTTTTTCTTCTCCTTCCCCATCATCTTCCCCTTCTCCTCCTTCTCCTTCTCCTTCTCCTTCTCCTTCTCCTTCTCCTTCTCCTTCTCCTTCTCCTTCTCTTCTTCTTCTTCTTCTTCTTCTTCTTCTTCTTCTTCTTCTTCTTCTTCTTCTTCTTCTTCTTCTTCTTCTTCTTCTTCTTCTTCTTCTTCTTCTCCTTCTTCTTCTCCTTCTCCTTCTCCTTCTCCTTCTCCTTCTTCTTCAGGAGTTACTCCTGACTACTCAGAAATCCTCGGGGGAACCATATGGGGTGCCAGGGATCAAACTGGTTCAGGCATGTACAAGGCAAAAAAGCCCTACCTGCTGTGCTATTGCTCTGGCCCCAAATGAGAGCCTTTAAAAAAACCCTGAGACAGACTTGGAAACAGCAACAACTGGCTTTCAGGGTGGGGTCCCTGCCTCACCACTTAACAATGAGATGAAACCAGAAGACACTCCATGACACTCTGACTTTGACATAGAATCTGTGCAAAAACCAAGATCTCTAATTACAGAAGCCTGACTATGAAAACTGTGATTGAGCAGAACTTTTCCTGGAACCATGAAGAGAAACTTTGGGGGTTGACAACTTAGTGCGCCTGGAGCCTGTAGTTTGGTCTTTTGGCAGGATGCTTCATGGGTAGGGACACCCTATTTTTAGGCCAAAGGCTTTTTCTTTCTATTTCCCCCAACTTTTGCTGCAACTCTGCAGAAAGAAAACAAACTACCACCCCCCTTTTTTTTTATCTTTTAGATAGAAGCTCCCACCTTTTTCAGAGAACCTTGTGACATGAATTACTTTTTTATACCTTATATTTCTGCATTGTTCTATAAAATTAAGAAGGGGGCAAAAGAGAAAGGATGGGGGCCAGGGGCCAAGCAGTCTAAGGTACATTGGTAGTGTTAAAAAAAAAAAAGGACAGAACTAAATATCCCAGCCAAAGTCAACAACAATAGAATCAAGAGACCCAAACTATAACAATCTAAACTTAAAATGGGCCTGTTATACTGGCAGGGCAGAGGGCAAAGGGTGGTGGTATAGGGTGTACTCTGGGAGGGAGGTCGACACTGGTGGTAAGACTGGCCCTGACTCATTGTACTTCTGAAATACCACTATGAAGGGCTTTGTAAATCACAATAGTTTCAATAAAATAAAATTAAAAGAAAATTTAAAAGTCTATATTAATTTGGAAAAGTCTGACATATTTGGGGGTACTTAGGGGCCATATTCAACAGTGCTCAGGCCTCAGACTGACATCTTTAAAAATTATTTATTTTCTTTGACAGGAATATAGTGTCTTCTTTGCTATCATTTTATTTACATGTATCTATCTTGTTAACATCATCCACAATCCATTCAGATATCCTAGTTACTCATTTTATCAACAAATATTAATAATGGGCTGGATTACGGTACTTTTTCTGCATGTATCAAATCTGGCCTCAATTCCCAGCACCACATGGTCTGGGAGCACCTCAGAGCTCTTCTGAGAGTTATCCCTGAGCTTTGAGCCAAGAGTAGGTATCTCTTGGATACTTGGATGTAGCCCAAATCTCTTGGGTGTAGCCCATATCCCATTACCTCAAAATTTCATTGTTTCCCAAACATTATCACTTCTCATTTTTTTCCAAAATGAATAATTCTCCAATATAATAATTTCTAGTGACATAGACACTTTCTAGCATTCACAATTTTTATTTTTTCCTTTTTGCCTTTATATGTTGGGTAAAAGTCCATAAATGAAATTAGAAATAAATTAATTGCAATGAGCTTTTAAGAGCAAGACTGAAAGCCTGATTCCAGCACCTCCCCTTATACATCCGGGGGCACTACAGTTTGGGATCCCTTTTATGACCACAAAATGTGTTAGCAAACACCGCAACTATTACATATATGTCCCCTTTCCATATGTGTGCCTTTGAGAAGTGACCAAAATGAGCCAGGACACCTCAGCTGAAGGTGTCCAAGCACCACAAGAAAGAGTGAGTGGCTTTCCCATGACAACGCAACAGAAAAGAGGTGAGCAGGGTGATAGAAAGGGATGTTTAAAAATTTTCAGAGAAAGGGGCCAGAGAGATAGCACAGCACTAGGGTGTTTGCCTTGCACATGGCAGACCCAGGACAGATGGTGGTTCCAATCTCAAAATCCCATATTGTCCCCCATGCCTGCCAGGAGTGATTTCTGAGCAAAGAACCAGGATTTAACCCCTGAGAGCCGCAAGGTGTGACCCAACAAAAACAAGAAAAAATTTTTTTCAGAAAAAAATTATTAGGGATTTTATCATCAAAAAACACAATGATAGTTTTAAGTCATTTTGTAAAAAAAATCTTTGTAATATTATTTTCTACTTATAATGCTCAGGAATCATTTCAGACTCTGAGCTGAGAGATCACTCCTGGCAGTGCTCAAGGTGCCAACTGCAATGCTTCAAATAAAAATGTGGGGGGGAGGGCACGAGGGTAGGGGTTGGCTACATTCAAGGAAGTGCTTTAAATTCTGTGCTATCTCTTCAGACTGTCATTTTTTTTTTTTTTGGTTTTGGGGTCACACCCAGCAGCACTCAGGAGTTACTCCTGGCTCTATGCTCAGAAATTGCTCCTGGCAGGCTCGGGGACCATATGGGATGCCAGGGATCTAACCTGAGTCTGCCACTTGCAAGGCAAAAGCCCTATTACACCGTATTGTCACTCTGACCCCTGTCCTATAATTTTAAAAGAGGTTTTTCCCTCTAAGTACTAATTTTTACTTATCAGGTGGCATTCAATCATTTTTCAGTGATCAATGAGGGATATTTTTTCCTTTATTATCCTTAGGATATTCTAGTAAATTTCCTGACACTGAAACATTTACAGATGAGGGGCAAATATTATTTGGGCTTCACAAATTTACTATGCAGTTAGAATTGATAGAGCACTTTTTGTGTGTGTAGTTTTTGGGTCATACCTGGCAGCGCTCAGGCGTTACTCCTGGCTCTACACTCAGAAATCACTCCTGGCAGGCTCGGGGGATCATATGGGATGCTGGGACTCAAACCACCAACCTTCTGCATGCAAATACCTTACCTCCATGCTATCTCTCTGACCCCTGATAGAGCACTTTTTAAGGATTATTTTAAATAGCTTTATTTAAAAAAATTTAGAGAAATGTGGGGAAGAAGAGAGGGGGGGTATTGTGGTATTTAGGAGGGAACAAGGGCTTCTTTGTTTTTAATTTTTATTTTTAATTATGAGACCAAAGATGCAAAGAAAGAGGACAAGGTAAAGATACAGTGGAAGGACAATCACCCATAAAGAGAATTCTCTGAAGAAGTCCCCTTGCTGATATCTTAACTTTAAACTTTCAGCCAAAGAACATTAAGATAAATAAAACAGAACCCATGTACAATTACTTTGTCCCTCAAGTTCCCAGATTGTAATACATTATAATATTTCTTAGCAGCACACAAAGGAATCTAAAGCCATAAAACTTATGTAACTCCTTAAACATTAAAGGCATAGCATTTTTTTTACATTCCTGCACATACATATTAGTTTAAGTTAACCTCCAAAGTTTAAGTGGGGTTTTTTAAGGATTAGAGTCAAAGGAGCACAGTAAAAACGGTATTAGAGTGGCAATTATTGTTTGCATAGGCCCACCAAAATATGAGGGGCATGGAAAGGAAAAGCCTTGGCCTAAATACAAGGAGACCCTACCCCTGAAGTTTCCTGGCATAAGACCAACTCTAGGCTCCAGACAAGCTAGATCATCCAATCCAAGACATTGTAGTGCCAACACACTTTTCACAGTCTCTGTTGTTGGTATCATGTTTCTGTATTAAAGATCCTGGAATCTGCATATCCTACATTGAAGCAACAAGGGCTTCTACCAGAGGTGAAAAAGTCTCTTATTTTTTTAGTTCTTAAAATATACCCTCAAAAAAATCTAGAAAATTTCTATTTCCACTGAGTCCCACCTGGTTTGCAGCAGTAAAAACCATCAGGAGCTTCACAGGCCCACAGCCCCTTCAAGCTCGATAGGATGTGGATAGACTTGACATGCTGTTTCTCTGCTTTCTATCCTGAACAGTTAACCTGGGTGGGACTTTGATTCCTTTGATTTCCATCAAAATCAAATTGTGGCTTGGGAGAAACAATGCCCCCCCTTCAGCTGTGTGGGCCTGATGGCCCCCAAGTTCCTCTCTCAACCTGGAGCACCTAATCCATAAGGCCCTGACTGCTTGGCTATGTAACCTGGGAGGAGATAATGAAGAGGGAGGAAGGAGAGGAAGGAGAAAGAGAGGGAGAGAAGGTGGAGAAGGATGTGGGGCTAGAGAAGGAAGAAGAGAGGAAATGGAGGAGAAGAAATAGCCCTCAAACACAAAAACACCCCCCAAAAGAAAAGCATATTACTATCTAGTGCATGGATATTAAATACATGAACAAATAGAAATAATATAAAAATCACAAATTAGAGCAGCATGACCTGAAAGTCTTAACAAGTATCTGAATGTCTGGTCATTACCCCTTCATTGGTTACATGGTTAGGTCTGGGATTTCTCCTTTTTAATTTCCCCCAGTCTACCTTAGGAAGGAAAACCAGATTAAGAAATAGTTTCTTACACACAAAAAACTGAGTCTTATTTAGTTGCTCAACTAAATTTAGCTCCAACATCAAGCTTCTGTGTTACTTTTAAGACCCAAATTGCTCTCCACCAAAAAGAACTATTTCTGGCAGACAGGTTTGCTGCCATAACAAACTTGAATTCTCCGCTCCCTCCCAAAGCAGACATTTTTTAGTGGGATCATGATCCATTCCAGGCATAGGACAGTCTCATTCTAGAGGGCAATTGGGTGTCTGTTGTTCATTCAAGCTTCTGATCAGAAACATTTTTTGCATATTCCTTGCAGCACTATTCACAAGAGGCAAAATCTGCAAATAACCCAAATGCACAAAAATAGATAACTGGTCAAAGATATCATGGTACAGATAGAGGATGGAATATTACTCAGCCATCAAGGGATGAAGTCAAAACAAAGAGTGGGAGAAAGAGGAGAGAGAGAGAGAGAGAGGAGGAGAGAGAAAGATGATAGATGATAGATAGATAGATAGATAGATAGATAGATAGATAGATAGATAGATAGATAGAGGGAGAGAGATAGAGAGAGAGAAAGAGAGAGAGAAGAAAAATGTCTCCCTGTAGGCAGGAAGGAAAAAGGGAGGAACACTGGGGAATTGGCTGTAAATATGCAGTGGAGAAAGATGTTGGACATTGTATGACTGAAACTCAATCATGAACAACTTTGTATCTGTAAAAAAAAACTATTATAGACAACCTTGTAACTTCAATGTTTAAAGTAATTTAATAAAAAGAAAAGATGAAGTTATGAAATTTATTACTATATGAAGGGATCTGGAGAGTATCATGTTGAGAGGTTAGTCAGAGGAAGAATAACCTACACAGAATGATTTCCCTCATATATAGGATATACATGATAGTGGAATAACAAATACTCAAAGACATGAAACAAGGAACATCAGAACTGGTCTTCAGTAGGAAATAGTCCACTTGGGGCTGGAGTGGTAGTTCAGTGCTAGGGTGTTTGCCTTGCACACAGCAGACCCAGGACAGAAGTAGGTTTGATCCCCAGCATTCTCTATGGTCCCCATGCCTGCCAGGAGCAATTTCTGAGTGCAAAGCCAGGAGAAACCCCTAAGCATCACAGGGTGTGACCCAAAGAAACAAACCAAAAAAGGGGGAGAAATAGTCCACTTGAGGAGCCTGGGGGATAGGACAGAGAGTGGCAATATCTGTGGCAGAGGGAAGTTTTCAACTGGGAGGAAGAGGTGGTGCTGAAAGGGCATAAAATGTCATACATGAAACCCCATCAGCAAAGGTACTGGAATCCACAGTGCAAGCATTTATTATTATTTGTTTTAGGACATTAGGTTTTTTTTATTTTATATTAAAACAACATACAGGTAACGATTTTCCAGAGCTAAGGATTACAGGCACCTGTGTCCAAGAACTCACAAGGGTCCCAGCAAAAATAGACCCAACTAGAAAAACTCCAAGACACATTGCACTCTGAATTCCAAAACCCAAGGCAGACTATTGAAACGCAGAAGGAACTCACATACAAAAGGAGTCCCAGAAGATTCACAGATCAATTAAGTGGGACTTTGAGCCATCGGGAATGGAGGGATACAGAAAAAACACCGTGTAACTCATTGGAGTGAACCAGTCACCAAGAATATTCTATCCAATGAGGTTATTGCTTTGATTTAAAGGAGTGATACAGAGCTTCATGTACAAGACGTAGCTTAGACAATGCATAGCCTTAAAGTGGGGAATTCCTGAATGGGTCTATGGGGTGCTGTTCATGAGGAAATGAGAAAGGACCAGATAACCAAGGCAGCCTTCATGGAAGAGCATATGTGACCCGACAGGCCTCACCAGCATGTCTCGTCCCTCATTGGCATCCATGGTGCCACCAGATGACTTCCTAGAGCAGGGACCTTGCTCCCAGTGGTGAGGAGCCATAGGAGTTTCTGTGACTGAAACAGAAACAAGAGCTTCTGAAACAGGAGTTTCAGTTGAAGCATGGAGCTGTTGATCACAAAAGTGGTGCAGCTCATTCTTCTGCTGTCGTACTGTGGTTGCCTTCCTCTCAGGGAACAGAAGATTGTGCCAGGCAGGACTGGCTCCCCAGTTTTCTGCTCCAGAGGGAAGAACAGAGCACACTAGCCTTCTCTAGTCAGAGGAGGGCTCCCAATTCAGTGCCCAGCACTGGTCCCAAAACAATAGTCACTAGGGATTTCCTGGGATTTCCTGTCACCTAGGCATTTCCTGGGACTCAGAGTCCCACAATCTTCCTCCTGAGCACAAATTCACAGTCTCATAGCCCATGGTGCTCATGGGCAACCATGTCACATCTTCTTGCTGGTAAGCTCTTTGCGCTGTGGCCATGTCCTGTCCTTCTTGGGCACAAGGTCTTGTGCTCTGGCACAAGGTCAACACCCCACCTCCCTTCCCTGTTTCACCAGGAACCAAGACTTTGGTACCAGCAATGCCAGTGAGGTCAGCTCCTGTATGCAGAGTGGGTAGCAAGGAGAAAAAGATGTATACACACACAACCACACAGGAGACAGACACGCAGACACATAGGCACACAGACTTCATGTGAAATCACACAGCCACATCTGCATATACACAGTCATACATGTGATTGGAGAGACATAGGAACATGTACGTAGATACAGACATAGTCAGACCCAGACTGTGCATAGATATACAATCACACACACACAGGATCCCTGGCCTCTTCCTTTCCTCTCCACAGGAACTGGGCATGAGCAGCCATTCTGCACCCCAGCCCATCTCTACTCTGTACCCACTGAGACCAGCCCAGACAGCCACAGTCCATGCAGTGGTTTGCTTCTCCCCACCTTCTGAACTGCTATGCAACTCCCAGAGTACTTGTGTGTCTTTCTCCTTGGAGCACCCAAGGCAGAGGTAGAGGTTAGTAATGGCAATGATACTAGTGGCAGCAGCTGCTTTGGTGACATCTGGTGCAACAGCAGCAGCAGCAGCAGCAGCAAGGCCAGCAGCATCGATCTCAACAGGGACACCAGCTCTGGTAGTCTCAGCATTCTACTACCATCTGTGCTCTTGGCAGGACCAACAGCATCAGTGGTCTCAGTGGGTCAAGCGGCATGGTGGTCTCGTGGACCTAGCAGCTTGGGTGGCCTCAGCAGACCCAGTGACTTGGGTGGCCTCTGCAAACCCAGAGGACTGAGTGGCTTGGGTGACCTCAGGGAATCCAGTGGACCCAGTAGCTTGGGTGTCCTTGGTGGACACAGCAGCTTCAGTGGCCTTGGAGGACCCAGTGGCTTGGGTGGCCTTAGCAGACACAGCAGACCCAGTGTCATTGGTGGCCTCGGTGGACCCAGCAGCTTGTGGCCTTGGTAGACTCAGCAGCTTAGGTGGCCTTGGCAGACCCAGTGGACCCAGCAGCACAGGTGGCCTTGGTGAACCCAGTGGCTTGGGTGGCCTCAGCGGATCCAGTGGACCCAGTATCACAGGTGGCTCCAGAGGACCCAGTGACTTGGGTGGCCTTAGAGGATCCCTGGCCCTTGGAGGCTTTGGCAGACCCAGTAGTCTCAGAGGTCTCAGTGGATCCAAGGGCACCGGTGATGGAATCAGAGACATTGATGATCTCAGCAGGACCAGTAGCACCAAAGGTGAAATTTCCGAAGAACGTGGAGCCTGTGGGCTGGGTCACCTCCTGACCTATAAGGCTTTAGGAGACCCAGTGCCAGTGCCTGGCAAGTGCTGCCACTAGGGACAAAGCCTAGAGGCAGCCTGAGTTTGGGGAGCAAGTGTGAATGTGCTGATGCCTCACCGTGGCCATGTCTAGGTGTTCAGAGCTCCCTTCCCACATAGATATTCACATGAACATTTCACACACGTATACACACACTCAACACACACGAGAGGCACATATATACATAACACAGACTCACATACCTCCACATACATACTCAACACACCTATACTTAACACACAACATGCTTATATATATATACACACAGGTAGATGCACCTACCTACACTGAGTAGTCATACTTCACACTTACAAATAAACATAGGACACTCACAACTACCTCCCATCCAAACATCTACAACTCATCCACATGTGCCCAGGAGTCCCCCCCACCCCCGAAAGGGTCAGGAGATCGGCAGCTGCCCAAGCAGTGAGGGGCAGGGCAGGGTGGGGAGAGAGGGAAGGGAAGTTTTCGGCAGGAAGGAGCATCCTTGGTGTTCCAGAGGAAGCGAGGCAAAGACCTCCTTTCCCCAGAGCAGGCCAATCCAGCACAGCACAGGGGTCCTGGCTGACTCTAATATCCCCTCTGAGAAGCCCCCCAGAAACAGCCTGGTGAGGGGAATGTGTGAGGGAGGGTGTACAAGAACCCTGCCCTGCATTACAATGAGTGAGTCAGGTTCATTGACTGGCCTTGATCCTGTTTTCCAGGTCTGGACTGTGACCCCTTCAGTGCCTGAGGGCTCAGAGGAGGCTGGGGACACGCTCTGCCCTTGCTGCAAATTTTTACTTCATCTACATAATAAAGGCAGACTTAAGTGACTTGAGTGACTTTTTTTTTTTTTACAGAAATGCTTTCTCTGGTCAGTGGATATACATTATTTACAAGGACAAAATAGGTGAGGGAAAGGGAATCTATTATTCAAGTGGGCTTGTCCAGAAACCATCCAGGGCCCTGACAGACTGTCTTGGCCTAGCCTCAGCCCTAGCTGGGTCCCCAGTCAGGGAGGAGATAATCTAGGGGTTAGGGAAGGGTCAGGAAGGGAGAAAGTCCAGGGAGAGGCCCCAGTCAGGGGAGGAGGAGTGTCTGGCTCCAGATGGAAGGAGATTGGCCTGCCCCAGCAAGTCCCAGTCTGGAGTGGGGTGTCCGGCCTTGATCGGCGCAGAGGGCAGACCTGAGCTCTGCACACCTGGTAGAAGTATGAGAGGATGTGCAGCTATGAGGACATCTTAGGAGGATTCCTGGGATGCTCGCACCCACTGGGCCGGGAGGTCACCCCCACTGACCTTACTCGGGGGAGCCAGAGGGTTACCTGGCTGCAGAGCTGTGGTGAGGGCAGAAGGAGCATGAGTGGGCACTGCCATGAGTCCTGCTGAGACACTTACTGGACCCTCGTCACCAGCAGGAACCGAGGCAGCTGGTAGCCGTGAGTCTGTTTTTTCCGGAGCCGCCTGAACCTGAGGTCCACACTGCCCAGGTGTCCTTCAGCCTCTTTCGTGCACATGATGAGCCCATTAATGAGCCATGTGCAGGGGCCTGATGACTCAATGGCGGAGCAGACAGCAGTGGGGAAACTAGCAGATAACAGAGCAACCTGGCTCACACACATCATATACACTGATGGCCAAGTCAGCTGGGAGACTGTCCAGACCCCAACATGACCAGCCCCTCTGCATGCCAAGGAAAGCGCTTGTTGTGGCAATGGGCCCATCGAGGTGCTAGTCCAGGCTGAATGCATCTCAGCCAGTGGAAAGAGGGAGCAAGACAAGCAAGCATCCCAAAGAAGAGGTAGAAGGAGCAGACTGGCCACTGGCAGGACCCCCACCCAGGCCACAGGGCACAGGAGGGCAGCGCACAGCAGTTTTCAAGGAGGCACATCATCCTTCCACTGCAAACAAAGGCTGGCCATGACACAGGGCCTGGTCAGGGCTGGTACACTATTAGATTATTGGTCCCACATTGATCAATATTCATACTCGATCTGGTGAAGATATTATTGGATTATTCCCTACTTGGTATTCCCCTCCCACCCTAGGTGTGGCCTGATTCTTGTCAATGAAAGCAGGGGTCAGAGGAAGGCAGGTGCTCATTCTTTGGTCTTCCACTAAGATGCCTTCCTTCCTAGGAGCAGAAAGCTTGTGTGGCAGGCCTCCTAGCTTGAGTGTTGAATGTCCTAAACCTGTTCTTGTACTTTTCTACTGTGTGGATTACAGTATTTCCGGCATCAACATTTGCTTCCGTACCCCAGTCTCACCAGATCCTCATTTTTTAGCAAGGCACTCTGATGTTGCCTGAACAAGAACCTGAAACTCAGATTTAAGAAAGCATGCTCAGAGGATGGTCCTCTTTTCTGTTTGTGTTGGATACCTTGGTACTTAGAGTGATGGTGAGTGTTGGAGCCAACAGGACTTTATCACTAGCAAAAACCTATTTGAGTGCTTCTCAATATTTATAATGGAAAATGTGGTTTGAAGAAAATTTTAAGAGTAAAATAGTCAGGGCCAGAGAGATAGCATGAAGGTAAGGTGTTTGCCTTTGATGCAGAAGGACGGCGATTTGAATCCCGGCATCCCATATGGTCCCCCGTGCCTGCCAGGAGCCATTTCTGAGTGTGGAGCCTGGAGTGACCCCTGAGCACTGCCGGATGTGACCCAAAAACCAAAAATAAATAAATAAAAATAAAAAGAGTAAAATAATCTAGTTCATTCTGGAAGGAGGGTTGTAGGAGTCACATTATCTTATGAAATGCTGATAAGTAAAGGACAGTACACAGAAGGAAATAGGTAGGTAAAACTACCCAGGTGGTTTTAAAACTTGTCAGGGAATTTGCATTGAAGTCTTGGGGAAAAAAATGACTCAGATACATACTTCATGGGGAGCTATACATAGATTATTCAGGGAGCTAGAGAGCCATATGCAGAATTCGTGGGAAAATAGAGGTAATTAACAGGCAGGCTAGAAATATGGAAATTCAATAGCTCTTGAAAAAATCCTTAGCTTTTGATAATGCCAATGAATGTTGTCAGGCTATCTTACACCCTATTAGAGAGAGAGAGATTAAAAAAAAAACATGTCATGGGATTTCTACTTGCTTGTAGAACACCTGGGACTTAGAAATGTCCCCCTCTTCCCCATCACAGCACATATGCCATTCAGAGGCAAACTCTAGGAAATCAGATCAATGGCTTTCACCCAAGGAAACCATGTGGTCCTTGTCCGAGGTGTTAGAAGGGATTTCATTGGGCAAGTGACTGTCATTCAGTACCTAACCGCCTCCTGAGCAACTGGGGAGGTGTCCAAAGACTATCTCATGAGGTCAGTGTGAGTCACCTGCTATGCCAGACCCAATCTTATATGGGCATTGAACCCATTAAGTGTGGCACTATGGGGCATTTATGAAAACAATGTAGGTCACAACTTCTTTTTGTACCCACTCAAAAACCAGTCTGCTCCAGAACAAGACTTAATCAACCTATGTCGGGAAACTGGGTTAGGGGCCAGTCCCTGGCCCCACAAGATCAGGGAACCTTTCCATCAATAGTTCTGGATCCCACCCCAGACCAAGAAAGCTTGCAGTTTAAGCTCATAAAAGCTTGCCACTTCAGGAAGCTGTGGTTTTGATATTCTCTGCCCGGAGGACTTGACCTTCCTTCCAGCTCAATGCCCATATAAGATTGGGTCTGGCATAGCAGGATGACTCACTCAAAGGACTCAGGGACCTACCCAAAGCCTTCTCTACATGGGAGCACCCCCTGCGCCATGTACCCTAAACTCAGTCAAGATAGCTCGGTCCTGGATCAAGTCCCTCCTGACAAGCCCACCAAGAGGGATGCTATGTCTTCCATAGATGATGCTAACTCTGCACATGGGAACGAGATAATGGGCTGGCAGAAAAGCTCAAGACAAGGCCGTTGGGACATGGCCCCACTCCAGAATCCAACCAGGATTTGAACCAGGTCCCATGAAGAAGAGATACAGCTTTATAAACTCGAGCAGGAAATGATAACTTTAAACAACTAGCACCACCACAGGCAAAAGGAGCTTCATCTAAATGCAATGGATTCAGTGATCATGGACTCTGGAGGGTGGGAAACAGAGGCCACAAAATGCAAGTTCCAAGGCCCCAAGAAACTCATTCCCAGGAAACGAGGTCTTTAACCGGATCCTTAACCTCGCCTTGACTATTCTGCTGAGCTCCGGACTCTAGACTCGAATGTCAGCGGGCAAGTGAGTGACTGGAAGGTGGAGCAGGCCCCAGGCAGGACATGGAGGCTGGCAGAAGTGGCCACAGCTGCGGCAGCACCCTGGGGAGAGCGGCCAGAACTCCTGGTCCTGCCGCTCGGAGAACAGCCCCCAGCTCTGGCTTTGGAGGTCATCCCCGGAGGAACTTGGGGGGGGGGGTCTCTGGAAGGTGCGAGCCAGCTTTCAGCACAGATGCTGGGAACAGAGGTGGCAGGAATCCTGCAGATACTGGGGGCTCACTGCCCTGTCCTTCCCCAGTCCTGTGTCCAGTGGGTTGCACCTCAGGCCGGGCCTGCCTGTCCAGCAAACCCACCACGTCCTGCCCGCATGTCCAAGACGGCCTAGCCCACTGGGCCCAGTAGAAATCCCAGAGCCTGCACAGCACAGCCCAAGGGAAGCAGAAAGAGCCCCAGCCTGGAACACGCAGCAGCTCTAGGAAACTGGGCAAACCCAGGGTACTCCCCACGGTCCTGGGTGGAAGGTCCAGAGTGCATGGCCATAGCGGTCTGGGGTCTGAGGATGCTGCCGAGACCTTCGAACCTGCCCAGGATGCGGACAAGAGCCTCTGCGTCAGCAGGCTGCGCAACTGTGGTTGGGGTCACCATGCTCTTTGGGCCGTGACCCCGCCAGCCATGTCTCCATGGAATAACATTTATTATTTTAAACAAGTGCCTCTCAAGCAATTTGCCTGCCCTAGGGCAAGACAGAGGGGGTGGGGAGGGGTAGGAGGAAAACAGGAGACATTGGTGGTGGGAAAGGTGCACTGGTGAAGGATGGTATGCATTGTATGACTGAAATGCAACAATGAACTATTTTGTAACCGTGGTGTTTAAATAAAGCAATTAAAAATAAAAATAAAGAAGTGCCTCTCATAGAAGCAGACTAGTGGATAGAAAGCAAATGGGGGTGAGGGAAGTGGAAACAGGTGAAGTTATTGGTGTGGGAAAATTCTATGCCTGACATCCAATCATGAATAACTTCGTGATTTAACAGTGGCTAATTATTATCATTTTTTGTTTTGTTTTGTTTTGTTTTTGGCCACACCCGGCAGTGCTCAGAGGTGACTCCTGGCTGTCCGCTCAGAAATAACTCCTGGCAGGCACGGGGGACCATATGGGACACCGGAATTCGAACCAACCACCTTTGGTCCTGGATCGGCTGCTTGCAAGGCAAACGCCGCTGTGCTATCTCTCCAGGCCCTCTTTTTCTTTTCTTTTTTTTTTTTTTTTGGTTTTTGGGCCACACCCAGCAGTACTCAGGGGTTACTCCTGGCTGTCTGCTCAGAAATATCTCCTGGCAGGCATGGGGGACCATATGGGACACCGGGATTCGAACCAACCACCTTTGGTCCTGGATCAGCTGCTTGCAAGGCAAACGCCGCTGTGCTATCTCTCCGGGCCCTGGCTAATTTTTTTTTTTTTTTTTTTTGGTTTTTGGGCCACACCCGGCGGTGCTCAGGGGTTACTCCTGGCTGTCTGCTCAGAAATAGCTCCTGGCAGGCACGGAGGACCATATGGGACACCGGGATTCGAACCAACCACCTTTGGTCCTGGATCGGCTGCTTGCAAGGCAAACGCCGCTGAGCTATCTCTCCGGGCCCCCTGGCTAATTATTTTTAAGCTTCCAATGAGAACCAGCATGGTGCCATTTCCTCATACCTGCTGAACCCCCCAGTCCTTTGGCTGACTCAGAAATTGGTGGGTAAATAGATTCTCTTAGAGAAAAGAGTGGCTGGAAACTGAACATAACTTACCATGGCATAGCACACATTCCCTCCTTAGGGATCCTGGCAAGCTACAGCTCTGGAACTGGAATATTGGGAAGACAGAACATTTAAAACTACTCCTTTAAAGCTATTGAGTAAATAACTACAGACACCTCGACTTTTGTCACCAATCATTTAAGTAGTACCCAAGGACCCACTTAGGAACTTAACGTTTTACCATAACAAATTCAGGTCACATGCAAGCAAAGCCAATGTCAACCACTGAACCTCATCTCTGCCCTTTCCGGCACAAGTACCATGCTTCTACTTGTCCCTCAAAGTACTCTGACCAGATAGAAAGCACTGATAGGGGCCCGGAGAGATAGCACAGCAGCGTTTGCCTTGTAAGCAGCCGATCCAGGACCAAAGGTGGTTGGTTTGAATCCCGGTGTCCCATATGGTCCCCCGTGCCTTCCCGGAGCTATTTCTGAGCAGACAGCCAGGAGTAATCCCTGAGCAACGCCGGGTGTGGCCCAAAAACCAAAAAAAAAAAAAAAAAAAAAAAAAGAAATCACTGATAGGCAGGAGATTCTGCCTCCCTGAATTCTTAATTGGACGCAGAAGGTTTTTACAACTCAAGTGTCCAAGAACAGGTGACTGGATAAAGAAGCTGTGGTACACAGATATACTGGGAAACTATGTGGCCATTAGAGAAGATGAAGTCATGAAAGTTGAGGTGAATTCCAGATTACTTGGTCATCAGATTGTTCTAGACATGACTCTATTCTCACTAAGGACTGATGGGATTTGTAAGATATAAAATAGATAGTGTGGTATAAGTGTCCATAGACAATAGAGAAGAGGGCCAGGAGGACCAGTCCATGGTAGGACACTTGCCATAAAGAGCAGGGAGTGCAGTTAGGGCAGAGAAGGGACCACTATGACAATGAGAGTTGGAAATTATCATTCTGGACAAGAACTGTGTGATGAAAGGAGATAAAGTCATACGTATGATACCGCTTTTGTAACAATAATGCAAACCACAGAGTCTAAATGGGGAAAAGTGGAAAAGAGAGAGCAAGAAAAAAATTTGTGTCATATATGCAGGCAAGGGAGAGGGCAAGGGGAGGTGAGAGGGAAACTGGAGACGTGGGTGGCAGATGTGAACTGGTGAAGGAATGGGTGTTGGACATTCTATGACTGAAACTCAATCATGAATAACTTTGTAACTGTATCTCATGATGATGCAATTAAAGAATTAGTTATAAAAATTAAAAGATCAAACTTAAAGAAAAGACTGATGTGATTCGCACAAACAAAATACCCTCTGCGGTGAATAAAGGCCTGCTCTGAATCTAGGCAATGGGCATGTCTCATTCTGTTTCCAAAGAGAATAAATGATTATGAAAACTCCAGCTTCCCACATGCAGGGAAACATGGGTTCCATGTTATAATAGTAAAAGTTTATTTCTCAAGACTGCTAAAGGCCAAAAAATAGAGTAAGTACATCCCAGGATGAGAAAAATAAGACTTTCTGGAACATTTTAAGACTCTTTCTCAGGGGCCAGAGAGCTAGCATAGAGGTAAAGGCATGTGCCTTACATGCAGAAGGTCAGTGGTTCTAATCCCGGCATCCCATATGGTCCCCTGAGTCTGCCAGGAGCAATTTCTGAGCTTAGAGCCAGGAGTAGCCCCTGAGCACTGCCAGGTGTGACCCAAAAATAAAAAAAAAAAAGACTCTTTCTCAGCTAATAGTAATTTCTGGTACATAGATGTTAATTGCAACCTACCTCAGAGTAAAGACAAACCTGAACCTAGTCAATTACATATTTTTGACTCAACCAAAACCCAAGACTAATCATTTTATTTTTGTCTCATTTCTGTGATGAATAGAATATTCTTACCAATAGAGGGGGGAACCCCACAAAAACAAAACACTTCAGATTTTTTTAATGATTTTTTTCTTCAACTAATACAGTAAGAAGAATCAATTGAAGACACCAACGTTTTCTCTCTTTATCTTTCTCTCTCTCTCTCCATAGTAAAAGAATAAATCAAAGGCAACACTCCACCCCCAGGGGGTTTCAAATATTAATGCCACTGTTTGTGGCCTAACTCAACAGCTGTTTTTGCTTGCTAAACACTAGGCCTTTTTAATTTTAAAGTTATAAGACAGCCATGTGCCCCCAAGGAGACTGTACTCCTCCCCAGGACCAGAGGGGGCTTCTGAATTAGAGTCAGCCTAAATTTAAATCATTCCATTCTCCTTGAATTAATTGGTTTAGGAATGGGAATATGATGCCTTCTGGCTCAGGATGAGTGAAGGAAAGTCTTCTGGAAGAGGGGAATGAAAATCTTTCCCATACAATCTTGAAGACACAGTGGGCTGCAACTGGCATGATTACAGAATGATTCCACTTGGAAGAACAACTGAACAGACAACTGAGGTGGGATACTATAGCTTTTGGGCCCTACAATATAGCTATGGGGCTATAAAATGCTCCTTTCTACCTGCTGATAAGCAAATAAGAGAAAAGCACATAAAATTCAATAACAGTTGTAGCAGAGAAAGACAGGGATGACCCTGCCTGATGGTCAATTTGTATTTCTGGGTCTTTGATTACACCCTGCTTTCCCCCCTCAATTTTGTTTTAATTCTCCAGCTTCCTAGAGTCATCTACTAAGAGCAAGAGCATATAGAGCATATTTTTATTGCTTGTTAAAAATCTTAACAGAGATGTACCTTCCTATTTAAAAAAAATCCCACATATTGGGGCCAGAGAGATAGCATAAAAGGTAGACTAATTCTCCTCCCTCCCCCCTTCCTCCCCCTCCCTCCCTCCCTCCCTCCTTCCTTCCTTCCTCCCTCCCTCCCTCCCTCCCTACCTCCCTCCCTCCCTTCCTCCCTTCCTCCCTTCCTCCCTTCCTCCCTTCCTCCCTTCCTTCCTTCCTCCCTTCCTCCCTCCCTCCCTCCCTTCCTCCCTTCCTCCCTTCCTTCCTTCCTTCCTTCCTTCCTTCCTTCCTTCCTTCCTTCCTTCCTTCCTTCCTTCCTTCCTTCCTTCCTTCCTTCCTTCCTTCCTTCCTTCCTTCCTTCCTTCCTTCCTTCCCTCCTTCCATACCTGATAGGTGCTTCTTCTGCTTACAGCTCTAGGGTTACTTTTAGAAGTGCAAGGGGAACCAGGAATTGAAACAACATTAGACATTCAAGGAAATTTTTCTACCTCTGAGATGCTTCCCATATTTCTTTGTATTTTTATTTTTTTTTGTTTTTTGGGGGGGAGGGCACATCCAGAGGTGTTCAGAGGTTTCTCTTGGCTCTGCACTCAGAAATTGCTCCTGGCAGGCTTGGGGACCACATGGGATCCGTCCCGAGTCAGCCACTTGCAAGGCAAACACCTACTCACTGTGCTATCGCTCCAGCCCCTGTGTTTTGAATTTTTTATCAGGGCTACATACCATTTGATTCTCAATCATAGCAGTGCCAAATTCCAGCTATGCTAGTACTAGAAGAGATACAGCATGTGATGCTAGAATTGAACGCCAGATCTCACTCATCTCAGGCCTGTTCTCTGCTACCTAGGTTTTCTGCATAACTTGTTTTCTATTTATTGAGCCCTTCATAACAGATACTTAAAAATACTAGTAATATTAGTAAGCAGAACACATATAAATCTTTGCCTTCTTGGAACTTACTTTTCTGTGTAACTTTGTACTCTGGCAAATGGAAGCCAAAATATTTACCAGTTTATAAGGTTCTAGAGATAGTTCTCATGGAAAAGGCTTTTCTCAAAAGAATTCATATAAACTCCATCCTCCAAATAGCGGAGCAGATAGAACAGAAATAGCACAAGAGTTAAGGTACTGGCCTTGAACATAGCTGACATTTATTTGGTTCATAACACCACATATGGCCCCCAGTATCACAAGGAGTGACCCCTGAGCACAGAGCCATGGTAAGGTCTGAGCATTACTGGTGTGCCCCCCCAAAAAAATAAACACAAAAGTAATACTCTATCAGAAAAGAGAAATTTTAGGGGTGGGAGAGAGTGCAGTGAACAGGGGGCTTGCTTTGCAGGGTACCAAACAACATTCAATATACAGAACTGTGACTCTGGGTTTCAGTAGAACCACACTTCTTAGCCATCTTCAAATGTGCATAATTAGCAGACTCTTGGGGACAGAAGATTACATATAGGCTACAGAAGCAAGGACCTCTTAATAAGGTTGCATGCTATTCTGTTTCACACTTTTGTGAATTCTATACCGCCCAGAGACATATAAGTAGTAGAAGCTTAAGAACACACATGGAGTGGGACGACTATGGAATGAATCAGAGCTATTTTTTATGCTCAGACAATGCGCAAAAAGCATTTACTTGTAGTAAAGTCATGGTTGAAAAGAACTCAGAGGGAAAAAGTTACTATCAGAGGGGTTTTCAGGGAGGGCCCTTCTCCCAGCACTTAGCTCTCCATACCTTCTACATTGCTATTGCCAAGGAGCCTGTTCATTCATTCTTTGATTTAGTCCATCTTGAAATCCCAAGAGAATAAGAGCCTATCTTTTCCAGCCACCTCAGAATCGCTTTCCTAGTCCATCAACATGGTGGAAGAGAAGAAGGATATAAAGAATGAGGAAGGGAAAGGCAGAGTTTAGAAATGGAGAATCCATGAGAGTGATGATAAATAGCAACATCTTGGTCCTTATACTCTGTAGTTACATGAACCACAAGTCACCTTTGGAGTTAATTACATTTTTTGTGTGTGGTTTTTTTTTTGAACTTTCAAGTCCTGTTATTTGTTAATAACAAATCTCTCTTTATGCTATATGTTGTTTACTTTAAGGAAGTAATTCACAAATTCACTTGTCAGAATCTTTTCTTTCTCATTTTTTATTCTCCTTAGTGTTTCTTTCCTTCACATGTGAGACAAGCCATGGGGTGGAAAAAACTTTGGAAGGGTGATTTTCAAGTTTATTTTTGTTGTGCTTCTCTCAAATTGCCTTACATGTTTATGTTAGATAGTACTGGGGGTCTCATGTTATCCACAGAATCTTAAAAGGGATTATTAACATAGCTGTGGCTTTCTCCCTTTAAAATAAACCCCATCTTACTTGGAATTTGTATTCCTCAAGGGAGCGTCTTTTTCCAGATACACAATACTAAATATTTTAATCAAATATGTGATCAAAAATATTTTCCATTTTACTTCTTTTATTTATTTAATGGACTCATGTTACTCAGGCTTTTTGGAAAAGAATTAATTTGAAGTAAAGCCTTGGATTTCATATTCCAAAATATGAGAAAATAATTTATTTTGGGGGACATATAAAATGTCAGGCTAAGTGTGGAAGACTCTTGTCTAGTTCCATAATGAATTTTAAATTATGTGGCCTAATATTAGATTTAATTTATTGTTCTCTGGGATAGCTCTGTCAAAGTTAAGGATTGGGTTTTAGGGTGTCTTGAGTGGGCTATAGAGTTCCTTGTAGGATTCTCCAATGACCACAAAACTCATTTGCTCATTTTCTGATATGATTAGATAGTCCCACAAGCCTGAAGGATTGAATCTCAGCAGCACTCCTGGATGTCACAGAGGTGGACTCAGACCAAGATCTCTCTCTCTCTCTCTCTAAATATCTTTATTTAAGCATCATGGTTATAAATATATTTGTAGTTGGGTGTCATAAACAAATGTACACCCCTCCTTCACCAGTAATACAATCTTCCCACCACTAATGTCTCCCATCTCCCTCTTCCCCCATCCCCTCCCTGTCTTTGAGACAGGTATTCTATTTCTCTCACTCACTACCATTGTCATTATAGTTGTTGATGCAGTTATTCTCTAACTGCACTAACCAATCTTTGTGGCAAGCTGCTTATCATGGGCTGGTACTTCCAGCCCTCATCTCTACTGTTTCTGGGTATTATTACCATACTTAGATAGACCCAGATCTCAGGCCTGTTCTTCAGCTGATCCTTCCACTTCCTGCCCATGTAAGGCTTGACTTTTCCTTTCATTATTTCCTTTTTCAGATTTACATGCTCCCTGGTTCCTATTCTCCTTCTGTCTGGTATGTGTTCTCCCATAATGCTTTGCATGCTGGATGCTGAATTCTCTGTTTTAGCCAGAAAGCAGCATATACTGGTTTTTGATCTACACATGCTACACCCAAGACTGCTCTAGGATGCTTCCCAATCTTTTTTTTTTAATTTTTTTTATCTTTATTTAAACACCGTGATTACAAACATGATTATAGTTGTATGATTACAGTCATGTAAAGAGCACCCCCCTTCACCGGTGCAACATTCCCACCACCAATTTCCCAGATCTCCCTCCTCCCCACCCCCCTACACCTGTACTCGAGACAGGCTTTCCATTTCCCTCATTCATTCACATTGTTATGATAGTTTTCAGTGTAGTCATCTCTGCAACTGCACTCATCACTCTATGTGATGAGCTGCATGTCCTGAGCTGCACCTACCAGCCCTCATCTCTCTTGTCTCTGAGATACTGTTAAAAATGTCCTTCATTTTTCTTAAAGCCCATAGATGAGTGAAACCATTCTGCGTCTTTCTCTCTCCCTCTGACTTACTTCACTCAGCATAATAGATTCCATGTACATCCATGTATAGGAAAATTTCATGACTTCATCTCTCCTGATGGCTGCATAGTATTCCATTGTGTATATGTACCACAGTTTCTTCAGCCACTCATCTGTTGAAGGGCATCTTGGTTGTTTCCAGAGTCTGGCTATTGTAAATAGCGCTGCAATGAATATAGGAGTAAGGAATGGATTTTTGTATTGTATTTTTGTGTTTCTTGGGTATATTCCTAGGAGTGGTATAGCTGGATCGTATGGAAGCTCAATTTCCAGTTTGTGAAGGAATCTCCATATCGCTTTCCATAAAGGTTGTACTAGACGGCATTCCCACCAGCAGTGAAAAAGAGTTCCTTTCTCTCCACATCCCCGCCAGCACTGCTTGTTTTCCTTTTTTGTAATGTGTGCCAATCTCAGTGGCGTGAGGTGGTACCTCATAGTAGTTTTGATTTGCATCTCCCTGATGATTAGTGATGTTGAACATCTTTTCAAGTGCCTTTTGGCCATTTGCCTTTCTTCTTTTTCAAAGTGTCTGTTCATTTCTTCTCCCCATTTTTTGATGGGGTTAGTTGTTTTTTTTCTTGTATAGTTCTGTCAGTACCTTGTAAATTTTGGATATTAGCCCTTTATCTGATGAGTATTGGGTGAATAATTTCTCCCACTCATTGGGTGGCCTTTGTATTCTGGGCACTATTTCCTTTGAGATGCAGAAGCTTCTCAGCTTAATATAGTCCCATCTGTTTATCTCTGCTTCCACTTGCTTGGAAAGTGCTGTCTCCTCCTTAAAGATGCCTTTAGTCTCAATGTCCTGGAGTGTTTCACCTACATGTTGTTCTATATAACTTATAGTTTCAGTTCTGATATCAAGGTCTTTAATCCATTTGGATTTTACCTTTGTACATGGTGTTAGCTGTGGGTCTGAGTTCGCTTTTTTGCAAGTGGCTAACCAGTTGTGCCAACACCACTTGTTGAATAGGCTTTCCCTGCTCCATTTAGGATTTCTTGCTCCTTTATCAAAAACAAGGTGGTTATATGTCTGAGGAACCTTCTCTGAGTACTCAAGCCTATTCCACTGATCTGAGGGTCTGTCTTTATTCCAATACCATGCTGTTTTTATAACTGTTGCTTTGTAATACAACTTAAAATTGGGGAAAGTAATGCCTCCCATATTCCTTTTCCCAAGGAGTGCTTTAGCTATTCGAGGTTGTTTGTTGTTCCAGATGAATTTCAGAAGTATTTGATCCACTTCTTTGAAGAATGTCATGGGTATCTTCAGAGGAATCGCGTTAAATCTGTACAATGCTTTTGGAAGTATTGCCATTTTAATGATGTTGATCCTGCCAATCCATGAGCATGGTATGTGTTTCCATTTCCGCGTGTCCTCTCTTATTTCTTGGAGCAGTGTTTTGTAGTTTTCTTTGTATAGATCCTTCACATCTTTAGTCAGGTTGACTCCAAGATATTTGAGTTTGTGTGGAACTAACGTGAATGGGATTGTTCTCTTAATGTCCATTTCTTCCCTATCATTATTAGTGTATAAAAAGGCCATTGATTTTTGTGTGTTAATTTTGTAGCCTGCCACTTTGCTATATGAATCTATTATTTCTAGAAGCTTTTTGGTAGAGTCTTTAGGGTTTTCTAAGTAGAGTATTGTTGTGTATGTAAATATTTTGGGGGATTACTATGTTACTCACCCTAAACTGATTGGTGATTGTGCCCTACCCTAGGGTGTGACCTGGCATTCTGCCCCCACCCTAGGGTAGGACCTGATTCTGCTTTCACCATTGGTTGGTATCTGATCCCACCATTGGGTGGGACCTGACTCTGGAGTATAAAAACAGGAGTCTGTGGAAGGCCAGGGGCTTTTGCTTTTTGGCTGGCTGGAACTGAAGCTGAGTCTTTGGACTTCAGTTTTGTCCATCAGAATAAAGCAAATATTTCCACGAGCCTGACTGTCTGCGAGCTGTTTACCCGCCGTTTCACCTCAGAACCGTGGGCTAGACAGGGTGGCAGACGCGTGCTCCGAGCTGGAAGAAAAGGGCCTCATTCTCCATCCCTCCATCAGTCAACCTCTTCAGGGGCTGTCCTGCTACAGAGTATCATGTCATCTGCAAACAGTGAGAGCTTGACTTCTTCCTTTCCTATCTGGATTCCCTTGATATCTTTTTCTTGCCTAATCGCTATAGCAAGTACTTCCAGTGCTATGTTGAATAGGAGTGGTGAGAGAGGACAGCCTTGTCTTGTACCAGAATTTAGAGGAAAGGATTTTAGTTTTTCTCCATTGAGGATAATATTTGCCACTGGCTTCTGGTAGATGGCTTTGACTATATTGAGAAAGGTTCCTTTTATTCCTATCTTGCTGAGAGTTTTCATCAAGAATGGGTGTTGAACCTTATCAAATGCTTTTTCTGCATCTATTGATATGACCATGTGATTTTTATTTTTTTGTTGTTTATGTTGTGTATTATATTGATAGATTTACGGATGTTAAACCAGCCTTGCATTCCTGGGATGAAACCTACTTGATCAAAGTGAATGATCTTCTTGATGAGGCACTGGATCCTGTTCGCCAGGATTTTGTTGAGGATCTTTGCATCTGTGTTCATCAGGGATATTGGTCTGTAATTTTCTTTTTTGGCAGCATCTCTATCAGGTTTTGGTATTAAGGTGATGTTGGCTTCATAAAAGCTATTTGGAAGTATTCCTGTTTTTTCGATTTTATAAAAGAGCCTGGCTAGAATTGGTAGTAGTTCCTCTTGAAAGGTTTGAAAGAATTCATTCGTGAATCCATCAGGGCCTGGGCTTTTGTTTTTGGGTAAATTTTTGATTACAGTTTTAATTTCCTCAATAGTGATGGGTGTGTTTAGATATGCTACCTCTTCTTTATTCAACCGTGGAAGGTTATGTGAGTTCAGAAATTTATCCATTTCTTCCAGGTTCTCATATTTAGTGGCATAGAGTTTCTCAAAGTATTCTCTGAATACCCTTTGAATCTCTGCAGTATCTGTAGTGATCTCCCCCTTTTCATTTCTAATACGCGTTATCAAGTTTCTCTCTTTCTTTTGCTTTGTGAGTTTTGCCAATGGTCTATCAATCTTGTTTATTTTTTCAAAGAACCAACTTCTGCTTTCGTTGATCTTTCGGATTGTTTTTTGGGTTTCCACTTCGTTGATTTCTGCTCTCAGCTTTGTTATTTCCTTCTGTCTCCCTATTTTTGGGTCCTTTTGTTGAGCACTTTCTAGTTCTATTAGCTGTGTCATTAAGCTACTCAGGTAAGCTCCTTCTTCCTTCCTGATGTGTGCTTGCAAAGCTATAAATTTTCCTCTCAGTACTGCTTTTGCTGTGTCCCATAAGTTCTGATAGTTTGTGTCTTTATTGTCATTTGTTTCCAGGAACCTTTTGATTTCCTCCTTGATTTCATCTCGGACCCACTGGTTATTGAGTATGAGGCTGTTTAACTTCCAGGTGTTAAATTTTTTCTTCTGTGTCCCTTTGCAGTTCATATCTAACTTCAGAGCCTTGTGGTCAGCAAAGGCAGCCTGCAAAATGTCTATCTTTTTTATTTTATGGAGGTATGTTTTATGTGCCAGCACGTGATCTATCCTGGAGAATGATCCATGTACACTGGAAAAGAATGTGTATCCAGGTTTCTGAGGATAGAGTGCCCTATATATATCTACTAGGCCTCTTTCATCCATTTCTCTTTTCAGGTCTAGTATATTTTTGTTGGGTTTCCATTTGGTTGACCTATCAAGTGTTGACAAGCCTGTGTTGAGGTCTCCCATAATTATTGTGTTATTATTGATATCCTTCTTCAGATTTGTCAACAATTGTATTAAATACTTTGCTGGACCCTCATTCGGTGCGTATATGTTTAGGAGAGTGATTTCTTCTTGCTGTACAAATCCCTTGATTAGTACATAATATCCATCTTTGTCCCTTACAACTTTTCTGAGTATAAAGTTTGTGTCATCTGATATTAGTATGGCCACCCCCGCTTTTTTAAGGGTGTTGTTTGCTTGAATGATTTTTCTCCAGCCTTTGATTTTGAGTCTATGTTTATTCTGACTATTCAGGTGTGTTTCTTGTAGACAGCAGAAGGTTGGCTTCAGTTTTTTGATCCATTTCGCCACTCTGTGCCTCTTAACTGGCGCATTTAGTCCATTGACATTGAGAGAAATAATTGTCATGGGATTTATTGCCATCTTTGTGTAGAAGTTTGGTGTGTTTCTTGTTCTGTCTTGTTTTTAGAGTAGATCTTTCAGTTTTTCTTTTAAGGCTGGTTTTGAGTCTGCAAAGTTTTTGAGCTGTTGTTTATCTGTGAAGCCGTGTATACATCCTTCAAACCTGAAACTGAGTTTTGCTGGGTGCAGTATTCTTGGCGAAGCATTTATTTCATTGAGTTTTGCCACTATGTCCCACCACTGCCTTCTGGCCTTGAGTGTTTCTGGTGACAGGTCTGCTGTAAATTTCAAGGATGCTCCCTGGAATGTAATTTCCCTTTTCGATCTTGCTGCTTGCAGTATTCTATCTCTATCGGTGGGTTTCATCATGGTGACTAGGATGTGTCTTGGGGTGTTTCTACTGGGGTCTTTTTTAGCTGGTACTCTTCGGGCATGCAGGATTTGGTCACATGTTTTCTTTAGCTCTGGTAGTTTCTCTGTGATGATGTTCTTAACCATTGATTCTTCCTGAAGATTTTCTTCTTGGGTCTCTGGGACTGGGACTCCAATGATTCTAAAGTTGTTTCTGTTGAGCTTATCAAAGACTTCTATTTTCATCTGCTCATATTCTTTGAGTAAATTTTCCATTGTCTGATCATTTGATTTAAGGCTTTTTTCCAATCTCTTCTGCTGTGTAAAGTTGTTATGCATCTCATCTTCTAAAGCACTAATTCTATCCTCAGCTGCTTTTAACCTGTTGGAAAGCTCATCCATTATGTTCTTCAATTCGTCTACTGAGTTTTTCAGACCTGTTATCTGATCTGATATTTCAGTTTGGAGTTTTCTGATTTCTATCTTCATATTCTCTTGGTTTTTATTAGTGTTCTGATCTATACTTTTTTGAGTTTTGTGAGTATCCTCCATATTTCTTCCCTAAACTCCATTTCTGAAAGACTGCTTAGGTAGTTGGCCATTGTTGAGTCATCAGAGTTTCCATCTTCATTCTCTATGGTTGAAGTTGGTCTGCGTAGTCTCCCCATTGTCACGCTTATGCTGTGGGTTTTTCTACGTGTTGTGGTGGTACTCATTGGCTAGGTGGAGTGCGCGGCCGCGCACCGGCCCCCAAACACTCACCTCAGCCTAGGCAAGCCGTCAGGGGATGCCCGGGGATGCCCGGGGAAGCCCCCAAATGTCTGCCAAGCTAAGGAAACCAGCACAAGTCCACAACTCCAACAGAAAACACACGCCTCAGCCGAGACATGCCTTGAAGAGATTAATGCTGGAGGAGATCAAAGTTCCCAGGTTGATGCAGGCTGGGGGAGGTCCCAAAATGTCTGCCGGGCCTAGGGGTCCAGCAGTCAGCCTGATCCGTAACTCCGACCCCCAAACACTCACCTCAGCCGAGGCAAGCCATCAGGGGATGCCCGGGGAAGCCCCCAAATCGCTTCCCAATCTTGAATCCAGCCACAATCATTTGTGGTTCATGGCCTTGGTGTAGACACTTCACCACTGTCATCAATTCATCATCAATTCAGGAACCAAGAGAAAGGTACAAACTACTGAAACTCAAAAATATGCCATAAGATTGTAACAAGTGAGTAGATTGAACAAGAAATCTTAGAAATGTTTATTAAGAAGAAAGAACACAGGATCAAATGGTTTCATCACTGATTTCTATCAAAACATCTAAGGCATTATGTATACTCATACTGTAGGTCCTATTTACAATAACCAGAATATGTAAACAAGCCAGATGCTTGACCACAGATGAGTGGCTAAAGAAACTGTGGTCCATATACACAATGGAATACTATGCAGCTGTCAGGGAAAATGACGTCATGAAATTTTCCTATACATGGATGGACATGGAAACTATTATGCTGAGTGAAATAAGTTAGAGGATGAGAGATAGACATAGAATAGTCTTATTTATCTATGAGTAGTAAGTCCAGTTAGAGAAATAACTACACTGACAACTCTCATGACAATGGTAGTGAGTGAGAGAAATAGAATGACTGTCTCGAATACAGGCAAAGGATGGGAAGGGCAGAGATGAGGCATTGGTGGTGGGAAGGTTGCACTGGTGAAGAGGGTGTTCTTTTATTTTATTTTCTTTTTTTGGGGGGGAGGGTCACATCTGGCAGTGCTCAGGAGTTACCCCTGGCTCTATGATTAGAAATCACCCCTGGCAGGCAAGAGGGACCATATGGGATGACAGGATTCGAACCACCATCCTTCTGCATGCAAGGCAAATACTCTACCTCCATGCTATCTCTCCTAACTACAAACATGTTTGCAATCATGATACTTAAAATAAAGATATTAAAAAACCGAACCCGGAGAAATAGCACAGCGGCGTTTGCCTTGCAAGCAGCCGATCCAGGACCAAAGGTGGTTGGTTCGAATCCCGGTGTCCCATATGGTCCCCCATGCCTGCCAGGAGCTATTTCTGAGCAGATAGCCAGGAGTAACCCCTGAGCACCGCTGGGTGTGGCCCAAAAACCAAAACAAACAAACAAACAAAAAAGAATGGCCAGAGAGATACCATGAAGGTAGAGCATTTGTCTTGCATGTAGGAGGACGGTGGTTTGAATTTCGGCATCCCATATGGTTCCCCGAGCCTGCCAGGAACAATTTTTGAGTGGAGAGCCAGGAGTAATCCCTGAGCACTGCTGGGTGTGACCCAAAAACAAAAAAACAAAAACAAACAAACAAACAAAAAAAGAATATGGAAGATAGAGGGATATAGCAAGTTGTAGAGGACTTGTCTTGTATGTGAAAGGTCTTGGGTTCAATCCCCAGCATAGGAGTAGGAGTAGGAATATAAGAATGAAACTAAGGCAGGGCTGGAGTAGTACAAGGGATAGAGCACTTGCCTTGCATGTAATCAACCCCAAATTTGTTGTGTATGTGAACATTTTCATGGGATTATCATGTTACTGATCCTATCCTGATTGGTGATTGTTCCCTACCCTAGGGTGTGACCTGATTCTGCTCCCACCCTAGGGTGGTACCTGATTAAGATGTATAAAAGCAAGGGTCTGTGGAAGGAAAGGGCTTTTTTTCAGGGGCTGATTCTGAGGCTTTTGGTTCAGCCTTATGCACGGAATAAAGCTGTTACCTTCAGAAGCCTGACTGCCTGTTAGCTTTATACCCGCCGCATTCACCTCAGAACCACTGGCTGAACAGGGTAGCAGATGCGTGGTCCGAGCTGTAGGAGAAAGACCTCATCCTCCATTCATCTATCAGTCAACCCCATCAAGGGGTTGTTCTGCAACAAAAATTCAATCCCATATTCTCCACCATTTATCCCATATTGCCCATTGTTATCCCATATTGTCCACCAGAGTTAGTCCTTGAGCATAGAGCCAGGCTAATCCCTGAGCACAGCTGATTGTGAACCAAAAATCAAAAAAGAAACTTAGTCAAGAAAAAGAAATACTAAGATTTACAGATTGGAAAGGAAGAAATTAAACTATATTCACACTTAAAGTTATTTTATTTATAGAAAGTGGATCCTAAGAAATCTGCTAAAAATCTATTCTAAAAAAAAAAAACAGTTCACCAATAATGCAGTATACATAGGCAATTAAGGTCAATCTCAAATGGAATTAATAAAGCAAATGATTGAGGCTGAAGAGTATTAAGGATGTCCCGGATGGGACTTGTTTCCTGTAGCTGTTGTGAAGAACGGTGTTGATTCTATGTCTGGGATCCAGGGTTCAAGGCTGGATGGATGGTGTCTAATCACCTGGGGTCTAAGTTGGGTCCACGTGACATATTTTCAAGGTGGGAGATGTCCCTGTATTTTAAGCAAGTATGAGTTCTTATCCCTAGTAGATAAGAGCTCATTTTTATAGTTAAGATTCCACCCCCCTTTTTTTTACTGTATCTTTGCAGGGGGAAATGGTGCTACATTATATTGCCAGTGCATTTGGGGGTGATAAAAGAAGAAAATGGAAACAGGTCACACACCCAATAAAGATAAAAAATAGAAGTAAAAATATATATGCTCATATAATATATATATTAAAGGAACAAAGATTAAAAATGAAATAACAAAGTAATTAAAGGAACAAAATGATGCTATAGACTATCTTACATTTGAGGAAAAGCAGGTAAAGAGGTAGTGCAATACAGGTCTTATACTTATGATGGAAGTATAGGTTTCCCCATTGTCTTTTGAGATTTTCTTGTGGTGTGTGGGTTCCCGGGCGCCTTTTCATCACACACCCTAAACTTCTTGAGATTGGCAAAAGCTTTGCGGCAGGGAGGTCTTGGGAAGAGTTCTTGCTTTGGGGATACTTTTAGAGCTAAGTCTGGTTTCAAGTAACAGTCCATGTTAGGTAGAGTTGGTAAGGAGGGCCGGGCAGCTTGAATCAGCAGGGGAGTTGGTTGCCTTTTCTTGCCGGGGATGAGGTGTGGGTTTAACTGGGTGTCCCTTCGGTTGGGTGCTGGGTACTGGTTCATTGGGGTAGGAAGTCAGTCTTGATGCCTAATAGATTAAGAACTGAGGGTGAAGGGTTTTAATAAGGTGGATGAGATTGAGGAGTGAAGGGATAGTCTGATTTCCAAAGGGGGGAAAGGGGAAAGTATATGGAAGGGGCAGGAAAGAAGAAAAGAGAAAATACATTAAAAAGAAAAAGAGAAGAAGAAAGAAAGAAGAAAAAAAAGAAAGCAGTGAGAAGAGAGGAGGAAAGGGCGAGGGAATGCTAGTTTGCTTGAATGTGTTCGATGAGTAGGGCCTGCAGAATGAAGTCTGTAGGTCACAGTTGCTGCTTCGGTGTTCTGGCTGTTTCAAGTCTCATTCACTCACTCAGCCCCCACGCCTTCCTGCTCCTGGGACCGATGGCAAACCTAAAATTAATTTTTAAAACATTAAATATATAAAGTAAATGCTCTATAAACCCACATCTTAGAATTGAACAGTATTAATATGTCAATAATCTCTAAAGAAATCTATAGAATTCTATGCAATTTTTATCAAAATTCCAATGATTTTTTTGTATAAATAGGCAGATTCTGAAGTTCATGTGAAATTTCAGGCACCCTAGAAGAGCCAAAACAACTCTTAAAAGGAAAAATTAAGTAGAATAATTAATATTTTTTAGTTTAAATAACTACTAACAAGAAATCAAAACAATATGCTCTGGTACAAGGCTAGACATATAGATCAGCAAATAGAATTGAGAGTCTAGGAAAAAAACACAACTACGATCAACTGATTGTTTTTAGAAAGGTGTGAAACACCAACAGGAAAGCAACTGTCTTTTCAACAAATGGTTTGCAAAATATTAATTTGCCAAAGAATGAAATTGGTACTTTTTTTTTTTTTGGTGGTGGTTTTTGGGTCACACCCAGCAGTGCTCAGGGGTTACTCCTGGCTCCATGCTCAGAAATTGCTCCTGGCAGGCGAGGGGGACCATATGGGACGCTGGGATTCGAACTGATGACCTTCTGCATGAAAGGCAAATGCCTTACTTCCATGCTATCTCTCCGGCCCCGAAATTGGTACTTTTATTTAATATTATATACAAAAAGCTTCTTAAAATGGATAAAAGCCACAAATGTAACAACTCTTAGAAGAAAACATGGATAACCTTAGATTTGTACTCAGTTTCTTAAATAAGACACAAATAGCAAGAGTAACAAAGAAAAAAACTAACTGGACAGCACATAAATGTAAAACTCTCATGTTAAAAGAATATAAAGAGTACCTAAAATTCAATAATAAAAAGACAAATATCTCTATGAAAATTAGGTGAAGGAACTAAATAGAATCTCTAACCATCTAAATTTTAAATGGGCTTGTTATACTGGCAGGATGGGGGGCAAAGGGTGGTGGTATGAGATACATTCTGGGAAGGTGGAGGGAAATTGACACTGGTGGTGGGATTTGCCCTGATAAAAGAATTTGTAAATCACAATGGTTTCAAGAAAAGAAAAGAAAAGAAATTTCCACAAAGATGTAAAAGTGACCAATGTGCTTATGGAAAGATACAAGGGCCAGAGAGATCATATGGTAAGTAAGGCACTTGGCTTGCATGTAGGCTGACCCTGGTTCAAATCTCCAGCACAGTATATTGCCCCTTGAAAACCACATATATGACTCCTGAGCACCACCAGGTGTTGTTCAAACCCTGCCCTCAGACAAATATATTGGACATTGTTATTGTTGTTGTTTATTAAATCAGGGAAATGGAAATCAAAAGCAAAGTGACTGTCACTTCATTCCAGTTGGATGACTAGAATGAGGTAGCCAGTTAACAGAAATTATAGTAAAGAACTTGAAAAAGTTGGATCCTTCAAAATTGCTAGTTAGAATGTGCAGTCACTTTGGCAAACAACCTGGTAGTTCTTTAAATGATAAAATATAGGAGGATATTATGCCCAGTAATTCTACTCCTACGTATATGCTAAAGAGAAATAAAAACATGCCTGCACAGAAAAAAATGTCAATAGCAGCACCATTTATAACAGTCAAAACATGGAAACAACACAAATGTCATTCACTAATGAATGGATAAGTGAAGAGAATATTATAGAGCCATAAAAGAAACAGTACAGAAACATGACTACAACATATTAAACATTGCAAACATGCTGAGTGAAATAAATTAATCATAATAAACCATTGTACTATATGACTCAATTTATATAAAGACCTAAAAAATATAAATCTATAGAAAAGTAAGTATATTGGGGCCAGAGCAATAGCACAGCTGTAGGGCATTTGCCTTGCACTCGGCTGCCCAGGATGGACCTCGGTTCGATCCTCGGCACCCCATATGGTCCCCAAGCCAGGAGTGATTTCTGAGCGCATAGCCAAGAATAACCCCTGAGTGTCAGTCACCAGGTGTGTGTGGTTCGAAAACAAAAAACAAACAAACAAACAAAAAATAAGTAGATTAATGGTCACTTAAGATGAGAGGATAGGAATGAAGCTAAAGATATGAGAATAAAGAACAATGGATTTCTATTCCTCCTTCACTTACCTTCTCCTTCTCTGCTTCCTCTTCCTCCTCCAACATTTCCTTCTCATTTTATTTTTGGCCGCATCCATTATGTCCAGATGCTATATCTGGCATGTTGTTCCAGGGTCACTCCTGGTGGTGCTCAGGGAAGCAAGCAGTGCTGAGTATTCAGAACTTGCATGCAAATCATGCAGTCAGCCTACTGAGCTATGATCCTGGCTCCATCTTGAGGTGATAAAAACATTCTACCTATGGTGATAGATTCTTACTGTGCAATAATTGCGCATAATTTAGGTCTGTAACCTAAATAAATAAATAAACAAACACAAAACGTTAAAAAGTCCAGTCTAAAGATAATTGTATATCATGTAATTCACATATCCAGACCATTCTGTTAAAGAAAAACAATAGCCAAATCAACTCCAGAGTTGCATTTTATGATATTTTTTCAAAACCTTTATCAGCTTTTAATGTCTAACAGAGATTCCTGAAGGTCCGGCTTCATGCATATGTTTATTTTGCCATTAATTATGGGTAAAAGAGCATTTTCAAACATTACTAGGGAACTTATAATCTTGTGACTCTAGTACAAGTATAGAGCCAGTCATGTGTTTCAAAAGAAAATTTATTTGCCCTATTAACAACCCAAGAGCACTGAGCTCTCTATCAAGGAGAGCAGAATAAAGAGCAAAGAGTAAATGTTTTATTTGCTCAGGTTGTTTAGAGAAGTCTGCTATAGAATAATAAAAGAGTTTAAGCTTCATTAAAAGCTACTAGCATTTCAAGTTCTAAATGAAGGACTGATGCATTAAAGCCCATTTAAAACTTCTAAGTGTGACATCAAGGACCTCAAAGAAGAGATGAAAGAAGTATTCCAAGTTAAAATTCATGACTAGACCAACTACAGGCCACAAACAATGAAACGTATAAATACAGAGTTATTGAGTTAGGGATAAAAGTAAAGAGAAACCTAACACCTAAGAAAGAGACTGTACCACTACCTGGATAGGAGAAAGATAAAAGAATTAATGAAGAGACAAGACTAGAGAAAGAGCAAAAGAAAGAGGAAGTACATCTTAGGGAGAAGACTAGAAAATCAAATTGTTTTGATGAGAAAATGTTTTTACTACTTCCCTGCATGTTAACCAATGACTCACTAAGAACCATTGCTTTTTATCACAGACTAAATAATATTTGTATATAATAAAGTAGAACATGCACATGGTGGTACTAGGTATTAATATAAATATCAGGCCATAGAACTGGAAGTTTGCATTCAACCACATCATAGATTCTTTTCTTTCCTTATTTTTGTTGTTGTTGTTGGGGTGTCTGAGGTGGGTGGCTGCTCAGATGGGACCCAAATGTGGTATGAGGACCACACTCATGACACTGGGGAATTAAACTCAGAGCCATACTCATAAAAGGCACTTACTTTACCATGGGGTCATATATTCAAGTCTCTACCAACTTAGTGGTATTTAAAAAATGCTCTCACCCTGCTTCCTATATCAGCAAATAAAGGTTGAAAATTGAGGTCTAGACTTATGCATTATTTGTTCAGTCTGAAGGACTAGGGGGAGGGCCTGGTGCTTCTAAAAACAGATATTTGCACATTTGTGGAAATGTGAATGAGAAATTGCATTATAGAATATTTGTAAATTAGAAAAATGTCAAGTCAGTTTTCATCAGAAAATAATATGCCTGACTAACCTATAAAATTCTTTCAGAAAGAAATGAAATCTTTGGAGAAAAGGAAAATCAAAAGATATTCTCTTCTTGGAAAAAAAGGTCTTGGAAAGCTTTTCACACTAATAGATGTTTCCTAGCAGTAGGCAGAAAGTTTTGTTATAGATAAAGAATTGGTGTTAAGGTAATGGACAGAAACATTATTCAGCGGAGAAAGGTGAATTGGGGCGTTTCCCAAAGAATCCATCTCTGGCCAATCTGATGTAATGGTGTATTATGTTTTAGAAAGAAAGTGCAGAGTAAAATCTGAAAATAATATTAGATTTTTATAAGTGGTAATATGCCAAAATGACAGCTCTAAACTACATAAACGAACAGTGACAGATGCATTTTGGCCTGAGTACAAATTCACAAACACTTGAATGGGGAGATAAGACAAAATCCAGTCACAGAGGAATTTGGTGGCCAAATCATAACAAGCTTAAGGGATGTGGACAGCATCAAGGAGCCTTGCCTCAGAGATGTTCTGTTGAGGTTCAAAAGGTTTGTATCAGGTTGACCTCTGACTGAATGTTTTCTGGACCCTGATGTGACTTAGCCCTTTAGCTTCTCTGAGCCAGAAGCATGACTTGACGTGGCCATGAAGGTTGAGCTTAGACAAGGACACCCTAGACAAAAGTGGCCACCCTCAGAACACACAGATTCAGGTGATGAGTGCCCAGTTGATTATATCTTTGGCAAGAGGGAAAATGGCATTTCTTGGGTTCTGTTAGAAACCAGAGAATGGGAAAGACTGAGAAAATGACTGGGAAACTAGAATGAGGAGACATATTCTGCTGAGGTCTACGGAAGATCCAGAGACCCTCTGCCATGGGGGAGCCCCAAATCTTCCCAGAGAAATAAGACAACTTGCAGTCCACAAGACAAGGTTCCAGTTTTCATGGTGCTTAATGAGTTTTTTTTTCATTTCCTATGAAAAGATAAAAAATTAACCTGATCCTATTAACTGGATAAATGTTGGGAAGGAAACAAAACAAATGAAAAAGATGGAATGTGTCTCTGGGTTGCTTAGGAAGAAAAAGAGTGTGTCCTATTAGCAAAGGGAGAACTTTCTAGCCAGGGGAAAGGAATTCAGACCAGTCAGTTTGGAGGAAAACCTGGTTTTTAAAAAAATTTTTTTAGGGAAACTCAATACCCAACAGGAGATCCTATCCACATGAGGTATGCAGCATTTTGTCACTTTTGGGGAGAAACAGGAAGTAGAGGCTCTCTATGTGTTCTACTTTCAGGAAGAGTGAGGAACAGCAAGCTCAGGAAGAGAAATTATGAATAAAGAGAGAAAACACACACAGAAGCAGAAACCAGGATGGGAGAAGGAAGCCAAACACCTTACCTTGAACATTCAATCAAGGTTCTCACAGGAAAACTATGAGCTTGTGTGTGTGTGTGTGTGTGTGTGTGTGTGTGGACTAAAGCTTTTGACCCAATAAAATGCAAAGAGCCCAGGAGGACAAGCGTCATTTCACTCAGAAATTAAAGTTTCCAAAGGTCTTTGGGAAAGACAGCCCACACATGGATGAATATGTTCTATCATAGCTCTACTTCCAATTTTAGAACATACTTAGAGATACATGCATCTTCTAAAACAAAACAATTTAATAATTTAAGGCCAGCAGCCCTAAAAGTCCTAGCTCCAAGATGGCTGCCAAGTCCAATTTTCTGGCTTCTCTTTGAGTAAAGCAACGATTAGTAAACACATTAGCAGTTGTGGCTGTCCTTATTAAAAAGAAGTCAGCCCAGATGATTTGGGGGTACAAGTGCTCTTGTCAAGCTTAAGTGAAAATCCACTTAGAAATGCTGAGTAGTTTTTCTCCTATCAAGGATGTGTCCAAAATTCAAGGCACACGGCTGGGAAGTCAAGGAGGGCAGTTTATTGGGTGGGCCATGAGGAAATCCATAAATCCAGAGAATTAAGGGAGGACACAAGAGTCACAAGAGTCACTCAGTGACTCTAAACTTCTACCAGGCACCAGAGCTAATATACAAAAGAAGGCATTTATGGGACTGGAGAGATAGCATGGAGGTGAGGTGTTTGCCTTGCATGCAGAAGGTCAGTGGTTTGAATCCCGGCATCCCATATGGTCCCCTGAACCTGCCAGGAGTGATTTCTGAGCATAGAGCCAGGAGTAACCCCTGAGCGTTACTGGGTGTTACCCAAAAACCAAACAAAAAAGAAGGCATTTAGCTTTATGCAAAAACAAAACAAAAACAAAAACAGCTGATGAGAACCCCCAGAGCAATGAATTTTCCCCCTTCTTGACACAGGAAACTAATGTTGAACCAGATTTTAAGGGTGTTAAACTCTTCAGAAGTTGAAAGTGATCTATGGCTAAAGTTTTGATGACAAAAAATCTCAACATTAGATCTCCCAAGTTATCAGAATTTAAACAAATGAACCACCCATCAATCCATGCTCCAACCAGAGAAGTAAGCTACTTACATGGCCTTATTGTGGACTGAAGCCAATGAACTGTGTACTTGCCATCTCCTTCACTAGCACATTAGTCTACATTCTCCTCAACTATTTCTTGCCAGGAACTGGATTCCCATTTCAAGATGACTCAGTTCCAGACTAAATAGAGCTTTTTGGAGATATGAGAATGCTCAAATGTCATCAGTGAGAGTCAATGCAATTCAAGCACATGGGATTTTATTGAGCATCATTATTTCAGGAAACTAGAAGGAAAAACTATGGTTACTGGTCAAATGCATGAACATGGCCTCAACTGAAGGAGCAGGATGACCTTAAGTGTTTCATCCTCTTAATGGATGAATTGTAGATAATAATTGGATGCAGTGACAGATATCTATGATTTTTCATGCTTATGTACATGAAACAGGTTCAAACCAGCCTCATCTAGACTCAAGCACTTAGCCTGTGGGTTGGCCGATTTAGTTGGAGGCTAGAGGCACTCCCCAGCATACCAGACTCCCTGGAAATATGTTAAGTGGTATTGATGATGGCCACGGCTGCCAAGGGTGTAAAATGCATTTAAAAGTTAGCACAGCTCAGGCCTGTTATCCCTGGATGAGATAGTGTTGGCTTCTGAGGCACAAGGTTCCCTTTCAGTGGGGTAGAGGAGCACCCTGGCCCACCCTTCAACCAACACCAATCACCAAGATACCAAGATGGATGTTGGAGCACAGTTACACTGGGGAAGTAGTAAAAGAAATACCTTAGTGATTTATGATGGCTTTGGTCTCTTTTTTCTTCTCATTGTTCAATTTTTTTTTAGGAGGGATGATGAGTTGAAGGAACAGATCAATAATACTGATTAGATTCCTGGCACCCCATATGTCCCCAAGAACTGTCAAGAGTTACTTCTAGTGCAAAATCAGGAGTAATCTTTGAGTGTGACCTCCAAACAAAAATATAGTCAGGAGTGCTGAGGGCCATCCCAGCTAGTCTGCCAACCCTGCTGAGCTCAATGCTTGGACCTGTTGATGAGGATTGTGAGGATTCTGCAGCACCGAAGATTCCTACAGCCCAGACGTGAATCTATCACTGCTAAAGGCTCACTGGGTTTCGAGGGATTAAACTCAACTTGTGATCACAAGACTACAGCCCTGGACCTCCCCACCTTATCTCCACATCCCAAGGAAATTCTGCCTTTGGAGGCTGCTGTGTCTTGCCCACCAGAGGCAAAGAATCAAAGAATGATGCCTTTTCTGGGCACATTGATACACGTTGCCCAGTGATGGCGCCATGGCACATTGGGTCTAATTTATTTCAGAAACTTGTTTGATGGTGAATCCATTAGGATTGAAAAAAGAACCACGTTGGGCTGGAGAGATAGCATGGAGGCAGGATGTTTGTTCGCCTTGCATGCAGAAGGATGGTGGTTCAAATCCTAGCATCCCATATGGTCCCCCGAGCTTGCCAGCAGCAATTTCTGAGCATAGAGAGAGCCAGGAGTAACCCCTGAGTGCTGCTGGGTGTGACCCAAAAACCAAAAAACAAACAAACAAACAAACAAAAAACCATGTGCACCTCTTTGAGGTGCGATGCTGGAGGCAGAACAGCTTGAGGAAACTGTGCCCCAGAGCTGTCTTGTCCTCTCAATATCATCCTCCTTACCAAGGGTGTTTTTCCTAAAGGCTCAGAATATGCAGGAAAGTATATTGCTCAGCTCTCAATGAGGCTGGAGCAATAAGGTAAGACTCTTGCTTTGCACATGGCCAAACCTGGTTTTAATCCCAGCACCCCATATGGTCCCCCAAACACTGCCAGGAATGATTCTTGAATGTAGAGTCAGGAATAAGACCTGAGCATGGCCATGCTAGCCCCCAAACAAAGAAAGAAAAGACTTAGTTTACTTTTTAATCCAAACCCTACAATCTGGGACAGTGATCAGTGCCTTTGGGGTACAACTTTACCCCAATTCCCCTGGGAAGCACAGCACAGAACTACACCACACCTTTGATGCATGTCATTTAGGTGTGTAGTTAGTCATGCCTCCTCCCCCATCATCATCATCATTATTATTGGAGCTTTATCCACACATATATGCCCAGAAGTGATCCCTAGTCCTGTCTTCTTGTTCTTGTCACTTCTGGACAGGTCCAGGGTCCCCCATAATCTGCATTGAACCCCTTCTCATCTCTTCAATAAGCCCAGAAAAGAGATCAAACATGCAAGTACACATGTGAGTGTCAGCTCATTTCTCCCCTGAAGTGAACAACCTTGAGGTTGTCTGAGGTGTGCTGGCTTCTGGGAAGAGTCTCCTTTCCCAAACCCTCACCTCATCTTTCCTGCTTTTTGTCACAAAGATGTCAACCTAAATGTTATCAATTTGGCTTTTCAAGTAATACTGAAAATTCACATTTTTTTACATGCAAAATCTCCTATGTTCATGCTTAAGTAAGTTTCTAATTCAAATGCTCTTAAAACAGGCCAAATAGGAGCCAGAACACTCAGGGTAGGGCACCTGCCTTGCTCATGGCTAACCCAGGTTCAATCACTAGCACCCCATATGATTCCCTGAGCATAGATCCAAAAGTGATCCCTGAGCACCACTGGATGTGGTCCCCAAACCCACCAACCAACCAACCAAATGCAGGTGAATGAGAACAGAGGCTCAACCTCTAGCACACCACTTGGAATTTATTTATAAATACGGCCACTTGGCTTTTGGGGGTGGGGAGTAAAGAAACCCAAGACTTGGAACACAATGTCTGGGCTCCATTTAGGAGATATAGAAAAATTCCTCTCATTCTTTGCTGATGATCTGACAGCCTTGAACACAAGATAGAGTCTGTTTTGTAATCAAGTTGTTCTGTCATGCTGGAGTTTATATAAACTACTAAGTAAGCACAGGGCAAGGTCTGCAGTAAGTACTTAAAAGAAATGGGGCACCCCTGTTGGGCAAGCAAGGCATGGGAATGAGGTAGAGTAAAGAAAATACTAAGAAGGCCACCACCCTACAGATCCTTTCAGGCTGAGACTGGGGGTAGACTTTCCAGAGGCAGGACCCCATTTCCTCTATCAGACCAAGTGATACCAAGTGGTACCAAGGCAAACTACAAGGAACTTCTACAGAGGCCTCACAGGTAACTGCTCTCACTGTCCTCTTTGGTCCCCTTCACTCTTCTCCTACTATTTCCAAAGGTCACTCTGTGGCACAAGTCATTGGGTCCTTTAGCCCTTGAGCTCCCTCTGTCTCTTGACCAACCATGTCCCACATTTCTAGGATCAGGAAAAGATGAGTTAGAAAAGGGCTTGCTTTTTTTTTTTTTTTTTTTGGTCACACCTGGCTGCATTCAGGTTACTCCTGGCTCTATGCTCAGAAATCGCTCCTGGCAGGCTTGGGGGACCATATGGGAGGCCGGGAGTTGAACCAACCATCCTTCTGCATGGAAGGCAAATGCCCTATCTTCATGCTATCTCTCTGGCCCAGAAAAGGGCTTTTCATTCATCCAGCCCCATACTACCCAGAAGAGTGGCCCAAGAAACAACAGAGAATAATGCTTTCTCTCATTTGATTCTTTGTTTAGTTGTTTATTGACTTGGGGTCACACCCAACTTGCTCAGGGGCAATTCCTGCCCTGATGCTCAGGAGGGACCCCTGCCATACACTAGGGAACTATATATGGTACTTGGGATCAAACCAGGGTTGGCAGCATGCAAAGGCAGTGTCTTGATCCCTGAGTTATTGCTCTGGCCTCTCACTCATTTTGAATGTTATTTCACTGCATGCAACACAACAAAAAAGTCATCTTAATGGATCCAGCTATCACACTGTCTGATTAGGGAGAAATGAGCCTAAAGTCCAGATTTGGGACTCTTCAGGAATCAGGAAGCACTGGTGCCACGGATGATACCACCAAGTCAAGAAGTGTGAGGTCACAGTGCAAAGTCACTGTGAGGAATATAGTTGCAGTCTACTGAGCTTCTAACAGTTTTTCTTTTTTTTTGGTCTAGAGTAGAGTAGAGTGTAGAGTAGAGTAGGATCCTCCCCTGGGTGGGACAATGTGTCACTCCCACTCCCACTAGGGGTGTGTGAATGAGGAAACCTATCTCCCTCCCTCTCTTTTTCCCTCCCTCCTTTCCTCCTTCCTCCATCTTTTCCTACCTCCTGCCCATTTTTTCTCCTGCCCTCTCTTTTTTTTTTCTCCTTCCCTTCCACTCTCCCTTTCCCTTTCCCTGTCTGTGCTGCTTCTCAAAAACATGGTTTACCTAAAAGCCAGGAGCACATTCCTATCAATGGCAAGGAACTATTGAACAGAGCAAAAGCAAAAAAGACACTTTTTTTTTTTAAAACATAAGTAACAAGCTGGTAAATTTGTATTTTGGCAAATTAAGCATGCCCTTAAGTCTATTACCAACTCCTTCCAGAATGGATTAAGGAAAAACTTTGATTCTGGGGCCGGGCGGTGGCGCTCGAGGTAAGGTGCCTGCCTTACCTGAGCTAGCCTAGGAGACGGACCGCGGTTCGATCCCCCGGCGTCCCATATGGTCCCCCAAGCCAGGAGCGACTTCTGAGCGCATAGCCAGGAGTAACCCCTGAGCGTCACCGGGTGTGGCCCAAAAACCAAAAAAAAAAAAAAAAAAAAAAAAAAAAAAAAAAAAAAAAAAAAAAAACTTTGATTCTGTCCAGAATAAAAATATCCAACATTAAACATTGAACTTAACCCTGTAGCATCATTATGTTTCACAAACTCTGTTATCAAGGATGTTTCTGATTAGATAGCTCACATAGACCATTGCAAGGGCAATTACTGCATTTATTCCAAAACTGTTGTTTTCAAACAACAGTCTCAAGTTCTGGGCAGGTGGGTGGCTCAGGGCTAAAGTACAGGCTCTGCACACATGAAATTTGGGTTCAGTTGATCCCCAGCACCACACATGACCTTCAAATCAGCAAACAGTTCTTTCAAAGGTTGTATAGGCCAACAGATGTATATCTGACCATGGGAAACACCAAAGGGCATTTTTATAACAAAACAAAGCATAGCATTCTTAGAGCAATTGCAATATTCATTTCATTTTGATTCACATATTTTTGGTGCTATAGTTTGAATCTGGGACTTTATACATATAGAAGCATATAAAAATCAGATAAAAGCATATGCAATTCACCACCAAGTTACATCCTCAGTTGAAAATCCAAAATTTTACTAGTGTTTTTTGTTTGTTTGGGGGCCACACCCAATGATGCTCAGAAGCTACTACCGTCTTTGTATGCAGGAATCTCTCCTGGCAGTGCTTTGGGGCCCTTATGGGTTGCTGGGGATAGAACCCAGGTGAGTCATATACAAAGCTAGTGCCTTATCTCTCTGACTCCTGAAATTTTACTTGACACGTGACCATTTCAGACAATGCTAGGGCCACACCTGGTGATGCTCAGGGGTCCTGAGCTATGCGCTCAGAAATTACTCCTGGCTTGGGGGACCATATAGGACGCTGGGGGATCAATCCGTGGTCTGTCCTAGGGTAGCATGTGCAAGGCAGATGCCTTATGGCTTGCACCACCACTCTAGCCCCACATTCAGTGTTTTTTTTTTAATTCATAGGTCTCTTAAAAATTAGAAAAACTACCAGGTTAATAAACTCCATATTCCATGTGTTATGTAAAAGAGAATGGAACAATACTGTTTTGTTTTTGTTTTTGTTTGTTTGTTTTTTATTTTTTTTTGAGTCACACCCGGCGTTGCTCAGGGGTTACTCCTGGCTGTCTGCTCAGAAATAGCTCCTGGCAGGTATGGGGGACCCTATGGGACACTGGGATTCGAACCAACCACCTTTGGTCCTGGATCGGCTGCTTGCAAGGCAAACACCGCTGTGCTATCTCTCCGGGCCCACAATACTATGTTTTATCTTCAAATGTTTTTCAGACTCTGTAGAGGCAACAATGAAATAAAATATGCTAAAACCTAAATGCTAAAACCTCTAAAAACTACTAGCTGCTTCTCAAATTTTACTGAGGAAGAAAACTGAATCCACAGGTACATTGGTGGTGTGAAGGAAGGACAGAAATAAATGGAGTCAACAACACTGAGATCATGAAACCAAATTTAAAAAGGTGCCTGTTATGATGGCAGGTAGGTGGGAGTAATGGGATAAATTCTGGGGACATCGGTGGTGGGAGGTTGAACTGGTAATGGGATTGGAGTTGAACCGTTGTATGTCTAAAACCACAAATAAACAACTATAAATAATTTTGTAAATCACATGCTTTAAATAAAGTTTTCAAAAAATAAAACTGAATCCAGAGACTTGAGTGAATAGAGATGTCCAAAGCGGTGATACTGAAACCCAGTCAGATAGTAATAAGAGGCCTAGAGAGGTAGAGGATACTTCTAGAAAGATGGCTGTTACAAATTAATGAATTTCTATAAACACATCCTCCTCTTATGGGTTGGTTGAATATCTTAGGATATTCCTAATATTGAAGGAACTGAAATCTTTTCAAACTAGGAGGCCTTGAGTAGGAACCTACTTATTGAGATCATTATGGAATATCCCAGAAGTGGTGGACCAAAACACAGTCCATACTCATCCATATGCCAGTCACCTAGATCAGTAATATACAAGATTGTTATTTTTTTCTTGTTGATCCCAACATCTTGAAAGAAACATTTTTTTTTATCTTTAGATAATTGAAACTGCTATAATCATTGGCATAGTGTCAGTGTAGACATTCTCATAATAAATGGACATGCAATTTGACTGTTTGCTACCAGGGGTTGGTTCAGTGGCAAATCCTCCTGCTTTGTAGGCCCTAGGCCCTGAATTCAATCCTGGGTGCCCTCCCCAAATATGAGCATGGTGCTGTAGCTCTTGTTGTCTGTCTGGGACTTCTAGTGCTATCTGGGTGGCCTTGTACTACCACAGGACATTTGGCCTTTGGCACTTAGCCTGTTCTGTGAGCACCACCGTGAAAGTGTGTAAACACCACGGTCAAGTGCCCCTGGGTCATCACAATAACATGGCAACATACAGAAGGAAAAAGGGTGACAACAAGGCAAAGGGTAGAAAATCGTTCCTTCCGCATTCAGACTTCTTTTAATTTCAAGCTGCACCCAGAAGTCAAAACTTACTCCAAGCTCATGCTAAAGGTCACTTTTGGCTGTACTAAAGAACCATATATAGTGTCAAGGATTGAACCCCAGTTGGCCTTACTTCTCCAGGTTCGGAATTTCAGACTCTCTTCCTACATCATTCTTCCATATAACTTTTTTCCCATCACTGTCCTTGGGGAAGGGGTTGAGCCATACCTTGCCCCCAAACAGAGATTTTGACAGGGATTACTACTGGCTCTATGCTCAGAAATTACTCCTGGCAGACTCAGGGGACCATAGGGGATCCCAGGGATCTCACCCAGGTCAGCCACATGCAAATACCCTATCTGTGCTATACTGTGCTATTGCTCTGGCCCCTCACCATCCTTTATTTAATTTTATTTTTGTTTCTTGAGCCATACCCAGCAGCACTTAGGGGTTACTCCTGGGTCTACACTCATAAATCACCCCTGGCAGGCTTGGGGGACCATATGAGATACTGAGATACCCAGGTTGGCTGCATGCAAAGCAAATGCCATACCTGTTATGCTATTGCTCCAGCAAATATTCTATATTTGTCTTTTAGTAATCACTCAATTATACTTCTTGCTAAGAAAAGCATTAATATAAATTAAGTTGATTAATTATATTATTCTCTTTCTTTTTTATAATCCTGGGCATCAAACCCATGGCCTCATCCAAGCTACACAAGTTCTACCGTGAATTACATCCACAACCTTCTATCTTATTTTCTGACCCTCATTCTTTAGGTGTAGAAATTTTTGCTCTGAATTCATTAACCATGGGAATTCCTATAATTATAAGTCCTATAATTATGACCATAATTTCTATTATTATAAACAGCATAATCATTATAATTATTAGCCCATAAGACACTTTTTGATTAAACTCTCTAGATGGGTTAGGGAGACAGACAGTTTAGAGGTCTGAGCATAGGCTTTACATACTAGAGGCCTGGATTTGATCCTGTTGAAGTGCATGGTCCTCCTCATCTGTGACACTGCCAGGAATGACCCCCACTCAAAGCCAGGAGTAGTTGGAACAACTCTAGGTATGGCTAAAGAATCAAAACAAACACAGAAAACTACTGCCCAAAATGCATAAGAGATACCATCTGTTCCTGACAATTCCCAGAAAGATTCTATTAGATTCTATTAAAGATTCTATTAGAACTGGTGAAATTGCCCTTCTCAATGTTGAAGAAGGAGGCATTTGAACCGTTCGTTGAGTAATCAAAGTTTATTTAGAAAATAAAATAAAAGATAACAGACCTCACAGCCTTGGCAAAAGCAGATAATAATGAGATTGCTGATAGGAGCTTGGGTAAAGACCAGAGTGGATGGGAAATGACATAGCGGGAAGAAGCCTGCAGACATTATACAGTAGTGCTATCTCCATAGTAATAGTGGCCTGTTGGAAAAGCAAGCACACTCTTGGCTATATTGGGCCTGGACACTACTAAAAAGTGAGTGAGGAGCAGAGACTGGGATCCAAGGGAAGTGAATGGCATTTGAAAAGAGTAAAAGTAATGCGTTTGAAATATTCTACTTTATCAAGGCAAATAGAACAGTGTAGTTGGAATCCACCTAATTTTCTATCAACTGAAGACTAGATGAAGAAGATGTGGACTAAATGCTCAACGGAATACTACTCTGCTGTCTGCTGTGAGAAATGATGACTTGTACTCCTTAGAACTAAGTAGATGTATCTCCAGGTGATTGTGCCAAGTGAAATAAGTCAGGAAGTAAAAGACCATTGCTGTGTGGGATATAAAGAACTAGGGTGAGGGACCAGAGCCATAATACAGTAGGTAGGGCATGTGCCTTGCATGCAGCCAACCTGGGTTCAATTACCCAGCATCCCATATGGTCCCCTGAGCCTGCCAGGAGGAATTCCTCAGCAATAATATTATTCCTCAGCCAGGAATAACTCTTGAGCACTGCCAGGTGTGACCCAAAAACCAAAAAGAAAAAGAAAAGAAAAAAAGAATGAGGGCAAACAAATTGGCCAAAAACAGAGCTCACTTCTAGGCTTGGTGAAAACTATGGTGGTTACTGGAGGGAAGAGGTAGGGAGCAGTGGACAGAGGTTCTGTGAATGGAGGGATGGTCCTGGGGCTTTCGTGGCAGGTGGATGAGAAGTATATACACCAGGAGTGGGTTTCTATAGCATTGTTAACCAATGATACACAAATTGAAGTTGTTTTATTGTTTTCTTCAGAAAACAGCATAGAGATTTAAAAAAAAATCTTATTGAACTGATTATTTTCTCTATTTCCATCATTTCTTTTCCATTTGCTCATCACCCAGTTTTAATTATTAACATTATTAAAAGGCCAGTGAGGTGGTGCTGGAGGTAAGGTGTCTGCCTTGCAAGCACTAGCCAAGGAAGGACCATGGTTCGATCCCCCGGCATCCCATATGGTCCCCCCAAGCCAGGGACAATTTCTGAGCGCTTAGCCAGGAGTAACCCCTGAGCATCAAATGGGTGTGGCCCGAAAAACTAAAAAAAAAAAGAAAAGAAAAAATTAATTATTAACATTATTTTAAGTATATTTAAGGCACATCTCAGATACTAGATTATTTCAATCATAAAATTTATATGGATTTATTATGTTGTAGGAGTTTTTATATTTTTTGTTTTTAGGCCACACCTGCTGGTACTCAGAGCTTACTTCTGGCTCTTCAACTAAGAGATCACTCCTGAAAAAATGTGAGGGACCTTATGAGGTACTGAGGGTCAAACCCAGTTTGGCTGTATGCCAGCAAGTGACCTTTCTATTGTACTATTGCTCTAGCCCCAACTGACAATTTCTTAATATCATGTAATATCTAGCTCATGTTTAAATTTCTATGATTATTTTTAAAATATCTTTTCAATGGCTTGAAATTGATTTCAAGACTCTGCTAATGCCACTGAGTATTTGGTTATTAATATACAACACTTTTCCTTAGTCTCTTAATGTACAACACTTTTTCTCTCTGTTCATATGAATGTGTTGAATAAACTATGCCATATAGTAATTTTGAGTTTTGTTTAGGTTCTCTCTCCAATTTATCTTTGTGTGTCTCTTTATTTCCACTTGCTAGAGATTTATCTTCAACTTATTCTTCAAGTCTTTTACTAGAAAGCCTTATTAGCAAATGAATTTAAGTCTCACATTTCTCAACAATTCTTGGTTTTGGTTTTTGTTGTTGTTGTTGTTGTTGTTGTTGTTTTTGGGAGGAGGCATATCTCGTAGTTCTCAGGGCTCTGTGCTCAGGTATTACTCCCAAGGGACCATATGGGATGCCGGGGATCGCCATATGCAAAGCAAGTGCACTATCTTCCTGCAAGGCTATATGGCCTCTCTCAACATTTGTTCCACTAACATGCTAATCTTCTAGGCACACCATTCTCTTCCTCCATTTTTTTTTGTATATTTTTGCTTTGCCTCCACTTTCTCTGCTCTTTTTTTTTTTTTTCCCTTCCTTATTAGCTTAGGCTCTGGCTTTCTGGCTTTAGGCTTCCCTCTAATATCTATGGCACTTAGAAGCCTTGGCTCTTCCAGATGGAGCACAGAAGTTGATAGCTGTGGGTCACCTCCTGGCTCTAAAAGAGTAGGTTTGAGCCCTCTGTTGTCAACCTCCAGTGACTCCAGGGCTCTGCGTGAGTTGCTGAGTTTCTGCAAACCAGTCTCATGTCTCCTGTCTGGGGTGGCTGAGGTCAGCAGTCAGTGTTGGGAGCCTGTCATCAGCTCTAATTTGAAGCCTTGACTTTGGCTCCTGTTTTCAGCATCCACCTCTGGGCATCCTGGGACCAAAAACTGCAGTGAGGCACTGCAGTCTGCTTCCCCACACCCGAGTTTCCCAGAAACCCCACCATACTCCAGTCCTACATATCTAGGTCTGGAAGGGTCTGTTTCAGACATTTTAGAGCTTCAGGAGAATGAATCTGCTAGCTCTCTAGAAGCTTTGCAACCACTGTATTTTCAGCCTTTCCATCACGAGTTTCCTCTGACCACCTCATTATAGATTCCAAACTATCTTTTCTTGATTGCTCACTTGTGCCATTGTGTGTTTGTGTATGTATGTGTACCTTTTGTTTTGTTTAATTTGGAGCCATACTCATCAGCACTTTGGGGTTACTCCTGGCTCTGCACTCAGGAATCACTCCTGGAGGGTTCTGCTGGGTACCCTATTGGATGACAGAATTCAAACCCAAGGGAAATTGCCCTCCCTGCTGTGCTATCACTTCAACTCCAATGTGTGTTTTTAAAGCGTATGCCTTCTATATTGCTTGGTAATTCAGAAAGAAATGAAGGCAAATGTTTATTTACTACGGATTGTGAAGCTTAAAAGCAGACACACACACACACACACACACAAAATAAGCTTCATTTTTTTTGTTTTGTTTTGGTTTTTTGGGCCACACCCGGCATTGCTCAGGGGTTACTCCTGGCTGTCTGCTCAGAAATAGCTCCTGGCAGGCACGGGGGACCATATGGGACACCAGGATTCGAACCAACCACCTTTGGTCCTGGATTGGCTGCTTGCAAGGCAAATGCCACTGTGCTATCTCTCTGGGCCCACAAAATAAGCTTCATTTTATGGCCGAAGAGATGGGAAAGGGGTTAAGGCACATATCTTGCATATAACTGACTCCTACTGAAGTCTCAGCACCACTACCTTGTTCCTCAAGCACCACCGAAAACCGAGTCTAAGCAGCAGTGTGTATATCCCAATTAGCTCCCCCAATAGACACACAAACCTTATTTATTTTGACATAACCTTAGATTCACAGCTGTTGTCAAAACAATAGCAAGATTTTTCTGTACAAGGTTTTGATGTACACTTTCCCATTTCCTCTAGAGGTAAAAATCTCTTTGACATTGATACAAGTCACAGAAGCCTGTGACACAGAGAGAGATCTGTACATTTGTCTTGTATATATACATGTGACTGCCATCACAGCTGAGATACAGAATCATTTGATCACCCCAAAATCTCTCCAGCAGTCTTTTTATTTGTTTTGTTTTGTTTTTATTTTTTTTGGTTTTTGGGCCACACCCGGCAGTGCTCAGGGGTTTTACTCCTGGCTATCTGCTCAGAAATAGCTCCTGGCAGGCACTGGGGACCATATGGGACACCGGGATTCGAACCAACCACCTTAGGTCCTGGATCGGCTGCTTGCAAGGCAAATGCCACTGTGCTATCTCTCCGGGCCCCTAGACCCAAGCAGTGCTGATGGCTTACTCCTAGCTCTGCCCTCAGGAATCACTCCTGGCGGTGCACAGGGAACCATATGGAGTGCCAGAGATCGAATCCAGATCTGCCATGTGCAAAGCAAGCGCCTTAGCCATTGTACTATTGCTCTGGCCTGCTCTTGCTGCTCTTTTATAATCTTTCTCACTCCTTTCCCCTCTCTTCTATCCAGTAGATGCCCATCTCCATTATGCCATAATTTTTTAAAAAGTTATAGAAATGAAATCTTGCATTATGTAATCATTGGTATTGACTTCATTTTTCCACTGAGTCTAGCTCCCTTGAGGCCTAGGCCAACTATGATGTGTCCAATGCCTTGTGCCTTTTTAAAAAAATTACTTTATTCAAACTCTGTGATTATATGGTTCTTCATAATACGGTTGGTTATTTGTTCACAGATAAGAAGTTCTTCATTTTGAGTTTCATACAATGTGCAACACCCTTCACCAGTGTACAATTCCTGTCACCAATGTCCCTGGTTTCCCTCTTGTCCTCCCTCTGCCTGTCTATAGGGCAGACATTTTTACAACCCCTGCCCCCTTTTAGACACTGTGGAGTATAACATTGTGCCTTGTGCCATCTGTTTTGTTTTGTTTTGGCCGCACCAGCAGTGCTCAGGGCTTACTCCTGGCTCTGTGCTCAGGGGTCATTCCTGGTGGTACTTGGGGAACTATATGGGATATCTGGCATGGAATCCTGATAGGCTACATGCAAGGCAAACACCCTATTTGTTGTGCTATTGCTCCAGCCTTACCTAATATAAATATTGGTTTTTGGGTCACACCCCGCAGCGCTCAGAGGTTACTTCTGGCTCTATGCTCAAAAATCGCTCCTGGCAAGCTCGGGGGACCATATGGGATGCCGGGATTCAAACCACAGCCCTTCTGCATGCAAGGCAAACGCCTTACCTCCATGCCATCTCTCCGACTCCATTACCTAATATTTTTAATGACTGTACTGCATCCCCACAAATATAAGCCCTAAGTGCCCCATATTTTTCTTTTCTTCTTTATTTTTTACTGGGATCATACTTGGTGGTGCTCACGGGGGGGGGGGGGCATTTGGGGTTCCAGGAATCAAATCTCAGTTGACAGTGTATAAAACATGTGCCCTACCCATTGTACTACTTCTCTGGCCCCCATTCCCAAAATTTTAAGGCTGGAAATGAGCTAGAATGTCTCAGATTTCCTGGGGGGGGGGGGCTGGGGCAGGGTAATGAACCTATGAGAACTTTGAATTATATAGCACAGCAATTCATACTCTCTGGAAAGTCCCCTGGGGCCTCTCTAATTTAGGAGGTTAAATCTTTCCCTCAAGGCCCACAAGCTAAACTTGAGCCAGATGGGCTTAGACATGTAATGAATTCAGAGTTTACTATTCACAGATACAAGAGAAATGGGGCCAGTAGTTATCACAGAGCTACCTAAGGTGTCCAGAGTGCAGAAGGCAGCGCTGTTACTCTGGAGTGGAGCAGAATAAGCCAGCACCTTGGCCTCTTAGACACAACCACCCTGGAGCTTGCTCAGATAAATGAGAGTAAATCCAGCTACATGGAGTGCAGAGGCTCCCTCAGTGCATCAGGCAAGACCTGGGAACCGCCTCTATGCTGACCTGATTAGAAAGGCTGGTTTCAGTTACAAACAAGGCCAGCCAAGGCACAGAAAGCTAGAGCTCCAAAAGCAGAACAAACACGCACAATTGGCTTCTCCCCGGGAGCCACCCCAGAGACAGGAGGCTCCTTTTCACCAAGTCTGGGTGCCCTGGAAAACTTGAGGCCTTGCGAGGGAGACAATCCTCATGCCCCTTTACAAAACTCTCTTGTTGCCAATGAGCTACACATCCCAGAATTCTCTTTGCTCTAACCTGGACCAATCTGTTTTTTTTTTTTTTTTTTTTTTTTGGGGGGGTGCCACACCCGATGATGCTCAGGGGTTACTCTTGGCTATGTGCTCAGAAATCGCTCCTGGCTTAGGGGACCATATGGAACGCTGTGGGATGGAACCGCTGTCTGTCCTAGGCTAGCGCTTGCAAGGCAGACGCCTTACCTCTAGCTCCACCGCTCCGGCCCCACCTGGGCCACTCTTTTAGGTATTGTTATTTTTCTTGGGGAACCACATCCAGTGGAGCTCAGAGCCTATTCCCAACATTGTGCTGGAGTGGGGCTATGCCCTGCCAGAGATCAAACCCTGGACTCCAGAAACATTGCAACCCAGTCCTTTGAGCCATCTCTGACCTTGGGGCTGCCTATTATTTTTCAATTTTATATACATGCATATATTTTTTAAGTAGATATGTTTAAGTGTGACAATTTTTTTTCTTTTTTCTTTTGGTTTTTGGGCCGGCAGTGCTCAGGGGTTACTCCTGGCTGTCTGCTCAGAAATAGCTCCTGACAGGCACAGGGGACCCTATGGGACACCGGGATTCGAACCAACCACCTTAGGTCCTGGATCTGCTGCTTGCAAGGCAAACGCCGCTGTGCTATCTCTCCGGGATGTGACAATTTTTTTTGACAGAGCTAACTCAGCTCATTTTAAATCTCATTTTACCAGTGCCCTTGGGTGACTTTTGAGATTAAAAACACCAAATTCTTAGACTCTACCAGAAGAAGCAAAACCTAAGAGATGCAGGGCTGCATCTTCTCAATGTGTGCACTGCGCTCTGAATTTCCCCAAATAGCTTGTTCCAATTCAAGTTGCTGGGCCTATGGCTCCCCCATCTCTGATCCTCATTCCTAAGGGGATGAAAGAATGAGAATTCCAAGAGGTCCTCAGGGATATCTCTTCTGGTCTGCCTCACGTGAGGATACCCTGCTTGAGCGCCTCACTTCCCAAGCCAATGTCTGACCCTGTAGTGTCACATAACCAAAACTTTGTCTTCAGTGAAAGGTTTCAGGATATGCAACAATCCAAACTGAATTCAAACTCAGTCTAAGTGAGCCCGAGGTGCTGCTGGTAGTGCCCACCTGTTGTCTTTCTCCAGAGAAAAGGGGTCACTCACGCAAAGGTGAAGACCACCCTCTCCCCAATTTAGATCGGAGGTGAAATGGGTAGATCTAGATCGTCAGGGAATGGAGGCATGGCCTGACTAATTGTTGTGGACTCAGATCTGGTGGGCTCCGAACTGGTCCTGGTTGTGAAGGGGAAGGTCTCTCAGCCCAGCTATGGTGTTAGCAGGAGTCGAAGGAAAAGCTGATCATTGGGGATGAGGAAGGACCCCCATAAACACTTTCTCTCCCTTCAGCCTCTGAGCCACTTTGCACAAAGTGGTCCCCTGCATGGACATCTCATCTGGACAGAGATCCCCAGTGGGGGTGCCCCTCATTTCTGAATTCTTGCTAACTCAAAATGGGGAAGGGAGCAGGGTCATTCATTCAGATCAAATGAATGATTGTGGAGTCATTTTTCTAACCAGCAAGCAGAGACACATCTTAGATAAAAATGTTTTGGGGGCACCCATCCTTCTCATGAGCTCTGAGAGGTGGAGAGGTCACATCATTCTGTATTCTCCAGACCTTCCTCTCTGCTTCTTCTTCCATAGACCTTGGTGCAACATATAATTCAGCCACTGGAATCCCAGAAAGAAGAAAAGCAAACACTGATAAAATGTGCTGGGTTTTTTTTTTTTTTTTTCATTCCAGAGACCTGGGGGTATAACCCCGTGCGCATTCAGGCTAGCAGCCACACTATGCATCATCTGAAAACACACACAGCTCTCCAGCTAGACCCTGGTCGGCGCCAAGATGCAGCGTCCACCCGTCTCCCCTCCAGCCAGTCGTTTGTCCTTGGGTTGAAGAATGACCCCTTAGCCTTGAACGGGGTTATCCATGCCAGGCCCCGAGAGATGAAAGATGGTTCTGCTGCCCAAAGGGCAGCAGCTTCTCATTCCTTTAACTCGGGCAAGGCTGAAAGCATTGTGGCCTGAGCAAGACCATCCAAGTCCCAAAGAGTGCCTAGCGATGTCTGGGAAGTGCCGCAGTTGTGCTGCCTGGCTGGGCCCCACAGCCACAGTCCCAGCAGCTGCTGAGTTGGCTGAAGAACATGCTGGCGGCTGCAGGAGAAAAGGACTCCATTCACTTACTGGCACTTTGCTAAAAGAGTCTTTTACAAAGCATTTCAAGCAGGCCAAGCACACTCAATTCCCTTTAAAAGCAGCCGCAGGTCAGATATATTCTTATATTCATGTGTGGTTTAAGACTTTTGTACTCGTATTTATTTTCCCCTCTCTGGGTTTTGGAGCACACACCCTTCTGATAGTGTGCAGGGGCTTCTCCCAGGTGGGTGTAGGTGGGAAATCTGCCCCTGGTAGTGCTTAGGCATTGAACAGAGGCTCTTAAACGTACCCCAAATGCTCTAGCCCTCTGGGCTTTCTCCCCACCTCATTAAAACTCTGTTAGTAGTCTTTGCTTCATTATAATAGTTATATGTATATAAGTACAAGCATACTAATATAGAAAACAAAAGCTGGAGAGACAGTACAGTTGGGGAAGCCAGTTGACCATGGCTGATCCAGGATCTATCCTCGGTATCCCATATGGTCCCCCGAGCCCTCCAGGAGTAATGCCTGAATACTGTTGAGTGTGTCTCCTCCCCAATATAAACATATTTGATGGGTGCTGGAGAGATAGTACAGTGGGTAAAGTGCTTGCCTTGCCTTACTCACCAACAGTGATTCCTGGGCACAGAGCCAGGAGTAAGCTCTGTGCACTACTGGAGTGGCCCCAAAACAAAATAAAACAAAAAGGCATATTTAATGCTACTCATTCTATGTAGATTCCTTAGGATGTCTAAGTTCTAAATATCTCTGCTCTAGTTCTCTTGGGATGCCTGTAGGGGGGCTAGACATAGTCCTGTGGATAAGGTACGAGCCATATACATAGTCAATACCAGTTTCATCTCTCACACCTTATAGGTTCCAGATCACAGGACCAGGAAGAGTCCCCGAGCACTGCCAGGTGTGGCCTCCAAATAAACAAACATCAAGTCATGAGTGTGAGTAACAACCAGATATAAATACCCAAGAAGGTTGCTTCCTTCCAAAGTGGCACCCTGGTTCCAGGCTTGCAGCTATCAGGGACTGCTCTGAGATAGGGGTAAGGAAGTTCAGGACTAAGGGGAAGGACACGGCAGGAAGATGATGCTCCATCATGGCCAAGACCAAGGTCTCTGGGAGGCTGTAGGGAGCTGTAACTTGCCAATCAGCTGAAGAATTCGAGGAAATTCTCTGTGAGCCCTTCACTGCACTTTGAAAACACTCAAGCAGGCCCGGAGAGATAGCACAGCGGCGTTTGCCTTGCAAGCAGCCGATCCAGGACCAAAGATGGTTGGTTCGAATCCCGGTGTCCCATATGGTCCCCCGTGCCTGCCAGGAGCTATTTCTGAGCAGACAGCCAGGAGTAACCCCTGAGCACCGCTGGATGTGGCCCAAAAACCAAAAAAAAAAAAAAAAAAAAAAAAAAAGAAAAAAAAAAAAAGAAAACCCTCAAGCCACAAACACACCCTTCGTGGCACCACCAAAAAAATACCCTCCCTGGGCCAGCCCGTGCAAATGAGCACCAGAACCATCCTCAAACGTAAATATTTGAGGTAGGCAGCTGTTTGCATAATGTGATTTTAAGTGTGACAAGTACATACCCCACCCAAAAAACTGCCTTGCCGAGGACCCCAGTCACGGATGCCTGCAATTAAGTAGACTTGCCTTCCTGCTAGGAGCTCTCAGGAAGAACATCCTTGACTCGTCAGGCTCCTTCCCTTGACCCAGGTCCATCCATCACAGGGTCGATGCACAGTGCTGACCTTGGCTCTCAATTTTTCTTCTCTCCCACAGCATCAGTACTCAGCTCTCCTGCTTTGTGTCCAGCCCCCATCCCACCCCCGTCTGCTGCTCTGTACACTGCCACTAAAGTGATCAAAAGCTACAAATTTGATTATGAGAAAACTTTGGCTTCAAACCATTCACTGGCACCACATAGCCCAGCCTCTGCGAAAGGAGGGTTCTCAGGCCTTGGGGTCTGGCCCTGGCCACTGCCCACCTGCCTTTACTTGGTCCATTCATGCTCACTTTTGGTATTTGTACAAGTTCACCCCTGTGCTTCAAATATGTCCTCCCTTTTTCTTCTCCTCAAAGATTTCAACTCCAAATTGAGCACTGTTTTAGCACTTTCTTCTTTTTTTCTTTTTAATATATCTTTATTTAAGCACCATGATTACAAACATGTTTGTAGTTGGGTTTTAGTTATAAAGAAGAATATCCCCTGTTGTGTATGTAAATATTTTGGGGGATTACTATGTTCCTCACCCTAAACTGATTGGTGATTGTGCCCTACCCTAGGGTGTGACCTGGCATTCTGCCCCCACCCTAGGGTAGGACCTGATTCTGCTTTCACCATTGGTTGGTATCTGATCCCACCATGGGGTGGGACCTGACTCTGGAGTATAAGAGCAAGGGTCTGTGGAAAGCGGGGGCTTTTTGCTGGTTGGAACTGAATCTGAGTCTTTGGACTTCAGTTTTGTCCATCCAAATAAAGCAAATATTTCCACGAGCCTGATTGTCTGCGAGCTGTTTACCCGCCGTTTCACCTCAGAACCGTGGGCTAGACAGGGTGGCAGACGCGTGCTCCGAGCTGGAAGAAAAGGGCCTCATTCTCCATCCCTCCATCAGTCAACCTCTTCAGGGGCTGACCTGCTACAATCCCCCTTCACCAGTGCAACCTTCCCACCACCAATGCCCCCATATCTCCCTCCCCCACCCATCCCTGTATTTGAGACAAGCATTCTATTTCCCTCACTCACTGCCATTGTCATGATAGTTGTCAGTGTAGTTATTTCTCTAACTGCACTCACCACTGTTTGTGGAAAGCTTCATATCGTGAGTCAGTCCTTCTAGCCCTCGTCTCTATCATCTCTGGGTATTATTACAATAATGTCTTTAATTTTCCTTAAAACCCATAAATGAGTGAGACTATTCTGTGTCTATTTCTATCCATCTAACTTATTTCACTCAGCATAATAATTTCCATGTCCATCCATGTATAAAAAAATTTCATGACTTCATTTTTTCTGATGGCTGCATGGTATTCCATTGTGTAAATATATCGCAGTTTCTTTAGCCTCTCATCTGTGGTTAGGCATCTGGGTTGTTTCCAGATTCTGGCTATTGTAAATAGCACTGCAATGAATATAGGTGCGAGGAAGGCATTTTTGTGTTGTGTTTTTGTGTTCCTAGGGTATATCCCTTGAAGTGGTATAGCTGAAACATATGGGAGTCCAATGTCCAGTTTTTTGAGGAATCTCCATACTGTTTTCCATAAAGGCTGGGGTAGACGGCATTCCCACCAGCAGTGAATGAGAGTTCCTTTCTCCCCACATCCCCACCAGCACTGATTGTTCTTGTTCTTTGTGATGTGTGCCAGTCTCTGTGGTGTGAGATAGTACCTCATTGTTGTTCTGATTTGCATCTCCCTGATGATTAGTAATGTGGAGCATTTTTTCATGTGTCTTTTGGCCATTTGTATTTCTTCTTTGAGGAAGTATCTGTTCCTTTTTTCTCCCCATTTTTGATGAGGTTAGATTTTTTCATGTTAAGTCTGTCAGAACCTTGTATATTTTTTATATTAGCTCCTTATCTGATGGGTATTGGGTGACTAGTTTCTCCCAGTTCGTGAGTGACTTTTGATTCCTAGGCACTATTTCCTTTGGGGAGAAGAAGCTTCTCAGCTTAATAGCATCCCATCTCTTTATCTCTACTTCCACTTGTTTGGAGAGTGCTCTTTTCTCCTTGAAGATGCCTTTAGTCTCAAATGTCATGAAGAGTTTTACCTACATGCTGTTCTATATATCTATGGTTCTGGGCCTGATATCAAGGTCTTTAATCCATTTGGATTTGACTTTTGTGCATGGTGTTAGTAGAGGTCTGAGTTCACTTGTTTTGCATGTGGCTGACTAGTTGTCTCAACACAACTTGTTTAAGAGGCTTTTCTTACTTTATTTTGCATTTTTTGCCCGTTTTGTCAAAGATTAGTTGATTGTATGTCTGGGGAACATTCTCTGAATATTCAAGTTTATTCCACTGATCTGAGGGTCTCTCTTTATTCCAGTGCCATGCTGTTTTAATGATGTTTCAGCACTTTCTAATGAAGCAAGCTTGAAATATTGCAATGTCTAATTTTGTTTTGGGGCCACACACAGCAGCACTCAGGGGTCACTCCCGGCTCTGTGCTCAGACATTTTTGTTGACAGACTCAGGGGATCATATGAGATGCTGGAGATAAAACCTGAGTTGGCTGTATGCAAGGCAAATGAAACTCCCTACCTCCTGTGCTCTGGCCCCTGCACTGTTTAATTTTGTTCCCAGTTGAATTATGTATTTGGTAGGAATCTCACTTTTTTCATGACTGTATTTACAGTACTCACTACAGAAGAGTTTGCAAATGGCTTGTGACATGGCTGAACAGATGAATTCTTACATTCTGTGGCAAAGCAACAGCTTCACAAGCTAGCATCATGAGCCTTACTACAGCTCTCTGTTGAAGTAAGGGCCAGACTAAGGCGAAGTGCAGCCCAGAGAAAGCCCCAACAGAAAGGAAAAGACAGGAGTGACTGAGGAGGGAAGAATGGCCTCTTTGGGGGCACAAATAAAGTTTAGTCTAAAATCTATAGCATTTCAAAGGCTGGAGCACATGATTTGCATGAGGAAGCCCAGATTCCATCCTTCCATGTTCTTCTAGTCTCTGCTGGCCCTCCACATTCCTCCAAAAATATTAATTCATGGGCCAAAGCAATAGCCAAGCAGGTAGGGCATTTGTTTTGCATGCAGCCAGCCCAGGATCCTATCCCCGTATCCCATTTGGTCCCTCGAGCCTGCCAGGAGTAATTTCTTACCACAGAGCCAGAAGTAAGCCTTGAGCACTGCCAGGTATGGTCCAGAAAAACAAACTCCCCTCTCCACTAGATTTTTCTTATTAGACCTGTATGGAGGAGGGAGAAAAATGTAAAACGAGTTTGTTTACTTGTTTATTAGGTTACACCTTATTTTACTTAAAACAAAGATCATCCTTGGTTCCTTTATATGTTTGTTTAGAACTTGGATTTACTCCCAAAACAGAGATTGTCTTACTTGTAAGCCTAGGTGGAACCGGCTCAGGATAGCCTAAGTTATTTGTCCTTAAATTGTCCTTACTGCTGCAACCAGGGGTTGTCTCTGTACTCAATACAAACGGTTCTGGCAGGCACCTTGGTGGTGATATGATGTAGAAGACTGCCACACAGCCTGGTCTGGATTATTTCATGTATGACCCTGATTCAGACTCATTCATCTGGAGTTCGAGATATGGCATATGGGTGATTTTACACTTGACCACCAACTTCAAGTGATCATCCAGCAATTCATGGTGAAAACTGCCTCTTTGCTTCCACTCTCTCAAGCTCAGCCACGACTTCTTGTCTCCTGCCCCCTGGATTCTCTCCTGGGCAGAACAAGCCCCACATCATGTCTTACTTTTAGAGTCAAGCCCAAGATCAAGGCTAGCTCATCCAGAACCCCAACTCTACATAGACCAACTGGAAGATTAATTAATCTCCTCAAACCACAGGACCCTCACCTCCAGAGATTTTGCTTTTGCCATTCCACCAGGACAATCCAAATATTTCATTCCTGCCCTGGAACCCCAGAACTGCTATTGCCTCAGGAAGCCCATTCCAAGAGGGTAGGTAAGCTTGATGGGCTAAGCCTGCACTGTTTATGTACGTAGGAGACCAGGTTTTCTCCCCAGTGCCACTAGAGTGAACTGCAACACAGAGGCAGGAGTAGCTCCTGAGCATCACTGGGCATGGCTCAAAAGTGTGTGTGTGTGTGTGTGAGAGAGAGAGAGAGAGAGAGAGAGAGAGAGAGAGAGAGAGAGAGAAAGAGAGAGAGAGAGAGAGAGAGAGAGAGAGAGAAAGAGAGAGTATATAAATGAGGTCCATTCTCCTGTTTTCATTTTCAGTTATGGGCCATATCCAGCAGTACTCAGGAATCACTCCTGGCAGGTTTGTGGGACCATATGGGATGCTGGGGATTAAAACCTGGTTGACCCCGTACAAGGCAAATCTACCCTCCCCACTGTGCTATCTCTCAAGCCCCCCATTCTCTTTTCAACCATTATTGATTCTGTTTTTATTTTGCCACGTGTCTTATTTATCCATTGGGGGGGTGGCTCCTTTTCTATGGATGAATCACTCACTCACAGTCTTACGAAATGCCAGGATGTAGCTCCACATTGTCAAGGCACTCTCACGCCACCTCACCGGTAGTTTTCTGGAGCTACCCACCAAGGCAGCCGCCTCTCTCCTTTCCAGCCAGTTTTTACTAAGTCCAGGAATTAGATTGTTGCTGTGTGTGTGTGTGTGTGTGTGTGTGTGTGTGTGTGTGTGTGTGTGTGTGTGTGTGTGTATGCGCCTGGTTTTGGGGGCATATTTTTGCCAGTTTATATTTTTTTTAGTTACTCATAGTCCACACGAGAGTGAAAGTACCCTCTGTCTTTCACTTCCTTATTTCAGTTACACAATCATCATAAACTCCATTCATTGCATCCAAAGGGCATGGTTTCAACTTTCACAGCAGAGCAGTCTCCAGTGATAATGTGAATCAGCAGATCTTCTTTATTGATCTTTTATCCAAGGGCATTCAAGCTGGCTCCATGTTTTAATTAGTTTGAATCATGCTGCTATGAACATAGAGGAACAAATACCAATTTTAATTATTTTGAGTTTGTTTTCATGGCTTTCAGAAAAATGTCTCAGAGTGCTACTGCAGATTTATGGAAAGTTTCTCTGAGGGGGTAGTCCCAAGTACTCTGGTGTATAATGAGATACTAGAACTTTGGAATATAAATGGGACTGGAGCTCTGGTCCATATTGGGAGACTAGAACTCTGGTACATAAAGTAAGACTAGATCTATGGGACATAAAGGGATAATAAAACTCTGTGGTATAGAGACTAGCACTCTGGTATATAAAGGGAGACTAGAACTGTAATTTATAGAGAGAGATTACAACTCTATAACCTAAAGGAGACAACTCTAGAATGGAAAGGGAGACGAAAGCTGCGTGCAAAGCAAGTGCCCTTACCACGTGACTATCACCACAGCCCTACTGCTGAGAGTTGATATTTTCCAAGAACCTGCAAACACTTAGCTTAAGAGTTGGCACTAAAGGGTTCTTCATGAGCTCCTGGTCATTCATTGAAAGCACCCTACTTCTTGAACTTAAGTTCTAGTTAGACCAGAATTCTAGTCTCCCTTTGTATCTAAGAGTCCTGGTCTCCCTTTATGTACCAGAGTTCTAGGCTCCCTTTATATACTAGAGTTCTAGTCTAACTTTATGCACCAGCGTTATAGTCTCTCTTTATGTTCTACAGTTCCAGTATACCTTTATATCCAGAGTTCTATTCTCCACTTATACACTAGGGTTCTAATCTCCTTTTATATACCAGCGCTCTAGTTTCCCTTCTCATCCCAGAGGTCTATATCCTTTTGAGTTCAATATCCTTTGGTAGCCCATGGTTCCAGTCTCTTGTTTCCCTTTATATACCACAGTTCTAGTATAGCCTTTTATACCAGAGTTGAAGTTTCCTTTTTGTACCAGAATTCTTTTCTCCCTTTATATTCCAAGTTCTATTCTCCCATTAAGGTCCCAGATTTCTAATCTCCCTTTAAATCCCAGAGCGCAAGTCTCCCTTTATATCAGGGGCCTCAAACTCAATTTACCTGGGGGCTGCAAGAGGCAAAGTCGAGGTGAGGCAGGGCTGCATTAGGGATTTCACAAAAAAAAAGTCCTCAAACGTCATTTTAACAGTTTTAATTATTTCTTCTGAACATGAATAGAACATTGAGTGAAGATCATGAACAGTTCTTCTGAACATGGCATCTTTTGCCTATTCCTTGCTGCCAGAGACTTGACAGCGCTTTTCCCACAAATATGAACCACATTTGACTTTAGAGAGGAAGCAGTTGAGACCCTCAGTATGGCTTGAAGATGATCATCATTGAGTCTAGACCTGTACTTTGACTTATTGAAGTTCAATGTGGAGAATAACTTTTTTTTTTTTTTTTTTGGTTTTTGGGCCACACCCGGTAACACTCAGGGGTTACTCCTGGCTATGCGCTCAGAAGTTGCTCCTGGCTTGGGGGACCATATGGGACACCGGGGGATCGAACCTCCGTCCGTCCAAGGCTAGCGCAGGCAAGGCAGGCGCACCTTACTTTTAGCGCCACCGCCCGGCCCCGGAGAATAACTTTTCACACAAATATGTGCTCCCAACAAAGGCACATGGTGCACTTGAACATTCGGGAAAGCTCAGGGAAGCAGGGGGGCAATTCTCTCAAAAATTGGCCATGCATGTCTGCTTTTCCACTAATCTCCCTGAACTTGGCTTTGAGATCAGAGTTGCATTGCAGGTCAATGAGCTCCATTTGAAGCACAGGAGGGGCATCTTGCACATCAAAGGAAAAGGGATCCACAAAAATTTGGAAAGTGGCTCTGTGCTTTTTGAAGTCTGCAAATATGTGATCAAATTCCTTATCATGCTTAAAAATAACATCAACATATTTCTCAACACTGAATGGTATGCCTGCATCCACAACAAGTTCCATGCATGCTGGGAAATGGCAAAGGTTTGTCTGAGACAGTTGGGATTTCCATAACACAAGTTTTGTGGAGAATGCTCTCATGTTGTCATAGGCAGCACTGATAAGCTGCCCCGGGCCTTGTAACATCTTGTTTAGTACATTCAGCTTATGTGTGATGTCAACAAGAAAAGCTAAGTCCATGAGCCATTTGTGATCACTCAACTCAGAAACAGCATTCCCATCCTTCTCCATGAAGGCTTTCACTTCTTCTCTCAACTCAAAAAATCTTTTCAGGACATTTCCCCTGCTGAGCCAATGTACCTCGGTGATATAGAGCACATCTCCATATTCTGACTCCATTTCCTCTAAAAAAGCACGGAACCTCCTGTGCTTTAAGCCCCTGGATCTGATTTGGTTGATGCATTTCACAACAACAGACATCACATTGTCACATGGCAGGCATTTACTGCAAAGGACCTGCTGATGGATAATGCAGTGAAGAGCAATGGCCTTCTCTACACCCTCCTCTTCAAGTTTTTTTTGAACAAGTGCCACCAGTCCATTTTTCCTCCCTGTCATCGATGGCACTCCATCAGTTATTTTTTCAATAAACCTCTTCCATGGCAAACCTGCATTCTCAATGGCATCACACGGATGCCAAAATATCTCATTAGCGGTGGCCTGGCCACGCATTGGAATTATTGTGAGCAGCTCCTCTGTCAATTCAAAATTGCAATCAACACCACAGACATAAATTGTGAGCTGCGCAGTGTCTGTTATATCTGTGCCCTTGTCAAGAGCAACTGAGTATGCACCAAAACATTTGGCTTTCTCACACAGTTGATGATAAATGTCACTTGACATGTCAGAAATGCGCTCTGCCACAGTGTTGGCAGAAAGGCTGATATTGCTAAACTGACCTTTCTTTTCTGGACGGAACTGCTTGGGGTATGTGAATGTTTCATGCGATTTTTTTCTTTTTTTTTTTCTTTTTTTTTTCTTTTTCTTTCTTTTTTTATTTAAACACCTTGATTACATACATGATTGTGTTTGGGTTTTAGTCATGTAAAGAACACCACCCATCACCAGTGCAACATTCCCATCACCAATGTCCCAAGTCTCCCTCCTCCCCACCCGACCCCCGCCTGTACTCTAAACAGGCTCTCCATTTCCCTCATACATTCTCATTATTAGGACAGTTCAAAATGTAGTTATTTCTCTAACTAAACTCATCACTCTTTGTGGTGAGCTTCCTGAGGTGAGCTGGAACTTCCAGCTCTTTTCTCTTTTGTGTCTGAAAATTATTATTGCAAGAATGTCTTTCATTTTTCTTAAAACCCATAGATGAGTGAGACCATTCTGTGTTTTTCTCTCTCTCTCTCTGACTTATTTCACTCAGCATAATAGATTCCGTGTACATCCATGTATAGGAAAATTTCATGACTTCATCTCTCCTGACAGCTGCATAATATTCCATTGTGTATATGTACCACAGTTTCTTTAGCCATTTGTCTGTTGAAGGGCATCTTGGTTGTTTCCAGAGTCTTGCTATGGTAAATAGTGCTGCAATGAATATGGGTGGCTCTTGTATCCTGGGCACTATTTCCTTTGAGGTGCAGAAGCTTCTCAGCTTAATATATTTCCATCTGTTAATCTCTGCTTTCACTTGCTTGGAGAGTGCAGTTTCCTCCTTGAAGATGCCTGTAATGTCCTGGAGTGTTTTGCCTATGTGCTGTTCTATATATCTTATGGCTTTGGGGCTGATATCGAGGTCTTTAATCCATTTGGATTTTACCTTAGTACATGATGTTAGCTGGGGGTCTAAGTTCAATTTTTTGCAAGTGGCTATCCAATTGTGCCAACACCACTTGTTGAAGAGACTTTCCCTGCTCCATTTAGGATTTCCTGCTCCTTTATCAAAAATTAGGTGATTGTATGTCTGAGGAACATTTTCTGAGTATTCAAGCCTATTCCATTGATCTGAGGGCCTGTCCTTATTCCAATACCATGCTGTTTTGATAACTATTGCTTTGTAGTACAGTTTAAAGTTGGGGAAAGTAATTCCTCCCATATTCTTTTTCCCAATGATTGCTTTAGCTATTCAAGGGTGTTTATTGTTCCAAATGAATTTCAAAAGTGCCTGATCCACTTCTTTGAAGAATGTCATGGGTATCTTTAGAGGGATAGCATTAAATCTGTATAATGTCTTGGGGAGTATTGCCATTTTGATGATGTTAATCCTGCGAATCCATGAGCAGGGTATGCGTTTCCATTTCCATGTGTCCTCTCTTATTTCTTGGAGCAGAGTTTTATAGTTTTCTTTGTATAGGTCCTTCACATTTTTAGTCAAGTTGATTCCAAGATATTTGAGTTTGTGTGGCACTTTTGTGAATGGGGTTGTTTTCTTAATGTCCATTTCATCCTTATTACTATTGGTGTATAGAAAGGCCATTGATTTTTGTGTGTTAATTTTGTAGCCTGCCACCTTGCTATATGAGTCTATTGCTTCTAGAAGCTTTTTGGTAGAGTCTTTAGGGTTTTCTAAGTAGAGTATCATGTCATCTGAAAACAGTGAGAGCTTGACTTCTTCCTTTCCTATCTGGATTCCCTTGATATCTTTTTCTTGCCTAATCGCTATAGTAAGTACTTCCAGTGCTATGTTGAATAGGAGTGGTGAGAGAGGACAGCCTTGTCTTGTGCCAGAATTTAGAGGGAAGGCTTTTAGTTTTTCTCCATTGAGGATAATATTTGCCACTGGCTTGTGGTAGATGGCCTTAACTATATTGAGAAAGGTTCCTTCCATTCCCATCTTGCTGAGAGTTTTGCGATTTTTTTCTTACTAATGCGATTTTTATTGCAATTATTCGGTAAGCGAATAATCGTGAATACTGCGATATTTGAAGGTCAGCCGCAGGCCACAAAATGTTGTATGGAGGGCTGCAAACGGCCTGTGGGCCACAAGTTTGAGACCCCTGCTTTATATGCTAGAGATCTAGTGTCTCTTAAAGAGATAGTACAACAGTTCTAGTCTCCCTTTGTATACCACAGTTCATGTCCCTTTATATCCCAGATATCTAGTCTACATTTACATCCACAATTCTTTAAATACCACAGTTTTAATGTCCTTTTATGTGCATGAGTTCTTCATGTACCAGATTTCTAGTCTCCCTTTATATCCCAGTGTTCTAGTCTCACCTTATGTATCAGCATTCTAGTCTCACTTTATACACCAGACATCAAGCTGCCCTTTATAGACAAGAATTCTAGGCTCCCTTTATATCCCTCTGTTCTAGTGTCCCTTTATATACCTCAGGTCTACTACACCTTATAAACCACAGTTCTAAATTCCTTTTTAACCCAGAGTTTAAGACTCCCTTGATAACTGGAATTCTGGTTTTTTGTTTGTTTGTTTGTTTGTTTGTTTTGGGGCCACACCTGGCGGTGCTCAGGGGTGACTCCTTGCTTTCTGCTCAGAAATAGCTCCTGGCAGGCACGGGGGACCATATGGGACACCGGGATTCGAACCAACCACCTTTGGTCCTGGATCGGCTGCTTTGCAAGGCAAACGCCACTGTGCTATGTCTCCGGGCCCATCCCAGCGCCATCTTTAGTGCCCTCTGAACATTCTTTCCTCTGCCCTCTCCTGCAACCCCACATTCACAGGGCCTTCCTCCAGGGCTAGACAGACTGCTTGGAGATGGGTAGTCAGCAGAGAACAGTTGGTAGGCACTGGCCCTGCACCTCCTACCGGTCTGGCTTACAGGCCCAGCAGGAGGCCTGTGCCCCAAATTCCATTCCAGGTAGCTCAGAGGGTACAGGTGGGCACTGCTGGGCTGAGGAAGGGGGTGCCCACCTGCTCCCTCCTGGCTTCTCTATCCAGCCTGGCTCTCTAGAGACTGCAAGGAGGCAGCTGGGCAGGGCAATGCAGCTCTGAGGGCCTCTCAGTTGTCAGAAAGCATTTGCTGGTCAAAGGAAATGTGAGCCAGCTGGAACTCCCAAAAAGGCAAGCTGGGTGGACAGAAAGGAAAGAGCAAGGAGGAGGCTTGGCCCAGGCCTTCTCATGCACTCTCTATCTACCTCTCCATTCTATAGGCCCAACAATGCTCAGAAGAACCTGATTTCCACCCCTCCAGGAAAGAATCTGGGTTGGGGCTGGAAGATTCCAATAGCTTTCCACCTAGCCCTGGTTCTTGAAACACCCTACACCCTCCCTCCACTTCCAGGAACTCTAACATTCTGTCTCTCTCCTCTCTCTCACTCTCTCTTTCCTCTCTTTTCTCTCTCCTTTCTCTTTCTCTTCTCTCTCTTCTCTCTCTCTCTCTTCTCTCCTCCCCCCTCAACACATTCTCTCTCTCCCTGATCCTGTGGTTTATTCTCTCCAGCATGACCTCTAACTGTCCTGGGCACCCCCTGCCCAGGCTCTGCACCCTCACTTCTTCATTATTTTTTTTTTTTTGGTTTTTGGGGCCACACCCGTTTGATGCTCAGGGGTTACTCCTGGCTAAGCACTCAGAAATTGCCCCTGGCTTGGGGGGACCATATGGGATGCCGGGGAATCGAATCGCAGTCCTTCCTTGGCTAGTGCTTGCAAGGCAGACACCTGACCTCTAGCGCCACCTCACCGGCCTCCATTATTTTTTATTTTAAGGCTCCATGATTTACAAAGTTCTCCAGAGTTGGGTCGTAGACATCTGTTGCAGCATCAATTCCACCACCATGTCACTGTGCATCCTTACTTTTCTCTGATCATCCCCCCATCTCTGAATGACCTCTTCCCCAACCTATATTCTAATGTCTCCTAAAACTCTAGGTCTCACTCAAATGGCTCTTCTGGGCTCTATCAGCTTGACCCTAAATGTAGCTCATCTTTCCCAACTGTGAGCTCACTCTTGGGAAATTTGCATCCCTGAGACCCCCCACCCCCATGCCATCCTGGGCCCTCCCACTGCCCTGCCCCATCCCTGCTCTCTCATCCCTCTTCTCCACTATTCCTTGCTTTCCCTCACTGTGCACCCTCCTGGACTGAGACCCCACCTGGGCATGCAAACAGCCCTGACAATGTGCGAAGTGGGGCTCTGTTACTTTCCCACCCATGGTATTAATGACTGTCCATGTTCCAGGCACCCTATAAAAAATTTTCACGGGGACTCTGTACTACTCCGTACTCAATATTCTGTATTACAGAAAAGGAAACTGAGGGAGAGGAACTTGTTAGCCCACAATGATGAAGCTAGAATAACATGAAGTTAGGACCAAACTAAATCAGTCTTGACCAGCCTCTCTCTTCCATCTGCACTGAATCCAAACCCCTCCACACAATTGGGGGAGGGGTGTTGAGGAAGCAGGACTCTGCCCACCTCACCAGCCTATTCCTTGACTAGATTTCAGCCATACCATCCTGCCTTTAGTTATATACCTCAAGCTCTAGCCAGTCTCCAGGCCTTTGCATATATGGTTTATCTGTCCCCAACACCTGTTTACTCAGAGGGCTGAATCCTCTTCATCCTCAGGTGTGAGGGTAATTCTGGGGTAATCTGGGGTCTTGCTGATTGGCTGGTTTCCTGGAAGTTGATATCTGCCAACTGCAGTTAAGGATATTCGCAGTGTTCATGTCCGTGCTGACCCTGAAATTTACAGATCACCAATAAGGAATGACATATAAGAAACCATCAGAGAAAGTACATTTTGGCCAGGAGGTGTTGAGCATCCTCCTGGAATTTACTGAGCCACCCAAACTTCGAGATCTCTGCTGCTTTTCCTGCCACTTTCTTAGTTGGAGTTTAACGTAAATTACCTGGGGGGTCAAGGTTGATGTAATTAAGGGTACTTGTACTAATCAACTCAGAAAAGGTGAAAGGAAAAATGAAAAAGTGATTTTAGGGACTGGAGCAATAGCACAGCATGTAGAGCATTTGCCTTGCATGCAGTCAATGAGGATCCAATTCCCAGCATCCCATATGGTACCCCAAACCTTCCAGGAACAATTTCTGAGCACAGAGCCAGGAGTAACCCCTGAGCACCATTGGGTGTAGCCCAAAAAATAAAATAAGTGATCTTACAGCGGTATGACAACAATTCCTTTGTTAAAAAGACTCTTGGAATGGGAAATTATTGAATAGTGATCAGCTGATGAAGTAATCTGTTGGTGAAGAGTAGTCAGGGGGATGATGATCTCCTGTGGGTGCTGGTCTGAATCATCATACACTATAAAAAGTCACTTCATGGGCCGGGCGGTGGCGCTAGAGGTAAGGTGCCTGCCTTGCCTACACTAGCGTTGGGCGGACTGCGGTTCTGTCCCATGGCGTCCCATATGGTCCCCCAAGCCAGGAGCAACTTCTGAGCACATAGCCAGGAATAACCCCTGAGCATCACCGGGTGTGGCCACCCCCCCAAAAAAAGTCACTTCATGTGATCAGCTTGTTTGCAAGTGGTGACTGTCTCTCATAGCACGACTCTGAAAAGATACAGGAGAGGAATTCTTCAAGGCCCAAAAGGAAGATACTAGAGGGATAGAGAAAAGGCTTTGCTTACAACATGGACAAAAATACACACATCTACGCATACACAGTTGATCAGGGTCCTTGATAGGCTGCAGCTAAGGTTGAGAGGCCTCCCACAAAGTGCTTTCTGAAGAAGGGCAGTAGGCATCAGCATCTGGGGCATGGCTCAGAGTCTTCAGCTTGCTCCTCTTCACTGCCCGATTCAGTCAGTCCCTTATGAGGGAGCCTCAGTTGGGTGAGTCTGAAGATTGAATAGGTAGAACCTACAGTGGCTGCCTTGCACTGGTCTAAATACATTAGCAGCTTCTTCACCTTTACCAATATCAAACTCCACAATTTCTCCATCTCCAACTCTATGCAATAACTTCCTGGGGGGTTGTTTCTCTTAATGGCTGTCTGGTAAACAGAAACTCCCTGCTTTGTGTAATTTCTGTTAATTAATTCATAGCCATTTTGAACATTGAACCTTTTAATAGTACCTAAGACTTGAATTGCCAGCACTGGCTTTTCTGTCTCTGCATTGCTCATCCACTGAGTCCTATACTGACCCTGGAAACAGTCTTTTGAGTGAGAATTCTTCACTACTGTATCCTGCACACATTTGTCAGATGTTATTAATGCAATTTTGCTTATCCTACCAGGTCCAGTACCAGACTTGGGAAAATCTTTTGAGTAAGTCACTTCAGTGCTTCACTACTGTGAAAGCACTCTTTCCTTCCTGAGGCATGTGCATGGGAGAATTTTTTTTTTTGGATTTTTTTTTTAATTTAAACACCTTGATTACATACATGATTGTGTTTGGGTTTCAGTCATGTAAAGAACACCACCCATCACCAGTGCAACAACTAGAGGTTTTTTTTGTTTTTGGACCACACCCGTTTGATGCTCAGGGGTTACTCCTGGCTAAGTGCTCAGAAATTGCCCCTGGCTTGGGGGGACCATATGGGACGCCGGGGTTCGAACCTTGGTCCTTCCTTGGCTAGTGCTTGCAAGGCAGACACCTTACCTCTAGCGCCACCTCGCCGGCCCCGCATGGGAGAATTTTTAACAGATATGCCATGTTTAGTTCATCTTGAAAAATGTTGGTAAGGTCCGAAGCGATAGCACAGTGGTGGGGTGTTTGCCTTGCATGCGGCTGATCTAGGATGGACCTTGGTTCGATCCCAGGTATCCCATATGATCCCCCAAGCCAGGAGTGATTTCTGAGTGCATAGCCAGGAATAACCCCTAAGCATCACCGGGTATGCCCCCCCCCACAAAAAAAGAAAAATGTTGTTAAATACTCCAGCTCAACATGAGGCAACTCAAAAGAAGGGTTATGCAAGCTAATATTTCAGAAGGAGATATAGCACATTGAGTACAGCAAGAGTAGGCCAACATGGTGATACCAGTTTCATTATTCAGTACTCCAAGAAATTTGTTACTCCACTCATTGTTTTGAAGTTTTCATGTCCCAGTTTGGGTGCCAAACTAACTGTGTAGATAATTCTGGGGCTCACTAGTTGGTTGGTTTCCCAGAGGTTGATGCCAACCCTGGAATGAACAGGTTGGCAGCAAGGAGAGGAGCACAAGAGACCAGACAGAATCACAGTAGAGAGTGAATTTTGGCCAGGGGGTTTTGAGCAGCCTCTTGAAACATATTGACACAGTTAAGTTTCTAACACTGTTTCTTTCCTTGACACTTTTATTAGCCAGAGTTTAAGATAAATCACCTGAGTATCAGGGTTTGTGTATGAAAAGCTGGAAGGAAAAAGAAAAAGGTGATTTGACAAGTGTGTGACAACACTCCGGACTCGATTTTGTAGTCACTTTCTCACCAGAACTTTTTCTAATGCCCAGCATGAGAGACTTCCTTCTGATGTGCTTTCTTAGTGCCTTTCTTAGTGCCAAGAAGTAAACCAAGAAGTACGGATAAAGGGCGGTGTACACTACATGACTGAAACTCCAGTATGAAAAATTTGTAAACATTGTGATTAAAAAATAAAAAATAAATAAAATAAACCCTAAACTTACCTCTACCTAACCCTAACCCTATGCTAACCCTAACATTACTTAGCCTACCCTAACCTTAAACCTCACAATACTACTTACACTAGCCCTAATCTAATCATAACTCTAAACCTAAGCCTAAACCTAACCCTAACTCTAATACTAACCCTAACCCTAACCCTAATTCATAAACCATAACCCTAACCTAAGAATAAAAGAAGCTAACCAGAATTAGTTCTGTCTCACTATAAACTTATGAAATAATTCTTTCTCTTATAAACTTAAGCTCCACACAAACAAAGAGCATGTTTCCATTTTTATCACCACATCTTCTTGAGCTTGGCACAGGAATGATTGCTTAAGTAATCATCTGTGGGATATAAAAAACACAACATGGTAATGATACCCAGAGACAACAGAGATGAGGACTATAAGGACCAGCCCATGTGAAGCTTACCACAAAGAGTGGTGAAAGCAGTGAGAGAAATATCTGCATTGACAACTACCATAACAATGATAGTGTGAGAGAGAATTAGAATGCCTCTTTAAAGGACAGGTAGGGATAGAGGGAAAGAAGGAAAGAGAAAAAGAAAAGAAAAAGAAAGAAAGAAAAGAAAGAAAGAAAGAAAGAAAGAAAGAAAGAAAGAAAGAAAGAAAGAAAGAAAGAAAGAAAGAAAGAAAGAAAGAAAGAAAGAAAGAAAGAAGAAAGAAAGAAAGAAAGAAAAGAAAGAAAGAAAGAAAGAAAGGGGAGAAAGGAAGAAAGGAGAAAGGAAGAAAGGAAGAGAGAAAAAAGAGAGAAAGGAAAAAAGAAAGAAAGAGAAAGGAAAAAAGAAAGAAATATGAAGAAAGAAAGAAGGAAGAAGGAAGGAATGAAAGAATGAAAGAAAAAAGAAAGGAGAGAGAAAGACAGAAGAAAAAAGAAAGAAAAGAAAGAAAGAAAGAAAGAAAGAAAGAAAGAAAGAAAGAAAGAAAGAAAGAAAGAAAGAAAGAAAGAAAAAAGAAAGAAAGAAAGAAAGAAAGAAAAGAAAGAAAGAAAGGGGAGAAAGGAAGAAAGGAGAAAGGAAGAAAGGAAGAGAGAAAAAAGAGAGAAAGGAAAAAAGAAAGAAAGAGAAAGGAAAAAAGAAAGAAATATGAAGAAAGAAAGAAGGAAGAAGGAAGGAATGAAAGAATGAAAGAAAAAAGAAAGGAGAGAGAAAGACAGAAGAAAAAAGAAAGAAAAGAAAGAAAGAAAGAAAGAAAGGAAGGAAGAAAAAAAAAGAAAGAAAGAAAGAAAGAAAGAAAAAGGAAGGAAGAAAAAGAAAGGAAAGAAAGAAGGAAGAAAAGAAAGAAAAAGAAAGGCAGAAAGGAAGAAAGAAAGAAAAGAGAGGAGAAAGAAGAAAGAAGAAAGAAAAGAAAGAAAGAAAGAATGAAAAGAAAGAAAGAAGAAAGAAAGAAAGAAAGAAAGAAGAGAAAGAAAGAAAGAAAGAAAAGAAAGAAAGAAAGGAAAAGAAAGAAAGAAAGAAAGAAAGAAAGAAAGAAAGAAAGAAAGAAAGAAAGAAAGAAAGAAAGAAGAAAGAAAGAAAGAAAGAAAGAAAGAAAGAAAGAAAGAAAGAAAGAAAGAAAGAAGAAAGAAAGAGGAAAGAAAGAAGAAAAGAAAGAAAGAAGAAAGAAAGAAAGAAAGAAAGAAAGAAAGAAAGAAGAAGAAAGAAAGAAAGAAAGAAAGAAAAGAAAGAAAGAAAGAAAGAAAGAAAGAAAGAAAGAAAGAAAGAAAGAAAGAAAGAAAGAAAGAAAAAAGAGGAAAGGAAGAAGGAAGAAAGAAAAGAAAGGAAAGAAAAAAAGAAGAAAGAAAGAAAGAAACAAACAAACAAACAAACAAAGAAAGAAAAAAGAAGAATTCAATTGGACAACACATGCCACAGAGATCTTAACTGGGGTCAGCCACATGCAAGGCCAGTGTCTTAGCCTTAATCCTAAACTGTCTCTCTGAAAGAAAACAATGTCAAGTTCCAGCCCACTACATGAAGCTCACTACAAAGAGTGGTGAGTGCAGTTAGAGAAATAACTACATTGAGAACTACCATAACCATGTGAATGAATAGGGAAGTAAAAAGCCTGCCTAGAGCACAGGCAGGGGTGTGGTGGGGAGGAGGAAGATTAGGGACATTGGTGATGGGAATGTTGCACTGGTGAAGGGGGGTGTTCTTTACATGACTGAAACCCAACCACAATCATGTCTGTAAGCAAGGTGTTTAAATAAAGATATTAAAAAAAAAACAATGTCAAACAACAAAGTGACATGTATTAAGAATTTTAAAATGTAACTACACTTTAGGGATTCAATTATAAGAAAATAACATTTGGGGACAGAGAGCTAGTACAGCAAGAAGTGCTTGCCATGCATGTGGTAGACTCTGGTTTGATCCTGGCCATCCCATATGGTCCCCTAAGCCAGCTGGGAGTGATCCCTGAGAGTAGAGCCAGGAGTAACCTCTGAGCACAGTATGTATGGTGCCCCCACAAAAAAGGAAAAAATAAAATTAAAACAAATTGCTTTTATATAAAATGACTGATCTGAACATTACTTATAAAATACAAATATTGTGTAGGTACAAGACGCAATCCAATGTCTGGTTATCCCCAGGCTGTTCCCACTGTGTTCTGAGGCCATTAAAATTATGGTTGCCACAGTTTTGTGACAGCATGCAAACATGCCTAGTCGACATACTAAATACTTGACTTAAAATACATAATTACTTATGTTAACTATGCCTAAGTAAAGTCACTCTGAGAATTATGCAATACCAAATTACCATAACAAAAAATGAAGCAATTGAGCTTTTCAAGGCGATTCCAAAAACTAGAACATGAAACCTTTAGGCCATGAAGATAAACTACTTCCATATTTACTTATAAATTTATTATCTTTGCTTAAAATTCATATATAAAGTTATAAATATATTATATGGATTGTTCATTTTCCTCCCCAATGATCCATTTCATGAAAACATTTTGGTGGTTGTTTTTGGGGACCACACCAGACACACTTAGGGGTTACTCCTGCTCCTTACTCAGGGATCAATCCTGGAGGGGGTTGAGAGGCTATATGGGATGCTGGAGATGAACCAAGGCTAGACATGTGCAAGGCAAGTGCCCTTCCCACTGTGCTATCGCTCAGGTCCCTCATGAAAAGATTTTATTCAAATCCTTGATGGGCATATTTCACCAGTATCATTAGCCCCACTTTCTAGGCCATTTCATCTTTACTTCTACCAAACTAATTTGTAAATAGTGCTGTTTCCTCCTTCAAGTTAAAGACTATTATTATTAATATAGTAGTATGTAAGGGTGTGGTGCCAGGGATAAAATCAGGGTCTCACATATGCAAAGTAAGTGATCTACCACTACATGTTTTATTGCTGAAATTTTCAAAAATTAAATAAAGCACTTACAAATTGCAGTGATTATGACTCACAATCAGTATTTATTCATACTCTCTCTCTCTCACCCATCTTTCTGAATTGTTTTAAAACAAATCCCAGATAAGACATAATTAAATCCTAAAATCTTTCACTATGTATTGTCTCAGATCAAGGCTCTTTCGAGAACTAGAACTACAACATCTTAATAGTGCCTAAAAAGAGGTAGTAATTCCATCACACCATTCTCCAATTAGAAAGCATTCAGACTTCCCCAATTTTCTCAGAAAGTTGGTTTAATCAAGATATAGGCTAGGCTTGAATATTTCATTTATTGATGGGAATTTCAATTCTCTGTTCATCTAGAGGGATCTCCCTTCCTCACACTTTTTGGGGGGCCACATCCAGCAACGCTCAGGCGTTACTCCTGACTCTGTGCTCAGATATCACTCCTGGTGGTTTGGGGGGGGGACCAGATGGGGCACTAGGAATCAAACTCAGGTTGGCTATCTACAAGGAAGAGCCTTCCCCTCTGTACTATCTCTCCAACCCCTTTCAGTTTTTCATTCTGTTCATTTCATATATTCATTGACTGATTCTTCCAATTTCCCCACATCTAGACTTTAGTTCATACCATTGGCTGGTGTCATGTAACATATTCTAGATACCTGATTTTTTTTTTTCTGGAAACTGGTAACTGAATCATATTCACATCATATTCGTGCAGTTACTAGACTATTTCAATGATGCACTGTGTGCTTTTATCAGGAAATACATCTAACCTGGTCCCTTTCTTGTGTGTTTCTGGAGTCTAATGAGTGCTGTGTTTCTATGTCATTAGGCGGGTCAACACACAGCTTGGTACACTTCCAAATAATAATTTAATGGCCCCGTGGTGAGATAAAACAATTTACACAATGCTCCTTTTACTTTCTTCACATAATTCTATCACCATTTATTTGTAACAAGCTATATAAAGCAAATTATTTTGGGCCTACCAGAGGCAGGTGGGAAACTGAAGACAAAGGTGGAAAAAAGGTCTAGTGGTGAGACTGGTGTAGGAATATTGAAGGCTAGAAACAACAGTATTAGGAGCAACTTTGTAAACCATGGTGTTTAAATAAAAGAGTACTTTTATAAAAGATGAATTCAGTGTGAGGGTCCAAGAGATAGTGCAGCAGGGAGGCCACCACCAGCCCAGTATGCCCAGCCCAGGTTGGATCCTGCCATCTTACAGTCCCCTGAGCAATGAGCGTCACCAGTACAGCCCTGGAGACCTCCCTAGAGCTCCCAGAGTGGCCTGGCTCTCCCCAGCCTCACAGACCCCAAACAGTGCCTGTCCTCAGATCCTGACACTGACACTTTAGCCATGGTGGCTAAGAACTCCCCCATCCCAAGGCCTCCTGAGTCCCACCTGGGAGGCTCCAGCCACCCCTAAAAAGTGAATCTAGCCAGTCCTGCTAGAAAGGCAAGGTTGCCTTTCTACTCGAAGTCACCCGAGGTCCTCAGAGCAATCTTAGCATTCTCTCTGAGTCTGTCCACCCTGAGGGACAGGGCCAGCCTCCAGACAAGAGGGAAGGAGATAACCACGTAGAATTGCTATAATAGTAAAAGAACCGATTTCCAGTGCACCTGGGCCAGGTCTTGGCAAAGAGGCCCCCTGCAGGGAGCAGCAAACTCTCACGAAGGTGCCAGCCTAAAGAATGTCCCCAAATGTGGGACCTCTGGCAGCTGGGGCCTCTCTCAATCCCTATTTTCTCATCTCTAAAGAGTAACCCATATGCTGAAGTTCACTGGTGGAAATCAGTTCATTCTGACTGTCTCAACATTTAACTGTGCTCAGGGCTTGCTCCTGGCTCTGGGATGATTCTTAGTGGGGCTCGAACTCTAGGGTTCCAGGATGGATCCAGGATGGAAACAAAATCCTTCCCCATGGCATTAGCCTCCAGCTCCATATTCTGATATTCCAATAAAATATAAATTACTGCAGTAACTGGTTGCTCACTTCATGCCTGTTTATTTTGGTGATAATTGATGTTGTTTTGAAATGTGGTGGTGGTGGTGGAGGTAGTTTTGTTTTTAAGGTTTGGGTAATTTATTTGTGTGTGGTTTGTTTATTTATTTATTTATTTATTGGTGAAGGAGGGTTAACTATACCTGGTAGAGCTCAGGACTTACTCATGGCTCTGTACTCAGGGATCACTCTTTGTAGTGCTTGGGACACCTTATATGATGCCCTACTATGTGAATGATATTAAGGGTCAGTTCAATGGGTAGAGCATATGTGGTGCTTGAGGGCTTTCCCTACTCAGTACCAGGGAATACTCCCTTTGGGGGGAAAATGAAGTGCCAAGGATTCAACCAGGGCTGCCTGCCTATGCTCAGTTCATTGAACAATTAGATTAGCCCTTAATTCTTATTTTAAACAAAATCTTCATGTTGCTTGGCCCGCCTGCATGTGCGTACACCCTCTCCAAAGTAGAGTTGAAAATATTTCCATTGTCTGTTCACACAGGCCCAAATTACTCAGCAGTGTGTTCAACGCACTGCTCTTGACATGCTAATTGTCCCAGGTTGTTATGAGTCCTTTCAAACTGTCCTCATCTCTCTTTAAGTGGGACACATTTCCAAACACAGTCCTCTCCTCCTAGCAGAAGGGCTGGGCCAGCACCCAGGCTTGGGGGCATGCAAGAGACCGTGGGACTGGAACCCCAAAGACTTGGCTGAAAGATGGAAATGTGACCCAGGGACAAAAGAAGAGGGGATGAGTGAAGGGAAAAGCCACCCCCCAAAAGATAAATCAATCTTTCATCCAGCAGAATCATTTTTAATGTGCTATAAAACACTCCCTGATTAGAACACCATCCAGATTTCTTTCTGCCCCTCACTGTAACTCTAGGCATAGCCCATAATCTCTTGAGTTTTCACTCCCCCCCTAAACAGTGTAGATAAAACAGCCACTTTGGGTAGGGGAGGTGGTGAGGATTAAAAAAGACAATGCCAAGCCAAGGGCTGGCATCCTGTCCAGTACTCTCCAAGGCTATTTGGAATGTTAAAGTTCCACTATCACTGGAAGGACCTTGAATCACAGCTAACCATATGTATGTGGTTTCGAACCTGTAGGTCTGAGAGAGCCAGGAAGGGGTAAGAACTCATGACTATTCACACACTGAACAGATTCCAAAGACGAATCATCATCACAGACAACAGCAACACAAGGAAGTGATCAATTCTAAACTACTAATGACTTGGGGGACTGGGAAGATGGCTTATAGGGTCAGAGTTCAGGCTTTGTTTGGCCCTGAGCACTGCAAGAAGTGACCTCCCCCAAAAACTAAGCCAAGATGCAGCTCCCAACCATTTCTGGGGGTGGCCAAAAAAGAGCAACAAATATATAATATGCATGTGTGTATATGTATCACTTTAGTTTTAGCATCATTTTTTAATTTTTGTTTGTTAGTTTGTTTGCGGGCCAGACCCAGCAGTGCTCCAGAGTCTCTTGGCTCTGAACTCAGAAATCACTCCTGGCGGGCTCAGGGAACTATCTGGGATGCCAGGAACTGAACCCAGGTCAGCCATGATGTGCAAGGCAGATGTTGTACCTGTTGTGCTATCACTCTGGTCCCTAATTTTAGTATAATTAGCACATTTTGTGCATTTATATAACTTCCTATTTTTATAATAGCTTTGTTCATTTGATACAACTGACTTACAAAGATTCCTAAAACAGGTCAATAGTCCCCCACTGAAGTAACTTTAGAACCATAGTCACCCCCTTGAAAAGGTGCCCCACTACCCTCTGTGGACTAATAGCCTCTCAAAATTCATTTGTCCCCAACCTTATTCCTGATGAGTCCCATCCCTAAATTTCCCCTTCAGTGGCCCTTTCAAATCTGCTGCCTTAAATCCATTCAGTATGCTCTGGACTGTAATTTCAAACCACACACAGAACCCAGCCACTGCTCCCTATCCTCTGATTCCCCCTGCTTCAGCTTCCTGCCCCCTATTTCTCTGCTGGACCATTAAACTAGTCTCTTAGTAGCTTTCTGTCACCTCTTGTCCCTACCTGCTTCTTATCAACAGACTTTCAGCAAGTCTGAGTAAGACTATCAAGGTCAGGGTCCACCAGTACTTCCTCTCTACAGCTATCCACCAGGGCCACTGGCATAGTCCCCCTGACCTTTAACTGTCCTCTCTCCCCAATGCCAGCCAGTAGACCTCCTTTTTGTTTGTTTGTTTTTGTTTTTTTATTTTATTTAAACACCTTGATACATACATGATTGAGTTTGGGTTTCAGTCATGTAAAGAACACCACCCATCACCAGTGTAACATTCCCATCACCAATGTCCCAAGTCTCCCTCCTCCCCACCCGACCCCCGCCTGTACTCTAAACAGGCTCTCCATTTCCCTCATGCATTCTCATTATTAGGACAGTTCAAAATGTAGTTATTTCTCTAACTAAACTCATCACTCTTTGTGGTGAGCTGGAACTTCCAGCTCTTTTCTCTTTTGTGTCTGAAAATTATTATTGCAAGAATGTCTTTCATTTTTCTTAAAACCCATAGATGAGTGAGACCATTCTGCGTTTTTCTCTCTCTCTCTGACTTATTTCACTCAGCATAATAGATTCCGTGTACATCCATGTATAGGAAAATTTCATGACTTCATCTCTTCTGACAGCTGCATAATATTCCATTGTGTATATGTACCACAGTTCCTTTAGCAATTCGTCTGTTGAAAGGCATCTTGGTTGTTTCCAGAGTCTTGCTATGTTAAATAGTGCTGCAATGAATATAGGTGTAAGGAAGGGGTTTTTGTATTGTATTTTTATGTTCCTAGGGTATATTCCTAGGAGTGGTATAGCTGCCAGTGGACCTCCTTATTCAGGCATACTTTCTCATTCTTTCATCTCTTCTGGATGCTGCTTAAGGCAGTGGGCTGTGTGTAAGAGGCAAGATACCCCTCCATTAAGCGGGGCAGCTTCAGGACAATCAGACACCTCGTCGATCCTCTCAATCATTTTCAACTAAGTTATTGCTTCCCTCCCCATTTAGCTGTTGTTACACAAGCCTGAGGTGTTGCACAGACATAGACATGGTGCAAACATTGTTGTGGTGTGACAGAACTCAGATGGCACATGCATGTGGGGCAAGGCCAGAGATCAAATGCACCCACTTTTTTATGTCTACAAGGCAGGTACTTCACTACTGTTTCTGGGGACCCAACTACTGATTTTTAGTGATTCCCACTTGTAACTTACAGAATGCCATACTGAAATATGCCTCTAATAAAGAAACAACAACTTCAGTTGGTGTAGCGAAAATACCAAAAACCAGAACACCTCTGGTGCCCCTAATAAAAACATTCACCCCCTATTCCCACCCTTACTTTCCACCAGAGGATTTTCCACAATCTTACAATATGTTAAATGGACATGGAGCTGGAGAGTTACAACAGAGGGTAATGATTTTATCTTGCATGTAGCCTACCTACATTTCATCCCCAGCAGCCATATGGTTCCCTCGAGCCCTGCCAAGAGTTATTACTAAGCAGAGAACCAGGAGTAAACCCTGAACACTCAAACATACATATGGACAAAATAGGTCTGCATGAATACTTTTAAATTTACTTATCGACAGATTTCCACCTGAACAAACATTCATTGAATAAGATCCATCCATCCATCATCCATCCATCCATTCATATATCCATCCATCACCCACCTACCCAGGGGACCTCAGGTAGGATGTTCTCGTCATAGGAACACAATTTTTCTCCCTCTCTGCTCCCCAATCCACTCAGTTCTCAGAGGAGCAGCCTCACCCAAAGTGCTAACACCTCCTACTTCCTCTTGCCATGAGAGAAATCAAGAACTAAAGGGTCAACACCAGGGATGAAGCTTGGTGGTAGGATAATAGCCTTGCATGGGTGAGATTCTGTGTTCAAGCCCCTGCAGAGCCAAAGGGGAAAGGAAAATAAAAGAAGAAAGGAGTCATTTTCCCCATCTCGTTTCAGATTGCTCTTCCAGAAACCACCAAAGTTTGGACAAAACTCTTGCTATGACTCTTACAGGGAAAGGTAGCATTGGGCCTCCTTGGGGTCTTGCAGACATCCTCCCTCACAGCTGGGAAGTTCTGTTACCTGCTGTGCCCAGAATTTCTGCACATAGGGTCACTTATTTCAGATAGAGCCAGGGCTGGCCTCCACCCTGTACAGCTTGCTGCTGGGCATGCAGAGAAGGAAGCAGGAAATCTCAAAACCCCCATGTTTACAGTCCAGCCATAGATTTGGTTTCTCTCTTATCTGTCTCCCCAGGTTTGTGAAAAGATCATGTGATAATAAATGTCTAATAAGCCTTATCTAGGGGCCGGCGAGGTGGCGCTAGAGGTAAGGTGTCTGCCTTGCAAGCGCTAGCCAAGGAAGGACCGCAGTTCGATCCCCCAATGTCCCATATGGTCCCCCCCTCCCAAGCCAGGGGCAATTTCTGAGCGTGTAGCCCGGAATAACCCCTGAGCATCAAACGGGTGTGGCCCAAAAAACCAAAAAAATAAAAAAGAGCCTTATCTAAACAGTGAGTTATTATTACTCAGCGTTGAGCAAGCATATAAAAATACCATTTGACAATGATTTTTAAATATATGTGAGACCAGGGGTTCTACCCTCCTTGAAGATGCCCACATGCCTAAAAGCAAGGCTATTATGGCTCTGGCTCTGATCTTTGGGTTCTATGTCACCACAGTGGGGAGTGTGAGTTCAGTGCACTGTGGTTTGGTGTGTGTGAACACAATAGCTAAATGTATGCAAATTGTGTGTGCTCTGCAGCCAACTTCACACCCACACCAAGGAAGGAGAACAGAGCTCAAGACCGTGACCGCTGTAGGAACCCTGGTGGATGCACAACCAAATATATGCCACCCCATATCATCACAACAACATAGGAAAGAAGGGCTAAGCTAATTGAATGCACTAGCTCTAGGCATCTGCTCTTTCTGCAGTATCCTGGACCATTGTCATCTATTAGCACCACATGGAACACGGACAGAGCAAGGGGAGGTGTTGAAAGCAGAGTGGAGGGGATAAAGAGATCATGCAAGGGATAAGGTGCTGTCTTTGCATGCCGCTGACCCAGGTTCAATCTCTGGCAATGCATATGGTCCACTGAGTACTGCCAGAAGTGACCCCTGAGCACAGAGATGAGAGTAAGCCCTGAGCATGACTGACTGTGACCCAAACTATAAATAAAATCAGAGTGGAGGGGCCAGAGGTCCAGGGGGTAAGGCATGATACTTGCATACAGTTGACCCTAGTTCAATCCCTGGCACAGCATATGGTCCTCCTGAGCACTGCTGGGTATACATACCCTGAAGCACAGAGTTAGTCACAGGTTTTCAGTCCCAAACTGGCCTCCACTTCAATCCTGAGCAATGTGGTGAAGAAGATATACACAGCGTCGCATCGCTGGTGGAGGTTGGGGTGCATCATCAGGATCTACCACTACTTCTTGGGTGTTTAGACCTTTCCACACTCAACCAAAAGTATATATGTATGCACTCCCTCACATATATGCATACGGAGATGCTCATTCTTCTTTTTTTATATATTTTATTTAAACACCTTGATTACATACATGATTGTGTTTGGGTTTTAGTCATGTAAAGAACACCACCCATCACCAGTGCAACATTCCCATCACCTATGTCCTAAATCTCCCTCCTCCCCACTCGACCCCCGCCTGTACTCTAAACAGGCTTTCCATTTTCCTCATACATTCTCATTATTAGGACAGTTCAAAATGTAGTTATTTCTCTAACTAAACTCATCACTCTTTGTGGTGAGCTTCCTGAGGTGAGCTGGAACTTCCAGCTCTTTTCTCTTTTGTGTCTGAAAATTATTATTGCAAGAATGTCTTTCATTTTTCTTAAAACCCATAGATGAGTGAGACCATTCTGCATTTTTCTCTCTCTCTCTGACTTATTTCACTCAGCATAATAGATTCCGTGTACATCCATGTATAGGAAAATTTCATGACTTCATCTCTCCTGACAGCTGCATAATATTCCATTGTGTATATATACCACAGTTTCTTTAGCCATTCGTCCGTTGAAGGGCATCTTGGTTGTTTCCAGAGTCTTGCTATGGTAAATAGTGCTGCAATGAATATAGGTGTGAGGAAGGGTTTTTTGTATTGTATTTTTGTGTTCCTAGGATATATTCCTAGGAGTGATATAGCTGGATCATATGGGAGCTTGATTTCCAGTTTTTGGAGAAATCTTCATATTGCTTTCCATAAAGGTTGGACTAGACGGTATTCCCACCAGCAGTGGGTAAGAGTTCCTTTTGAAGATGCTCATTCTTTTTTTTTTTTTTTTTTTTTTTTGGTTTTTTTGGGCCACACCCGGCGGTGCTCAGGGGTTACTCCTGGCTGTCTGCTCAGAAATGGCTCCTGGCAGGCACGGGGGACCCTATGGGACACCGGAATTTGAACCAACCACCTTTGGTCCTGGATCGGCTGCTTGCAAGGCAAACACCGCTGTGCTATCTCTCCGGGCCCGAAGATGCTCATTCTTACACACAGCGCAAATAGGCTCACACACCATTACTGCACATTTACTCACACCCTCTTACGTGCACAGATAAACTCACACATATTCTTACACACAAATACATACATGTACAAGTACACTCACACACAAATACACACTATTACACACAGAATACAGACTCACACACAAATACAGTCACATACTTTTATATGCACAGACATCCCACATGCCTTTCTGCTCATGCACCAATATATTCACACACTAATAGACACATTCTGATACGAACAGTGCTGCACGATAGGTTTCTTTGTGTGTCATGCATGTTTCCTGTCAAAGGGACATTTTTCTTGCTTTCTAAAGCTGGCCCTTGCTCACTGAACTTTCTAACAGTGAGAGAAACTTTACTTTGTGTATTAGAAGGCTCAGTCATCAAGCCTATGGGACTTCTCAGAACAGGAAGCAGAAGGAAAGTCATGCTTGAAGATCCCTGCAGTAAGAGACTTTAGAGGCCAGGTCCTACGGCCTACACACCAGTTGTAATGTCCTTGAAAAACCTGTCCCACACTATGGCGTGGAGGGAACAGAGCCCAGCCTTCCTGCACACAAACTCATCCTGCAAAAGCATGAAAATGAGCAGCCAGGAGACAAACACAGCCAAACTTCCCCATCACTTCTCTGCCCCTTTGAATCCCCAGTCTCCTGTCAGTGTGCACCTGGCCCAGCAGCTGAGTCCAGAAGCTGGGGGCTTAGTTGGGGGTTAGGCCAAAGGGGGGCTAGGCCCCTTTTAACTGCTGCCAAGAGCACATTCCTCAGACTGGGCTGGGGCTGTTCTTGTGGCCACCACTGGTTCTGCTTGACCAAACCATGGATGTGTTCCCATAACTGGGGCTCTGTGCTCGTCTTTCCCAGTGGCTTCAGATGACCCTGGGTGCTGCACGTATTCCATGAGCCAGGTCCCCAGCCTGGCCTGTGGACATGCTCTCCACCTGACCACAAGCTCTCTGGTGTTAGGAGAGACAATGAGAGAGCTGGGGTTCAAGCAAACAAGGATTGGCCTCAAAACAAAACAACACAAAACAAAGCAAAAAACCCAGGGCAGTTCAGGGGTTGAAGCACTAGCACAACAAATGGGGTATTCGGGGTTTGATTTCCAGCATCCCATATGGTCCCCTGAGCACTGATAGGAATGACCCTTGAGTGCAGATCCAGGAATAACCCCTGAGCACTTGCAGGGTATGGCCCAAAAACAAAATTAACAAGAAAACAATAACAACAAAAGAAAGAACAGCAGTTTGGATACAGGTCTAGCTTCATCCATGACTGGCTTCATCCCTGGTATCATGCGATTCCTCCAGGACTGCTAGATGTGGCCCTCAGGCCCCCAGAAAATACCACGTGACCTGTGTGTACCTCAAGACCTGAACAGCACTACAGACTCAGGTTCTATACAACACTTCCAACCTGGTTGGACAAGTATAATCAGAGTGACTTCAAGCTGCCTGAGAACAAATTAGAAGCACCCCCCCCAAAAGAAACTGATTTAAGAAATTCAAGGATTCACATTCTCCCTGGTAGTTCTGGGGTCCACAATTCTCTGGGACTAGCTGGAGACACCATTGGAAGCCCCAAGCTCCCCACTGAGCATGGCCAATCAGTGATGTTTTTGATTTAACAAGTTGATACCAACACCTAGCCCAAGGCTCACACTTGAATATGGTTTGATTCATGTAATAGACCCTAGACCTCAGTGGGCACATTGTCAGCAGATGCTCTGTGTAGCGTTCCATCTGGAAGGGGTTCTTTGTGCTTTGGGGCTATTTTTGTTGTTATTTTTGTTGTTGTTGTTGTTGTTTGTTTGGGGGGATTTTTTTTAGGGCAAAACCAACAGTGCTCATGGATTACTCCTGGTTTTGCACTCAGAGTTTACTCCTTGAAAGACTGAGAGGATTCTATGTGGTGCCAGTGATCAAACCCAGATTAAGCTACTTTCTGCTCTGAGAGTAGACTGTGGATTCAATGTTTGGGAAACCTACAGTAAAAAGCAAGAGATGGAAGAAGTGACATTTCAGACTAGAGAGCAGAAACACTCAGATAACCTGATTTCTGGGGCTTCATCCCCATATTATTCCTGGAAAACACCAATATACCCTTACTTGGGGATGAGGCTTGATGGGAGGGTGACAGCCTGGCAGGCAAGAGGCCAAGAATTCAATACCCAATATCACCCTACATCATAGGCACCCCTTGGAGGTTATGAGTCTAAAAATGTATCCATTTCTTCTAGGTTTTCTTGTGTGGCATAAAGATATTCAAAGTAATCTTTGATAATCATTTGATTTTCTTTTTTTTAATATTGTTTGCTTTGAAGTCACACCCAGTGATGTTCAGGGGTTACTACTGGCTTTGCACTCAGTAATTACTTCTGGCACTGCAAAGGGAGGGACTACAATCAAACCCAGGTTATCTGCCTGAAAGACAAGTGCTCTCCCAATTATCCTATTGCTCCAGCACTTCATTTGAATTTCTGTGGTAACTGTTGTGATGTCTCTCTTTTCATTTTGAATCAGTTAATTAGGGTTCTCTTCCTTTGTGAGTCTTGCTGGATGGTGGTTTATTGATCTTGTTTACTTTTTTCTTAGAACCAGTTTTTTTTGTTTCATTATTATTTTAGACTGTTTGGGTTTTTTTTTTGGGGGGGGGTGTATGGGAGGATTGGTGTTTTTCGTTGTTTTTTGTTTTGTTTTTATCTCAATTAATTAATTTATGCTCTAGGTTTTATATTCTCTCCTCCTGCTTGCATTGTATTCTTTCATAGCTAGTTTTCCAGTCTTAAATTGTGCTGTTAGGTTACTTATATGGTTCTTTTCTTCCTTCCTAATGAATGCTTACAAAGCTATAAACGTTTCTCTTAATACCACTTTTGCTGTGTTCCCTAGGTTCTGGTAGCTTCTGTCCTCGTTTTTGGAATCTTTTGATTTCCTCTTTGATTCTTTTACCACTAGTTCTTCAGTAGCAAGTGATTTTAACTTACAGATGTTTGAGTTATTTTTCCATTCCTGTTTGTGTTTAACTTCTATTTTCAGAGCATCATGGTCTGAGAAAATAGTTAATAGGATTTCTACCCATTTGACTTTATGGAAGTATCTTATGTGGCTCAGCATCATAGAGAATGTCACATGTGCACGGGAGAAGAATATAATTTGCTTGTGGTGTTTAAAGGATATACTGATAAGTATCCTTCTTCCATTTCTTCCCTCAAATCCACTATTTCCTTGCAGAGTTTTATTCCAGTTGATCAGGCAGTGATAAAGTGGTGTTGAAATTTCCAACTATAATTGTGTTATTATCAATATCTTCCCTTCAAGACTGTTAACAGTTGTTTTATGTTTTATGTCCCCCACCGTAAATCCAAATAAGTTTAGTAATATGAATTTTTTCCTGATGTACATATCTCTTGATCATTATGAAATGACCCTCTTACAACTTTTTAAATCCTGGAGTAGATGTTGTCTGATACCAGTATGACCATCCTGGCATTTTCATTTTCTTGAAATATTGTCTTCCACCCTTTGATTCTGAGTCTCAATTTGCCCTACTGTTCTAACATGTTTCTTATAAGCAGCAGGTTGGATTACATTTTCTAATACATCTGACACTCTGTATCTCTTAATTGGTGCATTTAGACCATTGACACTGAGAGAAATTATTATCCTGGAATTTTGTGCCACCTCTCTGTAGAACTTTGGTGTGTTTGTGAGATTTCTTTATTCATGAAGTTCTGTACAGACCCTTTGAACATAAATGAGAGTCTAAATGTTTGGCTGGTAAAAGTACTCTTGGTGAAGCATTGAGTTCTTAAAAGTTATAACTTACCATTGTCTTCAGCCCCACAGGGCCTTGTATGTTAAATCTGCTGAACTTGTCAAAATTCTTTTGTATGTAATTTCTTTCTTTGATCTTGATTCTGTAATATTCTATCTTTATAGATTTCATCATTATGATGAGGATGTGTCTTGGAGAATTTTTATTTGGGTATCTTTTATCTGTTACACTCTGGGTCTCTTGGGTCTGGGTGCATGTGTTCTCCGGCTCCAAAAACTTTTTCATGTTTTCTTTAATTGTTACTTCTTCATCGTAGTTGCCTCTATGTCCCTCCAATACCCCAGTGGTTCTTATGTTGTTCCTCATTTTTAACATAAATTACTTTATTTAAATACTAATAACACATAGTTGGTATATTATATCCATACTACAATACTACAGGTAAGTGGAAACAAATAAAATATTATATCCATACTACAATACTACAGGTAAGTGGAAACAAATAAAAGAAATAAAACAAATAAAATAAAAGAAAGGAAAACAGAAAAAAGAAAAAAGAGTACAGTAACAAGAAAATTTTTGAAAATTATGTATCTCACAATGAAGTCATTAGGCATTGACAGAGGTTTAGTAAGCTCTTATTACTAGATGATCATTCTGTTACTTCTTTTGTTTCTGAACACTAGGTGGCTTCAGATACATATTGGCATCTAACCTGCTGTGTCTGTAGGAGAGCAGTAATAAAAAAAAAAATGGAGTTGTCCAGGAACTCTAAGCATTATTGTTGATACTGGGACTTTTATAGGACATGATTTTGGCTTCCAGACTAGGAAAAGGCAAGGAAATGGTACCTGTATTTACTCCAAAAAAGAGTCCTGGAGATGCCAGCCCAATACTGGCTGAAGTATTTGGTCAGTACTTGGAGCTTTGATTAGATGAGTGAGTTCCTCTTAAATTCATCTCAGAATTCTCATTCTTCTGCTGTTCTTTTATTGTAGTCATTTTTTCTACATTCTGCTGTTGTCTGGAGGTTTTCTGCCTCTCATTTTACATTTCACTGAGTCCTCAGCAACTGTCCCTCTGATCTGAGTCCTCACAGTGAGATTTTCATTTAACCTAACAAATTCTTTAGTCCTGTCATTTCAGTTTGTAGTTTTCACATTTCTGTTCCCATATCTACTTACTGGCTGTCTGTTCCATTGTTTCTTTGTGCCCTTTGACTATCATCCTTCCAAATGTCCTTATCAGATAAGTTGTATTACTGGTTATTACTGGTTGAGTCTTCAGGGCTACCATCTTCATTCACTAAGTAAGAAAGGTTGGGGGTGTTGGTTCTGTTTTGCTTTCTTATTGTGACTTTTACATGCTAGAGGTGTTTGGTGTGTGCTGTTGTGTGGTAGTTGACTAGAGTTAGAATGTCAGTGTATCTTCTCTGTGGGAGATAATGAAGTGAAGAAATGTGTAGCTGTGGGGCCTTCCAAGGCCTGTCCAGAGTCTTCTAGGGCCTTTGGGGGCCTGGCAAGTCTAGTAGTGTGCTTTGAAAGAAGGTGCTAACCAGGAGGTGAAATGGCATAATTCTGATTGCAACTTCCTAGCTTTGAGTTCTCAGGACTGGGTCCTCATTTTATAGATTATGGTCTACCAAAGTGCATGCTATTTGCTAGTTTTTCAAATATCTACAGACATCTCTTCATTCTCTAGAGTCTATGGCAAAACCCAAGTAACTCACCCTCTATGAGTTTATTAGTAGAGCCCTTCACTGAAATATGGAAACTATTTTTTTCTCCTTTGAAATTAGCTAAAATTGGTTCCGCTGAAGATTGTCAGGCTCTGGCTGTTTGCTGACATCATTCATTTGAGAGTACGAGGATATGCACTACTCATGGGTTTTCCAAATGTTTGATGTGTGGAACTTTTAAATTAAAAAGAAATGTGAATCCTTGATCAAATGGAAAAGTTTTACATCTATCTGATGCAAATTGTAATGCAGCAAAATTTATCCTAGCTGGCAACCAATGACCCACATTAGAAGAAGGTCTACAACAACAAAAAGAACTGAGAATGCAAATATTATGTTAACATGTCTGGGATTTGAATTTGTGGCAATTATAATAAAATTTCTCTTTCTTTTTTATGCAACTCAGAAGAGTCTATCTCAGATAAGTGAAATGAAAATTCCATCAACAGGTGGCAACATAGGCACCAGAGAGATAGGACAGTGGGTAGGACACTTGCCCTGCACAGTGGAGATTGACTTGGCATATCCCCAGCAACCCTAAGCCCTGTCAAGAGTGATTCCTGAGTTCAAAGCCAGAAGTAAACCCTGAGAACCACTAGGTGTGACCCCAAAACAAACAAAAACAATTGGCAGCAAGTGAGTTACTTGTAGTTTTGAGCTAGCCTTGAGTTCATTTCAGGACAAGTGCACAGACAGATAATGAAGATAAATAGGACACTTTTAATAAAAGAATGTTCATCCTCCTGGGGCCAAAGTGGGTAGGGCACTTGCCTGGTATGCAACAGATCTAGGTGGGATCTCTGGCATCCCAAATGGTTCCCCATGCACCACCTGAAGTGATTCCTAATTGATTCCAGGTGATTCCAGGTGTAATCCCAAAATTTTTTTGATCAAAAATGTCAGAAGGGGGAAGTTCATATACCTGTACACACAAAAAGAGAAACAGTACCACAGACTTCATAAAAACAAAAATTGTAAAGTCTAGCACTCCCTGAGAATGCCCAAGGGCAGTTGGACATCTGAAACAGATATGCCTTAAGACTAGACTTTCAGGAATCATTTCTATAGTACGAAAGAGATATTCCTTGGGCTGAAACCAAACAGTTGACAACTCCAGGTCAATGAACCAGATGAAAACCTATTGTCATTAATATGGGCTGGAGAGATAGTGCAGAACTTAGGGCATTCATTTTCTTTCATGTGGCTGCTCCCAAGACTTCTCCCAATGACTTGCATTACAGCATTGCGTATGAACCTCACCAGATTTAATCCCCAATTATTTAATCCCCACACCACTGGATGTGACTTAATTTTTTTTTTAATTTGTTATGTCCAGAGCAGCAGCCAAGTCAAGAAAATGTGCACATGGAATAAAGTTCAGTGGAAAAAAGCAGAATACAGACCTGTGTCTATACAGATCCCAACATGGCAAAACCCCATGTTTGTTTCTATGCAGATGGTGATGGGAGAGAACATGGAGCCACATTGACTAATTATAATGAACAAGTAGACCAGATGTTCTGATTTGCTTTTGTACCTCTGGGAGGTGTTTAGAACAGTGATATAAGAGGGAAATAAAAACACTCTAGCTTTAAAATAACCTTTGAGACCTTTCAGAAGGGGTTGAAGGCAAGTCTCTTACCATCCACACCCTGCATAAGCCCTGGGGCTACTTACTCAGATCTGCCCTACAACTGCTTCCCTGCCAATGGCTCAGCTTCATCTCCTCTCCACTCATCTCTTACAGAGATCCCAAACCATCAAACGCTCCAAGGATGCTGGTTTTGTAGCTGACATCTACAGGGAGCTTTGGAGCCCTCCAGGCCACTGACCCCCTCATCTCTGTACTTCCAGATGATCCTGGCAACCATGCCCAGAACCAGAGCCTTCTGCCATGTCTATACAAGAGGCCAACACCATAGACTCAAGTAATTTGCAGAAGAGAGGCTCAAGCAGCAGGAAAAATGTATAGACATATTATTATCTCCCTTTGCTAAAGAAAGGAACTGAAAAGAACACATGATAATTCATCCATGATCACACAACTTGGTGTCAGAAACACACTTCTACTGAGACAGTGTGGTCCCTGGGTCTGGGCTGTTCCTACAAAAGAAAGGAATTGCCTAGGACTCTAGGGTGTGTAAGCACTAAGAATGAGGAAACTAGGGTCTGGGGGTGGGGCTCAGTGGTGTAGCCCTTTATATGTATGAGGCTGAGATTTCTGCTGGTGCCTATCACTGAGTATGAGGTGCCCAACTCTGCCACTAACAGTGGCAACTATATTAAAACAATTCCAAAAGAATTATGTAGGGCCGGAGAGATAGCACAGGAGGTAAGCTGCCTCCCCTGGATGTGGCCAAGCCCATTTTAATCCCCAGCAACCCAGGTGGTCTCCCGAGCCCTATCAGGGATGATTTGTGAGCACAGATCCAGGAATAACACATGAGCACTAATAAAACTGGCCTAAATTCTCACCCTAAAAGAAAAAAAAATACGGGCTGGAGAGATAGCATGGAGGCAGGGCGTTTGCCTCGCATGCAGAAGGACAGTGGTTCAAATCCCAGCATCCCATATGGTCCCTTAGCCTGCCAGGGGCAATTTCTGAGTGTATAGCCAGGAGTAACCCCTGAGTGCTGCTGGGTATGACCCACCCCCCCCCCAAATAGAATTGTATAAATGAAAGATAAGAGTAACCAACTTCCCAGACCTCAGAGTTTGGATTGCAGTTAAATGTTCATTGCCCTCACCCCCTTCTTCTTTACTTGGGTTTTTGATAAGTCTTTCATCACTGGTATAGTTTTTCTAATCAACAAATGCTGGGATAAAGAAAGAGGAAAGAGCCCACCAACTTGGGCAAGCCTTAGAAAGATGTCTAAACAACAGTTTCACATATGGATGCATAAGACCATTTAAAAAAATTATTTTCCGGGAAAAACAAAGTCACGAAATTTGCTTCTATATGGATAATATGGAGAATATTATACTGAGTGAAATGAGTCAGAGAGAGAAGGATGGTCATAGAATAATCACACTCATTTGTGGGATATAAAAATATAATATATTATTAATATCCAGAGATAATAGATATGAGGGCCAGGAAAACCAGCCCGTGGTAGGAAGCTTGTCACAAAAAAGCAGGGAAGTGAATGCAGTTAAGACAGAGATGGGGGGCCGAGCGGTGGCGCTAGAGGTTAGGTGCCTGCCTTGCCTGCGCTAGCCTTGGATGGACCGCGGTTCGATCCCCCGGTGTCCCATATGGTCCCCCAAGCCAGGAGCAACTTCTGAGCGCATAGCCAGGAGTAACCCCTGAGCGTCACCGGGTGTGGCCCAAAAACCAAAAAAAAAAAAAAAAAAAAAGACAGAGATGGGACCACTATGACAATGAGAGTTGGAAATGATCACTCTGGACAAGAACTGGGCACTAAAAGGAAATAAAATGATAGGCATGATACCTCTCAGTAACAATATTGTTAAGCATAATGTCTAAAAGAAAAAAAGAGAGAGAAAATGTCTGCTCTAGAGGCAGGTGGGAGACGAGGGGGAGGGACATTGGTGGCAGGAAATGTGCACTGAAGAAGGATGTGGTACATTGTATGAATGAAACTCAATCATGAACAACTTTGTAGCTGTGAAAAAACAATTGTATAATGAACAACCTGTAACCATGGTGTTTAAATACAGTAAATAAATAAATAATAAAAGATTATTTTCTTTGGTGGCCACACGCAATAATGCTTGGAGGATAACCCTGCTCAGTGCTCAGGAGTCACCCATACCATGTTGGGGATGAATTCCAGGGATCCAGCTTGCAAAACATGTGCTCAGTCTGTTGAGCTATTTCTCTGGCCCAAGAAAATATTTTTAATTTTTTGTTTGTTTGTTTGTTTGGGGGCCACACTTGGCTATGCTCAGGACTTACTCCTGACTTTGCTCTCAGGGTATCACTTTCTGGTGGTACTCAGGGGACCATATGGGGTTCTTCGTATTGTAATAAATAGTACATCAAACTTTCCAGTGAATGAGGAAGGATAATTAATGTTTGGTGAAAGGATTAGGTTATCCGATTAAATTGTGTCCATCTCTAGTTTCAATCATACAAGGGCAATTAAATCCCTCTTGTTTTTAAACAGGTTATACCCCAATTTTTAAAACTGAATGTCACAATTTTTTTTCTGTCATTACATGAACTGGCTATCTTGAAAAGCAGAAAGAGCCTGAAATGATTTCATAGCGGAAAGGAACTTGGAACTCACACAGAGACAAAGAACACTGTTTTCGACAGGAATCTCTCCTGCCGAACTGTTCCACACAATTCTGAGTTTTGAGTCGTGGAGCAAAGATCCAGAAACAATCTTTCTCAAAGTCCTACCACTGTGCTATCACTCCGGCCCTTTTCTCATCTTTCTTCACAACATTTAATTTCTTAGCAATACTTTCTCCTCCAAAACTGTTCCAACATGAGATGTCCTACCCCTTTTAGAAAATAAAGTTGACTCTAAAGTCCTAGTATAGAATCAATTTTATTCTGGACTCCCCAACTCTTCTCCTGCTAGCAGAGATCCTAGAGGAAACATTCTTCCTTTTTGTTTTTATTTATTATTTCTTGGGGGACGGGTGTTCCCATGATGCTCAGGAGTTCCACTCCCAGAGATTCTCAAGCTATCAGTCCATACTTGGACTCTGGTGCTAGGGATCACCAAAGTCACCCTGACAATGTTTAGTGGCCACTGGTTCAATGCCCTGTAGTGTTTGGGGGCCCCCAGGCTTCACCCTGTGATAATGGAGGCAGATCACATGGTGCCAGGAATAGAACTAGGGTTCATGTACCCCAGATTCCTGCAATTCTTGTGTCTTATTCCATGCCAAGCACTGTTTATTTTTAATGTATTTATTCAGGAGGACCACATCCAGCAGTGCTCAAGGGCCACACCTAGTAGCACTCTGGGGATTATAGTTGGTGGTCATTGGTCTCTAGATGATCAGTCAGGGGTTCAAGCCACTTCAGGCCAAGCGCCTTAACTTCTGTCCCCTCTCTTTGGTCCCTAAGCACTGTTGTTTTCAAGGACACTACCAGGCAAATTCCATCAAGAATTTCATAGAGGCCCGGAGAGATAGCACAGTGGCATTTGCCTTGCAAGCAGCCGATCCAGGACCAAAGGTGGTTGGTTCGAATCCCGGTGTCCCATATGGTCCCCCGTGCCTGCCAGGAGCTATTTCTGAGCAGACAGCCAGGAGTAACCCCTGAGCAATGCCGGGTGTGGCCCAAAAAAAAAAAAAAAAAAAAAAGAATTTCATGGATAAGGAGAAGAAAGAGTAAGCAACTTACTAGAGGCTGAAAGTGGGTGCTAGCAGAAATGTAAGCTAGAGCCTTTGTCCTGGTTCTGGAATCACAGCAGAGGCAACCTCCAAATGTTCCCAGGAGTTCTTGAAGGAACCTCCTCCTTCTTTTTCTCTCCTATGTATTCTGGAGCTTCTACCCACCGAGAGCCCACAGGAACCCCCGGATTGACTCCAAGTTCCATGGCTTTGAAACACACCCCCATCTCTACACACACACACACACATTGTAATTATAAAGTATGGATTCTGCTCCTGACTGTTGCATACAGCGCATGGTCCTGAATAATGCAACTCGCTCCCCAGTGAGCAGAGCTTTGCTGCTCCAAGGTCTGAATTAAAAAAGATTACAACCTTCTATCCTTCCCATTTAAACAGAAACCACTACTTATGCAGCATTAAAAAAAAAAAAAAAAAAGAAAAAAGAAAAGGAAACAATTGTTCTCTGTCCTCCCAAAATGCAAGCAAAACTGAAGACCAAGACAAAATGAGAGCAACGGGGGTTTGGTCTCTTCAGAGGGCCCTCATTTGCCTCAGTTGGAAAAGGTAGAAAATCACATGCCTCCGATTTCTGGAATTTCCAGGACCCCAATCTGGCAACTGTGATGTTGTTTTGTTTTGTTGTTTTTTAAATTTAAAGCGAGAAACTGAAATGGTGTCAATTGGTTCTATTTATCTTAGAGTTAACTTTCAAGCTGACCTCCTGGACTATCAAACTCCCATGGGAATTTATGATGATGACACGAAGGTGGGCTCTCTCTGAGGGAGAACACTCTTGACCCCCACTTTTCAACTTCTTTTCTCCAAACTCAGAAGGGGTACACAGACACTGCTTCTGCCTTAGCCCAGTTTCTGCTGCTGAAGTCCCATCAGAAATGCCTCTGGGAGTGCCTGGCTGCAGATTATTGAAGGAGCTGACCTGGGGGAAGAGGTACAGGAGAGTGCTCATAAATGATGCCTTTCCCCACCAGTTTCCCAACACCCCCCTGAAAAGACAGTGAGGGAGGATGGGGTAGGGGAAGATGTTCTGCTTATTTAAGAAGGTCCCTGGATAGGATTTAGTCTGGAAACTTCCCCGTAATCTGGCAGTATTTGGAACAAATGTTTGGCTGGGATCATCTGCTATCAAATTTATCGAACAATGTAGGATAGAGAACAGTAAGTCAGAAAACAAAAATGCGAGCCTCCAGCTCATAAAGTCGACTTTATGAAAGTAGCATAATGCTGCGAAAGCACACAAAATACTCAGGGCAAGACCCGACACCTCCCAATCCATCCTGCACATATTCAATATAAGAAAGAAAGACGGGGAGGAAGAGAAAATCATTGGGGCAAATAATGCCCAGGCCTCCATGGGGGTCAACGATAAGCCGGAGAGATACTCAGCAGATATTATCACCCATGGACAGAGTACTGCCAGGAGAGGCAAAGGATGTGGTCAATGCTTCATTTTACAAGCAGGAAAAAAATATTCATGGACTGGCCTCACCTTAAATCTGAACAAAATTCTAACTCTGAACTGGACTGCACTCAACTATACCCAGGCAGCCCCTCTGCTGGAACCTGTTAGCATAAGTTAAGGCTGGGCATGGTGGCCAGTGCTTTCTTTGACTCTAAACAAATGGAGTTCATTAATGGGGAATGTGGGTCCCTGGGACCAGAGCACAGCTTGAGGAGAGGCAGTAATGGACAAAGGACACCACACTTACAAACCAGGTGAGCCAAAGCCAATGGGTCAGCCAGGGGGGCGTCAACACAGTGTCTCACACAGTGTCTCCACAAGCTCTCCAGGGGCCTTGCAGATATTTGACCCCTGCTAGAACAAGCAGGACAAGGGAAAAGAAAATTTGGAGAATCATACAAAGGTCACCTTCACAAATTGGGAGCAAGTGAGAGGGCCATGGAACAGAAAGGAATAAGAGGGGAAAGCATCTGGGGGTAGAGAAAGAACACCAGGAGGTGAGCATAGGCTTTGCATGTGTAGGTTGTGTCCTCCAGCCCCACTCTGGCACTGCCTGGTCCCCTGGCAGGTCTGGGTGTGTGTGCCTGTCACCAACCACAAGGTCAGTACTTCACACTCAGCCCTGAGGACAATGGGATATGCATCAGGGATGCTCTCAACGAGGCACAAGGATGGAGGCAGTGTCTCTTCCAGGTGGAGACTTGGTCTGTGCTAGAGATGAGATTGCCAGATGGGACCCAAAGTCCTTCCCCACTAACCTCCAATACCTGAAGTCCCAGCTCAGAGCTGTGGGTCAGCCTCCTTGAGCAAATGTCTTTCCACCTAAGCCCTGTGGCCAATTGGGTAAAATGACCAATATGCAGACACTCCGTACTTTCTCCAGCTCCAAACACTTCTCAACCCAATACCCAGCACTAAGCCAGCTTGACTTAGGTGGCCTGGGCTAAGGTTGTGGGTTAGTAGTTACCATATTGCATAGACTCAATCTGAGAACCATCCTCCTGGTATATTTGCTATAAAACATACATGTCTTGCCTGTATATCACTTGTATACATTACTATTTAGACATGTAATTACACCCTAAAACGAGGAAATGTGTGTGCCTGTGGGGGGTTGATAAAAGAAAACGCTATTGTATACAGACTGAAAAACATTATACTTTATTTTTAAAATATTCGAAGGGCTGGTATAAACAAGTCATAACTTACAGATGTGTATAAAGGCTACACACATCGTGCACATTTGCTATTTGGAGGGGGGAATTTGGGTTCTAAAAATTGTTTGGACTGTGTGTTCTTTTTCTTTTTAGCAGGGTGGGGAGCCAAAGGCATTGGATTACAGACTTGAATATAAAATCTTTGCTCTAAGGAAATAAATGTGGACCAGGGGCTATCGAGCCAGTTTTCTCAGGCACGGCACAGCCCCTGGGCTCCTGTAAATGTGTTTGGGAAGTCCCAAGTGTCATTCCAGATGTTTCTGCAGGGAATGAACCCATCTCCCCACACATGGGCATTAATGCTCTGCAGATCACATCCATGCTTGGACTTGCCCCTAAAGTAGGCTGCAGCTTCTAGGGGGACTGCTGGGGAGACCAGAGGAAGATCCATAAGTCCCACCCACTTTCTTCCTTGACACTAAAATGTCAGGTTGGTTCTAAGCATCCTCCTAGGCCAAAGGGGAGAATCTAGCCTGTGAATATGAACTGGGTAGAGGGATCAGAAGCAGTTTATCAGGCAAAGAGGTCAGGCTAGGACAACTGGGAATGGTCATTAAGTCCCTCTCCACACTTATCTTTACAGATTGTCCTTGGACTCAGTCTGAGTAGGGCTTTTCTGCTGTGTGTGTGGGGAGGGTGATGGGGGGCGGCTTCTTGAAGTTTTGATTTCATTTCTTGAACAACCAAATTGCACATTTTTTGTTGTTGTTGTTGTTGTTGTTGCAGAGAGGTTCTTTCTGGTTTCTGTCTTGCCCCAAGTATGCTTCCTAGCCTAACAGGGATGGAAGAATCCGGAGCTTCCACTTTCCTTCTGTCTCGTTTTGTATCCCTTCATCCAAGGAACTGAACTCTTGAGTGCCCAGGCCCAACTGCCATAGCAAGTTCCATCCGCAAAGAGTACCACATCGCACGATGCAACTCACAACCAAGTAGCCCCTGGATCTGTAACACTGTGCCTAAGCCTCATAGTGCTTCTGGGTTGATAAGCAAATAGTCAGGGGCCAGAAACTGCAATTAAGACTGAACAGGGAGGTTTGGGGCCAGTGAGGTGGCGCTAGAGGTAAGGTGTCTGCCTTGCAAGCACTAGCCAAGGAAGGTCCACGGTTCAATCCCCCGGCGTCCCATATGGTCCCCCCAAGCCAGGGACAATTTCTGAGTGCTTAGCCAGGAGTAACCCCTGAGCATCAAACGGGTGTGGCCGGAAAAAAAAAAAGACTGAACAAGGGCTGAGAGATAGCACAGTGGTAGGGCATTTGCCTTGCATGTGGCCAACCTGAGACGGACCCGGTTTGATTTCTAGCATACCATATGATTCCCCAAGCCTGCCAGGACCAATTTCTGAACGCAGATCCAGGAATAACCCCTGAGCACTGCTGGTGTGTGCCCTCCAAACAAAAAGACTGAACAAGAATACAAGAATGGGTCCAAAGAGATAAGACAGAAATCAAGGTACTTGTCATGCATGCGACTGAAGCTGAATCCACAGTTCCTTCAGGCACTATTATTACATACAGTCCCCAGATTGCTCCAGGTATGGACCCTGGGCACAAGAGCCAGTTGTACCCCCACCTCCCAAAAATAGAGGGATCAAGAAAGGGGAAGAGGGCCCGGAGAGATAGCACAGCGGCGTTTGCCTTGCAAGTAGCCGATCCAGGACCAAAGGTGGTTGGTTCGAATCCCGGTGTCCCATACGGTCCCTGGTGCCTGCCAGGAGCTATTTCTGAGCAGACAGCCAGGAGTAAACCCTGAGCACTGCCGGGTGTGGCCCAAAAACCTAAAAAAAAAAAAAAAAAAAGAAAGGGGAAGAATCTTGCCACTGATTCAAGGACTTAAAACCCCAAAAAGCAGCCATAAAGGCAAGAAACACATTCCAGAATCAGTGACATTAATTATGGAACTGACATGTCTACATTAACATAAAGTACCAAGCACCAGGACTAAGCATCCTAGGACCAAGGTGGTTGATCATCCATAAATATGCATTTTTTTTGAGTTTAAAGTTTAGCTGGGGTACCAGAGAGATAGCACAGCAAGTAGGAAGATTGCCTTGCACTTGGCCAACCCTGGTTCAATCCTTCTGGCATCTTATATGATCTCCCGAGTCTGCAGGTGATTCCTGAATCAGGAATAACCCCTGAGTATTTCTTGGTGTAACCTACAAAGAAAATTTTAGCTGGGGCCAGAGAGATAGCATGAAGGTAGGGTGTTTGCCTTGTATGCAGAAGGACAGTGATTCGAATCTTGGCATCCCATAAGGTCCCCTGAGCCTGCCAAGAACAATTTTTGAGTGGAGAGCCGGGAGCAACCCCTGAGCTCAGCCAGGTGTGACCCAAAAACCAAAAGAAGAAAAAAGAAAAAAGGAAAATAAAAATTTAGCTGAGGATTCTTCTACCCAGAGCAAAGACTACATCTCCCAGGCACCTTTGCCATGGGACTGGGTATAATTAGATTTAGGTTTTTGTAGTATTCCCTAAAGGAGTGGAGATTACTCTTTCAATAACGGTATTGCAAACATCAGTGCTCAAAAGGAAAAAGAAAAGGAAAATTGTGTCTACTGCAGAGGCAGGCTGGGAGGCAGAAAGAAAACCGGGGACTTCGGTGGAGGGAAGTAGATACTGGATAAGGTCTGGGTATATAAACACTAGACACTGAAATTTAATCATAAATAACTTTGGAATTATTGATGATCCAACTAAAAAGTTTTTTTTTTTCTAAGGAGTGGCTTGGGGCTAGCATGATAGTATAGTGAGCAGGGCATTTCACATGGCTTTCACATGGCTGGCCCAGTTCAATCCTTGGCAACTCATATCATTCCACAGCACTGTCAGGAGTAATTCCTGAGCACATAGTCAGAAGTCACCTCTGAACATTGCTAAGTGTGGCCAAAAAATTAAAGCTAAAATAAGATAAAGGAGAGGCTTATCTTTTTTTTTGTCCCCCAATTCACAATACAGACCAGGCAAAGGGCCTGGGTTGAGGTGTATATGGGGTGCATCTACTATACCTCCTCTTTCTATACAGTGTAAAGATCACAGCCTCTGGTAAGAATTGGGAGGCCTGAGGCTTATCTTTTATCACGCATTCTTTCTTACTGCTGGCAGGAATGCAGCCATCTCAGACTTAAAGGTGAAAGTTGTTTTCTTGAAGTTGGTGGAGGACAGAAGGTACCTATGTATCTAATTGTCTAGAAGCTCCAGCCTCCTCTCCAAACCCTTAGAAATGGAGGAGAAGCATTTTGTGCTGATATGGTGCCATCAAGTTGATGGGTAAGAAAGAACTAAAACTACTTAGAGTATGCTTACAGCATTGATTCATTTCATCTCACCCTTAGAATGTCCTTAGTTTGAATATTCAGAAACTCAGAAACACAAAGATAATACCCTGTTAACCAGGGGTCTCAGCTCCAGGAGTTCTGACCCTACTATATTCTTCATGTCTGCTTTCCTGTTTTTCTCTCCAGTAGCTTCTTCATCCATTGCCGAATCTTGGGGCTACAGATCTAGTACAACAGGCTGAGTGCATGCTGGAGGCCCAGGTTCAATCCCCCATACTCCCATGAGCACCACTAAAAGCAAGCACAGGACTGAGAGGTGCCCCCATGCACAGGCATGTGTGGCTCCAAAAGAAAACTAAACAGTGCTGATTCTGCAGGACCAGCCACACTCAAATATCCTAAATCAATCTATATTCTCTCACTGAATGAACCAGTCCAAAATCCTATTCTGCCTTTCCCTTGTTATAATATATTCCAGGTCACTCCCAGGCCATATGGCCCATCAAGGGAATGTGGTCAAGAATGAGAGAGAGGGAAGCAGGCCTGGTGGATACACCCAGATGACACACTCTCGAGGGCCTGGGTGGACCCAACACGTAGGGCCTTTCTTTAGATATGTGCTTTGTGCCTGGAGACGACTTACACTCTGTGTACTTTTCCATGGTTTGTCATGTGGTAGAAACCCTGTGGCCTATCCTGACATCCCAGTACCAACCTAGGCTGATTCCTGGAGGCAGGTGCCTTTCTCTAGGCATGGGTGGGAGAGGGTATGGGGGAGAAGTATGTGGGAAGATGGTTCAGCCATTGTAGGATGCAAGAAGTGGTTGCTCTGGAGACAGCACAAACAAAGAGGAGTGGGATCTCTTGGCTTATCTCTGTGCTCCCAGATCCACTGAAATTGCTGTCTTGGGGTCTTATGAGCTTAATAGATAAGAGAGCTCAGGCTAGTGATAGTATAGGATCGAAGGCTCTTGCCTTACATGCAGCCAACCCTGGTTCAATTGCTGGAACTGTCCCCTACCACAAGCATCTCCAAGAGTGGCCCCTGAGCTTTGAGCTAGGAGGAGACCTTGAGCATCCCTGGATAGGGTGCAACTCTCCCACCCCCACCCAAAGAATAATAATAAAATCAAGTCATCATTTGAGTCAGATCCAGGTCCCTGAAGCCAGTGGAGTCCGAACTAACCTAATTCCACATTCTCTCAAAGAATGAATGACAGCAAAGCCAGCCTCGCTGTCCTGTCTGCCACTTCACCTGCCACTGGACTGCAAAGGTGATGGGGAAGAAAAACTGTGTTTTTGTTGTTCTTGTTCAGGAGCTCTTTAGTCTTTAGCCAGGAAAAGCAGGCTGGAGTAAGCTCTAGTCCCCAATCAGAAGAAATCTACAGCAAAATTAACACCCAGGCCTGATGGAAATAACATTATTGTAAAATTCTGTCATGATATAAAGCTCTCCACATTGGAAAGCCAAAAGTTAAGCCGGTGCTGGCACTAGATTCCTAATAAATGAGTTGGCTTGAACACCAACTTTCTCTCCTTGACTTGTAAAAAAATGACCTAACAGCGACATAGAATTCAATAAATGTTTTAAAGATCTCTGCGAAGTCCAAATACTTTCACAATTGAACAAAACTAGGGGAAACCAAGTGCTAAATCCCCCACTTGCCTTGCCCTTGCTTGTCCCCACCCCCAAAAATCCCAGTGAAAGTCTCCAGTCATAAAGAAAAACACGTTTGCTAGCCGAGTACCTGAATCACAGCAAACTCACAACACCTTGAGTCCTTCGCTGACAAGGAGACAAATACATGCCTTAAAAGTTGGCACCTCACCGATTTTGTTCGAGTTTGCAGACTTGGATTAGAGTCAAGAAGAGCCTATTAATCCTCTGGGGAATATTCACAGGCAAACAGCTAGAGGGATCTACATTTTCCTTTGTTAAAACTTGTATGTGCACTCAAATATTGGCCTTGGCATTTCCTAACTAAGTGCTGCTGGCTGCTTTGAATGTTACATCTGCACGGGGAAACGAAATCCTGTTAAGAAATATGATCACAGGTTGTAAAGAGATTATCATGTTCCTGACCAGTTTACATTTTATACCTTGAAAATCCCCCCAAAGAACAGGTCATATTAAAATAGCAACTTTTGTCAAAGAGACCTGGATACTTTGACTTGATTTATGCCTCCCCCTCTTCCTCCCCCCCGCTCCAGCTCCAGCATCAGCTGGGGAAATGTACACGTGGGCAGTGGAGCCCCAGCAATAGCTTGCCCAGTTGAAATCTGTCTCTTTTTGTTGTTGTTGTTGTTTGTTTTGTTTTGTTTTGGGGCCACACTCGGAGGTGCTCAGGGGTTACTCCTGACTCTGCTCGGAAGTTACTCCTGGCAGGCTTGTGGGACCATATAGGGTGTCAGGGATCAAACTCCAGTCTGGGCCTGTCACAGGTTGTCCACATGCAAGGTAAATGCTCTACTGCTGTGCTCTCACTCAGGCCCCATCATCTTTTTCTTAATCTGAAAGTAGACCGTGACTCTTTCCTTTTGGACTCCCTGGTGTAACACGTTGGCAGTGCAATTTGTGTTACTTAAATCGCATCAAAGCATGAGCCATCAGTGACATGCCTCAGTGTGAAGGTGTTAAGGGACTAGTGGCCCTAAGAGACGAAGTGACCATCAACCAGTGGTCCAGGGTAAGGATGACTCCAGAAAGGAACAAGGAAGAACTTGTGAAGTGAGAGATTACAGGTATAGGTGGGCTTCAGAACACCAGAGAATGAGTTACCTTGGAATTCTACAAAGAAAGCAGAAATGAGGCCCTTGCCTCCAATCTAAGGATAAGGAGACAAGGTCCAAAATTCAGATGGCAGACTGGGGATCATAAAATTAGAAACCTGAGGGTCAGAAGTCCAGGAGTGATGCTGAAGGATGCCCCATGGAGGAGGAGGTGGAAGCCAATATTAGGGGTGAGTGGGCCACATTCATGTCCATGATCCTAAAGTATTCATTGCAGCCTTTGGGACATTCAAGGACACAGGGGCTTTGAGTCCCACCCAAATAGCAGCCCAGTGATTGTGAGGCACCCCCTCCCCATCTTCCCACCTAGACACTCTGGGTCAATGCAGGAGGGAGGGAGGGGATAGAGTACACTGGTGTAGTGAAGATTGAAAAAGGATTGGGGGTCAGAGCCATAGTACAGTTGGGAGAGGGCTTGCCTTGCAAAGGGCCAATCTGGCATGCCATATGATTCCTCAAGCACCCGCCAAGTGTAACTTCTGAACATTGCCAGGTGTATCCACACCCCTCTCTTCAATAGAAAGAGTGAGAAAGGGGAGCAAGAACCAGTAGGTCAAAACTAAAAGGAGAAAGTCCCTAATAGAATTTCCTGACACCAGAGAACAATCTCCGGAGGAGGAGGAGGAGGAGGAGGAGAAGAAGAAGAAGAAGAAGAAGAAGAAGAAGAAGACGACGAAGAAGAAGAAGAAGAAGAAGAAAGAAGAAGAAAGAAAGAAAGAAAGAAAGAAAGAAAGAAAGAAAGAAAGAAGAGGAAGAAGAAAGAAGAAGAGGAAGAAGAGGAAGAAGAGGAAGAAGAAAAAAAGAAGAAGAAGAAGCAGAAGAAGAAGGAAGAAGAAGAAGGAAGAAGAAGAAGGAAGAAGGAAGAAGGAAGAAGAAAGAAGAAGAAGAAGAAGAAGAAGAAGAAGAAAGAAGAAGAAGAAGAAGAAGAAGAAGAAGAAGAAGAAGAAGAAGAAGAAGAAGAAGAAGAAGAAGAAGAAGAAGAAGAAGAAGAAGAAGAAGAAGAAGAAGAAGAAGAAGAAGAAGAAGAAGAAGAAGAAGAAGAAGAAGAAGAAGAAGAAGAAGAAGAAGAAGAAGAAGAAGAAGAAGAAGAAGAAGAAGAAGAAGAAGAAGAAGAAGAAGAAGAAGAAGAAGAAGAAGACAACAAGAACAATGGGCCTTGAAACGCCCCGGGGAGCCTCTGCTTTCTTCCTGCCTCTCTGGGAGGGGGCTGAGGGCTGGAGACTTGCTTTGCAAGCTGGAGGAGGTGGTGGTGGCTCCTTCCTGCATACTTCATCCACCATCTCCGCTGTGGGCGGGTAGCAGCAGCCTCAGAGATTCAGGGGAGAAGGAAAGAACGTGAGCTAACTGAGGAACAAGCCACCCTAGGCCAGGCTCTGCGGCTGGAGGGAGCCGGACCAACGGAGAGACGGAAAGACGGGGAAAGAAGGATGGACGAAAAGAGGGGGAGCTGGAAGGAGGTAGAGAAACCCAAAGAGAAAATCCTGCATCCTTTTTGCCAGCCTCAGGAGCACAAACCAGAGCGTCAAACTCCGTCGACGGGGCCTGGCAATCCGCATCTCTCACTTTTCCTGCCGCCCAGCCCGCAGCCCAGGGTCACATTTTAGAGCAGCTTTTCGAGGACGTAGCTACAGATCGATGCAGAATCGCAAAGAAACGGCGTCTGAGGCGCGACTCGGGAGACCCAGGGCCATCCTGGGGTGCTCTTTGCCAGAGGCTGGCGTGGAGGCGCCAGGACTTCTGCGCTGGGGTGCGCGGCCACCTTGCAACAAGCACCCTGGACGCGAGGGTTCGCCCTGGCCGCGGTCTTATTGCATGAAGCGAGAGTCTCATACATTCAGGTCGCAGCTCTGCCCCGGTTTCTTCGGGGGCACGACGGTTTGGACAGACCCACTCGATGCTGGAGACACCCCGGAGCGTCCCTCAAGGCCAGTCCTCCAGAGTTGGAGTCGGAGTCGGAGTGTGTAAGACTGGACACGCACAGCCTCGGGACCGGTGCAAAGGCACCCCACTGCCTTTTAGGGAACTCCCTAAAAGATTGACGTGCCAGGGCTGGGGCCCCGAGCGCTCAGATTTAGGACCCTAAATTTCAGGCTTGGGAATGCTGGGCAGCTGCCTTCCCCATCACCCGTCGGGAGACGACTCTGCGCCCCCGACAGCGGGCGACCTCCATGGAAGCTGAGCGCAAAGGCGCAGCGCAATCAGGGTGCCCGCTCCACTCTCCGCGCCACGGGGGTCAAGAGACCAGGTCCGGCCGCTGGAATTTGAGGCTGTCCGGCTTGACCCTGACTCTGGAGTCGCTGGACCCTCGTTGGGGTGGGGGTGGGGGCTCCCGCTCAGGCCTCCCCCACTTTGGAAAGGGTCCCAGGCCTCCAGCGCGTTTGGAAACGATCCTTGGATCAAGGCACGCCACGCACAGCCCACCCTGGGGTACCTGCCCGACACGGGTCCATCCACATGGTGCGGGATTATAAATCTGGGAAAGTGGGGGCCACCGTCCTATACACCCTGTCCTTCCAGAACTTTTCAGAACCTGCGTGGCTTACCCGGGGACAAGATCCCAGGCTCGGAACTGGTCTTTGCCCTGCTGTGCGTGAGTCAGATCGGCCCCGAGCGATGACTGGAGCCTCGGGGTCCTCCTGGAGCGGAGTCCCTTGGGGGTACACCCGCGGGAGACCGTCACCAAACCGACTCAGGCCTCCTGGCAAAGGCCTAGGCCAGCTCCCCATCACCTCGGCCACACGCACGGCTCTTCCCGCGCCGTGGAGGGGCCCAGGGCGGTGTGTACAGAGCACTGAGATCCAGTGCGCCCCGCGACCCCTTGACCCCAACTTGCCCGCAGATTTCTGGATGGACCCCCAACCCCCGGCGCCACGAAACGCAGTGTTCAGCCTGTGCCTCCAGAGGGCACTGCGGCTCTTCCCGCCGTCCCAGCCTGCTGGGCGCGCGGGCACAAACGTGTCCTATTATTTTTTTTTGCATTTCTGGGGCAGCTCTGGCCTGCACCCCAATCTCTGCCTGTAGGGCGCAAGGCCCACTTTGGGTATCTGCGCGCCTTCTCCTGTTTTATGGAGGAGCTCAAGAGCCTTTTCTTCCTCCTCCTGCGCCTCCCCAATTCCCCAACCGGGCTCCTCCGAGCCGCGGGGCAGGGGCGTTCAGACGCTCCAAAGTGCGGGATGTTTAAATGCAAACGTGGGGTCCCCGCCCCGCATAGACCCGAGGAGAAGGGAGGTGAGTTCCCCCCCTATCTGGGAGCAAGGCGGGTGGGCGAGGTGGGATTTCCCTTGCGCTCCCAAAGGCCCCCTTAGGGGGACGCACGCGGCGATCCTAAGCGGGAACCAAGGAGCCAGCGAAGGCCCCCGAGTCCGCGTTGGCCACCTGCTCGTGGGTGGGCCCGGGCTGCGGGCCCCCTCGCCTTTCACCAGAGGCGTTCCCTTCTGGGGGCGCGGGCGGCTCGGGCTCCTGCGCCCCGGGTGGGTCTGTTGGCAGTTTCTCGGTGTGGATGGAAAGAAAGCCCGAGCCGTGAGGGCAGCAGATGGCCGAGTCCGCGGAAATGTCAGAGGGAGCCACTGCTGAGCCTTGGGAAGGGGGTAGGATGGGGCGCTGCAGAGCCCCCCAAGGGCCCCTGACCGGAACCCCCCAAGTCGCCACGGTCAGGCGGCCTGCTACCCAGGGCCTGTCGAGGAGGGGCTTGGGGAAATTCCTGCTGACAAGGCTGCTCCGGGATGGGCCTCGACGATGCGATGCGTACTGCCGGCCGGGGCGCTGGCAGGGTTTTGGGGGGCAGAATTTGTAGGTACAGTGCTCGCTGGGGAGCCCTAAGTGTAGTGCTGTGAGATGCCGGCCTGGCTCAAGTTCGGGCCCAGCAGAGAGCACCTGCGGATCTTGACCTCGGGGCCTGCAGCCTAACCAGACAAATGCTCCAGGACCCCCCTCAAGTGCGCCCCAAGTCGTCTTCTGATTCCCACCTTGCCAGCCGGACCGCGCGGGGCAGGCAGGGGCCAGACTGCGCGGTGGCACTTCGTGGGGTTAGAAGGGGTGCGAGGAACTCGCTGCTGGGGGAAACCTGGGGCCAGAGCGTTTGAGCCCAGAGGCCGCCGCAGCTCGGGGGTGGCTGGAAATCAAGTGGCCTCCCCGATGTCAAACGCGGCCGCTGCAGCCCCCGGACACGCAATGGCCTGAACCCAGGCGCACACGCTTTCTCGCGTGCGCACGCGGTGGGCAGTTGTGAAGCATGCGGTGGTGGCGCCTCCGTCGGGGGCCCTTTCGTGCAAAGGGAATGGAAGAAAAAGGCAGGATTCCCTCCCCCCCCGTCGGGTCAGCTATCAGCACCCCTCGAGTGTGAGTCCTGAGGTCTGCAAGAAGAGAAAGTCCCCACAGATCTGGCAAATTGGGGAAAGCTGCGGACTGGACCGCAGGCAACCGAATCTTCCTTCGAGGCGCAGCCTGGAGCGCTAAAATGAAAGAACCCCTAACACACACACACACACACACACACACACACACACACACACACAACCCAGTTGTTGTTTTATAGTGACAGGCTGCCACTGCCATGCATTTCGTACAAACCTCTGAAGCAATTTCAAACGGTCGGACGTGAAAAGGCACTGGGTCTCCCTGTTCCCGGTTCCCGGTGAAGCCTTTGCGAATAGAAAAGAGGGAAGGAGAAAGGAAGAAAGAAAATCTACTAGTTCTTGGAATTACGTTTCCCGAAAGGAACGAAAAAATCTGGCCACCTCAGCATAAATGATATCGAAGGAATTTTATCTTGCTTAAAACCATCTCTGCTCTGCCACCTCGCTCTGCCATCTCCGATCAAGCTACTGACAGTTTTCTGTCGTCTTGGTGTGTTTAGGACAAACACACCTAAGGGATAGTTGTCCAAAGCGTCACCTCCAACCCCATCTTTTGGTAAAGCACTTAGGCTTCTTGGCTGCAATAACTGCTGTAGGCTTGGGAAATGAATGCAAGACCCCCCTGGCAAATTTTTGTCTAGGGCAAAACACTTGTTTAGGCTTACACGCACCGCTCTCAGGCCGCTTACCACGAGTGTGTTATGTCCTTTTTGTCATGCAGCCGCCCTTCCCGCCTACCAGGGCAGCTCGGAGCGCTCGGCTGTTGCACGCACAAGAAATAAATTCTTACTGGGAACTAGGACGAGACATGACTGCACTTCAAACCCACTGCCCTTACACCCACATTCAGCAACGAAACCTGTTTTTTCCTGGGAATGAAGATGTTCAGGTTCTGAGAACCTAGGCTAGTCTTTTCCTAAAATTGAAAAGTGGTTGTTCTTCGCCCCTTCCGAATGAATTATTTTTCTTGTTGTTTGCCAATGGGTTGCAGATGGCCGCCCCGTCAACCAATTGAGTTAACTGCTTATGAAATGTACACGGGGCTGATTACAGCTTAAATATTGGAAGAAATTACTCCGGGGACACTCCACATGTTTCTTGACGGTAATTAGGAAATTAGTCAATTGTCACCTCTATAAACAAACTTCGTTTTGAAAACAGCTGGTGAAAGCAAATGACACTTTTGGTCACCAGCGACCAAAAATATGCACGAAAAATGTTTTTTTTTAAATGTTGGAGGAAGGATTTTCATATTGATGGAAACTGTCTTTTTTTGTTTGTTTGTTTGTCTTTGTTTTTGTTTTTGGGCCACACCCGGTGGTGCTCAGGGGTTACTCCTGGCTGTCTGCTCAGAAACAGCTCCTGGCAGGCACGGGGGACCCTATGGGACACCGGGATTCGAACCAACCACCTTAGGTCCTGGATCGGCTGCTTGCAAGGCAAACGCCGCTGTGCTATCTCTCCGGGCCCTGGAAACTGTCTTGATGGCGGTGGTTTGTTTTTACAGAGTACTCTGAGGATACCCAGGGCCTCCTCCATCCACACTGAGCGTGCGCTCTTACCACTGAGCTACATGCAGGCCCTTAGAACGAATCGTCTTCACCCCCCAAAGACGGTTCGGTTCAGCTTCTTAAGAAGTGGGACTTCGATTGGATTCCAGGGCGCCTTACTTGGACCACAAAATGCCCCGCGGAGTTTAGACTCTCCCTGGTGTTGGGAGTCTGAGAACTAGTTTTCCTGACAGTGAAAGGAAAATGGCACGGAGAAGGGAGGAGAATGGGCGAAGTAAGGGTGTGTGTGTGTGTGTGTGTGTGTGTGTGTGTGTGTGTGTGTGTGTGTGTGTGTGTGTGTGTGTGTGTGTGTGTCTCGCTCAAATGCATGTGAGCATTTGAGGGGGGAGAGAGAGAGAGACAGAGAGAGAGAGAGAGGAGAGAGAGAGAGAGGAAGGAGAGGGAGAGAGAGAGGAAGGAGAGGGAGAGAGAGAGGAAGGAGAGGGAGAGAGAGAGGAAGGAGAGGGAGAGAGAGAGGAAGGAGAGGGAGAGAGGGAGGAGAGGGAGAGAGAGAAAGAGAGAGAGAGAGAGAGAGAGAGAGAGAGAGAGAGAGAGAGAGAGAGAGAGAGAGAGAGAGAGAGAGAGAGAGAGAGCACCGGCTCTGTCTCTGGAGCCGTGAAACCGCGAGCAAACCTGCGCCTTTAAGACTCTGTTGCTATCCAAACACAAGTAAACAGAGAGGACCATTAGCGGGGCGCGGGGCGCGGAGGCGGAGCCAGGGCGCTGGGGGCCCCGCGTGTCGCCAACCCGAAGGGGAGGCGGGGCCGCTACTAAAGCCTGGGACTCGGGGCGGCGAGCAGCCTAGGGAAGGGGCGCGGGACGGACGGCACCCGGCTCAGCTGCTCGGCTCTCGGCCGCAGGGTGATGGCCCCGCGAGGCTGCCGCGTCCTGCCGGACCCGGAGTGGGCGACGGCCGGACCCTCTCCGAGGCGCGCAGTTCGGGGCGCGCGCTGAGCGGCCCCGCGTCCGGGCTCTCCCGGACTTCCACGTCCTCCCACGCGGCCCGAGGGCGGCATCGAGGATCCCCTCGCACGTTGGCGGCCCGTCGCCGTCCCCCGGATCATGTCCGCGGCTCGCGGGACTCGACGCGGATCCACAAGTTGGCCCGGCGAGGTCCCCAGGACCTTCCCCAGCCGCGCGCGCCTCTGCCTGCAGCGGGTCTGAGCGGGATTTCTCTGCGAGGTGAGTCGAGCGTCGGGCTGGAAGGGGGCTGGACACTGCCTAAGGCCAGCGCTTGCGGGGCCGGGGGGCAGAGTCCCGGACCGCGGAGAGAACTTAGGGGGACCAAGTACCCAGGCTCTCCAACTCGGCTCCCTCAGAGCCCCTTCTCTCCAGCGCTCAAGGCTCGGAGATTCCGCTTTTAGTTTTGTTTTTGCGGCGTTGCATCCAAGCGCGCTGGGCCCTACTTCTCCCTGCGGGTGAAGTGGACTGATCTGCGAACCCCGCGCCCCCCACCCTCAGCGTGCTGCTGACCCCTGCCTCCGCTTCTCCCTGGTGCCTCCGGGCCCGGCCACCCAGGCCCGGCCGCGCGGGCCCTGCACCGCGCGTGGGGCCAAGGCCCGGGATGTAGCACGCCGGCCTCTCCAGCGCGCTCCAGGAGACGAGTTCTTATCGAACTTGGGTCGGTCTTAAAATAATTGTTTTTCTCTTCCAACCCTCCGTTCTGGAGAAGGGGGGAACAGAAGGCCAAACTGCGAAGTGCACCCCCCATTCCCTGCACGCACACACAACAAACACACACACACACACTTAGAACTTTCGGGGTCGCGAGCTCTCCCCACGGGGTAAGGAGCTGAGGGGTAGGAAGAGAGAAGAATGGCGTTTCTGCACGGATCCCCCTACCTGTCCTACAGGCAGAGAACAAAAGGGCGCCGCGTTTCCCGGAGCGCGCCCTGGACACACGGTTCCTTTCGGAACTAAGCAAACTGTAGCCCGAGCACAACGAAAAGGACTCGCGTCCAGGGAGCGAAGGGGCAAACGCAGAACCCAAAGCAGGCGGCCGGCGCCTTCATTGAATTAGGTGCTTTCAAAGGCGGAGACGCTTCCAAAAGGCAGTTTCCCCCTGTTTTTCGTGGCCGTTTTTATAGATTATGATTTTGATTTCAACAAGGTTCTCCTTGGTGATGTCTGCTCAATGCAAGAGTCATTTCTAGCAGACCCCCCTATCTGTATATTATTTTAGATAATTCCGTGTCATAACACCATTACGAAGGGCCAAGGCTCCTTATCAAATTACTGTATGCCTTTTTGTCTCCAGTGTTTTGAAAGTGCCCCTGAACTGAAATTAGTTATGTACACATCTTACTGAGTTGGCAGCCAGCGCGCTGCTACATTTGGTCAAAAACTTCTGTACTTGCCTGGCAATTCCCGTGAAGAAGAAGAAGGAGGAGGAGGAGGAGGAGGAGGAGGAGGAGGAGAAGAAGAAGAAGAAGAAGAAGAAGAAGAAGAAGAAGAAGAAGAAGAAGAAGAAGAAGAAGAAGAAGAAGAAGAAGAAGAAGAAGAAAGAATAAGGCTGTTGAAAGAAAATGAAGTCTCTGCTTCACCCAAATATTTACGCTATTCCATGGGTGGAAGTTATTTTTTTCTTGCAAACTGCAAATTAACTGTAGGTCCCTATCACCGCCATCACTAAACAGGATAGTGAGAGGTGACAGTGAGCTGGGCTGCCCGAAACGCCTAGAGAAATGCAGGCTGGGCTCGAGACAAAACGAAAGTACTTTAGATTCCTTTGATGACTTAAAATATCTCTTGACATATATTCCCAGTAACTCAGCCAGAAAGTGGACGATATAAACTCCCACTGTTATTGACGGCGAAAGTGCTAGGTGGAATTTAGGGGGGGTTCCGCTGGATAGGCAGCTTCAGAAGTCACCAGAGACCGCCTTTGCTCATCCTGGCTGGGGAGTGGGGAGAAACTATTTGTCCATAAATTAAAACAAACATGAACATTGAAACGGCTCCTGTGTGACACCAACAAGCAGAATGATATGGTAGTGGTTACGTTCTGGTGTCATAGGCCATTGGGAGGAAAGGGGACAGCGGCTAGCACTCTGCTGCCTGTCCACCATATGAAGAAGGCACCTATCCGTCGCCAAAGTCCCTTGGTGCATTTAGAATCAAAATCACGGGTCTTCGTACTCCGTCGAGCCGTGGCCATATCTGCCTATACACAGAGAACATGATGGACTTATTTCTAAAAATTCCAGTCTGGGAAGATACCCAAATAATCATTTTGGTTTCCTCTCAATGTTGGGGGAGAAGCTGCTTTTTTTAACATCAAGGGAAACATATTGTGAGTCTGCAAAAACAAACAAACAAAAATACCAACAAAATACCCCCCAACTCGTTATGCAGCGAGCCGGAAATAAAGGGGTCATGTATGAATTATTTTTTTAAAGGAGAGAAAATAATCAGATGACCCGGGATGTTTGTCACATCACAGAGTCGAAGTCCCTTTTTTTTTTATTTTTTATTTTATTTCTTTCCCTATCTAACCCAGGATTTGGGGGTGGCGAGGGCCGCCCAGAACCGACTTGACTCTTGATTTGTGGTGGGAACGCTGATTGCTAATGGAGGTTTACAGTTTCGGTTGAATGCTCCGAGCCCTCGGACAGTTCCCCAAATCTCATTAACTCAGGCCTCCACTCCCAGACCGCATACCGCCGGGCAGAAGGGGTCATTAATAAATCCCAGTCTCCCAGCCTTCCAAAACCGGGAGCGAGACTTGGTGTGGGCGTGGGCGAGAAAGCAGACTCCTCGGACCCGAACTGGGGGTCCCTCCCGGAGCACCACGGCCACGCTTCCCAGATGAGCAGCCGGGCACCGAGGTGGCTAGGGAGGGTAAAACCGACCCGCTGGGATTCAAAGTCCTGCAGGGAAGGCGACGTGTCCCTCCTGCTAGTCCGCCTGGCTCCGCAGAAAGCGTTGAGCACTTCGCTCCGCACTTGGGGTGGGGTCGCCCTCGGAGAACCTGCCAGGAGAGCACCGGGCCCACCTGGATAAAGAGAGCGCCGTGGTTATTAAGTAAGGCGCTGGCCTCCAACGCGGCCGACCCGGGTTCGACCCGCAGCATCCCAGACGGTCCCCCAGGCACCGCCTGAAGTGATTCCAGAGTTAAGACTAAATTTTGGGCAACGCTTTTGTAACCCCCAAACAAAAGTTGGCGATTGGGCGTGGGAGAAGTTGGGGATTGGACGTAGGAGATGCGCTCTGCTGCGGCTCAGAGCGCGCGAGGAAGGCGAGGTGGTGCGCAACGCCCGGCCCCAGTGGTGACTTCGGCACCCCGACTTATCCAGGCTGCGCAGGATGTTTCCTCACGGCTCCAGCCTGGTCAGCGGCACCGCACCCCTATCCTCTGCCCCGGGGTCCCCACGGCCCGTCTGGCCAAGTCCAAGGCCAGGTGTAAGCCGGCTCCTCGTGCCAGGCGGGGAAGTGGCTCCGAGCTCCTGCGAGAAGCTGCTCGGCCTCCTCTGCGCGCCCCGACCTTCTGGAAGGGATCTCGCTGGGGCTGGAGGACAACCCTCGGCCCAAGCCCGCACCCTTCGTGTCACTTTTCCTTCCTGCGCCCTGTCACCCGCTTGAGAGATGGCGCAGGGCAGGGCGTCCTGACTGTCTGTCCCTGGGCTCTGGGTCCAGGGTGGACGCGCGCCCCCGTTTGGGCTGAGCAGGGCCCAAAGCCGTGGAGGCTGTGAACTGGTCCTCCACCTCCCAGCGCATCCTTCCAGCCCCAAGCTCGGGCACGCGGCCGGACAGAGGCTACGCCAGGGCCAGAGGGTGTTGGCGTCGCGGTTGACCGCTCCTCGCCTAGCCGACTTGGGGGTGCACGAAGCTGTACTGGGGTGGCCTCCGCCGAAGTCCCTTTGGGCGCTGGTCTCGCTCCTCAGGACGCATTCCTCTCCTCACTCCGTTGGTGCTGATACTCCTATTTTCAGAGGAGACGCACCCATATGGGCCCCTTTGGCTGGACCCTTGGCTTTTTAGGAACCCCAGGATCTGCCCAGTTCTTTGTGAGAACAGCCTAACTCTCTCTCTCTCTCTCTCTCTCTCTCTCTCTCTCTCTCTCTCTCTCTCTCTCTCTCTCTCTCTCTCTCTCTCTCTCTCTCTCTTGCTACCTTTTTCACCTTAGGATTTTCTTCACGTCGTCGTGGTCTCAAGCCCACTGGCCTCTGAATTCTGGAAGAACGGGGCCGCCCTCTGCCCGCGCCCCTCGTCCCCCAGCAACTGGTACCATGGGGAGCAAAACCTTGCCGGCGCCCATCCCGCTGCACCCGTCGCTGCAGCTCGCCAACTACGCCAACTACTCCTTCCTGCAGGCCGTGAACACCTTCCCTAACGTGGACCAACTGCAAGGCCTCTACGGACTGAGCGCGGTGCAGACCATGCAAATGAACCACTGGACACTGGGCTACCCCAGCATGCACGAGATCACCCGCTCCACAATCACCGAGATGGCGGCGGCGCAGGGCCTGGTGGAGGCTCGTTTCCCTTTCCCGGCCCTGCCCTTCACCACCCACCTCTTCCACCCCAAGCAAGGGGCCATTGCCCAAGTCCTGCCCGCCCTGCACAAGGACCGGCCCCGCTTTGACTTTGCCAACCTGGCCGTGGCCGCCACCCAAGAGGACCCCCCTAAGATGGGGGACCTGACCAAGCTGACCTCGGGGCTGGGGGGCCCCATCTCGGGCCTCAGTAAATTGACTCCAGACAGAAAGCCCTCCCGAGGAAGGTTGCCCTCCAAAACGAAAAAAGAGTTTATCTGCAAGTTTTGCGGCAGACACTTTACCAAATCTTACAATTTACTCATCCACGAGAGAACCCACACGGACGAGCGGCCTTACACCTGCGATATCTGCCACAAGGCCTTCCGGAGGCAAGACCATCTGCGGGATCACAGGTAAGGGGGCACCAGGGCCGGGTAGGAAAGAGAAGACCCCCTTCAGGAATGTCCCATAGGGACAGCACTGTCAGGGTAGCCAGTGGACCCTCAGGATCTCCCACTCACCCACCAACTCAATCAGGAAGACCCAGATGCCCCTAATGGACTTTTTTTTCTTTTTCTTTTTTCTTTTTGGTTTTTGGGCCACCCCGGTAAATGTACTTTTTTTCTTTCTCCAACTCCTACTGTGGTCTGTTTGGGATGCTGGCAGGGGGCCAGGCAAGGGGCTTTCCAACACCCCTAGGGGATTCTAATCAGGTGGGTTGGCCTTGATCCCTGGTCCAATCCGCAGTTTGGGGAGCAAATCAAGCCAAGAGGATTCCATATTCCCTTTAAGGGTGCAGTACTGACGGTTGGATCTACGTCTGAATCGCTTCTCGAGCCACCCCCTCTGGATGCCTTCCTTCCCTTTGCTCTCTCCTGAAACCCTTTCAAACTTCCAAACACACCTGTGTCTCCAGCTAGGTCTCTTTCTTTTAAAATACATGTGGGGTTTTGGAGGTGACAGGATTTTAGAACATCGGGCTACTTTCCACCACCACCTTAAACTCTGCAACTGAAGAGATGCTTTAACCGGGAGGGTTTTCTTCCAGTTCAAAATCTGGAGGATGAAGAGAAGAAGCTTTTCTTAGATTCTTGCTGCTCCCCAGCAGGTGGGATGGGGAGACTTTAGGAACTGCCCTCTGGGGCTGAGAAGAGATTCCATAAAACGAGTTCGGTTAAACTGGGTCTCTCCTCTGACAAGAAGTCCTACGGTGGCCAGTTAAAATCCTGAAGCAAAACCTCCCAGGCTCAAAAGAGCTGCTTGGTCAAAGCTTGGAGCCAGGGGACTGCCAGTGCGACGGAGTGTAGATAAGAGGTCTGGGATGGCCAGAGTTGGTTAGAGAAAGTTAACCATCTACAGAATAGCCCCGCTGGGGGTATTTTGAAAACATAATTAATGAGAATCCAGTTTCCTTTGTCCTTTTATGACTTAATTTTGGATTGTTGTCCAAAGGCATTCCCCCAACCCCATATGTGCCAGATAAAACCGAGCCAATGACATTTTCTATTGATTTTCAGGTATATCCACTCTAAAGAAAAACCCTTCAAATGTCAGGAGTGTGGAAAAGGATTTTGCCAGTCTAGAACTCTAGCAGTTCATAAAACATTACACATGCAGGTAAGTTCATTTTCTTGTTTTGAAAGCAGTGACTGGTTGGTTACCTTTTTTGGGTTTGGCTTGGTTTTCATTTTGTTTTACCTCCTAAGTGTTCAAAGGCGGGTTGTTTAAATAAGAGGCTGTATTTAAATTCCATTTCTAGGTGGAGAAAGCCACTTCCCGCACCACATTCCCATATTTTTTAATATGAATCTATTGAGCACAAACATTTGTAATATATATATAGTCTCCTTTAAAAATCCCCTTCTAATCCAAAATCTAATTTTAGAATTATTAAATTTTTTATTTTTTATTTTTTTAATTTTTGGGTCACACTCGGCAGCACTCAGGGATTACTCCTGGCTCTATATGCTCAGAAATCTCTCCTGGCAGGCTCAGGGGACCATATGAGATGCCGGGATTCGAACCACCATCCTTCTGCATGCAAGGCAAATGCCTTACCTCCATGTTATCTCTCTGGCCCCCACATTTCAAATTTTTGCCTAATCTGCCCTGCTTTTAAAAGCTCGGGTGTTGGGGAGGAAATCAAGGCAATTTGGATAATGGAGGCTGCGGTGAAATCCTATACGAATCCTCTCCCAGTGGTCTTATAATTTTTAGTTTTCAGAATGTTGAGGAATAGTTTAAGTTTCCAGCTGAGACAAGGGTTGCTTCTTAAGAGAGGATTAGAGC